>NC_133535.1:69061619-69723285 GCF_048544455.1 Silene latifolia | reverse complement strand
ATTACCTAGAACAACCCAGCACCTTTACCACCTCAAAACACTTCCACAAGTCCATCCAAAACAGGCCCCAAAACGAAACAGCCCACAGCCCCCTTGTTTTCGTTCAGCTCAAACCTGAGTCCAAAACCCGCTCCAAACACCACTTATATCCGTGCCCATTAACCCTAAACCATACCCTACTATACTAACCATATTACCCTAGCTTAAACACCAAGCAAAACCCTCATACAAACCCTCAAACCCTACGAAAAAGCTGCTGGACAGCAGCTATGCAAAATAGAACCCGTCGGCCTTTCCTCTCTTAAACCCTACTTTAACTCCCTATAAATACCTCCCCTCTACCATACATCTATTCCTGGTAACCTCTCCACATATCTTATTGCCATAAACAAGCCTCAACCTCCATAAACGAACCCTAGTTGCCTCTCAAAACCCTCGACAAAACCGACATACAAAAACTGAGAATCAGTTTGTGTGTCCTCCTTTCAACCCTTCGTTCAACCATCAAACCTCCATTAAAACTTGAGTTTCTTGCTCCTAATTAACCATATAACATCAATCTACATATTAGACAAAGATTCACGAGCCAAATTGACCTTGAGAGCACACGAATCCCCTCGAAAAACAGTGTGTCATACACTCTGTTTTTGCTGCTTTTCTTGTCTGTCCAGTTCTGTTTGTGCTCGTTTTTCGTGCCCAATACCTCAGAACGAGCTTGTTTTGTTTTAATATATCTGTTCTAATCTCTTTCTAGTTTTTAAAACATCTTTCAAATCTAATTTTCATCGAGAAACGAGTGATAAATTGCAGTTTGAAAGTTGCAGTCCAGGTTTACAAAAAAACGTGTTGTTGCTTCGTCGACGACGGCCACTCGAGATAAAATCTACGATTGATTACGACCTAAGATGGTGTCAATGATACATGAAGGTTGAGGGTGCATAAAAATCTCTCCTTTCTCCCTTTTAATTCCGTCTTTTAATTATATTTATTACATCGTATTATTATCGTATAAATTGTTAATTATGAAACAATTAGTATAGATACGAGTATGAGTTAAAGTGCTAATTTGAATACTTGCGTTGACTAGAGTTGGGGAAAGAAATCCGCTAGATTGGTCGGTCGTTTCCCCTTCTCATTTACATATCCTCGTATTCTGATTCGGACAGAACTAAACATACTAATTTGTTTTAATAAACGATGTTTATTGTATCTTCTTGTTGTTGAATGAAGGAGAACGGGATTAGTTGTACGGATGTGCCGATGGATGGCCTTTGTATGTTGGATTTGTCTTCTGTTAGAATAAGAAATGTTTATCGCATGACGAATATAACATGTTTGATTGATTTAATTGATTTTATCCTGTTTAAATTAGTTTGATTTGAGCATGATGATTGAATTTATGAACTACACTTGTCTTAATTTGTTAAAGTTTATGTCTTTGATTATTAAAGCATGTTAATTTGATTATCTTATCATGTTTTATTTAATTAATTCACATGTTTGTTAATCTATCTTATGCTAAAGAGTAGGAATATCTCTTTCCTTCTTCTCTTTGTTTGTTTCTTGCTAGAGTAGCTAAATGAACTTCATATGCTAAAATAACTTTGACAAGTTAAATGCATTAAATCGACATATAATGAAATTCAAATGTTAGGGTTTAAAACAATGATTGCATACTCACATGAGATACATATCCAAAATAGCCATCGTTTTATTTAGTAGAGACCGTTATAGTTACGGGCGGGGTTGGGTGTTAATTAAAGAAATTAAAATAAACTTCCCAACACGTAATCTCACAAGGACTTAAAATCTCTACAATTTGGTTTCTAAATTCCATTTAAAAATTTAGTGGCGACTCTTTCAAAATCAAAAGTGTTTAACATGAAATAATAAAGATAAAGTGGATGTAAATTCTCGCTTGTCCACAATTTGGCGATTCCGCTGGGAATCGTGAAACTTGAAAAGTAAAATAATGGCTATTAGGAATATCTATCATATGCATTTTTTTTATGTTAATCATGCATAAACTCCTTGAGACTTTAGGATTCGGACCATCCTCCTCGAGAGCTTTCTTTTAAGCTCGAGATAAGGGGATGACGTCCATTGTGTCTGATTTAAATATCAAAGGTGCTTCCATGCGATTATCAAGTGTCATACCTACCATATAGCAATGTGCGTATGGGGGGAGACCACTCCTTTAATCCCATGGGATCACTGGCACGGACCTTCTTCCAGAAGACCGGTCGAGACTTAGAAGGGTCTAGGCTCATGCATAGCATCCATAATATGTGAATGACTAAGTGCTACTTGTCTTCCCAAGCCTATTTTTAAAACCAAGTCCTTTTTCAAAACTCATCCTTGGATCAATGTTTTTGAAACAAACGGTTTGCCCACCCCTTATTTTCGAAATTTCTGGACCTAGTTAGGTCCAAATCAGTAAACCTCTTTTCAATCACGAACTTTTGAACCTACCTCTTTTGAAAAAAGAATCATTTCCAAGTAGAAGTGTTGCCGAATTAGGATTAGGTGTAGAATTTTGACCAAATCAAGCCTTTTATAAAACGGCATGGTGCCCATTTTAAAAGCTTATTTCGATTCAATCCTTTTCAATTTCAAAATCCAATAAACCCTAACCCAAACCTAGAATAGAGTTTGAGTCAGTTGGTTCAAGTCCAGTCTAGTTTCTCTAGTTTAAGCCATGTTTGGTTTTATCTAGGGTTCAAGTGAACCAAGCTTGTCTAGGCTAGAACACAACCCTAGTGGATTACCTAAGTCACCTCTTAGGTCCAAGTCAAGTAGGTCGACCACTTGGTCAAAGTCTAAGCCACAAAACCACCCCATCTAAGACACTATGGGGAGTCCCCCTTTCCAAACCGATGAGCCATGTCTGGTTTCGATCACGGTTTACTCACACCAAGTCTATGTCAAGTCTATGCTAAGTCTGTATAAAGTTTATGTCAAGTCCATTCTAAGTCCAAGTCTAAGTCAGTTGAGTCAGGTTTTAGTCCTAGTTAGGTCTAGAACCCCTCTCCTACACCTTGACCTTTCACAAATGAGTCACTTAGCTCATTTCCCAGGTCTACGTCTGTCTTTGAGTCAAGTTTGAGTCAAAGGTCGAGTCTATGAGTCGAGTCCTTTCTGTGCAGGGGTTTGATTCACATTTTTGATTAGATCGGGGTTTCTTTGTAGAAAGGCCGCCCCATTGTTGATTAGTTCGGGGTTTCTTTGTAGAAAGGCTGCCCCAGAACAGAAAAATGTCATTTGAAGCACTATTGGCTAAGATGAACGACACTTTGGAGCTACTTACAGCTCGCTTGGCTGTAGTTGAGACTAAGGTAGGTGGGGAGACTCCTGTAACCACCACCATGGAAATGTCTGAGCTTGAAAGGTGATTCAAGCTTGTGGAAGACCAACTAAAGCTCTCTCAAGGGGAGAGCATCCACTACGAGAATGCTGGGGCTTATGCCCCAATCCAGGAGGAGCTCCCTAAGAACTTCGTGCTCACAGATATCCCTAAATTCAAGGGAATTGAAAATCCTCTGTAGCACATTAGGTCCTATAAGGAGCACCTTGCTCTGAAGAGTGTTCTTGCGAGCATGCTAACTGCTATCTTTGCCCAATCCTTGGAGGAACATCCAAGGGCATGGTTTTACAACCTAGATCTAAAGATTTACCCCACATTCGAAGATCTAACTACTGAGTTCTGTAGGCATTATGCTGACAATGCCGAAATCCAGACAACAATGAGGACTCTCGAGGTTATGACCCAGAGAGAAAATGAATGCTTTACTGATTTTCTGGCTCGTTGGTGCGCTGAAAGCGTGAAATTGACCAAAAAACCCGAAGAGGTCGATATGGTCGATAAGTTTGTAAAAAATTTGCAACCAGCTTACTGTAATGAGCTAAAATATCAAAACTTTATCACATTCAAAGACTTGACTCGAATTGGGAGGAAAATCGAAGATGACCTCCGTACGGCGGTAGTTTTTAAATCCAAGGGATACCCTGGGGCTTCCTTCTCTAAATCGAAAGCAACTACTAGTGCTAATCATCTTCAAGCTATTAATTTCCTAGGAGGAACTTCCAGGAAACCACAATGCTCTACTTCATGAGTGTTTACTCACATTGGGTGTACTTATACGTATGCCCTTGAAAGACTCAAGGCCCAAGGGAAGCTAAACCCAATTGGCCCAACTCCTGGACCACCCTTAGAACAACGACCCAAGTGGTATAGGCTGGAGGCATACTGTGCCTACCACCAAGGGAAAGGGGCACGATACAGATAAATGTTTCCGCCTCAAGCATGAAATCCAAGATATAATTGAGAATGGAACAATCCCAATACCCACTGTGAAGCCCAATAATGTCACCAATCCATTTGGGGATCATTCAAATGCGGTGTTCGTCGAAGACAGAATCGATGTATCCCACCTAATCCGTCCTATATGTCGCCTAAATGGTTTCCTTGTCGGGAAACACTTCATTGATTGCTCTAAATATCACCCAAGCATAGAGAACGAAGTTTGATTTGGGGATTTTGCCATCAACTCTACCCCTTATATTCTAAGAAGTGCCAACGAAATCAATGGCATCTGGGATGATGATGAGGATGATGTGTACCTTGAGAAGGGCGCAGTAATCCCCTATACCCGGGATGAAGTCCAAAAGCTAAGGAAAGAGGCTCTCGAGTCCAATCACTTGACACGAGCTGGCTGCCCATTTCGAGTGGAAAAGGCCACCAATGCTCCAACTGCACAAGCTAAGAAACCTACTGTAGTCAAGGCCCTTAGTGAGGGGATAACCCAAGAGGTCCCTCTCATTAAGAAGCTACAAAAGACTAAAGCCGATGTTTCTATCTAGGAGCTCATTTTGAGTTCATTCGAACATCGACAAGCCCTATTACAAGCACTAATGAGCATGAACGTGTCTCCAGATATTGCTGCAAATGACATGGTGACCCATGTTGTCCAAAATCCACCACGACTTGTCAATGCGGTAACCTTTTCTGATGAGGATCTACCCTCTATAGGGCCCAAATACGGCCTAGCCATATACATTGTTGTGACATGTCTTCAAAAGCATGTCCCTATGACCCTCGTCGATGACGGGTCAGCTGTTAATGTTCTGCCACTCAGGATAGCACACGCTTTGGGCCTTGACAAAAAGGACCTCACTCCAACCACTCAAACGGTTCGAGCCTTTGATGGGACGATTCGCAGGGTAACCGGGATTGTCGACCTAGTAGTTCAAACTGGGCTCATTGAAAGGAAGGTTAGTTGTCAGGTCATTGATGTGGCCTCATCTTTCAAATGATTACTAGGAAGGCCCTGGATCCATGGAGTGAAACCTGTATCCTCTACTTTGCATAGAAAAATCAAAATCCCTCTCAAAGGAGAAACTGTCACGATCGATGCTACACACTATCGTAGTAACTCGGGGGATCTGGCCTCCAAAGAAACACTCGATACCTCAAATAACGCTAACAGGTTCGAGGTTCTAAACGTGATCGACTCTTGTCCTAAATTAGAAAACATAGACTTGTATACTGGAAGTCACATCTGTGAAACCATTCTCAAGACTGGGAAGTACTTCGGTTTCTCTCTATACCCTCGAAAGGAGGATACCTTGGTACTAAAGGGCGTGGTCCCTAAAGGAACGACGTTCGGGTTGGGATACGAGCCCACTGAACAAGATCTCGAAAAGAAAAGAAGGACGGTTACAGACCGAAAACTTTATCCTCTAACACTGAATGGATACTTCGTGAAAGCCGGAGAAGTAGAATGTTGTCTCGACTTTCCCGAACCTCTTTTTGACGAAAAGAGTAAGAAGTTGGTCCCTGGAATTGAAATATTCCAAGATTGTCACTACATTCCCAAGGATGTGCTATCCGTGACACCCAGAAAGGCAGAACCTGCCCCAGTCGAAGACATGAATGCCTTAGGTCTCCTTTTTGAGGAAGAGAGAGAAATGGAAAAACCAAACGAAGAGTTGGTTAGTATGATCCTGCAAAGCGATAGGTTCGATCCCTCTACCCTCATCACTGATGTAGCTCCTAAAGGGACTATATCTGGATGGATGAAAACTATCAAATGGACTGACAACAGAGGTTTGCTCTTCAAGCTGACCACAGGAGAATGAGAGATGCTTAATCCGGATGATGATTCTGAGTCTGAGTCTATGTCTGAGTCTGAGTCTGATAAGAGTCTTAGAGTTGAGTCTAAATATTTGAATGTTGAAAATACCCCTTCCCCAGTCTTTCCTTTTGATGTACCTCCCCCTAGTTCTGGTATTCCGGGGCCTATCCTGAATGCCACCCCCATTCCGCCACTGACCTCTGATTAGTTGGCCCAAATGTTAGCACATTTCGCGCAGTTTCAAATTAACAATAAGATAAACCAGTTTGCTTACGACTCGTCTCCTTTACATTGCAATCCCATTTATGAAAATGTTGGTTTTAATAATGACTTTGAGAATGAGACCGGGAAGGGACAGGTTGAAGAAGAGGAAGAGGAGATAGTACCGCCTCCGCAATTGGTTAAGGGGTTGGAGGAATAAGACCAAAGAAACTCTGTTACCGAAGATACATAAACCATCAATGTAGGAACCACTTTAGAACCCAGAGAACTCAAAATAGGTACCACTCTAGATCCTACAGAAAAACAAGGGTTCATAGATTTGCTGAATGAGTTCAAAGATGTCTTTGCATGGTCTTACAGAGACATGCCAGGAATCGATAGGGAAATTGCAGAACACAAAATCCCAATCAAGCCAGGGTTCAAACCAATGAAACAAAAATTACGTAGAATGCGTACTAAGTGGTCTTTAAAAGTCAAAGAATAAATCGATAAACAACTCAAGGTCGGGTTTATTAAAGTAGCAAAGTATTCAGATTGGGTAGCCAATGTAGTACCAGTACCTAAGAAGGATGGGAAAGTCCGTGTGTGTGCGGACTTCGAGGATTTGAACAAAGCCAGTCCGAAAGATGACTTTCCATTACCTAACATCGATATCTTGGTTGACAATACCGCGAATCATGCCCTACTATCTTTCATTTATGGGTATGCCGGATACAATCAGATAAAGATGGCCGAGGAAGATATGTACAAAACCGCGTTTATCATGGAATGGGGAACCTATTATTACACGGTAATCCCGATTGGGTTGATAAATGCCGGGGCAACGTACCAAAGAACCGCGACAATGTTATTGCACGATATGATGCATAGGGAAGTCGAGGTGTATGTCGATGACATGATTGTGAAATCAAAGGAATGTGACGGTCATCCAAAGGCCTTACGAAAATTCCTTGAAAGATTAAGGAAATATAACATGAGGTTGAACCCTCAAAAATGCGCCTTCGAGGTTACTTCCGGGAAGCTCCTGGGTCACATCGTCAGCCACCATGGTATTGAGATTGATCCTTTGAAAATCAAGGCCATTATGGAGATGCCTCATCCCAAAACTGAGAAACAAATTCAAGGTTTCCTGGGTCGAGTCCAATATATAAGCCGCTTTGTGTCGAAGTTGACAATGATATGTGAACCGATCTTTAAGAAATTGAAAGTCGGAGAACACGAGATGTGGGATGACGAATGTCAAGCCGCATTTGACAGGTTCAAAGAAGTTCTGTCTGCTCCACCTGTGCTTAGTCCACCCATAGCTCGATTGCCACTATCCTTGTATCTAACAGTAACAGATACCACGATGGGAGCAATGTTGGCCCAAACTGTGGAAAAAGAAGAAATGGAAATTTACTACATCAGTAAAAAGTTCTTAGAATATGAAGCTAAGTACACCACGTTAGAAAAAACATGTCTAGCCCTACTCTGGGCAAGAAAGAAGCTTAGCTGAGACACTATATGTTGTGTTATAGTGTCAGTATATACTCCAGAATGGATCCAATCAAATACCTATTTGAAAAACCAGTATTAAATGGCAGAATGTCGAGATGGACTCTCATGTTAGTTGAATTCGATCTTAAGTACGTACCCTTGAAAGTGGTGAAAGGAAGGGTTGTCGCCGACTTCCTCGCTGACAACCCAATAGAGGAAGACAGTGTTACGGACATGTGGTCTTTCCAAGATGAAAACGTGGTTCCTATCGAATACGAAGTATGGGATCATTATTTCGATGGAGCATCGAGTAGCATGGGATATGGGGTCGGAATCCTCCTCATTTCACCAAAGGGAGAACATGTACCTGTATCCATCAAGTTAGATTTCCTCGCCACAAACAATGCTGCTGAGTACGAAGCATGCCTACTGGGTTTTTGTGATCTATCGATCTAAATATAAAGAAGTTACTGGTACATGGTGACTCATCTTTAGTCATTAACCAAGTAACAGGGTCGTGGAAAATAAAAAGTAAAAGTCTGGCACCTTACCAGGCTAAGATAGAGGAATTGGAAAAGCATTTCGAGAAAATACACTATGTCCATTTACCCAGAGAAGAGAATCAATTCACCGACGATGTGTCTAAGTTGGCAGCCTTGCTTAACATCCCAGATCATATAGACAGCATGCCACTATGTGTCGAACGAAGATCGGCACCATCATACATAAATGAGATTAATAGCACTGAGGAAGATGAGATCGAACCTTGGTACACGTCAATCTTGAAATTCAAAGACACGGGAGAATACACTGACAACCTCGATGCTCGGGGAAAGCGAGCATTACGGATGCTCTCGACCCAGTTCGTCAAGCCTAATGGAGGGCAACTATACAAAAAGGCCACGCAAGGTGTCTTATTACGATGTATTGATCAAAAGATAGCCGACAAAGTCATGGAGGAGGTTCATGATGGGGAATGTGGACCCCACATAAATGCTCACATGTTAACTCATAAGATCATGAGACTTGGTTATTACTGGACCATAATGGAAGCAGATTGTCGACATTATGTTTGACATTGCCACAATTGCTAGATATTTGCAAATGTACAGCATGTACCACCCTCTATACTATATACCATGACATCACCTTGGCCTTTTTCAACCTGGGGGATCGACATTATCGGAAAGGTCAACCCTTCTGGATCAGGAGGACATTGTTTCATTTTGGTCGCAATCGACTACTTCACGAAGTGGTTAGAAGCCAAGTCTTATAAAGTGCTAAAAGCAAATCAAGTAGCACAGTTCATTCAAAATGAGATCATTTGTCGATATGGGACACCCCAGGAACTCATCAGTGATAACGGGACCCATTTCCAAGCTGAAACAGAGGTTATACTCGAAAAGTATGAAATCAAGCACGATAAGTCATCACCATATAGGCCACAGACAAATAGGGCTGTAGAAGCTGCCAATAAAACACTTACAACCAGTTTGAGGAAAATGTCTGACAACTATAAAGATTGGCCATTTAAGATACCCTTTGCCTTGTGGGGATATAGAACTTCAATCAGAACAGCCACGGGGGTAACCCCGTTCTACTTGGTTTATGGGATGGAGGCAGTTCAGCCCATTGAACTAGAGATACCATCCCTAAGGATATTACTTGAGAGCCAAGTTCCTGAAGCAGATTAGGTCCAAGCTAGATATGACTCTTTGGTTTTACTGGATGAACGATGCTTGAACGCGTTGTATCAGGTTCAACTCTATCAGAAAATGATAGAAAGAGCTTTTAATAAGAAGGTGAAACCTAGAAAAATCAAATAAGGAGATTTGGTGTTGAAATCGGTTCGTGCACTACTCCTAGTAGACCCGAGGGGTAAATTTAAACCAAATTGGTCAGGCCCGTATTTGGTGAAAAGAATTATGACAAGTGGAGTGGTTCGGTTGACTGATCTAGATGGAAACGACTTTTCGAATCCTACAAATCTTGACCAGTTGAAAAAATACTATCCCTAAAGAGCTCGTTCGCAAATGTTATGAAATAAAATTCGGATTGCATTTGTATTTGAGTCTAGTTTCAAAGTTTGACATTCGTTGTCTCTGTATTATGAATTATGAACTACGAACCTGGTTTGATACTGTTGAAAAGCAGATACGTAGGCAACTCTTTAAAAGAGTACAACCGAAAAATGTAATTCTAAATGCAAAACTGGGAATTTCTAAAAAATAATATTTCCTTTATTTATTTCAATAATTCCGGGCGAAGCCCATAGTGTCTAAACCATCTAATAATAATAAAACATAATATAATAGCTACCTATCCCTCATATAGCCGAGTCATGTAGACCATCACAAGACTAAGTCTCACCCATCGTCACTCTAGCCCGTTTCTTCGGAGGAACTGCACTTTCTTCACGCGGGTCTAGTATGTCTTTTGCACTTGGTCGGGGACCCAACCTCTCAGCCAATGTCGGCCCATCATCGGCCTTTAACCCTAATCTTTTCCAAACACTTGAAACGTTAGGATCATCTTTATGGTTTTTATCAGTCTTAGGTTCAGACTCGGTCGCGATTAAATTCATTTCAAAGAATGCTCGATTTTTGAGGCTTTCCTCATGGTACTTCCAGTCTATAACATCATCCTTCTGAAGTTTTCTTCTGATTTCGAGGGAAGTTTCTTTGACCCATCTTAAGTATGAAGGAGACACCCATGTCGGGGGAATTAGCTTGGGCACGCGCCATAAGGTCCTGTGGTGCCAGGCATAGGGCCACGTCTGGCAACGAGAGTGAGTGAGTTTGAAGGGCAGTCCTGGGGCGGTTTCCATCAAGGGAATCATTTGTTGCCGGCCAAATTGTCGAAGAACACGGTCCGGATAAATATAGATAGGGTGATCCAAACCCAATAAAGGAATATGTCTTATCTTGTCAGCATCAGAAAGGCATGTGAAAGAGTCTATAGCGAGCCCGTGTAAGACCCACCGAACATGGAACCCTACACCAGTGGTCAGCACTTCATGCCAATAAGCAGACGGCCTATTCAATTTGCACCTCAGAGGCCGACTGATACAACGCCTCACATGATACTTCTCGGGGAGGGCAAAACAATCAAACAATCCAAGGTGATCGAAGAGCCATACCTAGCAAAGGAAGGAAGTGAATAAAGATAAAAGAAGAAGGTAAAAAAGGAAAAGAAGCAAGAAAAAAGAGCGAAAAAAAAAAGAAAAAAAAGAAAAACGACGAAAAAAGAAAGAACAAAAAAAACCGAACAAAAAGAGCGAAAAGGAAGAAGAAAACGAGAAGAAAGAAGGAAAATAATAGCAAGACCTATAGAAGTCGGGATGATCCAGTATAAGCAGCGGTCGGGTTAGCCTTTCTGATATCTAACCCTTTAATAGTCTCAGCCAAGATAATCCAAGCCGGATTTGAGTGGCTCTCTATCTGCTCCATGACCCCAATAAGCCTAGTTTGACCTTCACAATAAGGGATCTCTATGCTTCCTTCAAAGCAATAAAGATGTAATAAGATAAGTCCAAAAACCCGACGACGGTAAACTGTAGGAATTGCAGGATCATAGGCTTTTTGGAACTTTTGGGCCAGTGTGAGTAAATTACTCTCTTCCCTTTTACGATGCTACGGGCTTCGTCATGGGACAAGCCCAAATAATCTCGTTATTTCCTCTCCCAATCTGGAATGGGATCGGGAATTACAGGTTCTTGTACATTTTTCCACCCTCCTAAGACAGTGAATTCTTCAGGAAGTGGGCATAACTCACCTTCAAGAAAGGCAAAGACATGGTGAATGGGATCCCACCTCTTTAGGCATTCATCTAAGAAAATGGTTTGAGGCAATATTTGTTTTTGGCAAAGTATCTGTTGAATACCCGAGTCATAAAATGCTTGAGTTTCGCGCCCTTTGAATTCTTGGGCCCAACCTTTCATCATTCCAATTAAAGGATTCATAACTAGAAGAGTTTTTGAAGAAGGATGTGAGAAAGAAAGAATTAGATTTGTGATTTCTCCTCATGCCTTAGTCTCTTTCTATAGAAAAATAAGGGGACTAAAATAAGGAAACCTGAAGAAATAAGGAAACCTGGAGAATTCAGGAAACCTAAGGGAAATAGGAAAACCTGCCTAAACAAGGATTGACCGCCATGCTTTTGGTCAAGGGGGTGGCCGCGACACCATTCAACTCAATTTTTGTCCTTCTGCGCCCCTTGCGCGGATTTTTGTTGTCACATTTCGAAAGTCGGAATGGATAATTTACATTTCTACCCTTATCAAGTCAAAATGTTTGAGTTAAAACCCGTACACACTTACGACTCTATATTTTTATTTTTGTTCGAAGGTAGCGGGCTACGCCCACGTCAGTCACGAGTCTTAACCTTTTGTCGCATTTTAAAATGCAAATCGAGTCTACCCTATCCTTTCCCTTTTGAAAATCGGGATTTTCAAAAACTTTTTTCAAAGATCGATGATCATGTCCATTTTCAAAAAGTTTATCCGGGTCGATCACCCATTTTCATTTCCATTTTCAAAATTTCTATTTCCATTTCTATTTTCAAATGTCTATCCGGGTCGATGACCCATTTTCAAATCCAATTTCAAAATGCTTATCCGGGTCGATGGGCCATTTTCAAATCCTTTTTCAAGGATCGATGATCCAAATAGCAATACATCCCCAGCATGAAAATATTTTTCAAAATCCAGGCCTAAGGCCCATTTCAATAATGGTTGTTTCAAATCCAAGCTTCGGGTCGATGACTCAGTTTATCAAAAGGTTTCAACTTTCAAAGATCGATTATCTTAATGTGTGCTTATACGATAATATGATTATTGTTGTATTTGTGTTCCATGTTTTGCATGTAACAGGAAATGCTTCAACTGGGGGCTCTAAAGGCTTCGCCTTTAGAGCCATTGTAACTAGGGGCTCTGAAGCCACTGGCTTCAGAGACCATTATCAAAATCAACGGATGACATCCACAATCCAAATCAAATCTAATTCAAATCGATCCAATTCAATACAAAGTGGAGGAACTCCACAGCTGAAAGCAAAGTTTTGAAGGAATGGTAACCTCATTTGGAAAACCTCATTCCATTCCGGGCATAGATTAGCAGAATGGGTGCCAGCAGTGTCGAACTACGATACGGGTTTGATTCCGTCACAACGAATACGTAGGTGCCTAAGGATAAGGCTCAACTCACCACCTTTTCAATGGGTCGGTGACCACCGATGATTAATCCCCAGCGAAGCTTCATGTATGATCTCTTCTTATGGCTGGCGAGCTTATATACGCAAGTCTAATGGACTATAAACGACCCACAGAATCCTCGGGTCGAGAGGGACCTGGAGTATACTTTGAATTTCGCCTTGTCCAAGCCTCAGTTAAAGGGGGGCCTCTGTATATACCCGTATCCGTCGATATTGGAATTTACAGAAAACCCGACAAACACCCGATAATGACAGGACGACATGTATTCACTAGTTGGCATTGTTATTATTTGGAGTTCGTTTTACGATGTAGAACGGGCGTCGTCGATGAAGCGTTTTATTAATGATATTTAATTTAAACGTTTTAATCCGTATTAAATTTAAACGATGTTTAAATTCAGAGTTTCAATTCATTTTATTTATTTAATTTGAATTTATTTTCTCAAGTTTGTTTTATTGAAAATAAAATAAATATTTGGTTTGAAAAATCATTTTATGAGTATATTTGATTTGAAAAATCATTTATTTTAATGTGTTATTTGATTTGAAAAAAATCGATTTTGAAAGTTGAAAACTCGTTTTAATCACACGATTTGTGGGCTCGTTTTATGCTTGATTTGGGTTCGATTTTCGACGCACTTTCGACCCAACTACCTCTCCCATAACCCGTGTTCGATTCTTAGCGAAAGCCTACACCAAACCCCTTGTTTAACCCACCCAAATCTCGTCCCAAACATCCCCCCAACACAGCCCAACTCCTTCCCTTACCCGTGTTTGCGTAGCCCATCGAAAGCCCTTCTAAACCAACTCAAACTTGGTCCAAACCCACAACCCATCACCACCAACCCATGCTCCACATTACCCAGAACAACCCATCACCTAGACCACTTCAAAACACTTCCACAAGTCCATCCAAAATAGGCCCCAAAACGAAACAGCCCACAGCCCCCCAGTTTTCGTTCAGCTCAAACCTAAGTCCAAAACCCGCTCCAAACACCACTTATATCCGTGCCCATTAACCCTAAACCATACCCTACTATACTAACCATATTACCCTAGCTTAAACACCGAGAAAAACCCTCATACAAACCCTCAAACCCCACGAAAAAGCTGTTGGACAGCAGCTATGCAAAATAGAACCCGTAGGCCTTTCCTCTCTTAAACCCTACGTGTTGTTGCTTTGTTGCTTCGTAGACGACGACCACTCGAGATAAAATCTACGATTGATTACGACCCAAGACGGTGTCAACGATACATGAAGGTTGAGGGTGCATAAAAATCTCTTCTTTCTCCCTTTTAATTCCGTCTTTTAATTATATTTATTACATCGTATTATTATCTTATAAATTGTTAATTACGAAATAATTACTATAGATACGAGTATGAGTTAAAGTGCTAATATGAATACCTGCGTTGACTTGAGTTGGGGAAAGAAAGCCGCTAGATTTGTCGGTCGTTTCCCCTTCTCATTTACATATCCTCGTATTCAGATTCAAACAGAACTAAACATACTAATTTGTTTTAATAGGCTTCTCATTTGTCGGTCGTTTCCCCTTCTCATTTACTAGGCTTCTAGCATACACAACTTCTACTATGAACTTCAAATTCCATCCTCTATGCAAAAATATGAAGCTAAGTAGCCTGATGTTTGCTGATGATCTTTTACTTTTCTGTAAAGGGGATGTGGAGTCCATCATGATCCTTCTCAGAACCTTCTCTACTTTCTCTAAAGCATCAGGTTTGCAGATGAGTAAAGGTAAGTCTAATGTGTACTTCAATGGGGTGAATGCTGATATTAGAAGAGAAATAGTACAAGTGTCTGGGTGTATTGAAGGCACTTTGCCATTTAAATACTTAGGGGTGCCTATCAAGCCCTCTAAATTGAGCATTAAGGATTGCCAACCTCTCATTGATAAGGTTTTAGAAAGAATCAGAATGTTGGGCACCAAAAAATTGTCCTATGCTGGGAGATTGGTCCTGGTAAAAGCTGTTTTCAAGTCTCTTCATTCATATTGGGCGTCCATATTTATTCTTCCAAAGGGTGTCATTACTAAGATTGAAGCTATCTGTAGGAATTTCCTATGGAGTGGGGGATCAGAATTTACCAAGACTCCTACAGTAGCCTGGTCTAAAATTTGTACAGGGAAGAAGCTGGGAGGTTTGGGTCTGAAAAATGAGTGTCTTTGGAATAAAGCTGCAGTTGGTAAACTTATCTGGTGGATCCATGCTCACCCTGACAAGCTATGGGTTCAATGGATTCATAGCACCTACTTAAGAAGGAATAGATGGGGGGAGTATCAGTGTCCTAATGATGTTAGCTGGACTTGGAAGAAGGTGTGCAAGCTAAGGACTGAATTGCAGAATGCCTATGATCAGAATGAATGGAACTTGCTACCTGGTAAAGAGTATTCTGTTGGAAAAGGTTATACATGCCTGCAACAGGCACTCCCTGAAGTGGCATGGCATCATCAAGTTTGGAATAAGTGGACCGTCCCTAAACATGGAATGATTGCTTGGATGAATCAGCATAAGGGCCTTAACACCAAAGACAAGCTTTTTCGCCTTAATATCAGCAATGACTATTACTGCTGTCTCTGTGGAAATGAGGAGGAAACTAGCCAACACCTGTTCTTTAACTGCCCGTATAGTAAAGAAATCATGGTGCGTATTCAAACATGGGTTGGAGTTGTGCTGCCTGATACCAGGGACCATGTATGGAATGCTAGATTGTCTAGATTGAAGGTAGGCATTACAAACAAAGATTCGAATCTTTGTTACCTACCATGTGTGGAGGCAAAGGAATGGATGCAGGCATGAGATGAAAATGCTAAGGCCGGAAGGTTGTGTGACAATGATTCAATATGAAATCAGGACCAAAATTAAGCAACAGCTCAAAGGAAAGCAAGCTAGAAGGGATCTTAAGTGGATAGGAAAAATCATGTAATTATGTTTCGGTTTTGTTATATCTGATGCTTGAGTCAGACGAATATAGTTGATGTATTTTGGTACTCTATCAAAATATTTTTTAACTTTACCAAAAAAAAAAAAAAAAAAAAAAAAAAAAATTTTGTTTTAATAAACGATGTTTATTGTATCTTGTTGTTGTTGAATGAAGGAGAACGGCATTAGTTGTACGGATGTGCCGTTGGATGGCCTTTGTATGTTGGATTTGTCATCTGTTAGAATAAGAAATGCTTATCGCATGACGAATATAACATGTTTGATTGATTTAATTGATTTTATCCTGTTTAAATTAGTTTGATTTGAGCATGATGATTGAATTTATGAACTACACTTATCTTAATTTGTTAAAGTTTATGTCTTTGATTATTAAAGCATGTTAATTTGATTATCTTATCCTGTTTTATATAATTAATTCACATGCTTGTTAATCTATCTTATGCTAAAGAGTAAGAATATCTCTTTCCTTCCTCTCTTTGTTTGTTTCATGCTAGAGTAGCTAAATCAACTTCATATGCTAAAATAACTTTGACAAGTTCAATGCATTAAATCGACATAGAATGAAATTCATATGTCAGGGCTTTAAACAATTATTGCATACTCGCATGAGATACATATCCAAAATAGCCAGCGTTTTATTTATTAGAGACCGTTATAGTTACGGGCGGGGTTGGGTGTTAATTAATGAAATTAAAATAAACTTCCCAACACGGAATTTCACAAGAACTTAAAATCTCTACAATTTGGTTTCTAAATTCCATTTAAAAATTTAGTGGCGACTCTTTCAAAATCAAAAGTGTTTAACATGAAATAAAAAAACATAAAGTGGATGTAAATTCCCTTGTCCACAATTATTATTATTATTATTATTATTATTATTATTATTATTATTATTATTATTATTATTATTATTATTATTATTATTATTATTATTATTATTATTATTATTATTATTATTATTATTATTATCATTATTATTATTATTATTATTACTATTATTATTACTATTATTATTACTACTATTACTATTATTTTTATTATTATTATTATTATTATTACTATTACTATTACTATTACTATTATTAGTATTATTGGTATTGTTATTGTTATTGTTATTGTTATTGTTATTGTTATTGTTATTGTTATTGTTATTGTTATTGTTATTGTTATTGTTATTGTTATTGTTATTGTTATTGTTATTGTTATTGTTATTGTTATTGTTATTATTGTTATTGTTATTATTATTATTATTATTATTATTATTATTATTATTATTATTATTATTATTATTATTATTATTTTGAAATTGCGCGAAGTGCACTAACATTTGAGCCAACTGATCAGAGGTTAGAAGGGATTAACAAAAGTACCCGAGACAGGCCCCAGAATACCGGAATTTGGAGGGGGCACATTAAAAGGAAAGACTGGGGAGGGGGTGGCTTCAACACCCAACTCCTTAGACTCGATCCTAGGACTTTTGTCAGACTCAAACTCTGATTCGAAATCATCCTTACGTTTGAACATTTCTCCCTCCCTAGTTGTTAGCTTGAAAAGGAGCCTTGTGTTGTCAGTCCACTTGATCGTTTTCCTCTATCCCATGAGAGTCCTCTTAGGATCTACATCGGTAATGAAGATAGAAGGATCGAAATAGTTACTCTTCGAAATCATAGCCACCAAAACTTTGTTCGGCATCACTTCTTTCATCTGTTCCCCAAAAAGGAGGCCCATAGCCATACCGTCTTCGACAGGGGTCGGCCTGTTCTTTCATGGTGCGATAGTAAGCACGTAGTCTGGAATATAGTAACAATCCTGGAATACTTCGATCCCAGGTGTGTCACCCCGCGATAATGCGGAAAATATAACTAATAAATTTAAGCGGAAATTATGAAATTTTAAAATGGTTATGCATCCAAACGTTAACCACACAAAATCCGTCAAATGATGCATCTACAAAAGAGTAACCACTTTCCTCATCTAAGTGGCGAAAATCAACTAAAAGGGACGTAATTTAAGGGTACACATTCCACCATAGATATTAGTTCTCCAAGTTACTAAGTCTAAAAGGATACAAAAAAGTCACCTCCAAGTTGTGTTAAACTAGGCTACTTTCATCCAGAATTGTTAAATGCTTTTGTCAAGAGCAAATTCCCTACAGTGTTAAAAAACACTGTAGGATCGCGGAATTCACTCTCTTGCCTAGACCAGAAGAAGGGTCGTCCCTTCTCCACCATGCAACAAAGATAGGATCATCAATAGATAAAGGGATCAAGATAGTTGAGTTTCATGAGTCTATTTTGTGCTCCTTATTTCTTTAACAAAATTGTAAACTTTTTCACATTCATTTGGCATTTGAACTTAATTTAATGATTATAGTGCCCATTCCCTTTTGGTTGACAAAATGATGATAGAAGTGAAATAACGGTTGCATGGCTTCAAAGGTCGCCTTGGAATAAACGATAGCCAAGGAATTATCATACCACAAGGTACTCTTGACTAGGCCTTAGTCCATGGGTCAAAATATACTAGTATGACACATCCTAGGGTGTCTTGAGGGTATTCTACCAAACAAAGTCTAAAGGAGAAAAAGTATCTACAAGGGCCTTATATACACTTGTCAAGCTTCCAAATTAGGGATTTTCACAAAAATATTCTGCCATGCAACTACATGCCATGATGCAACTAACATATATACAACTCTAATGCATATGCATGCTTCTATCAACTATTATGTTATATAAACTAAGTGCAACTCCTAATATCACGTAGGTATAAACTGCATCATCAAAAAGTGGCCACGTTGTCATTAACATATAAGAAAGGGAGAAGGAGATTTGGAAAGATCATATCATGCGGTCTTCTTTATATCCCTTATGCTTCGAATGTGGCATAGTCGTCCCCATGTGATAAGAAGGACAAACAAACATGTATATACAAGTCTATGCTAAAAACAACATGTTTTTGGAATATTCTAATTTTTCAATTTTTATCATTTTTATAATATAGGTTAGATATTAGAGTTTCCCATCCCTACACTAGTGTGGACATTGTCCTCAATAGACTAAACGATAGGAAATTTATGCAAATACAAATGCAAATGCATGAAGCTATATGAAATGCATGAATTCTATACTAAATGCATACTACATGATATATATTACACATGATGCAAACTAAGCTATCCTACATGATGCATGCTTTCTATTAGGTTGGAGAGCTATTGAATTAACTCGGGTAGCGTATGAATGAACTTCCCCAAACCAAACTGAACACTATTGCTAGTGTAAAAATTGGGAAGATTATTAAAAAGTTATGTATGCAATGGATGTGATTTGTCATTTTGGATTCTTCATGGCTGGAGCAAAAAAATAGTCACCTCAATGTTGTCGGGGTGTGAGTCCTTTGATGTTGTTGGGACTCAAAAACTCTTAGCCAGAAAGAGTCCAAAAATGACTCTCTAAATTCTCTAACTACTATTCATGTAAAGTATATAATCATGAGAAAAGAAATAAAGTAAAAGGAGGGGTAGGAGACTCACAATGGCATAAGATGAGACGCTATGGAAGCCATCAACTTCTTAATTGTGTCGTCCTCCTTTCGCTTGTCAATGATCAACTATCACTCATCTTGATATCATCATCATCCTCCTCCAAAGATCCGGAGGCATCATCATCAACATCATCACTTGAACTTGTGGATGCAGGCCCACGGGGGCTCTTGGGAGAACAAGCGTTTGCATTTGTGGAGTCGCCACCAATTTATTCTGGAAAATTGGAAACCGTTCGAATACCTCGTGCCATGTCAAGCCACAAAGTAGTGACATGAACACCAAGAACTCATTACCCTTAGCATTCTATGTCTAGAATAACTCTCGTGGATGCCAATGAACACGGATGTTCACAGAGATCTGGAGTAAGGGGTGAGGGTACGTATTAGGAAGCTCTTTTGATCGAACACCTAATCTCGCCCGCCTCGATAGAGGCCTCTACTAATGATTAGGTAAATTGTCTATACTCGATATATTGTCGATTATATGCATGCAATACAACACCCAATAAATTAATCCTAGCATGTGAAGATTAATACTATGTTGGTGAACACGTAGTTTAACATTCAATTGGGTCAAAGTTGGAGATTTAAGTTCAATTACATGTGAAAGCATACAATACAATACAAGAAATATAATAAATAAAATAATGGGAAATTACAATAATTAAATCGGATTAAATGATTTATGTCGAAATACTTCTAAAACGGATAATTTGAGAAAGAATAAACAAACAAACTGGAATTAGGCGATAATACGATTAGTAGCTAATTAATACGTAAGCTAATAACTAGGTCAAGACAACACGGGAGTTCAGGGACAGAAATCAACCAGGAACAGGCGCAGCAAGAGCTGCGTCCCTTGGAAGAGGCGCAGCACCTGCTGTGTCTATTATTGGCGCGTCTTTCCTGCGTAAAAACCCGATGAAATAGAGGGTTTATCTCATTACTTCGAAACATAAATTCTCAATTTCTCTCTCAAAATTCCAACCATTTCCCTCAAAATTTGATCCAAAAGCTTTCATTTTCCATGACTAATCGAGGTATGTGTATCAATCTTGCATTTATCTTCCGTATTTGATCAAATGGGATCGACAAAATTTCGGGTTTTCGACCCTAATTAGTTGAAAATTTGGGGCTTTACCCCCAAACGACTTTTCCTTGCAAAATTGACTTTGTGAATGGCCAATTGGTAATATAAGGATCATAACCATGTATTTGTTTTGAATTTTTGTTGAGTTTTGAGCATTTGAGTGAAATTGAGACGGTTTCACAGCTAAACCGTAAATCGCTTCGAAAATAGCCTTAGGTTTGCCCATTTGTCACGAAACTTGATATTTGGAATCCTTATGTGATGGGTAAACTTCCTACCATCTCGTAATTTTGATTTGTGACGGCTTTTTCAGGACACTTTCTAGGGCATAATCGCCGTTATAACGAAATGCTGTCGAAATTTCGACTCAAACCCATGACTAGGCTTCAACTTAGGCTTGACTTGACCGAAATTACCATAGGAGCGGACGGGTTTATGGGAAAATTGCCAAAGATGGCGAGAAAAGAGTGATTTTAGAGCTCCGAAAACTCGAAAATCCCCTAATCAAGGCTTGTCGTCACTTGACGCAGCCTAAATTTACTTTAATTTTGCAGGTGAAGAAGCTTCTACATCTGGGAGAGATCCCATGGACATGGACACTACTGTTGACCCTTCTCAGGTGCTTGAGGAGGCATTGGAGAAGGCTTTCACCGCTGCGGTGATGGCTGCCGAGGACGAGGTCCCCGAGGAGGAGGCTGTTGAGGAGGAGGAGGCCCCGAGACGGGCCAACGTTGGACGGGGTGGTTGCCAGTTAAGGGGAGCACCTACGTGGGCTGAGACCTGGGATAGTAAGCACCTGCTTTGGGCTGTGGTGGGTCACCTGTCCTAGAGGACGGTGAAGAGCTTGGTAAAATGAATTCATCACTCTTCATTCATCTTCTTTCATTTCTGTTTGCTACTCTTTTTCTTCTTCATCTGAGCTAAAGATAGCTTTTGTTTCAAATCAACATAGGAGGCCGGAAACGTCAGATCGTTCTCGGGCTACACGACGGCGATGGGGTGCTACAAGATGCTGTCGGCTGAGGAGCGAGCCATGATTGAGCAGGGAGCGTTCGGCGCCTTGGTGTAGGCTTGGAGGGATATTGCGAGGAGGAAGCTTCAGGCTAACCTCAGTCCCGTCCGAGCTTTCTTGGACCAGTTTTGGGACAGGACACGTTTCACGTTGGAGGACTACGACATGATTTATGGTCTACCATGTGGGACTGAGGTGGTGGAGTGGCCGGAGACAGCCATGAGGGTTGACTCGGCGGAGGCTAGGAGGCTGATCGGCTGGAACTTGGCGTGGAAGGCGGCTGCGGTACCTGGCTTGGTGCCTAGTTCCTAAGTTCGAGACTACTTTGCGGGAAAGCCCCTGGCGTCAGTGGTGATCGAGGGGAGGGAGACGGCTCCTCCTCCCTACACTGCAGAGCAGCGAGTCCATTTGTGGCTCTGGTGGTTCTTGTCTTTGATCTATTTCGGAGACAAGGATAGAGGCTTTCGACGAAGCTTCTTCCCTTTCTTTCTGACCTGAGTGACCTAGGCCATTGGGACTGGGTCACTGCTAGTTTTGCGGTCCTCATTCACTTCATGATGGCCATGGTTCGTCCGGAGTTGATGGAGAAGGGGACTTCTCCTGCTGCTGTCGGCCCTAGACTGCTGTTGGAGGTATGAACCTTCACTTCTTTTCATGAAAGATCATTTTCTTTTCTTATCAAATCACGAAAGATCGTTATTGCTACGTTCTTGGCCGTAAGACTTGTGTAGGAAGCCGCTTCTACCCACTTGGTGAAATAATCGATTGCTACTAGGATGAAACAGTGACCTCCTGTTCCGGCTGGTGTGATTTTACCGATGATGTCAATTCCCCAAGCAGAAAATGGCTAGGGAGATGTCATGGTGTAAAGCAATGAAGGAGGAACATGTTGCACATTCCCAAAGATTTGGCAATTATGGCAATTATGGCAATGTCTTACATATTTGATGTAATCAGATTCCATCGTGGTCCAATAATACCCTAAACGTGTGATTTTCTTTGCCATCATGGGTCCACTCATGTGAGGGCCACATTCTCCATCATGGACTTCTTCCATCACTTTCCGTGCATGAGGACGTATTGGGAAGCTAGCAAGCGGATAGCGCGTTGTCCCCTTTTGTCCATTTCTGGTGGATAGGTGCCATTGAGTTTGAAGTTTAGGATTGCTTGGAACCAAGGCTCCTCCGTAATTTCCTCTTCATCGGTGATTTGCTGCATGTAAGCTGGCTCTGATCGTCGTTCGATGCACAAAGGCATTTCTACCATGCTATCCGGCATATTAATGAAATATGCAAGTTTTGCAAGAGCATCTGCAAATTGATTTTCTTCTCGAGTTATATGTAGGTAGGTCACTTGATCGAATAATTGGGCTACTTGGTCTATTCTGGCTTGATAAGGTGCCAAGCTTTCGCTTCGGATTTTCCAAGATCCCGTAATTTGATTGATGATCAAAGAGCAATCCCCATGTACTCGAAGATTCTTGATGCCTAAACTTACTGCCGCTTGCAATCCAATGAGACAGGCTTCGTATTCTGCAGCGTTATTTGTCACCTCGAAGTCGAGTTTGACAGAGATCGGTGTATGCTCGCCTTCAGAAGAAATGAGCAACACTCCTATTCCAAATCCTTTTAAATTCAATGCCCCATCAAAATAGAGGTCCCAGGAGTGTGCATCCGTCTGGAGTATATCCTCATCCGGAAACGACCAGGTGTCTATCGTTTGTGTATCATTGATGGGATTTTCTGTGAAGAATTCGGCAACGGCGCGCCCCTATATGAGTTTCAAAGTGTAGGAAATATCGGTATACTTCATCAAGAAATTCGGATTATAACGAAATTATAATTATGAAAATACGAGTCATAAATGAAATTGCATAAACAAAAAGAGTAGAGATTTGAATCAACCTTTGGTCCTAGCAATTCGGCCTAAGAACAATATTGAGATCGATATTCTTTTAATCGTTGCACCCAAAATGCTTTAAGAAATGCCTCTTTTCTTTGCTAGAATAGATCCCTAATTTCTTATGAATTTTTAGGGTTTGTGTGATATGAGAATTAGGTCAAAAATAATAAAAGAAAATGATCTCCCTTTTTGCTCTTAAAACCGTCCAAGGGTGGAAATTTTGGGGAAGATATTTTCTTCCTCTTTTTCCTCTTATTTTCGGTTTCACCAACCACAAAAATAAGGAGAAAAATCTTCTTATTTTGGTTGTTCTCAAATTGTATATAATGTGTATCATATTAATTGTCAATTATGTCGACATGTATTAATAAGTCCACACACAACAGTTTGTAGTCGATTTATTAATACCGGTCAGTCAACATTTTATTATGACAATTTCGCATAATATATACATTAACTATAAATATAACATATTTATAATTTGCTAATTAAATATAACTGGTTACGTTTAATTACGAATTAACATCTTAATTCGTTTAAGCTAACATTATATACATTAATTAAATATAACAGTTTATATTCAATTTACGAAATAACAGTTAATTCGTCTCAGCTAATATTATTTAATTGTATTAAATAATCGTCTCATCATCACATTGACTAACTGTTTAGTCAAATACATGGACTAACCTTTTAGTCATATAAGGCATCAATGTCATTATATTTTCATACAATCACATCTCTCAAACACATCATTTAGGTGTGACTTTTTGGGACCATTTGATCACCGCCATCAGTATGATAATAACGTCAAACTTTTAGCAAGCCAACCGTCATTAAGTAAACGTTAATCAACTGATAAAATACTAAGTATACCCTTGTGAACCTATAAGAGATTTATATACGTTATCACGCTAACTGTGGAGGACACAAGCTCCAACAATCTCCCACTTGTCCTCACAAATGTATGTGCGATAACCGATTCTCATATCCTAAAATTTCTCCCACTCAATATAAAACAATTTGCAAAATCCATATTCACAAAGGTCGTAGAGTGGTTTTCCCGACTAGAGAGTAACTTAACTGATAAACGAATCATCATTCGAGCATGGGCATGCATTTCAGTTACAACTCCTCGAGTGGCCCTGAGAAATAACTAAACCTGAGAAATAACTAAACCTGATAAAGGTTGGATATTTCTTCAACTCGAATCCTGCAGATATAAGCACAGTATGAAATGACCCAGTGAAAATCTGCTTAGCCTCCTATTACGGTCGACCATGAGAAAGAAACCAAAGTCACCCAAAAACTGCCTTAATCTCAAGAGACAGTCGATAGTCAAAAGAATCGACTCTAGGAACACAATGGACGTCCAATCCATGACCTGGCACCGAATGTTTTTAAACATTTAGGAATCCATTACGTTGTCACAATTGTCCTACGAGGTATCGTTATAACTCGCATCTGTGATCGATCAGCCAACCGTTTGACTTATGGCTAGTTGAACCCACCATCAATCAACTTCACAATATAATAGCCAGAGTTATCAGCTCATGTAGGCGATTACGGACCAAAACAAATATAATGTAATTCAGTTCACTTTGTGTTGTTCAATGTTGTCGTACAATCCACATGAAAAACAAAATATGAAATAATACGATGAAGTTATAAATAGCATATCAAAAGAAAATGTATCGAATTCATAAGCAACTAGTACAACTCACGAACACGTTTAATTCCCATGGAAATAACGTGCCCTTCATGCTTATCATATTTCAAAGGTTTAGTGAGAGGGTCCCCGATGTTGTCATCTGAAGCAATCTTGTCAATCACTATCTCCTCTTGCTCCACGTAATCACGGATCAGGTGAGCCTTCCGATGTACATGTCTAGACTTGTTTCTAGACTTAGGCTCCTTAGCCTGGAAGATGGCACCTCTATTATCACAATAGATGGTGATTGGGTCATTCGAACTAGGAACTATGGTTAGTCCTTGTAAGAATTGACGCATACATATAGCTTCCTTTGCTGCTTCTGAAGCGGCATAGTACTCGGATTCACTAGTAGAATCTGCTACAACATCCTGTTTGGAACTCTTCCAGCTGATCGCAGCACTATTAAGAGTAAAGACAAATCCAGACTGAGATTTCGAATCATCTCGATCTGTTTGGAAGCTAGCATCTGCGTAACCGATTGCGCATAGCATAGTATCTCCTCCATAAGTCAATACCCAATCCTTAGTCCTTCGTAGGTACTTAAGGATGTTTTTAACAGCTATCCAGTGTGTTTCACCTGGATTGCCTTGGTACCGACTCGTCATACTCAATGCATATGCCACGTCTGGACGTGTGCATATCATGGCATACATGATTGATCCTATGGCTGATGCATAAGGAACACGACGCATGCGTTCAACCCCTTCAAGTGTCTTGGGTGACTGAGACTTGCTCAAATGCATCCCAGACGTCATTGGAAGGTTCCCCTTCTTGGAGTTGGTCATGATGAACCTTTCAAGAATCTTATCTAAATAAGACTCCTGACTCAGTCATAACATCCGTCGTGATCTATCTCAATAGATACGGATTCCCAATATGCGTTGTCCCTCACCCAGATCTTTTATCTGGAAATGGTTCTTCAACCATCCTTTTACCGAAGATAAGAGAGGAATGTCATTCCCAATCAAGAGTATGTCATCGACATACAATATCAAGAAGACAATCTTGCTCCCACTCGACTTGACATATAAGCATGGTTCCTCGACCGATTGAGTGAAACCATACTCTTTTATCACCTGGTCGAAACGATGATTCCAACTCCGAGAAGCTTGCTTAAGTCCATAAATGGAACGCTTAAGCTTGCACACTTTCTTAGGATTTTCAGGATATATGAAACCATCGGGTTGTACCATGTACAACTCCTCCTCTAAATAACCGTTTAACAAGGCAGTTTTCACATCCATTTGCCAAATTTCATAGTCATGAAAAGCAGCAATCGCTAAGATTATCCTAATGGAATGCAGCATAACTACGGGTGCAAAAATTTCATCATAATGCAATCCGTGCACTTGAGTGAAACCTTTTGCCACTAGTCGTGCCTTATAGGTATCTGGTTGCCCGTCTACAAAATGCTTTATTTTGTAAACCCAATTGCACTGTAGAGGTCGTACCTTATTAGGTAAATCAACAAGATCCCATACGTCATTCTCATACATGGAGTCTATCTAGGATTGCATGGCTTCAAGCCATAGCTTAGAGTCGGAACAGGTCATGGCACCTTTATAGGTAGCGGGTTCATTACTCTCCAGAAGTAAAACGTCATTTTCCTCGACCATACCAATGTATCTGTCTGGAGGATTAGAGACTCTACCCGACCTCCTAGGTTCCTGAGGAATGTTAACCGTATCATTAGTTGAAAGAACATCTTCCTCCATCTGTTCCTCGGTTGTTGGTTCTTGAATCTCCGACAGCTCGAAGGTTCTATTATTTGACTTGTTCTCGAGAAATTCTTTCTCTAAGAACTTCACACTAGCCGCAACAAAAACTCGATGTTCGGTAGGCGAATAAAAGTAAAGACCAAACATTCCTTTTGGATAACCAATAAAGTATGTCTTGACCGATCGCGGGCCGAGCTTATCCTCGTGTCTCCACTTCGCATAAGCCTCGCAGCCCCAAACCTGAATAAAGGACAAGTTAGGGACCGCTCCCTTCCACATTTCATATGGAGTCTTGTCGACAGCTTTAGACGGACTTCGGTTAAGTATAAGAGCGGCTGACAAAAGAGCAAAACCCCATAATGAATCAGGTACAACCGTGTGACTCATCATGGATCGAACCATATCAAGTAGTGTTCTATTTCTCCGTTCGGACACACCATTTAATTGAGGTGTTCCATGTGGAGTTAACTGTAAAACTATTCCATAGTCTTTAAGGTGTTGATCAAACTCATTTGAAAGATATTCGCCACCCCGATCTGAACGGAGTGCTTTAACCTTTCTTCCCAGTTGGTTCTCAACATTATTCTGGTATTCCTTGAATTTTTCAAAAGACTCACTTTTATGCTTCATTAAGTAGACATATCCTTATCTACTCAAATCATCCGTGAAAGTGATAAAATATCTATAGCCATCTCTTGCGGTAATTGACATAGGTCCACATACATCAGTATGTATGAGTCCTAATAGGTCACTAGCGCGCATTCCAACACCTTTGAAGGAAATTCGAGTATTTTGCCGATAAGACATGATTCACATGTGCCAAATGAAGAGAAATCAAATGTGGTAATAGTCCCATTCTCAATGAGTTTCCTTACACGTTTTTCATTTATGTGTCCCATTCGATAATGCCATAGATAAGTTTGATCTTTGTCACCAACCTTTAATTTCTTATTATTCACATGTAATATATCTGTGGTTTGATATAAGATATAAATTCCATTCATGGAAACTGCTTTGCCATAAACCATTTCATTAAAAGAGAAAATACAGCTATTGTCCTTTATTGAAAATGAAAAACCGTCTTTATCAAGTACGGAAACAGAAATAATATTGTTATATAAACTGGGTACATAGTAACAGTTATATAAATATAACTTAAAACCACTAGGAACTGGATTACGTATGTTCCCATTGAGACTGCAGCAACTCGTGCTCCATTCCTGACTCGCATGTCCACATCACCCTTTGTGAGGGGTTTGATGTTTTTTAGGCCCTGCAAATGATTACACAGATGAGAACCACAACTAGTATCAAGTACCCAAGTTCCGAAACTTGCATGGTTAATCTCAATCATATGAATATAAGATGGCATACCAATAGGAGTGACGCGGCCTGCTTTTATTTCCTCACGGTACACGGGACAGTTCCTCCTCCAATGCCCAGTCTTGTGACAATGGTGGCACTCCATGTTACCGCCCTTTCTCTTTTCTTTGCCATGTGAGCCACTAGTCTCACCAGGCCCACTCTTACCGTTTCCTGACTTCTTAAACTTTGGCTTTCCTACAGTTAGGTCGCCGTGAGCTTTGCCCTTACCCTTATTCTTGTTGGAAATCATGAGAACATCTTGCTTCATGCTCCCACTTAATTTCATATCCTTCTCGGTCTGTACGAGAAGTGAGTGTAGCTCATGAGGACTTTTCTTCATGTCATCATGTGGTAATTTGCCCTGAAGAGGGCAAAACCAACATGAAGTGAATGAAGCATACAATCAATGACTATGATCTCACTGATTTTGCAATCAAGTGCCACCAATTTCTCGACATTCTCAATCATGTTAAGAATGTGTGGGCTAACCGGTTGGCCCTTCTGGAGGTTCGCATCAAAGAAGCAACAGGTATGCTCATAAGTAACGATTCTCGGTGCTTTTGAGAACTCATTAGTGAGCGTGGTGAAAATCTTATTTACACCTTGGGCAATAAAGCGTCTTTGCAAATTGGTTTCCATTGCAAAAATGAGTACGTTCTTTATCGCACCCGCTTCCATAACGAAGTCACTATAAGCAATTGACTCTTTAGCTCTTGCATTAGGGCCTGGGTTTGGCGGTATTGGCTCAGTTAAGTACTTGAGCTTACCGTCAGCAATGGCAGCATTCCGTAATGATGCCTCCCAATCCGCAAAGTTGGACCCGTCATTCTTCAATCGTGTGAACTGATTCATGTGGTCCATGAAAGCTTTTAGCCAGGACTCGCGTCCAAGTGTGGCACTTGGCATATGGATATCATTATTTCCAGCCATTATTTGTAAGCAGTATTATCAATATAAAACGAATTCTACACTGCGAAAAGAAGAATAAAAAAATAATAAGCATACTCATTGTTATGATTTAAGTCTAATGCAAAACTGTTATAAGCGAAGACTCAAGCATTTATACAATTGACCTCTCTCAAGAATTATATAAATGATCCCAAGACTCAATTTATCTGTAAATTGATAAGCCAACCTCTTGGCTAATTCTACTGTTAGAATTCTTGGTTGATAAATTTCTGTAAATTCTATCTATAGTCCATCATAGTCACGAGAAACTCTTCAGACTATAATGTTGAGGTAAAATAAGTCAACGCAAACTACTTTCCCAACGTAGAAGGGGTCATATGGAGAGTAAGGTCCTATATGCCTACCGACGAAGAAGGGATTCATAGTTGCTTGCCCTTATAAAGACTAGTCTCAATTTTAGTTTTAGAGGAAGATCCCATTAACTTTATTTTAATTCATTTTTAAGTGAACTAATATCTAGCATGCGAGAATGAATAAACTAAGATGATGGCTTAAAATAGTGTGACATCTTTATGTCCATGATAACGAACATTCAATCTATATGAGTCAATTTTCATGCATATCAGTAGTAGGTGGTTTGGTTTAGGCGGAATATGATGCACTAATTATCATGCGAATGAAAAGCAACGAGAATGAAAAACGTAAAACAAAATAAAGTCCTAGTGTGGCCTATCTACCAAAATGAACATAAATACAACTTTGGAATCCATCCTTGGACCCGAGAAGCTTGTCTTGATGTTCCATCTTGGTCCATGTAGCGGGAGTGAGCAATCCAATCTCCATCTTTAGTCTTCTCAAAATTACAATTAAAATTACAAAATAAACCTATTTACATTCTAATTTAAAAAACATAATACTAAAGAAAACTAAAAGGAGATTCGAGATCTCAAAATTACATTAAAATTATGTTTCCATCATTACGGAAACAAAATTAACTAAGGCCACACTAGGTAATACAAATTACAACCGATTGCAAAAATACGTAAATAAACCATTCAACAAAACATTCAACTAAATAAAAAAATGCATCAACTATAAATTAATCATTCAAGACATAATTCCTTAATTATGTAGAGTAATTTATCCAAACCACCTATTTAAAATTATCAAAATTATGTGACAATTCCTCAATTACTCACAATAATTCCAATCTTAATTCACATTAACCTATAATATGAATTAATCTAACATTATTTTAAACCTCTTTAAAATAATATGGGTATCTCAAATTTGTGAACCTTTTCACAACAAATAATCATACATTATAAATTTAATGTATAATCAATATTGGCCAAAACAAAACAAAAAAAACAAAAATGAAATCTTTTTTTTTCTTTTGTTCTCTGCATAATCACACAAATTTTTTTTTTTCACTTTCTTGCTCTCGGCATTTTGAAAAACCAAAAAAAACAGTTTTTTTTTTTAAATTTTAAATGCCCTCGGCAATTTTCCCTAAAAACCAAAAAAATAGATTTTTTTTTTAATAGCTCACGGCATTCAGCCGTTTTTTTTTTCTTTTCTTGGAAAAAAAAACTTTTATGTGAACAAAAAATTTAATGTTGCTAATATAACAAGATTGGCATAATCATCATCTTTTAATTTAAACATGGATTCAAACTAGATGATTCAATTTAACCTCTTAAAATGAATATCCAAATTATGATTAAATCGATTATCCGAATATTTGATTCATCACAATTGATTTGAACATTATTAAATTAACTTGTATGCCAAAACTATATAGCAAAAACAAATCATCAACAATTAAAACAATTTCCATTTACATTTTAATTTAATTCTTATTAAATCAAAACATCTACAAATTTATCATATTATCATCTTAACTAATTAAAACAACATATGAATAAATCAAAATGGAAACAAAACATCAAAAAAAAAAAAAAAGGTTTCGGCAAAAAAATTGTATTCGGCCGAAAAAAAAATTTTCTTCAAATTAATTTTTTTTGTTTAAATCCATTTATGAAAATCATATAAAATAATTTCGTGGCCTATGCTCTGATACCACTTGTAGGAAATATCGGTATACTTCATCAAGAAATTCGGATTATAACGAAATTATAATTATGAAAATACGAGTCAAAAATGAAATTGCATAAACAAAAAGAGTAGAGATTTGAATCAACCTTTGGTCCTGGCAATTTGGCCTAAGAACAATATCGAGATCGATATTCTCCTAATCATTGCACCCAAAATGCTTTAAGAAATGCCTCTTTTCTTTGCTAGAATAAATCCCTAATTTCTTATGAATTTTTAGGGTTTGTGTGATATGAGAATTAGGTCAAAAGGAATAAAAGAAAATGATCTCTCTTTTTCCTCTTAAAACCGTCCAAGGGAGGAAATTTTGGGGAAGATATTTTCTTCCTCTTTTTCCTCTTATTTTTGGTTTCACCAACCACAAAAATAAGGAGAAAAATCTTCTTATTTTGGTTGTTCTCAAATTGTATATAATGTGTATCATATTAATTATCAATTATGTCGACATGTATTAATAAGTCCACACACAACAGTTTGTAGTCGATTTATTAATACCGTTCTGTCAACATTTTATTATGACAATTTCGCATAATATATACATTAACTATAAATATAACATATTTATAATTTGCTAATTAAATATAACTGGTTACGTTTAATTACGAATTAACATCTTAATTCGTTTAAGCTAACATTATATACATTAATTAAATATAACAGTTTATATTCAATTTACGAATTAACAGTTAATTCGTCTCAGCTAATATTATTTAATTGTATTAAATAATCGTCTCATCATCACATTGACTAACTATTTAGTCAATTACATGGACTAACCTTTTAGTCATATAAGGCATCAATGTGATTATATTTTCATACAATCACATCTCTCAAACACATCCCTTAGGTGTGACTTTTAGGGACCAGTTGATCACCGCCATCAGTATGATAATAACGTCAAACTTCTAGAAAGCCAACCGTTATTCAGTAAACGTTAATCAACTGATAAAATGCTAAGTATACCCTTGTGAACCTATAATAGATTTATATACGTTATCACACTAACTCTGAGAGCATCAAAGTCCATCTTGCTAAACGTACATTAAGAACGGGTTTCTCGAAGAGGTATTTGCCATGATCCATTTTGGAGAATATTTTGACGGAGTAGCGAAGCATGTAATGGCGTAGCTTCTTCGTTGCCCACACAAGAGCGAGGCATGTCTTCTCGAGTGGTGTGTATTTGCACTCGTACTCCAAAAACTTCTTACTAAGGTAGTAGATGGCTTTTTCTTCTTTTCCTACAGTTTGAGCTAGCATGGCGCCCATGGCCGTTTCAGTTACCGTGCGATATAAATCAAGAGGTTGATCTCGTTGAGGTGGCATGAGCATTGGCGGTTTGGCTAGTATTTCTTTGATTCGGTCGAAAGCCTTCTGACAGTCATCATCCCACATAGTGTGATCTGTTTTCTTTAACTTCTTGAATATAGGTTCGCAGATCATGGTGAGTTTCGATATGAATCGACTTATGTATTGTACCTTGCCTAGGAATCCCCTAACTTCTTTCTCTGTTTGAGGTTGCGACATTTCGATTAGAGCTTTGATCTTGGAAGGGTTTATTTCTATACCTCGCTGACTAACAAAGTATCCTAGGAGTTTGCCAGATGTTACTCCGAATGCGCATTTCTGAGGATTGAGCCTCATGTTGTACTTCCGCAGCCTTGAGAAGAATTTGCGAAGGTTCGCAATGTGTCCCTCTCTTTCCTTGGACTTGACAATCATGTCATCTACGTATACCTCAACTTCTTTATGCATTATGTCATGTAAGAGCGTAGTTGCGGTGCGTTGGTATATAGCTCCGGCGTTGATTAACCTAAATGGCATAACCGTGTAGCAATAGGTTCCCCATTGAGTGACAAAGGCGGTCTTATGCATGTCTTTTAAGGCCATCTTGATCTGGTTATATCCTGCGTATCCATCCATGAAGGATAGCAACGCGTGATCCACCGTATTATCCACTAATATATCGATATGTGGTAGAGGGAAGTCGTCCTTAGGACTTGCTTTGTTTAAGTCTCTAAAGTCAACACAAACACGGATTCTCCCATCCTTTTTGGGTACGAGTACTATGTTAGCTACCCAGTCTGAGTACTCGAAAACTTTGATGAACCCGGCTTTGAATTGTTTATCGACTTCTTCTTTGATCTTGAGAGCCCATTCTGTCCTCATTCGTCGAAGCTTCTGTTTCACGGGTTTGAAACCTGGTTTGATTTGGATTCTATGCACTGCAATCTCCCTGTCGATCCTTGGCATATCTTTGTAGGACTAAGCAAAAACGTCTTTGAACTCGTGTAGGAGGTCTATGAAATTGGCCCTTTCGGTGGGGCTCAAGGTTGTCTCTATCCTAAGTTCTTGGGGTTCTAGTTCAGTTCCTACGTTGATGGGTTCAGTATTTTCTATCACTGGTCCCTCTTCCCTCTCTTGTAGTATTTCTTTGGCTATGTAAGGAGGTATTTTGATTGAGCCAGGGTCTGGGTCATTCTCATTATCAACGTAAACAGAATTGCATTCATGATAACACGAAGAGTAAGCAGGACCTGATTTATTCATATTAAGATTTGAGAAAAGTTGAAACAAAGAAGCCATCTGATCTACAGTCAGTGGCGGTAAAGGGACAATGGTTTGGACATTTCCTGAACTACTGTTGCTGTTAGACACTAAGCTAGGAGAAGCGAGAGGAGTGGGAATGACGACAGGAGGAGACTCTCTAGGAACTTCTCTAGACTCCGACTCTGACTCGAATTCATCGTCTTATGGTTCTCCTTTGAACATCTCTCCTTCTCCAGTAGTGAGCTTGAAGAGTCTTCCTTGATTGTTTGTCCACTTGATCGATTTTCTCCATCCTTTCTGCTGATTGGTGTTGGTTTCTGTGTCCAGTGTGGCAATGATCTCATCTATGATGCTTTCGGTGCTCTTGATTAAGGGAAGATCCTGGAGGTAGACGTCTTACTCGCGATCCGTTCATATCCCATTGATCACATCTTCTTTTGGGGAGATAAGGTGTGAGCAACCTAAAGTTGATTCATCACTTGTAATCATCAAAACTCCAAGAGGATTCTGAGTGTTGTTAGGCTTACCTCCAGGTGGTATTGGTAGGCGACCGTCTTCAATCATATCTTGAAGTACATTTTTCAGTTTGTAGGATTTCTCTGTATCATGTCCCTTATCTCTATGGTATTCACAGTACGAATTCTCATCCCAGAATTTGGATTTCTTTTATGGTTCGGGTCTAGGGCATATGGGTTGAAGTTTGCCGAGTTTCATCAACCTTTTCAGAGCGTTGGAATATGTGTCCCCTAGATTTGTGAATTTCCTTGGAGGGGTACTCTTCTTAGATGGCTCGAGGAGATTAACTTCATCAGTCTTGCTAGTAGAGCCGTAAGAACGACTTGTTGAGCCTTGATATCCACGACCTATCGCTTTGGACAAGAGCCCTTTACGGATGTCATCTTCGATCCTTGTCCCTAGTATGGTCAAATCTTTGAAGGTCTTGATGTTTTGATACCTCAAATGATTCGCATAGATGGGCTTTAGGTTGTCCACGAATTTCTCTACGAGGGTGGCTTCATCCGGACGTTCAACAAGTTGAGTACTAGTCTTCCTCCACCGACTTAGGAAGTCGGTGAAACCTTATTTGTCATTTTGGGTAAGAACCTGCGCATGTTGACTTGGATTTCAGCATTATCCACATATTGTTTAGCAAGCTCGATTGTGGCATCATCCCAGGTAGCGATTTTCTTGTGTTCCAGCAAATAGAACCATTGTTTTGGGATGGTGTCAAGAGATGAAGGAAAGATCCTTAAGAACATCTCGGGTTTAATGCCTTTGATAGACATGTAATCCTTAAAAGCACGAATATGGTTCAAAGAGTTTTCATGCCCCTTGAATTTCAGGATATCCGTCATGTTGGAGTTGGTTGGAAACTTGGAACTCACAGCCTCATATTTGCGATTGTTCTCCCTATAAATGTCATCCCCTTTGAGATGCACCAATTGTTCCTCCAAGTATTGGAGTCGTTTCTCAGCTGCAGTCATACCTATGGGAGGGTTTTCGTCACTGAAGTTGTCATGAAGTCATCAGCCATCTCACTTTCTCGAGGAGGCATCCTCGTTTCTACGGCATATATTTGGCCCTCAATGGTATCAAGGCGATGATACACTTGGTCTTGAGTAACTTTGAGACGAGCTAGCGCGGCTAGGATTTGATCATTTCCATTCTAGAGTTGGTTGAAGTTCACGTCGCTTGTTTCAGGCATCTTGGAAACTGAATAAGAGATCGACGACGAATCAAAACACGATCGACCATTCTAGAACACTTACTTGAAAAGAAATGTTTTGACTTGTGAAGTAGGAGTGTACCACTTGTGTCAGTGAGTTTTGAGGAAATGACAAAGTTTGAAAAATGTTGGTCCTAGTCAACTTTAGTGTAGTTGTAGGAATGGACTTGAAGTGAGGTTTTGAAATGAGTTTTGAGGCCCGAATTTCGACTTGACAATTGGACAGAGTTTCGACTTGTTTTGTGCTAATATTAGGCCCAAGTTTCGAAAATTTACATTTTGAAGAAGGATTTTGATTTTACAAAAATCGTCATGGTTTAGAAATGGTAATCACATATGGTAGAAACAATATACAAGCATTATAACGGGATGCTGAGTGCATTTAGAAGGGTTTTGGTTTAAAGGGTGTGTTGCCATACCGAACAATCAAACCCGGGGTCTGTGAAGAGGCTCGTACCAAACAAGAGTAAGGCCAATTCCTAGTCCATTTCCTCAAGTAGTGAAAGTCTTTGATACAAACAAGAGTAAGTACCATGGTATGGATGACGTCAATCGATATCCATCCATAGGCCGAAATAAGTAATAGAACCGTTTAGAAGGGACGATTGGTCGAATGGGTTGGGTTGGGCCTAGGAAGGCCGAATGAAACGATCTAGGAAGACCGAGTTATGAAAACCGACAATTGTCTTGTACTAACTATTCCCTAACCTTGTTCAAGTTTCACCCTTTTGGCTACACGTAAGTGTATTATCCCCAGCGGAGTCGCCAAACTGTGGATGTGGGCCCACAGGGGTGCTTGGGAGAACAAGCGTTTGCATTTGTGGAGTCGCCACCAATTTATTGTGGAAAATTGGAAACCGTTCGAATACCTCGTGCCATGTCAAGACACAAAGTAGTGACATGAACACCAAGAACTCGTTACCCTTAGCATTCTATGTCTAGAATAACTCTCGTGGATGCCAATGAACACGGATGTTCACAAAGATCTGGAGTAAGGGGTGAGGGTACGTATTAGGAAGCTCTTTTGATCGAACACCTAATCCCGCCCGCCTCGATAGAGGCCTCTACTAATGATTAGGGAAATTGTCTATACTCGATATATTGTCGATTATATGCATCCAATGCAACACCCAATAAATTAATCCTAGCATGTGAAGATTAATACTAAGTCGGTGAACACGTAGTTTAACATGCAATTGGCTTAAAGTTCGAGATTTAAGTTCAATTATATGTGAAAGCATACAATACAATACAAGAAATATAATAAATACAATAATGGAAAATACAATAATTACATTGGATTAAATGATTTATGTCAAAAATACTTCTAAAACGGATAATTTGAGAAAGAATAAACAAACGAACAGGAATTAGGTGATAATACGATTAATAGCTAATTAATACGTAAGCTAATAACTAGGTCAAGGCAACACGGGAGTTCAGAGACAGAAATCAACCAGGAATAGGCGCAGCAGAGCTGCATCCTTTGGAAGAGGCGCGGCGATTCTTTGCGTCTGTTCCTTTCGATCCATTTGTGAAGCGGAATTGCAAATCGTTAATATTCGTTGGTTAATTTAGTTATTGATTATGAATATTTGACTCGGGTGAAAGTGATTAGAAGGTTATTTACATATGATTGAGGGTTATAAAAACAATAAACATGGACAAAACTAATTAGAACTAATTATTACAAGGTTTAATAAGGTTAATTAACGAATTAAACAAACCAAACAAATTAATTAGGTTAAACATGTTATTAATGACGAATTAATGATGGTGACGATGAACAAAAGGTGGAAAATATATCAATGACGAATTCCAGAGACTCAATATGCATGAATCGAACTTCTAAAAACCGAATTTGATTTTAATGACGAAAACCCGCAAATATGAATTACTTGCAATTTAAGTCGGGAATTATGATGAATTAAACATTAATGATGATACATGTCAGATTATTATGCTTGAGTTATTATGTTCAAATTATCGTATCAAAAGAATCAAAGAACAAACGAAAGAACATAAAAGAGACGAATTGACAAAAGACGAATGAAGAAGAAAGGAAGCAAGAACTGTGGCAGCCTCACGAAGAGGCGCAGCAGTTGATGCGTCCCTTCGAAGAGGCGCAGCAGTTGCTGCGTCCTTTCTCAATGGTCATCTTCTGGTAACTCGTAAAAAGGGTTTTAAACAAGGTTTTAGAAATACTTTCGACATAAATCTTACAAATATTGATTACAAAAGTAAATAACAATAATAAAATAGGGATTATACACCCTCAGACTTACATGTTTGACGAAAGGAGATGAACTAAGTTAACGTTTTAGTGATGCTCGACTCGAATGTAGATGAAAGTGCCCTCGTAAGAGGAATTAAAACAGATTGATTAATGTTGATTATGGTGGAGTTGGTCAAATTGGTCAGTCATGCAAAACGAGGCTGGTACTCAGAAAGATCCGAGCTTACATGGTCGAATGTTCAAGCACGTAGACGCCAAAAAGTAGGAACGTGGTCTAGAATACAAAGGGAGAAGAGAAGGGCGGACACTCGCGTGAGAAATATGTGAGACCGAAGGTCTCTATTTATACTAATCACGCGGAGGAAATAGGGTTTTCGGAGAAACTTTGGAAGTGAATCTCGAAAAGATATGAAAAGATACGAAAAATACGCAGAAAAGGACTTGGGAAGAGGCGCAGCAGGCACTACGTCTCTTGGAAGAGGCGCAGCACCTGCTGCGTCCTTTCCCAAGAGGTTTACTCCTGCGGAAGAAAGATTTTCGTGTTTTGGTTATGGAATAGAGGATTAATCTTGTTTTCCATTATATTTTGTGTGAATATTACGGGAAATTATTTGCCAAAGATTAAAATAATGTAAAATATGGAATAGAAATATCCGGAACATTCCAGGACATTCTGACTCGATTTTAGAAAATGAAGACGGTTTTTTGACCCGGACTCCAAATGTACTCTAATAACTGCCAAAACGACCATATCGGCACGTAGATGACATTTAAGAGGTAGACGCAAGTGTTTGAGCGATCACTTGACGATAAACTTATGAACTGTCACAAATCGTTCCTCGTACCAAACATGCGGCCCAATCATCACCGGGTGGTTTTGCGGGAGGTGCAGAAATGAGGTATCTACAGAACTTTGATCACTTTCTTCATTGCTTTCTCTATTAATCTCCCTACATTCATCATCACCATGTTCCTCACTCCTAGCAGCCCGGTTTTCCCTTTCTTCATCTTGGAAGGCTTGAGGAAATAATACCTTCATATCCACCCAATCCGGCAGAGGACTCTTAGGGTCAAGAAGTCCTTGCCTAACAAGGTGAAAGAGTGGTGGATATTGGGCATAGTAGACATTCACCTGATCATTGTAAGCCTCCTTATGGACATGCTTCATGAACTTAGTTAAGTAATCGTTGCCTTCCACAACATTTGGATCATCGGTTGTGAATTCTTCAAAGGCAAAGGGGTAAGGCGGTATAACTAAGAAGAAGGGGTCTTCATTTGGATTTTGTTGATCATTGACGATTGTATTGGAAAGTCAGGAGATGGGAATAAGATAATTGTCACTAAGCTCAAGTACCTTACCGAAATGATCCTTAATCATGCGCCTACTTTGGTTCTCAAGCCGAAACTCAACATACTTTCGAGTATCTACCTTATACATATTTAAAGATATAATAAACTCCAAAGTACGGGAGGGGTAAGTCAATTCATCCATCTTAAACAAGGTAGATAATCCTACAGACTTGAAGAATGCTCTAGTTTGATCAAGCATTCCAAACTTTCCTAAAGTCTCTTGGCAAAAAAATTTGGTGGCAATGACTTTATTTTTGCTAAGGGATTCGAATGCATTTCTATGATCATTAGTAAAGAAAGTTACCTCCGGATAGTCTTTGAGTTGCTCGACCTCCGGTGTTGTAGCGGCAACCCCCTCAATAGGCTCCCTTGCTTGCTCTTTTGCTTGTTCAACCACTACAAATGTCTTGGATGCTAGAACTTTTTGTCTCTTTGAAAGATTTTGGGATTTTGATGCTTGAGTGTTTCTCTTTGTTTTTTCCATGTTGATTTATCCTTTGAATTGGTGTCAACAAACCTTTAGTATGCTTGAATGCCCTTCATTTCTTCTACTTTCAATCAAATTCTCAATTAAATTGGGGATTTTCGAAACTATCAAACCCTTGAAAATTTTTGATTGATTTGTTAAGATTTTGATTTTTGAAGGTCAAAATGTTGACAATTGAGTGATTTGATTTAATTTTGATCAAGTTTGAAATGATTGTTGATGAATTTGGTTGAGTATTGTGGGTTTTTGATGATTGGGTTGAGTGTTATAGTGAGGGAAGGGTGTTTGTGTTTGTAAATGGGGAAAATAGAAATGAGGAATGAAGGGAGGAATCCCGTGTTTTAATTGATTAGCAGGTGGGGACGTGTGTCCCCAGGTTGGGACGGGCGGATCATGCTTCCGAGTTTTGCATTTCGTCTTTGGGGATGCCCGACCTGACTCTGTCTCGAGCGGGCTGAACACTGGGACACCCATCCTGTTCCAGCTCGAGCGGGCTGCAGTGAAGTCCTTGGCTTCTTTGCTCTAAACCCCACGAGTTAAGGTCAACTCGTGGGGATCTCTTTCCAACTATTTTTGATCCTTCATTTCTCATCTTTCCATCATTGGGTTGCACTCCATAGGCTTGGCTAGCCTAGGCAATTGCTTCGCCACACTTGATCATCATACACTACACATTACAAACACATATAGCGACCCACCCTCACTTGCTCTCATGTCACAAAATTCCTATAACAAAGTATATAAGATGCAATGCAAAAATAATGAAATGCACATATTAAATGGAATGCAAGTTAATAGGTTAGCATATTTAGAAATGGGGGTTTAGGGAGGACTCCACCAAACTCTCCTTCATTTTGAGAGCTGTCAAGGGGGCAAAGCATGGGCGTTTTTGATGTTGCTCAACGCCTTATATACCTATTATTAGACTCTTCTAATAGTGAACTACTTAACTTTTTAATTTATGTTCATTTATATCTAGTGCATGCATAACAAAGTAAGAGATTAATAAGAAAAATAATGTCCCTTACATTATTATTTTCGGATTTATGGGCACAAGTAAAGTCTCCTACCTTCACTTGTTCTTGAGCTATGAAGAGTATTAGGATGATTCTCCAAAACTCTATATTAAGAGCTCTCCTTTTGATTGCACCCAAGATTTAACCCTTATCACTACTAAATAATATTTGCTAGATATTTATTTAGTAATCAACCTTAAAATTGTTTACTAATACTCATATATTACATTAATAATATTAGTAATATCATTGAACAATTTGGATCAAACTTCTCAAGTTTTTAGAGGAAAAACTATGAACAAGAGAGAGGTTTTTGCATGTGATGAATATAATCATCTTTTAGAGAGAACAAGTGAGGAAAAATTAAGAACAACAAAGTGTTGTGTGCTCTTATGTGGTCCGGCCACTTTACTCCATTTTGAGCATTTTTCTCTTCTCATTTGTCTTATGCAAATAGTGTAGGTAGTAGGCTTTGATTAAAGTGTGTTATAAGATATTGGAGAATCTATCCAACAACTAAATGACAAAATCCAAATTCTAGCATGCTTATGGTTTTGGACGGTACACTTAGTGTATATGGGTCCATTTTTATCTTATAATATTTGTCCCGCAAATGCTTATAAGTCTTATGTTTAATTATCTTTCATAATTAAATATTAATTTGATCATACAACAATTATATGACAAATTAATAAACATATATCCACTCAACTTATTGACTAATATTTTACCATTATATCAATATATAATGGGTCCCATAATAGCTAGTTATTTACATTTACAACCTCTTGTAAATGTAAATAACTAATTACCTCTACCTCGAAATATATATAAAACCTCAACATTATTTAGTAAATTAACATATTAATTCACTAAATTGAATCTTATTTAATCACATTACAATAAGATAGATATTTCCTCTTATATATATAAATTGTTCTTATTTAAGGAATTAATTAAGTTGTATCAACATACAACTAATTAACTTTACTGATAAGGGCATCATCCTTTAGGTGTGACCTTAAGGGATCAACCGACCACCACCGTCCTACGACAGTAACGTCAAACTCTAGTAAGCCAAGCGTTACCGATTAATGTTGATCAGTTGAATATTTAATTTATCATCCCTTTCGTATTCTTAATATGAGATTTAATTATGATATAAAATTATGTTATCGCACTATTTTTGAGGACACATATTCCAACAATCTTCCACTTGTCAGAGACAAGTGTACGTCACCAATTTAATAGGACAAGAGAATTGATGACGCACACTTGTCGAGGACATGTGGGAGATTGTTAAAGTAAGTGTCCCCGATAATAATGCGATCACAATTGTCAATGACATATTTAAATCTCATATTAAGAATACATGAGGGAAAGTAATATTTTATTGTCAACTGGTCCACACATATCGGTAATGATTGGCTGACTAGATTTTGACATTACTGTCGTACGATGGTGGTGATCAGTTGATCCCTTAAGGTCATATATTTAGGGAATACGGTCTTAATTGATTATTTAATTAATCGTATGTAGATACGAGTTGATTACTACCTTAAAATTGGAAATGATTTTTATGAGTAAGTTGACGGTCTTATTGTAATTGGATTCGTCTAAGTAATCGAATTGTTTTATTTACTTAGAATAGTTTATTGTTTATGAAACAATTGAGATGGGAATGAACGGTCCACCGAAATTACAAGACGTTGTAATTTATATTAAAGTGACAATTTTTATAAGATAGTAATTGAGAATTACTAGTGAAATTATTTAATTGTTTCATTTTTGTGTATTATGAATTTTAAGGAATTAAAATTGCATAATTACATAATGGGTCATGTAATATGTAACATATGTGACATGTGACAATATTACAAATGACAATGATAAAATGGAAACCATTTTATCCATTTGGACCGAAAAAAGAAAAAAAAATGGAGGGTACCATAGATAATTGGTGTTCTTTTTAAAAGAAAATAGGTTATGATTAAGAAAACCTATTAATACCCTAGTCTAGCATGCTACATACATTGTGAAGACAAATTGTAGCAAAAGATGAGCAAGGAGTGGGCACTCTGACCCACTCCATGACCGGCTCCCTCCACTCCTCTTATGAGAAATTGTTTTCTCTTTTTTATCATTCCTTCCACATGCAAAAACTTATCTCTCTACTCCTTTCTCTACTAGTTTTCTAGAGAAATAAAGTTCAAAAAAAAAATTTCCTTTCCATACTAATAATTTTTACATATTACTAGCTGTAGTAATATCTATGTTAGTTATTTTTAAGGAGCTAATACATATTTTCTAGTAACAAAATTGGTATTAGTATTAAGATTGGTTCCTTGATACGAACTTTGAGGAGACGATCTTATTTTAGATCGTGGTTTAGAAGGATCATCCATTATGTTATGGCTCTAGAAAAAGTGAAGGTAGGAGACCTTACTTGTGCCCAATTCGGTCCGTTTTATATGGTATAAAAACCGATTTATTTAATCTTATGTAATTGTTTTTGCATGCATAAGATCCTTAAGTTTTCATTACTAAAACTTTAAACTATCATATGGGATATGTAAAATATGATTTTCAACACAATTCTCTTGTCCTATTACAATATCTCACTCAATGCAAGGTGTCTCGCAGGCCGTACTTGCATTTTATCATATCTTGAGTGGTTTCCTCGATCTGGAGTGTAACTGTCTGACCGGAATTATCTACCATGGATACTTTCCGAGCGTGGCCATGCATTTCCAGTTCACTACTCCTCGAGTCGCCTTGAGATTTCAAATAACCCTGACAAGGGGGCGGACAATTCCTATCGCACTATTCCCTTCGTTCAGCCACAGTTCATCATGACCCAAAATATACTCATTTGATCTCAGTTATGACAGTCTTAGAGCATAAATCAAAGCCAATCAGAAATCTGTGCCAACTTGGGCGAATAGTCTCTAGTCAAATGAATTGACTCATAAGAATACTATAGTAGCTCTTGCCATGACCAGGCTTTATGAATTACCAGAACTCTATAAGCGGTCACTGCCCGACAAAGTGTCCCATACAGTCTGTCTATGTGATCGACTAGTCATCCCATATGACTCTATGGCACTTGAACTTGCCATCAATAGCATCACACTCTAGTTACTTCGAGACGTCACCTCATATAAGTAACTAGGGGCGAATACTATGTCAATCCAGTTCACTTTAATGGGGTTCAATTTGTCTCTACAACCCATTTGGATATAACAAAGTAAAGGGTGAGTTTAAAGAAACTCAAACGATAAATGCGATTATCATAGATGAATAGTCAATACACTATTACTACTTCATATCTTATAATCTTTAGTGTACCTTTTACACTAGTTAAATTGCAATAAAAGCTTGGCAAGTGGATATACTAGATATCCATGTATTTCAACTGTATTATTGCCATTTTCTTCTATCCAATGTCATCTCTAATGTCATGAATTTATTTTATGTCTAGTCTTCTTACAAGACTTGGGCTCTTTAAATTGAAAGATGCTCCAACTGTTATCACATAACTTGTGATAAAGTCATTTGTAGAGGGATTTACTCTTAGTCCCTTTGTTGACCATTTTATCACAATTCACTTATATTCTGTTTGTAGAACTTGTAATGGTTCAAACTAAAACATTTCTCTAGTCACTAACTCTTAAGTCAATAAAATCAGCCTAGGATTTCAACAAATCCTTTTCGGTTTGGAAACTAAAGTTTGTGCAACCCTTCAACATATAACTTAGTTTATCATCCAAACATATGAACGAATCCTTAATTCATCGGAAGAATCTCAAGGATGTTCTTTAAGGCTTTCACAAGACCATCTTATGAATTATCTTGTTATTGACTTATTATGCTCCTAGCATATACTTCATCACGGCGTGTGCGTCTAATGGCATACATGATCGTTCTAATGGCGGAAACATTAGCAATCGATTTCATGTGATTAACAACTTATTTAGGTTCAGTGAATGACTATGACTCTATCATAGTAATTCCACTTTCAACAACATGAATAACCTATTCAACCTTGTTGATGTTAAACAAATACGAAAGATCTTATCATCATAAGACTCTCAATTCTATGCCAATATCCTCTCGAATTTAACACGTAGATTCGAAAATCTAGAATACATTACACCTTTTCCTAGTCTCCCAATCACTCTTTCACAGAGGAGAGTATCGGTACATTATTCTCAATAAGTAATATGTCTTCAACAAATAAGACATGGAAAAATAATTTTGGCTCCCACTTAACTTCATGTATAATCATGATTCTTCTATCATGTGAATGAAACCATTTTCAATTATCACATGAACGATAAGTATAATCCTTTAATGGTTGCTTAAGACCATCCTGAGATCACTTAAGAAAGCTACGCATGTAACACCCCCATATTCAGAGGAGCCTTAACTAGGCCTTCCTTAGCATATAAGGGCGTTACCATCTCGGTTGCCCGAGGATAGTAATAATCAAATGTCGATAAAAGAACTATTATATTGAATTACAAGCGATTTAAACCAACAAACGATATGAAAGATACAACTCAAAGACTACTCGCTATGACTAGCGAATCTCGTGAAGACTCATCCCTGCCCGGACACCAGCTCTCAACAACATCAACACTTGCTAAGACCGACTGCTCCCCATGAGGGATCACGGCAGACACATAACAAAAAAAACAACCACACAAGGTCAGTACTGAGACAAGATACAACAAGAGCAACTACAATTATCAACACAATACAAGCTATTAATCTCGGACACAATCACAACAACCCAACCAACTCTATCACTGACTGTCCACTGGACCAGCCCTGCCAGTGGGGGACCGCAGCCGTTCCCACCTAAGTCCCGCTCATCATATCGAGCGACAATCCTGCTCATTAATGTGCACATCCCCTTCCTGGCGGGTTCCACGAAGGGCGAAACTAGGGCGTGAAGCCACTCCCGCAAGTGACCCCACTCAGCCGAGAACGCATCTCGAGAACCAAAGACCACAACACAATCACCATCACTATCAACACCATGCCATTACGATACTAAGCAATCACAAAACAATCACAACGACCGACACGCTAGACCATCTACAGAAACTGAGTAGGCGAACCTACCTTTAAGCAACTGCAACCAATCCATGCCAACATATGACATATCCAGCAATCAAGCAAAGCCTATAAGCACAACACAATTATCTATTACTAACAAGCAAACCCTAACAGTAAACAACAAGGACACGGATGATGATTATGACATACCTATAGGGAGAAAACTCAGCAAAAGACCGCTACCCGACACAAGTGACGCTCTCCTAAGGCACAAGGATCTTCAAAAGGCTTCCATGGAGGTTTTGAGGTGAAAGGAAGGGAAAGAGGCGACTGAAGGATAGGAGGAAAGTGGCGGAAGTGATTTGCGGATTTAACAAAACGCGATATAAAACCCTCGCTGAAAACTCGGTACTCGATCGAGTACCCAACATATTCGAACGAGTGGCCCTCTACTTGATCGAGTAACCTAGCTACTCGATCGAGTAGCCTCTACTCTATCGAGTACCACTCTTAACACGCAACTCAAGATGGTTTGGCACGCCTTTCTAAGGCTACTCCCGTTCCCAAGGTCAGTCAACGCTGGTCAAAGGGCCCCTAAAAGGGCGGGTATTACAGTCTTCCCCCCTTAAAAGAACTTCGTCCCCGAAGTTCAACTCACCTATCTCACGCACAAGACACGGAAAAACACGACATTACCAAACTTCCTACTCAAACCACTGCTCCCTGGAAATACCATTCCCCCCCATGTCATCATCATCACCGTCTACGCTCTATACCTATCGACTCTTACAACTATCATGCAAGCAGTATCACCGTTAATTGTCACCCTACATGTATGCATCAATTCTTACTAATTATTATATATCAAACATCGACCTTGCCATACGGGCCAACACAAACGACCATCACTCATCATATGATAACGACTATCAACCCGAATCGTATCTTATATCAACCTCATACTACACAATTAACACCACTGTGTTACTCAATTCATTCTATTACGACGCATCGCGCCGAGATAAGACTCTTTATGACGGTCCTTTGCAACATACTATCATTTTCACTTCAACGCATGAATTACTCAACAAACTAAGGTAACCAATTACACTTCATACAAGTAAAGTAACCAAGGTACTAGAGAATTTTGCAATTAAGCAACAAAACATTATAGGCAAACAAAACATAATTTCAAAATCAGCCTTTTTATTTCGCGACATTACTCTTCCCCTCTAAAAAGGAACTTCGTCCCCGAAGTTCACCAGCGAGATTACAACACACATTACGTATTACATGATTCCTAACATGTAATGGAAACACATTATTTACCATGGACATTACTCGCTAATCATACACTCGTTAAATTATGAATCCTATACATACATTGGGACAACTCGCCGCTGTCGATAAAGTACATTAATATCGTATGCACAAACGTAGGAAGAAATGTAATTTCAATGAATGAATGGTAATATGGCATATGTAATATTAAAACAATCAAGAAACCGTCACCACGTCACTAATTGTGACAAATGTGCATATAAGACCGGAACTTGACTTCCAATATATAAAATTAACGGTTCATAGGTGTTACTACGTACTAATAACCATATTAAACATCAAACTTGCGATTATAAAACAATTGAACATTTTTAATTTTCGAAAACCTCTAATAATGAGTGCTACTCGATCGAGTATGTAGCGGTACTCGATCGAGTGCCATGCTACTCGATCGAGTGTCTTGGCTACTCGATCGAGTAGCCTACAGGTCAGAATGTTTTTTATCCCACTTTCCTGTAGCTACTCGATAGATTAAGGGGTACTTTGTCGAGTACCTACAGGCCAAGGTGCCTTATAAAACTTGTCGTAACCCCACATACGAAAACATAGTTGTCATATAACTTGAGTCGGGATGATTTCCCGACCCCCAAAACAATCCTGCAACATAGTTAAGTGACAAATCCGACCTTATAGCCAACAATACAAGTCCAAAATCAAAGTCTCAACGAAAACAACTACTAAAGTCTAACCACACTACTAATCACTAAAATCAACTACCATCAACAAAGATAAAACAAGGAGTATCACTCCTCCAGCTGTTGCTGCTGCTGCTCCACCATCACCTCATCATCACCACCACCTCCGGAAGTACCCGCTCCTGATGACCCAATCCCCACATCCACTCCTGCTCCTGCTCCTGGGCCCATGTACCATGGAGTCAAGCCGCCGTAGGCAAAGGACTGAGGTGTCCCCCACGTCGACTGATCCACCCCGTAGGAATGGAAAACCCCTGTGTAGTCCCCAACTCCACTCCACCACACCGGATGCGGTCCCTCGGTCCCTATTCCCTGAGCGTACGCCATCTCGTGCATGTTCCGGAGTGTCAAGGTAGATGACACTCTCTCCGCCAAGTAGTTGGATCGCGTCTCCGGGGTGTCGAGGTAAGGGTAGCACGGAAAAGGCTGCTGCTGTGGTGCCACCGGTCGTGGCCTAGTCTCCGAGGTCCTCTCCCTCACTCGACGGGGTCCTCTCCCCAACCTAGGTCTCTCCACCGCCACGACCGACGCATTCTCGCCCTTCTTCGGCTCTGGCATCACCTCGAGAATCGTGTCATCGATGAGGTAGGTCTGCAGATGGCGGGGTCTATCATCATCCTCCTCCTCCTCCTCCTCATCATCGAAGTCCACCGTCACTACCGCCGGCTCTAAGGGCTCCGTGGGTGGGAGGTGCTCAGGAGCTGGAATCTTCATCCAACTCACGCCCCACACCCTCCAAGCTAGGCTACCGTCAGCCAAAGTCCTCAACCATTTCAGGTCGAGATAGTAGTCACGATCCATGGTGGGCACCGGGGTAACTAGAGGCACGTACTCCGAAGAAGCCTCGAAAGAGGTTAGCTTTTCAGCTAACCGAGTGGCGATGGTGCCACAACTCAAGTATCGGGAAGAGGCAGTGGCTATCAAGGCAAGGGCAGCGCAAATCATCGAAGGAGCATTAAAGACCACTTTCCTGGTCCGCTCCGGGTTCAAGTAAGACATCAGAAGTAACACCTCATGGTTGTTCAGCTTACTGATATCCGGTCGATCATAAAGGAGGTTCGAGAGAGAACGGAGAAAAATCCTCAATGTGACATCTTTGAACGTCATTAATCAAAGCATGTTACTCGAGGTAGGAGCTGGTTTCCGGTCGGACAAGGCATTATGCGGCATACACCGCACTTTTCAGCAGGATATCGGTGATGGAGTCCTTGGGAGGCTTGGCCAACCCAAGGTGAGAAGTAAATTGGTCCATAGAAAGCAAGAAACTAGTGTTCATCAATCGAAACTCAACGGTCTGGCCAGCGGGGTCATAGATAAAAGAGCTCATAAACTCCAAGGTAAGAAAAGGATAAGAGTGTTTCCTCAGCCTATACAAACCCATAAGGCCCAAGGTCTCAAAAATTTGACGGACATCCGTCTCTATCTCCAAATCCTCCAACAAAGTAGTGTCTATACACCTTGTAGGTCTCATTTTGCGTTTTTGTAAGGCTACAAAACGCTCTCTCTGCTTGAAATCAACAAAAACAACGAAGGGTACTGGGAACTGCGGGTACCACAGTCCACTCCCTTCCCCATCTCAGAGTGGGTTACCCCTCCCCGTTTACTTTGGCGGGTTCCTATGTTGATCTCGGCATCTGTTTTGGCATATGTTCAAACAAACTTGTATAAACATGCAAACATTTACTTCACGTAATTCGGACTTTACCCATTCAGCTAGGCATACAAATTTCACCCACAAATTTGACATGTGAAGCACATAATTCACGCTATTAACCTTGAATATTAAGCTATGTACACACATTCACCAACAGTTTTCCAAATTTGACATACAAGCTCAGTTTACCACTACTCATAAGCCACGGTTGTGAAAAATTTATCATGGTCATGCTCAACAAATTCGAATATCCTAGCATGATTCTAAAGGTTGTTCCAAACACACTTCTAATCACATGTGAGGCATTCTTACTAGTTCATGGAAAAGAATAACTTAGAACATATCATTATCACCCTTCAATATTATGAACAACAACTCAATTAAAATTTTCAGACGGTCTTTACGGCTGTGATAATTTTGGCATATTTTTCATCAATTATCGTCTCTATTATCATATTGAAGTTAAATCTTCACTTAAACAGTCATATACCACACCAAATTCCAATTATAAATCACGAATTTCCACTTGGGGCACTTTTAAGACGGAGTTTTAAGGCAACTTTCTAAGATGAAAATCATCAAAATTCATTTTCCAATGTGATATAAACAAGGTATAGTACTCAATTTCATCATCTAATCCGTGTAAAATACCCAAAAATCGATTTTGATTTCGTAAACCCTAGAAATCTCGATTTCAATTTTGCAATTTCTAATCTTATTTACAACAATTAATCACCAACAAACATGGAAAGAAGGCATGTGAATCATATTTCAACTATTAAAAGCAACAACCTACCCATGTGAATCGAAAATTTCAGATTATTTCACTATTCTAACACATTCAAAACAATAAATCATGTAAATTAGGAAGAAAAGCATACCTTAATTGAGTAACAAAGTAAAGAAACGAAATTATACAAAGAAATTAACCCCAAGAATCACCACTAACCCAAGAGTAAGAGAGATTTTGAGAGGATTTTGAGGGAAACAAGCTTTAGGGCTCGAAATATAGAGGATGAATGGGAAGAAATCGAAAGAATAGGGGTTTTATGAAACCCGTAAGTCTCACTGTACAGTAACCTACTCGATCGAGTGCCTAGGATACTCGATCGAGTACCACCCTACTCGATCGAGTAGGAGCTAATTCCTCGAGTATCTGCAGGAATGTTTCCCACATCCCGACGTCATAGCTTCCTAACTAGATCGAGTGAGGTCTACTCGGTCTAGTAAGCACTCGCACTCGGTCAAGTGTAGTTAAGTACTCGGTTAGAAATACTAAGTAACTTGAAGATTCCTGCAAAACAACATTGCGTGTCGATTCCAAACTAAGTTCGGAATTCGGCACGAATTATCACATTCCAGCACGGATTACAATCATTATCACGCAAAATGCAATTCTCAACGAATAAGATGCACGTCACATTACGCTATACAAGTTACCCAACTCGGTTTACCTGCCACCGAATTATTTATAAACATAATCATGCCATCATATTACACTTAAACTTACTTTACATGTTACTACTAAACTCGTATCCACTTCAATTTGAAGCGTATAATTAACTTCAATTCCTTCTTTCACACATCACATAAATGCATACTCTTCATAACAAATTAATCTATCATGTTCTACATTCAATCATACTCAAATCATCTTGTACAAATCAATTATTACGCAGCGGAAATTTCAGCCAACAATAAGGCATAAACGTATAACTATATGCTATGCTTCAAATTACAACTCGACTATTCTATAACTACCATCATAGCAATTACGGTAGGATTATAAACTCGTATATGACTACCGTCATCATCAACTTACAGCAATCACCAACATGTTCATCCTTCTATTATAGCGCACCCATTCACATTCCCACGCATTTCTATCGAATAGACCTTTGTCACATATCTCAAAATCATCATACAAGCTCACTAATAATGCCCACACTTCACTAAACACAGCCCAAATACAGCTATTACATCCCTATTAACGCTAACTAAGCCTCAACTACAGGTAGTTCCGACATAATTAGTATACACGTCACACATATACACACGGACTCCACATTCCCGTACCCTGTGACTGGCTTAAGCATCATGGGGCCAAGATTTTGAAATGAGGGCGCCTACTCACCCAAAACCTAGCATCAACTGGGGCTCCCATTACACATACACCAGGTTCATTTTATTAGACTCACTACGTTCAATATGTTCATTTGTTACAGGTTCCAAAATCGTCGCTCTGATACCACTTTGTAACACCCCCATATTCAGAGGAGCCTTAACTAGGCCTTCCTTAGCATATAAGGGCGTTACCATCTCGGTTGCCCGATGATAGTAATAATCAAATGTCGATAAAAGAACTATTATATTGAATTACAAGCGATTTAAACCAACAAACGATATGAAAGATACAACTCAAAGACTACTCGCTATGACTAGCGAATCTCGTGAAGACTCATCCCTGCCCGGACACCAGCTATCAACAACATCAACACCTGCTAAGACCGACTGCTCACCATAAGGGATCACGGCAGACACATAACAAACAAAACAACCACACAAGGTCAGTACTGAGACAAGATACAACAAGAGCAACTACAATTATCAACACAATACAAGCTATTAATCTCGGACACAATCACAACAACCCAACCAACTCTATCACTGACTGTCCACTGGACCAGCCCTGCCAGTGGAAGACCGCAGCCGTTCCCACATAAGCCCCGCTCATCATATCGAGCGACAACCCTGCTCATTAATGTGCACATCCCCTTCCGTGGCGGGTTCCACGAAGGGCGAAACTAGGGTGTGAAGCCACTCCCGCAAGTGACCCCACTCAGCCGAGAACGCATCTCGAGAACCAAAGACCACAACAAAATCACCATCACTATCAACACCATGCCATTACGATATTAAGCAATCACAAAACAATCACAACGACCGACACGCTAGACCATCTACAGAAACTGAGTAGGCGAACCTACCTTTAAGCAACTGCACCAATCTATGCCAACATATGACATATCCAGCAATCAAGCAAAGCCTATAAGCACAACACAATTATCTATTACTAACAAGCAAACCCTAACAATAAAGAACAAGGACACGGATGATGATTATGACATACCTATAGGGAGAAAACTCAGCAAAAGACCACTACCCGACACAAGTGACGCTCTCCTAAGGCACAAGGATCTTCAAAAGGCTTCCATGGAGCTTTTGAGGTAAAGGGAAGGGAAAGAGGCGACTGAAGGATATGAGGAAAGTGGCGGAAGTGATTTGCGGATTTAACAAAACGCGATATAAAACCCTCGCTGAAAACTCGGTACTCGATCGAGTGGCCCCCTACTCGATCGAGTAACCTAGCTACTCGATCGAGTAGCCTCTACTCTATCGAGTACCACTCTTAACACGCAACTCAAGATGGTTTGGCACGCCTTTCTAAGGCTACTCCCGTTCCCAAGGTCAGTCAACGCTGGTCAAAGGGTCCCTAAAAGGGCGGGTATTACAACGCATAACATGTTAGGATTCTTAGTGAAGGAAAAGTAGATCTATATATACTTACATATTCATATATGTTATAATTTAATTTGTCATAAAATTAACTGATGATCTTATGCATGCAAACAAATAAATAAAAGGAAGAAACATCCATTCTTACATTGGATTTTCGGTTCAAATGGGCACAAGAGAGATCACCTTTCTCTCTTGTTCTTGAGCTTTCCTTTTAGATGAACAAAGACCCAAGTGTAGGATCTCTCCCAAGGATTTATACCCAAAGCTTACTCTTAATTAAAATTAATATTATGAATACTAGATAATATTAACTTTGTAGAAAATTGACCCAAAATAATTTGGTTTTTAATCTCCCAAAAAACCGGTTGAGAGAGGAGAGAAGAGGAAGTATTTTATCTTTCTAAAATTCTTAATTTTTGATGAATTAGAATGAATGAATAATACACACTCATGCATGTAGTGTATATCAAAAATATAAGACAAAAACTCTTTGCCTTTTCTTGTGGTAAAACTGGGTAGGTGGTGTGGAGGGGAGCCAATGCATGCCTTTGTTTATCTTCACAATGCAAACTAGGGTTGCATGGCTAGGCTATTAGTGAATGATTATGTTTTCCACTAATTTAAACAACACAATATTAGCCTAACTCTTCCCCTTAATTTCGGTACATACATAAAGTGGAATCCATTTTATTTTTGTCAATTTTGTCTTATGTCACATGTCATATGTGACATTAATTTGTTATGTATTTTTAACATATTAAAAATCAACGTATTAATAAAATACGTCATACACAAAAATCGACTTAGTAATTCATAATTACTTGCACCAAAATATTTCTCCAATTATAAATCACAATAAATTGTATTTATAATAATTCATTCAAATTTAATTGTTTCCTTAAACAATAATTTCATCTGAGTAATGATACAATTCGATTACTCAGACCGTATCTCATTTAATCAAATTTCAATGAGATACGTAAATTTTACTTCCAAAATCGTCCGTCAATTTTTCAAGTAATTTAATTAACTCGTAACGTTATACGATTAATTAAATGATCAATTAAGAGTGTTGCCCTATAGGTATGACCTAGGGGATCAACTGATCACCACCGTCGCACGACAGTAATGTCAAACTCTAGTCAGCCAATCATTACCGATATATGTTGACCAGTTGACAGTAAAAATTACTTCCCAATTGTATTCTTTACAATGAGATTTAAACATGTGATCATCATGATCAACAGTCGTGATCGCATTATTGTCGGAGGACACATATTCTAACAATCTCCCACTTTTCCTCGACAAGTGTGCGTCACTAATTCTCTTGTCCTATTACTATCTCCCACTCAATGCAAGGTGTCTTTCAGGTCGTACTTGCAAGTGATCATATCGAGAGTGGTTTCCTCGATCTGGAGAATAACTGATTGACCGGATTTATCTATCATAGATACCTTCCGAACGTGGCCACGCATTTCCAGTTCATTACTCCTCGAGTGGCCCTGAGATATTGTTATAACCCTGACTAGGGGTGGACAATTCCTATCGCACTCATTCCCTTTGACTAGCCACAGCCATCATAACCCAAAATATGCCCATTTGACCCCATTTACGAAGCTCGTAGTAACACAAATCAAAGTTAATCTGAAACTGTGCCATCTTAGGCGAATAGTCTTTAGTCAAAAGAATCGACTCATTTGAATACTATAGCAGCTCTCGCCACGACCAAGCTATATAAATTTGCCATAACTCTATAAGCGGTCATAAGGCCCGAGAAAATGTTCCTAATAGTCTGCCTATGTGATCGATTAGTCATCTCACATGACTCCATGGCACTTGAACTTGCCATCAATCGCATCACACTCTAGTCACTTCGAGACGTCACCTCATACAAGTAACTATAGGCAAATAAAATGTTAATCCGTGTTCACTTTAACGGGGTTAAATTGTCTCCACAACCCGTTTGGATGTAACAAAGTGTACGGTGAGTTAATAATAACTCAAACGACAAATGTCGACATCACACTCCGGTAGTCAATACCATATTTCAACCTTGTGATGTATATCGTAAGTGAAAACACTTATTGATTGCAATAGAAGTTTATTATGCCATGTGTCCATGTGTTCAAACTTCTAATACTTGCATTTTCCTTTACATTCATGTTCTCTCTCATAGCATGAATCTTACCAAGTACAATTTAAGGTTCCCGACCTTGGTTTCGGTTCTTTAACTTGAAAGAACTTCCTTATAGATTATCACATAACGAACGAATTTGTGATGAATGATATAACTTGTACTGATCAAGTACTCCATCCATACACAATGCACTAGGTATATGTTTTGTAGAGTCTTACAACAATTTGCCAAGACGATTGGTCTAGCACTTCTCACAAGTTCTAGCATATTAGGAAGGATTTGTTTTGAATAACTTTTTATTCAACTATGTATCTTTCCAAAACTTCTTATTCCTCCTTCTAGCTTGAAAGGTTTAGGATTCTCATAAATCCATGCATGTGCTCGGATTTTCTATAATATGTGCAACCTCTTGACACACAATAGAGCATTCCGTCAAACACCGAAATCGCTCATCGGATTCTACTCGAGAATTCATGACGTTTCTATTATGGTTTACCAATGAATTATCATGCTTTTATGCATATGATTCACCATTGGACATGTGCATGATTATTCTAATGGCGGAAACATTAGTCACTAATAATCATGAGATCAACCGTTCTAAGGTTCAATGAACGACCATGACTGCTAATGGTAGTTCCAATTTTCATTCATATGAATAACCTATGTGAATGTTGATACGATGTGTATCTCTTAATACTAATCCAACATCCCTTGATGTAATTGGATTCATCATAGTCTATTTTCATCCAGAATTGACAACTCAAATCTTCCTCTATGAAGGAAGGTATTAGCTCGTCATTCTTTAATGAGTGGTGAGTTGTAAACATTCAAAGGATGATAGCTCCCACTAAATTCCATGTCTTCACATGATAATTTCTAATGCTCCCACTTAATTCCACATGTTTCGAAATTGATTACTCAATTGAACATATTTCAAAATTTGGAATGTATGTTGCTTTGCAAAGTTATTAAGATGAAGCCATATATGTTCCCATCATATCCTTTCAAAATTCCTATTTCGAAGAGGTCTCATCTTAACCTTATGGAAAGAGATTTTAAATCTCTAACACATTCATGTCATAATGATGTGTGGCAATGTCATTTATTAAATATAAGTAATATCCAATACACATCCTTCAAAATATCTGTTTTAGAAGGAGGTTTAACCAATTCATTTTCATAATGAGGTTAAGTAATGACATCTGCTTGGTTTAAAACATTGGCTATTGAAGATATCGGTATATCAATCCTTGCAACCTCTAGTCATAAATGTCGCTTATCACTAGGATGTTATATTGATTCATTTCGGCTCTTAAGTAAATCTCAAAGTTGAAACTATTGGTCAAAATTTTCATAAACTTAGTCAAAACTCTTGTTAAGACTTTACATTAGTCATTTTGTTCCAAAACTTTCTTTTGGTGTCCTCACGTAGTTATCTTAAGAATATGTTCTTTCGATTACTTCACTTGGTCTCTTTTGTCATATAGAACTTACTTGAGACCATAGATCTCATCTATTTGGTATACTATGTGAATAGATATACCCTTCATTCAAATCATTCTACCTTGCGTACATCTCATTTACACAAGTACACAAATTTATCTTGTCTCGTGTGTTGTGTCCTCATTTTTCTCCCACTCTATCTTTAGAATAAATACACTATAGATTCAAAGATAGTATATGAGACACAAATAATGATTTGAAGTATAAGGAGAACTACCTCATAGGTTGACTAATAGTTTTAGATTTCGTAAGTGTACTTGGTGATTGACATTCCTTTAAGAGACTTCGTAGACCCAAGGTTACTTTGTAAATGATCATACACAAGCCTTAAGCATGTGGACATATAATGAAACCCGTCATTATATTTGTCTATTAGATCACTTTAAGTTATATGTTTCTAAGAACAAGCATTTAAACATGAATTTTTAGAACAAAAGGATAAATTGATAAAACGGGTGACTTGGGTTGCAAACCAAGTCACCATTATCCAAAATACAACCCATTATCCAAAATACCTTTCCATGTCGAACACAGAAACTTAAGGTTCTAAAATCCAAAACATAATTTAAAATAAGACAATGAAAAGCAAAGCTCCATGAAAGCTATCCCTAGCTTCTTGATGGTTTCTCATGCTTGCTTTTCCTTTCCCTTGTCTTTGCTTGGTGGAGGCCCTATTTACAATAAAAAGGGAGATACATTATCACAACTTTGTATCATAATACCATAGTTGAATTAGAAACATAAAAGAAGGATAGTCATTTACCTACTGAGTAATCTTTCCAGCCTTAATATAACCAAGGTATTTGGAACAATTTCTTTTCCAATGTCCCATACCATTACAATAATGGCATTTATCACGAGGACCCTTCTTGATTTTTGAAGTGCTAGCTTCACAAGTCTTAGCTTTGGTGAAAGTGGGAGCTTGCTGTTGGGGCTGGTGTCCTTAACAGTTAGTGCAAGGACTTATAAATCTCTAAAAGGATCAAAGGGTATACTTTTGTATCATAATCAGTTGGTCCATGTTTATCAATAACGGTTGGCTTGCTAGATAAGTTTGACGTTATTGTCATACAGATGGCGGTGATCAACTGGTCCCTAAAAGTCACACCTATAGGATACGTTTGAGAGATGTGACGGTATGAAAATACAGTCATGTAGATGCCAAATTTGACTAACCAGTTAGTCCGAGTTATTTGACCAATAATTAGTCAATATGTGATGTTGAGATATTAGGAAGACAATAAAAATCAAGTAGGGTTCGATTTCTCCGTTCGGACACACCATTCAATTGAGGTGTTCCAGGTGGAGTTAACTGTAGGGCAATCCCACAGTCCTTTAGGTGTTGATCAAACTCGTGAGAAAGATACTCGCCACCACGATCCGAACGCAGTGTTTTAATCTTTCTACCCAATAGGTTCTGTACCCTATTTTGGTATTCCTTGAATTTCTCAAAGGATTCACTTTTGTGCTTCATTAAGTAGACATAGCCATATCTACTTAAATCGTCCGTGAAAGTGATGAAATACCTATAGCCTTCTCATGCGGTGATTGACATAGGACCACATACATCCGTGTGTATGAGTCCTAATAGGTCAGCAGCGCGCATTCCAACACCTTTGAAGGAAATACGAGTCATCTTACCGATGAGACATGATTCACACGTGCCAAATGATTGAAAATCAAAGGCCGAGATAGCTCCATTCTTTATGAGAGTCGTTTTACGCGTTTCTCATTAATGTGTCCCCCATACGGCGGTGCCATAGATACGTTTGATCTTTGTCACCAACCTTTAACTTTTTATTCATTACGTGTAATATTTCGGTGGTCTGATCTAAAACATAAATTCCGTTCATGGAGACTGCCTTGCCATAAATCATATCGTGTAATGAGAAAATGCAAGTATTATTCTCTATTACAAATGAAAATCCAAGTTTGTCAAGTGCGTAAACCGAAATAATGTTTTTCGAAAGATGGGTACATAATAGCAGTCATATAATGACAACTCAAATCCGCTAGGAAGCTGGATCACATATGTCCCCTTTGAGACGGCAGCCACTCGTGCTCCATTCCCAACACGCAGATCCACCTCACCCTTTACGAGGGGTTCGATGTTTCGGAGCCCCCTCGCACATGATTACTGAGATGAGAACCACAACCAAGTATCAAGTACCCAAGTCCAGTAACTTGCGTGGTTAATCTCAATCATATGAATAAAAGTAGAAGAGAGAGAAGACATACCAACGGGTTTAACACGACCTGCCTTTAAGTCCTCATGATAAACAGGACATGTACGCCTCCAATGCCAGTCTTGTGGCAATGATGGCATTCCATGTTTTCATTCTTGCTCTTTGTCGCGCCGGATGAGGTGCTCGACTCACCAGGCCCACTCTTACCTGAACCCGACTTCTTGAACTTCGGTTTACCTCTCGCTAGGTTTGCCGAGCTTTGCCCTTACCTTTCCCCTTGTTTGTCACAACGAGAACATCTTGTTTCAAGCTCCCACTGAACTTCATGTCCTTCTCGGTGCATGCGACGAGAAGGGAGTGCGATTCATGGGGACTTTTCTTCAAATCATTCATATAGTAATTCACTCTAAATTGCGAAAAACCATCGTGGAGTGAGTGAAGCATGCGGTCGATCACAATGTTCTCGCCGATCTTACAATCAAAGGTCTCGACTTCTCGACATTCTCAATCATCGAGAATGTGTGGGCTAACTGGTTGGCCCTTCGGAGTCTCGCATCAAAGAAGCGAGTGGTATGCTCATAGGTCACGATTCTCGGTGCTTTCGAGAATTCCTTGGTGAGCGTGGTGAAAATCTTGTTCGCACCATGGGCTATGAAGCGTTTACGTAAATTGGGTTCCATTGCAAAAATGAGTACGTTTTTAATCGCACCCGCTTCCATACATAAATCATTAAACTTGGTGATTTCAGGCTGACTCTAGCGGTGGGACTGGGTTTTGCCGGGATGGGCTCTAATAGATATTTGAGCTTCCGTCGGCGCAGCGAGCATTCCGTAATGCCGCCTCCCAGTCCGCGAAGTTTGATCCATCATTCTTCAGTCGAGTAGACTGATTCATCTGATTCATGAAGATCCGAAGCCAGGACTCACGGTCCAATGTGGCACTTGGCATTGGGTTATCAGTAGAACCAGCCATTTGTTATTAGCAGTTTAGAAGTTCGTGATCTACACTGAAAAAGAAAGGAAAACAAGAACGAAATAAGCAACTCATCGAGGTGATTTAAGTCTATTTTAAAATTCATTTTAACGTGTAGACTCTCGCACTTGCATAATTGATCTCCCTCAAGAATGATACAAGTGATCCCAAGACTCAATTTCTGTAAATTGATAAGCCAACTGTTTAGCTAATTCTTCCGTAAGAACTCTTGGTCGATAGATTTCCGTAAATCCTATCTATAGTCCACCATAGTCACAGGATCGTACGAGTGACCATAGTGTTGAGATAAAATAGGTCAATCGGTTCCAACTTACCCGACGTAGAAGGGGTCATATTATGCCTACCGACGAAGAAGGGACTCATTGGAGTTTGACCTATAAAGACCGTTCTCAATTTTTGTTTATACGAGGAAGATCCCATCAACTAAATTATAATTCATATTAAGTGAACGAATAACTAGCGTCTGCGTGAATGAATTAATTTGGGTGATGGCCTAAGAAACGTGTGACATGAGAATGTCAAAGAAAACTAACTCGTGACCTCTATATGTGTCAGTTTTCATGCAATAATTGGGTGGTTTGGTTTTTAGGCGGAAAATGATGCATATTATCGTTACGAAAAATAAATAAAAAGAATGCAATACGTAAATAAAAATCCTAGTGTGGCCTATCCTAATAAAAAAGAACATAAAACAACTTTGGAATCCACCGTTGGACTAACTGATTATGATACAAAAGTATACCCTTTGATCCTTTTAGAGATTTATAAGTCCTTGCACTAACTGTTAAGGACACCAGCCCCAACAAGCTCCCACTTGTCCGTACAAGTGTATGTGCAATGACGTTATCCGCACTAACTGGAGGACACAGCTCCAACACTTGCTTCTTACCCTTCCTTGCATTCTTTTTGAACTTCCCCTTACTCTTAGTGCTTATGTTAAGCACATCCTTTGGTGGGTTCACATTTAACCCCATGTCCCTCTCGGCTTGCACAAGTAACTTGTGCAATTCTTCAAGAGACACATCCTTATCTTGCATGTTAAAATTCACCCGGAATTGAACATATGCTTTGACTTTGGACAAGGAGTGTAGAATCCTATCTACAATGAGTTCTTTGGGGATTTCAACCTTTTGAATTTTCAAGGTCTCGACAAGCTCCATAAGTTTTAGCACATGAGGGCTAACCTTTTGGCCCTCTTTGAAGTCGAGATCAAAGAATGCCGCGGCCGCCTCATATTGGACGATCCGCGGAGTTTGTGAAAACATTGTCACAAGCTTGGAGTAAATCTCATTAGCATTGCCCATTTTAAAGGCTCTCCTTTGGAGATCCGCCTCCATCGCAAATATCAACACATTTTTCATTGCGGTGGACTCCTTTTGATAAGCCTCATATGCTTCCCTAGTGGCGGCGGTCGACCTAGTAGTAGGTTCGGGTGGAGAGGCCTCGGTAAGGTAACGAAGCTTGTCGTCACCTTGGGCGGCTAGTTTGAGTTGGGCATCCCAATCGGAGAAATTTGACCCATTATGTTCAAGTTTACATCGATCCATGAAGGATCGGAGCCATGATGAATTAGCGAGAGGTGTGGCGTTAGGGGTTGGTGTTGCCATTTGTTATGAGGAAAAAGAAGTGGTCTACAAAACAAAATAGAAGGAGTAAAACAAATGTCGTTTTAACAATAATACTCGTAAAAATTATAATTTAAACAAGTTTTATGCATTTTTCTAGTGACCTCTACCCAACTAGATAAATGATTCCAAGACCCAAATTCATATTAACTTAGGCACGGTGTGGCCGATACATCCCTTATTAATATAACTCGGTGGATTAACGTTTTAATCGATTCTAATTTTAGAACTCTTGGTCGATAATATTACATTAACAATTATCTTTAGCCCAAAACACATCCGACAAGGGCACGGTGTGGCCGATACATCCCTTATCAAAAACTTTTGTTGAGTTCAATCCAAATTTCGAATAAATGCGTCCATTATCCAAACCCATATTAACTTAGGCACGGTGTGGCCGATTCATCCCTTATCAACATGAATTCGGTGGATAGACATTTATCACCCACTTCCCCTACGTAACAAGGTTTGTACCCCGGTGTGGCCGAGTGCACTCCCTCGCGAAATAGGTTTTCATGGTTTCTACTATTTGGTAAGGCTATGTCTCAATTAATTGTTTTAGCGAGAGGTCATGTCAATTTATTATCTATCATGTTTTAAGTGAAACCATGATTTTAGCGGTGAACTACGATAATTTTAATTGACACGGTCGATAAACTCGATGAAAGAAGATGCATGTTTTAGTTATGGCGATTTAGCGATGCATCTGACATAAAATAAAATGCAAGCATAAAATAAATAAATCCTAGTATGGCCTTCCTAAAATAGAAAAACTATTTAACTATTACATATTCGGAAACCAACTCCATTGGTCCCTTGAACTTCGGTTGTGGCACGCATCTCGAGGTAACACCGTCTTTATATATCGCCATCTTGAAGAAATCCGTCTTGGGGAACTCCGAGATAAATTAAAGGGTTTTTCCCATCTGTACCCCCGTGGTTTTCACTTTTCCCAACTGTACCCTCGCGTATCAGAGATTACTAATTGTGCCCTTAAACTTAATTAATGACTCCCACCCGTGACTAAACTTGGCTACTCCGTTTGTTTTGGCCGTTAAGTGCTACCATGCCACGCCTTATGCCAACATGGTTGCTTACATGACATTATATTGACGGTTTTTCTTATTTATCATCTCACTAGCTTGCGTTTTATCGACTTTTAATTATTTGCAATGACCAAACTATCCTTATTATTTTCAGATTCCGAATCAAAATCGATCTAATTGAATCAAGAAAATTTCGCCCAAACCACCTTCTAACTCAATCTTATTCAAACTCAGAAACCCGACTTCACATCGTTATTGAGCCCAAATTCTTAATCGCAGCATCCAACACCCTAATAGCTTTACACAATAAATAACATGGATTTGGGGGTTAGAGTTTCAAGGGTACCTGAGAAAGACGCCGCAACAATGAGCGAATAAGGAGTGCGATGGTGGATTGCGTCGCAGCAGGGGACGCAATGGCTGGTGTCCATATCGGGTGGAGAGGTACAGATCAGCAGCGGAAGAACGGTGTCCAGCAAAGATGTGTGTCGCATCAGTGAGCGACGAGTGTGGCACGGACCTACGGAGGCTGGCAGAGGTGGGGGCAGCAGAGCAAGGTAGGAGGCGGTTTGGGTTGAGGAATGGGATAGAGTGAAGTGGTTGGTGAGTGTGAATAAGGCGGGACATTACAAATAACTAAAAGTCGGTAAAGCGTGAGTGAGACAATAAATAAGAAAAACCGTCAATATAATGAAATTAAGGGTATGACTAGTGAATGGTAGAAGGGAGTTGGCAGCCAAGTCATGCCTTGTTGGCACATTAAGCATGCCATGTTGGCAATTAACGACAACATTTGACGGAAAATTGGAGATTAGCCACGGTTGGGAACCATCAGGTAAGCTTAGGGGTACAATTAGTAATCTCTGATACACGAGGGTACAGTTGGAAAAAGTGAAAACCACGGGGGTATAGATGGGAAAAACCCTAAATTAAATTACATAGCAAATTACATAATTTCCTATTATACATTTGTAACTAAAGTAAAATAAATCTATTAAATTACAAAACGGTGATACGAGATCACAATAAAATTACAACCGAATCGATATTCCCATACATTTCGGGAAATACCAATTAAAAACTAAGGCCATACTAAGTAAAATTACATAATTCAAAAATTACAAAAATTAAAATTATGACAATCATAAAGAAAATGCAGCATTATAATATGTATGAACATGCCCAATTTTATGCTAAATCGTCTTTAATTAGCCAATATCGTATATTACTCAGTTTTTACGGATTTGCATGATTCAACATTTTAAAATCACAAAATTACATAAATTCATATTTATGCATAAGTTAATTACCCAAACCTCTTAGGACTCCGAATTTAGTCTTCACTAATTATTTGACCATAATTAACTCATATTTCTAAAATTGTTCATTAATGGACCAAAATTACAAAAATAAGCTATAAACTTCAAATAAATCACAAAATTTCAAATAAATTCAAAATTTGAAATTTTAAACTCATGAACATTCTGGAAAAATACCATGACACTCATAATGTTCAAAAACTTAGGTTAAAAATTTCGAAATGTTTCCGAAAAAACAATGTTGCGGTTTATCGGTTTTAACCAAAATAATCATAAAAACATGAGAGAAAATTATATTCATCAACTTTTAAATTTTAGATCTGAAAAAGATAATAAAATGCAACATATAATGTTTTTCCTTAGTCATAGATTATGTTTTATTAATTTTTCACTAATAATGTCACTATTTATGCTATTTTTCTTCAAAAATCCATAAATCATGCAAAAAGACTTCACTATAGCCCATTATTTTACACACATTTTGTAAAATTGCATGTGACAACATACTAGATTTCTATGACCAGATTCGAAATATATCTCATATTAACCTATTTTTCACCTAAATCTGAATTTAATAATGAAAAATCCATTTTTCGAGCATAAGAAGTCCACAAATTATGAAAATTTACAGGTTATCTCAAAATAATATATGTGACAACATATCCAAAAATCACTGGAAAATTCGAAGTATAGCTAATTTTAGACCGAAAATGACATTTTTACTCATAAAATCATATTTAAATGCCATTATTGTATAATATGAACAATAAAAATCCGTAAATTAACCAAAATATCCTAAAAACATTTTAGGACCAGAAATTTAACATGCATAAATTAATTTCGTGATATATCATAATAACACAAATTATTCAAGTTTTATATGTTAATCTTTATAACTCGGAAAAACTTTTAACCGATTTGCATGCAAACAACCATGGCTCTTGATACCGATTGAAGGAAAAGTAGATCTATATATACTTACATATTCATATATGTTATAATTTAATTTGTCATAAAATTAACTAATGATCTTATGCATGCAAACAAATAAATAAAAGGAAGAAACATCCATTCTTACATTGGATTTTCGGTTCAAATGGGCAAAAGAGAGATCACCTTTCTCTCTTGTTCTTGAGCTTTCCTTTTGGATGAACAAAGACCCAAGTGTAGGATCTCTCCCAAGGATTTATACCCAAAGCTTACTCTTAATTAAAATTAATATTATGAATACTAGATAATATTAACTTTGTAGAAAATTGACCCAAAATAATTTGGTTTTTAATCTCCCAAAAAACTGGTTGAGAGAGGAGAGAAGAGGAAGTATTTTATCTTTCTAAAATTCTTAATTTTTGATGAATTAGAATGAATGAATAATACGCACTCATGCATGTAGTGTATATCAAAAATATAAGACAAAAACTCTTTGCCTTTTCTTGTGGTAAAACCGGGTAGGTGGTGTGGAGGGGAGCCAATGCATGCCTTTGTTTATCTTCACAATGCAAACTAGGGTTGCATGGCTAGGCTATTAGTGAATGATTATGTTTTCCACTAATTTAAACAACAAAATATTAGCCTAACTCTTCCCCTTAATTTCGGTACATACATAAAATGAAATCCATTTTATTTTTGTCAATTTTGTCTTATGTCACATGTCATATGTTACATAAATTTGTTATGTATTTTTAACATATTAAAAATCAACGTATTAATAAAATACGTCATATACAAAAATCGACTTAGTAATTCATAATTACTTGCACCAAAATATTTCTCCAATTATAAATCACAATAAATTGAATTTATAATAATTCATTCAAATTTAATTGTTTCCTTAAACAATAATTTCATCTGAGTAATAACTATTATGTAGATTACAACTCAAAGCTGTTATGTAGATTACAACTCAAAGCTGTTAGCTAAAACAAGTACATAAGTCCCTTTTGAAGTGGCAGCTACCCTAGCTCCATTTCATTGTCGGCGATCTTCATCACCCTTGTTTAGCTTTTCCACATTTCCAAGTCCCACTTGGAGTGAAAAGTCCAACATTGATATCTTCCAAATACTTGGGGCAATTACGCTTCCAATGTCCCATGACATTACAATAATGACATTCATGGTAGGATTGGGCACCCTTCTTGGTTTTGGTTGTGGTAGTCTCACTATCAACTTCCAATTCACAATTGGATTTGGGTTTCTTACCCTTCTTTTCCTTTCCTTTATTAATACCATTATCCCTTTCGGTTGCAAGAACATTCTTACTAGAACTCCCACTGAATTTAATATTTTTCATTATTTCTTTAAACAAAGATGCCTTGGGTTTAGTGAGATTTTCTACACATGATTTTCTTACCAAAGTGGTGGGCATTAAAATTGGAGTGGGTGGTGTGGAGGTGGTCAAGAAGCAAACATTTCCATCCTGACCAATGCCACAGCGTAATTCTCTAATCGTATCATTGTCATACTCGGAGCACTTTTCATCGAATGATTGGAGCCATGAATTAATGATGATTGGTGTAAGAGTATTAGATGAATCCATTGCAAATAAATAACTACAAAAACGGAAATGAAGGAAATAATTAAAATCTATCATTTTAATAATACTTGTAAACATTTTAAACAAGTTTTAAGCATTTATATAGTGATCTCTACCCAACTATTATAAATGATTCCGAGATCCAAATTCATATTAACTCGGGAACGGTGAGCCAATTCATCCCTTATCAATATAACTCGGTGGATTAACTCTTAATCGATTCTACTTCTAGAACTCTCGGTCGTTAAAAATTACTTTAATAATTATCTTTAGCCCAGAACACATGCGAATACGGTCACGAATACTTCCGTTGAGCTCAATCCAAATTTCGATGTAATAACATTTTATTACCCACTTACCCAACGTAACAAGTTTAGTACCCCGGTGAGCCGAGCCTACTTCCTCATGAAATTGGGACTCATGGTTTCTACTATTTGGTAAGGCTAATTCTCAATTATTATAAGTGAGAGGTCTTGTCAATTTATTATCTATCACGTTTTAAGTGAACTAAAGCGGTGAACTACGATAATTATAATTAACACGGTCAATGACTCGATATGAAATGCATGTGTTGTTATGGCGATTTGGCAATGCATTCAACATATTAAAAGAAATGCAAAGCAATAATAATAAATTCCTAGTATAGCCTTCCTAAAATAGAAAATCAAATAATCTATTACATATTCGGAAACCAACTCCTTTGGTCCCTTGAATCTTCAAGTGGCACGCCTCCCAAGAACACCGTCTTCGTCGGAACGCCTTTCCGAATGGCACCGTCTTGAAGAAACTCCATGATTTCAAATAATAATAAAAATACAAGGCTATTCCTATTATACATTTGTAATATGAAAAACTAGTAAAAATAAAAGTGATACGAGTTCACATTAACTTACAACTGAATCAATATTCCCTTCCATTACCGGTAATATTGATTGAAACTAAGGCCATCTTAAGATAAAATTACATAATTCAAAATTATATAAATAATAGACATTCAACAATTGAAATATGCAGCATTATAATATGTATCTATCATGCCAAAATATGTGCCAAATCGCCCTATTTAACTTATATCTTTTATATAACCCGGTTTTATGGAAATGCGTGATCATAACTTCTTAAAATCACAAATTAACACTTAAATTACATTTAAGCTCAAGTTAATTATCCTAACACTCTTAGGACTCAAAAATTAGTCATCACTCAATTTTTGACAATAATTCAACTTGATTTAATTATATGCTCATTTTTGGCCTTAAAATCATAATATTTATGAAATAAATTCAAATTAAATTACAATAATTTCGAAATTTGAATTTTAAATTTTTGGACATTCTGAAATAATTCCATTACTCTCATAATATCAAAAATCATGGTTATAATTTTTGAATTAATTTTGAGAAAATATAGTGGCAATTTATCGGTTTTATCTCATAAAACATCTCATAAGTGGGATATTTATGCAACCAAAAACAATTTTCTCATACCATGTAATTCGTTTTAGCTATTTATGCTAAAATAGTCACTATTTATGCCATTTTTACACTAAAAATTCATAAATCACGCCAAATGAAATAATTTCATTTCAAAATTTACAAACAGTGTGTAAATCATGCATGTGACAACATATTAAAATCTCATGGGCTATTTCGAAATTTAACTATTTTTAACCATTTTACCTCTTTTAATCCATTTTTATCTCATAAAAATCATAAATCATGCAATATTAATCACATTAATACGATATTTTACACACAACTTGTAAAATATGCATGTGAGGTTATATAAAATTTTCAAGGTCAGAGAGTAGGTTTAACCATTTTTAGTCATTTAACCTCCATTTATGCCATTTTATCACATAAAAATCATAAATCATGAAATATTAATCACATTAATATGATATTTTACATGCAATACATAAAATATTCATGTGAGGTCATAATAAAATATCACGGCCAATAGTAAAGGTTAACTTATTTTAGTGAATAAAAGTTCATTTTACTCATAAAAATGTAATAACATCACTAAAAATCATTAAAATGAGCAATAAATTACCATAAATCATAAAAATGACCTAAAAACATTTTAGGACCAGAATATATAACATGCATTATGATTTCGTGACTTACTCTTATAAATCACAAATTTCTAGTTTTAATTAAGTTACTTTTAACTCGGAAAAACCAAACCGATTATGCATGCAACATTTTATGCTCTGATACCACTTGTTAGGTTTATATACCTATTATTAGACTCTTCTAATAGTGAACTAATTAACTTTTTAATTTATGTTCATTTAGATCTAGTGCATGCATAACAAAATAAGAGATTAATAAGAAAAATAATGTCCCTTACATTATTATTTTCGGATTTATGGGCACAAGTAAGGGCTCCTACCTTCACTTGTTCTTGAGCTATGAAGAGTATTAGGATGATCCTCCAAAACTCTATATTAAGAGCTCTTGTTTTGCTTGCACCCAAGATTTAACCCTTATCACTACTAAATAATATTTGCTAGATATTTATTTAGTAATCAACCTTAAAATTGATTACTAATACTCATATATTACATTAATAATATTACTAATATCATTGAACAATTTGGATCAAACTTCTCAAGTTTTTAGAGGAAAAACTATGAACAAGATAGAGGTTTTTGCATGTGATGAATATAAGCATCTTTTAGAGAGAACAAGTGAGGAAAAATTAAGAACAACAAAGTGTTGTGTGCTCTTATGTGGTCCGGCCACTTTACTCCATTTTAAGCATTTTTCTCTTCTCATTTGTCTTATGTAAATAGTGTAGGTAGTAGGCTTTGATTAAAGTGTGTCATAAGATGTTGGAGAATCTATCCAACAACTAAATGACAAAAACCAAAACTCTAGCATGGTTATGGTTTTGGACGGTACACTTAGTGTATATGGGTCAATTTTTGTCTTATAATATTTGTCCCACAAATGCTTATAAGTCTTATGTTTAATTATCTTTCATAATTAAATATTAATTTGATCATACAACAATTATATGACAAATTAATAAACATATATCCACTCAACTTATAGAGTAATATTTTACCATTATATCAACATATAATGGGTCCCATAATAGCTAGTTAGTTAAATTTAAAACATCTTGTAAATGTAAATAACTAATTACCTCTACCTCGAAATATATATAAAACCTCAACATAATTTAGTAAATTAACATATTAATTCACTAAATCGAATCTTATTTAATCACATTACAATAACATAGATATTTCCTCTTATAAATATAAATTGTTCTTATTAAAGGAATTAATTAACTTGTATCAACATACAACTAATTAACTTTACTGATAAGGGCATCATCCTTTAGGGGTGACCTTAAGGGATCAACTGACCACCACCGTCCTACGACAGTAACGTCAAATTCTAGCAAGCCAATCGTTACCGATTAATGTGTTAGGTTCATATACCTATTATTAGACTCCTCTAATAGTGAACTAATTAACTTGTTAATTATTTGTTCTTTAGATCTAGTGCATGCATAACTAAATGAAAGATTTATAAGAAAAACAATGTTCCTTACATTGTTGGTTGGTTCGAAAATTTGGGCACAAGTAAGGTCACCTTCCTTCACTTGTTCTTGAGCTTATAATGATGGATGATCCTCCTAAGACTCCAAGTTTAGAAGCCACTCCAATAAATTGCACCCAAGATGAATCCCAAAAATCTCTACTAATATTAACTAGATATGTAGTAGAAATATTACCTTAATAATACTAATATTCTTATATTACTACTTCTAGTAATAGATTTAGTGTAATTTTGCATGTGAGAAAGCTAGAGAGATATAAGCATTCACTAGCAAGACAAGAAGTAACAAAAAGAGCAACCAAAATTCCTCCTTTTGTAATGCCAAAACCGGGTTGCATAAGGCAAAGGAGGAATCTTTTGCCTTTTGTTTTTAGTCTATAGTTTGTGTAGGTAGAGTGTAGGATTAAAGCTTTGTAAGATATGTCATGGATAAGTCACTATCACACATTGTTATAACTAAATGAACAAGACAAAACAAGAGCATCTTTTGCTCTCATTTGGCCGAAATAATGGACCCTTTATGATCCATTTTTGCCTTTTGTCATTTGTCCCACAAATGCTTATAAGTCATATGTTCAACTATCTTACATTTTTAATTATTAATGTAATCATTTAACACTTAAATAGTCCAATTAATAATATAATATACACTCCATTTTTTGAGTAGTATACTACCATTATATCATCATATAATGGGTCCCATAATTGCTAGTTAGTTAAAATTACAACTTCTTGTAACTTTAAATAACTAATTACCTCCACCTCAAAACTAATATTAATACCTCAACTAATTTAGTAATTTAACGCTTAATTACTAAATTTAATCTTTATTTAATCACATTAAAATAAGACGCAAAATTGCACTCCCATAATTAAGGAATTAATTAATCTGTATTGCATACAATTAATTAAATATCTATTTGGGCCTCATCCTATAGGTGTGACCTAAAGGGATCAACTGACCACCACCGTCACACGACAGTAATGTCAAACTCTAGTTAGCCAATCATTACCGATTAATGACGGTCGATCATTGATCGTATAAAGAATCATCCCTCACGTATTCTTAGTATGAGATTTAATTATGATATTAAATCATGTGATCGCACTATTGTTGAGGACACATTTCCCAACAATCTCCCACTTGTCCTCGACAAGTGTGCGTCACCAATTCTCTTGTCCTATTACAATCTCCCACTCAATGCAAGGTGTCTTGCAGGTCGTACTTACATTTGATCATATCTTGAGTGGTTTTCTCGATCCGGAGATTAAGCGTCGACCGGAATTATCTATCAAAGATACCTTCCGAGCGTGGCCACACATTTCCAGTTAACTACTCCTCGAGTGGCCTTGAGATTTCAAACAACCCTGACAAGGGGTGGACAATTCCTATCGCCCTATTCCCTTCGTTCAGCCACAGTCCATCATAACCCAAAATATACCCAGTTTGACCTCATATAAGAAATTATAGAGTATAAATCAAAGCTAATCAGAAGTTGTGCCAACTTGGGCGAATAGTCTCTAGTCAAAAGAATTGACTCATAAGAATACTATAGTAGCTCTTGCCACGACCAGGCTTTATGAATTACCGGAACTCTATAAGCGGTCACGCCGACGATTGTCCCATACGATCGCCTATGTGATCGACTAGTCATCCCATATGACTCTATGGCACTTGAACTTGCCATCAATTGCATCACACTCTAGTCACTTGGAGACGTCACCTCATATGAGTAACTAGGGGCGAATACCTTGTCAATCCAGTTCATTTTAATGGTGTTCAATTTGTCTCTACAACCCATTTGGATACGACAAGGTAGCAGGTGAGTTTAATAAAACTCAAACGATAATTGTGATTATCACATATGAACAGTCAATACACTATTACTATTTCATATTTTATAATCTTCAGTGTTGTATAACATTAGTTAAAATGCAATGCAAGCTTGGCAAGTGGATATACCTGATATCCATATATTCCAACCTTTTAATTGCTATTTCCTTCCATTCAATGTCATCTCTTAATGACATGAATTTCTCTAAGTATATGTCTAGACTTCATACTAGACTCGAGCTCTTTAACTTGAAAGAAGCTCCCACTGTTATCGCATAACATGTGATAAAGTCATTTGTAGAGGGATTCACCCTTAATCCCTACGTTGACCATTATATCACAACTTACTTAGATTCCTTTTGTAGAATTTGCAATGCGCGAAACTAAAACACATTTCTTAGTTTATTACTCCTTTGTCAATAACATTTTCTTAGGATTTCATCAAATCCTTTTAAGCTTGGAAACTAAAGTTGGTGCAACCCTTCAACACTTTAACTTAGTTTATCATCTAAACATGTGTACAAGTCATCAATTGTACTTTAAGGCTTTCACAAGCCCATCTTATGAATTAACTTATTATTGACTCATAATGTACCTAGCAAATGGTACATCACAGCAGGTGCGTCTTTTGGCATACATAATCGTTCTAATTGCGGAAACATTAGCAATCGATTTCATGTAATCAACAACTTAATGGGTTCAGTGAACGACTATGATTCCATCATAGTAATTCCACTTTCATCATCATGAATAAGCCATTCAACTTTGTTGATGTTAAACAGATACGAAAGAACTTATCTTCATAAGACTCTCAGCTCTATGCCAATTTACTCTCACATAGATTCACAATCTAGAATACTTTGCATCCCTTTCCAAGTCTTCCAATTACTCTTGCCAGAAGAGAGCATTGGTACATAATACTCAATAAGTAATATGTCTTCAATGTATAAGACATGGAAAAATAATTTTAGCTCCCACTTAACTTCATGTATATCATGATTCTTCAATCACGTGAATGAAACAATTCACTATAATCACATGAACGAAAAGTAAAATCCTATAATGCTTGCTTAAGATCATCTTGTGATCACTTAAGATAGCTATGCATAATATGTTAGGATTGTTAGATCTTCATCTAAGGTTTTGTGTTTTTAAACACTTCCTTCTCTAAATTCCCATTTTAGAAAAGCGAATTATATTTGCCATTCTTCATTAAAATGAAACGCGGCAATTCCTAACACAATTTATCTTGATCAACATCTTCATGTAAATCTTATGCATTTAAGTACTCAAAAGCTCTATTCATTTTAAGGAGACACTTTCCTTTAAGTAAATCTACTTTCGAGTAACAATTTTCGGATTGTAATGCTTCGGCTCGTATGTAACAAGGTCAAGATATAATCACTTTCACAAAGTAATATTTTTGTACAATAAGACATGTGCGATAAACTCCCACTGAACTATGCTCTCATACTATCTTCATAGATAATAGTTCAATACCAACTCCCGCTCTATAATTCTATTACTTTCACAAAGTAACATTTCAACTATAAGAGATGTTTGTGACGATACATTCTACTCCCACTCTATCTCTCAGAAATACATCTAATTTCTTGAGAGATAGCTTTGTGAGGCACAAACATATATATTTAACGGAGTTTAGCTTTCAAAATGCCATCCTAACATGGCAGCTTGATAATATACGAGTCTTATCCATGTCATCTGTTTAATAGACCCTCTATTCTAGGTATCTCATGGTTGACCATCCAATTAGAATTACTTGTCCGTTTTGGATTGCAAATTCCCAAAATTGAGTTCAACAACTCAAACCAACTCATATTAGTTTGATCTTATGGGTAGTGACACTAGGTCATAATCCATCTTTAATAAATCAAATCTATTACTTAGATCTTTTTCACTACGATTGGATCGTAATGCTTTAGTACTTTGTTCAATTGGTTCTCTACATCATTTAGAAATTTCTCAAATCTCTCAAATGCTTCACTTTTTATTAGATTAAGTAAATATACCCTTATCTACTTGAATCATTGGTAAAAGTGACAAAGTAGTCATAACCTCTCCTTGCGGTGATGCTCGTATGACCACATACATCGGCATGTATTAGTCCTAACAAATCACTTGCCCGTGTTCCTTTACCACTAAAGGAAGTACAAATTATATTGCAAAGGAGACAAGATTCGCATATTCCATATGATTGAAAATCAAATGGTTCAATAATACTAGTCAACACTAGCGTTTAATGCGTTTCTCATTTACGTAACCTAATTGAAAAATTAAATGTACATATCATTTGGATTACCAGTTATGAGTCTTTTGGTGCGTATTATGTAGATATCTTTACATGAGTTGGAACTGTCTAAAACTTGTGTATCATAAAGATAAGTGACATGGCTCACATCCATGTCTATTTTCAATAAAATACAATAATTGTCTTTGAGGACAAAATATAGATCCTTTCATGTCCCACATAGAAATAATGTTTTAGATTAAGTGGGAACATAATAACAATTATGTAAATCATAACTCAAAGCTATTAGCAAAAACAAGTATATAAATTTCTCTTGAAGTGGTGGCTACCCGAGCTCCATTTCGTTGTCGGAGATTCATATCACTCTTGTTTAGCTTTTCCACATTTCCAAGTCCCACTTGGAGTAACAAGCCCAACTTTGATATCTTCTAAATACTTGGGACAAATATGCTTCCATTGGCCCATGACATTAAAATAATGATATTCATGGTAGGATTGGATACCCATCTTGGTTTTGTGGTAGTCTCACTATCAACTTCCAATTCACAATCGGATTTGGGTTTCTTTCTTTGCCTTTCCTTTATTAATACCAACACTTCTTTCATTTGCAAGGACACTCTTGCTAGAACTCCCACTTAATTTGATATTTCTCATTGTTTCATCAAACAAGGATATCTTGGAATTTGTGAGATTCCCCTCATAAGATCCTCTTACCTGAGAGGTAGGCATGAGTATGTGAGTGGGAGGTGAAGAAGTAGTAAAAAGACAAAGATTTCCATCCTTACTAAAGCCAACGCGTAATTCTTTAATCGTATCATTGTCATAATCGGAGCATTTTTCATCGTATGATTGGAGCCATATTTCAACGGTGATTGGTGTAGGAGTATTAGATGAATTCATTGCGTATAATTAACTACAAAAACGGAAATAAAGGAATTAATTATCATCTATCGTTTTAATAATACTCGTAAATTAACTACAAGTATTGCATTTATATAGTGACCTCCACCCAACTACATAAATGATTCCGAGATCCATATTCATATCAACTCGGGCACGGTGAGCCGATTCATCCCTTATTAATATAACTCGGTGGATTAACTCTTTAATCGATTCTACTTTTAGAACTCTCGGTCGATAAAAATTACTCTAATTTTCATCTTTAGCCCGGAACACATGCGACTACGGTCATCAATACTTCCGTTGAGCTCAATCCAAATTTCGATGTAATAACATTTTACTACCCCACTTCGCCAACGTAACAAGGTTTGTATTACGGTGAAGCCGGATTAACTCCCTCATGAAATTGGTACTTCATGGGTTTCTACTATTTGGTAAGGTTTTATCTCAATTTTTAATATGTGAGAGGTCTTGTCAATTTATTATCTATCACGTTTTAAGTGAACTAAAGCGGTGAACTACGATAATTATAATTGACACGGTCGATGACTCGATATGATATGCATGTGTTGTTATGGCGATTTGGCAATGCATGCAACATATTAAAAGAAATACAAAGCAATAAATAAAATTTCTAGTATGGCCTTCCTAAAATAGAAAATCAAATAATCTATTACATATTCGGAAACCAACTCCTTTGGTCCCTTGAATCTTCAATTGGCACGCCTTCCAAGACACCGTCTTTGTCGGATCACCTTTCCGAATGGCACCGTCTTTGAAGAAGCTCCATAATTACAAATAATAATAAAAATACAAAACTATTCCTATTATATATTTGTAAAATGGAAAAAATACTGAAAATAAAATAAAAGTTATTCGAGATCACATTAAATTACAACCGAATCAATATTCCCTTTCATTACGGGTAATATCGATTAAAACTAAGGCCATACTAAGATAAAATTACATAATTCAAAATTATATAAATAAAAGACATTCAACAATTGAAATATGCAGCATTATAATATGTACCTATCATGCAAAATCATGTGCCAAATCGCCCTATTTAACTTATGTAGTACATATAACCCGGTTTCATGGAAATGTGTGATAATAACCTTTGAAAATCACTAATTAACACTTAAATCACATCTAAGCTCAAGTCAATTATCCTAACACATTTTAGGACTCAAAAATCAGTCATTACTAAATTTTTGACAATAATTCAACTTGATTTAATTTTATGCTCATTTTTGACCTTAAAAACACAATATTTATGAAATAAATCCAAATTAATTCATAAAAGTTTCAAAATTTGAATTTTAAATTTTTGAACATTCTGGAATAATTACATGACCCTCATAATGTCAAAAAACATGGTTAAAAGTTTCGAATTAATTTTGAGAAAATATAGTTGTATTTTTATCGTTTTTATCTCATAAAATGTATAAAGTATACGAAAATTAAACCAATAATTTTTACAACTTTGGATCTGATTAGTGGGATATTAATGCAACTTAAAATAATTTTCTCAAGCCATGCAATACGTTTTAGCTAATTTTTGCTAAAATAGTCACTATTTATGCCATTTTTACTCAAAAATCCATAAATCATGCTAAAGAAGATATTTAAATCTAGAAATTTACATACTCTCTGTAAATCTTGTATGTGACATCAAATTAAAAGATCATGGCTTAATTCGAAATTTAACTAATTTTAACCATTTTACCTCTTTTAATCCATTTTTATCTCATAAAAATCACAAATCATGCAAAATTAATCAAATCAACTCGTCCTTATACACACAACTTGTAAAATATGCATGTGAGGTCATATAAATTGTCCAAGGTCAGAAACGAAATTTAACTATTTTTAGCATTTTAATTCCCATTTTAGTCATAAAAATGTAATAAAATGACCAAAAATCCTTAAAATGAGCAATAAATTTCCATGAATCATAAAAATGACCTAAAAACATTTTAGGACCAGCATATATAACATGCATGGTGATTTCGTGGCTTATACTTATAAATCACAAATTTTTAAGTTTTATATGTTAACCTTTTAACTCGGAAAAACAATAACCGATTATGCATGCAACATCCTTATGCTCTGATACCACTTGTTAGGTTCATATACCTATTATTAGACTCCTCTAATAGTGAACTAATTAACTTGTTAATTATTTGTTCTTTAGATCTAGTGCATGCATAACTAAATGAAAGATTTATAAGAAAAACAATGTTCCTTACATTATTGGTTGGTTCGAAAATTTGGGCACAAGTAAGGTCACCTTCCTTCACTTGTTCTTGAGCTTATAATGATGGATGATCCTCCTAAGACTCCAAGTTTAGAAGCCACTCCAATAAATTGCACCCAAGATGAATCCCAAAAATCTCTACTAATATTAACTAGATATGTAGTAGAAATATTACCTTAATAATACTAATATTCTTATATTACTACTTCTAGTAATAGATTTAGTGTATTAGTATTTATTGAGAGCTTTTATGAATTTTGCATGTGAGAAAGCTAGAGAGATATAAGCATTCACTAGCAAGACAAGAAGTAACAAAAAGAGCAACCAAAATTCCTCCTTTTGTAATGCCAAAACCGGTTGGCATAAGGCAAAGGAGGAATCTTTTGCCTTTTGTTTTTAGTCTATAGTTTGTGTAGGTAGAGTGTAGGATTAAAGCATTGTAAGATATGTCATGGATAAGTCACTATCACACATTGTTATAACAAAATGAACAAGACAAAACAAGAGCATCTTTTGCTCTCATTTGGCCGAAATAATGGACCCTTTATGGTCCATTTTTGCCTTTTGTCATTTGTCCCACAAATGCTTATAAGTCATATGTTCAACTATCTTACATTTTTAATTATTAATGTAATCATTTAACACTTAAATATTCCAATTAATAATATAATATACACTCCATTTTTTGAGTAGTATACTACCATTATATCATCATATAATGGGTCCCATAATTGCTAGTTAGTTAAACTTACAACTTCTTGTAACTTTAAATAACTAATTACCTCCACCTCAAAACTAATATTAATACCTCAACTAATTTAGTAATTTAACGCTTAATTACTAAATTTAATCTTTATTTAATCACATTAAAATAAGACGCAAAATTGCACTCCCATAATTAAGGAATTAATTAATCAGACGCATACAATTAATTAAATATCTATTTGGGCCTCATCCTATAGGTGTGACCTAAAGGGATCAACTGACCACCACCGTCACACGACAGTAATGTCAAACTCTAGTTAGCCAATCATTACCGATTAATGACGGTCAGTCGACTGTATAAAGAATCATCCCTCACGTATTCTTAGTATGAGATTTAATTATGATATTAAATCATGTGATCGCACTATTGTTGAGGACACATTTCCCAACATAATGTTGATCAGTTGACTATTTAATTTATCATCCCTTTCGTATTCTTAAAATGAGATTTACTTTTGATATATAATCATGTGATCGCACTATTGTTGAGGACACATATTCCAACAGAAGTCTTGTGTAGACCTTGGTACATAGTTGCTTCCGCTAGTGTAGGAACCCGAGCCAATGTTGTGGTGACAAGGGGCTACAAAGCCTTGATCTACGGTCATAGCGTTTCCAATGTAAGGATTAACCAATCCGTCACTCATTATCCCATAGACCATTTACTTCCTTTGCTTCTTCCCCCATGATGAGAGGATTATGAGTTGGCAAGAGAACCTCCTCTTTCTTGTTGTCATGCCAATGAGGTCTTCATTGATACTTGTCATGATGGATGAGCCTTTCAAGCTCTCATTCTTGTGATGAAAAATCTCATGCTCTCCGAATAGAGCCACTTCAATATCGTCCACTTCCTTCTTCCAATTGGGTGATGGTTCTTTGCCCTTCTTGTTAGGATTTTCCACTTTCACTTAACCTTTGAATGGGGATTCCACTTTCTTCTTTTCACCTTCCCGACTATAATAATCAACCATAAAGCATGGTTCGTGCAAGTTGGGAGCTCTCATAGTCTTTTCAAGATTAAAGGTGATTGTTTCGTCACCAACTTCAAGTGTGAGCGTCCCGTGCTTTACGTCAATCACCGCTCCGGCAGTGTATAAGAACGGTCTTCATAGAATGATCATTATATTAGAATCTTCCTCCATATCAACGATAACAAAGTCCACCGGTAAAAAAAAACTTTCCAATTCTCACGGGTGCATCTTCCTATACCCCAAGTGGTTTCTTTGTTGTTCGGTCCGCCATTTGTAGAGTCATATTAGTGCACTTAAGTTCTCCCACCTCTAGTCTTTCGCATACCGAGTACGACATGACACTCAAACTTGCACCTAGATCACATAGTGCCTTGTTGATTGTGGTGTCGCCGATCGTACATGGAATGGAGAAGCTTCCCGGATCTTTGAGCTTAGTTGGGGAATTTCGTTGAAGTATTGCACTACTTATCTTTATGAATGCGATAGTTTCCAACTTCCTAATGGATTTATTCTTGGTAAGGATGTCTTTCATGTATTTTGCATAGGCCGGCATATGGTTGATCAACTCCGTAAATGTAATACCCCGTATTATATATATATATATATACATATATACATATATATGCATACACACACACACACACACACACACACACACACACACACACACACACACACACACACACACACATACACACACACACACACACATATATATATATATATATATATATATATATATATATATATACGGTATTTAAAAATCACGATACCTGGTCGATACTTAAGATAACTGTGTTTAATATATATTACGCTTTTTCGTAACGAGTTCGTTAAATGATAATATGAGTCGGTGTTGGGAATGAGGGTATGAACCGTATAATACCTAGGTAGACCGAGTATTTAACGAGGTCAATTACAAGTTTTATGAGGTTTGAATGTAGCAATTTACAAGGCATAAGAATCAACGATTCATTTAACCTTATAATGATAATTACAAGGATAATTTATAGTCATTCCTCACCCACCTTTTCAACACCCATTCCACATATTATTTTCTGAAATTTTGAGGAGAGAAAGAGAGAGAAAGATAGGACTTTGAGGCGGGAATTATTCGAGGTACGATTATACATCGCTTTTCGTTTTTATAAACTAGTTATCGCTCACCTACGTTATACTCGACCAAACCTAGACCTAGGCTAACTCGAGTGACCTAACCCAGGCCCTAGGATAAGTAGGAACCACCTTGACCAACCCTTGACCAGTGTCGGCCACCGTGGAGGTGGTGGTTTGACTGAAAACTGGGGTATACACGGGTGGTAAAGGGGAGCATTGTAACACCCCCATACACCAAGGTGCCTGCCTTACCAAGACCACCTAATGCATGGAAGTGCTACCATCTCGGTTACCCGAGGCAATGTATATCAAATTGACCATAAAAGAACATACTTTAGATAAATACGTTTAAAGTGATTACATCAAAACCAACTGTAAAGTAAAGTACAACTATTCTAAAACCAAACTACAACTAAAGTACAAAAGGTCTCATGATGACACAACGAAAGACTACTATCAGACTCGTGGCGACTCCATCCCCAGCTAATCCCACGGGCATCCATAGTATACCTGCTACAACTGCTCACTACCTCCGAATGGATCACCATATTTTTTAAAACATTTAAACGGGGTTAGTTACTGATTACACCAAAACACAATATATAAGATACAACACACACATAACCCAAACTCCGTCAGAACTCCACACACCTGACTACACACTAAAGTGTGTAGTCCTGTATATATACTCATCGCAACAGATATTCCTCGCCGCCAGTAGGGGACCGTAGCCGTACCCACCTAAGCCACTGTAACAAATCAGATTATAAAATAACAATTATAATAAAATTTAATATTTTTAATTAAATAAGTTCGCCCGATAGCGGAATTATCGAGTGAATAGAAAACCCAGTTCGTTAAACTCGAAATGAATAATTAAATTACATAGAATAGCAAAGTTATGAAATACAAGTTTATCTGTAAAATAACTATCTAAAATAATTAATTAAATCTTTGATCAGTCGTTCGTCTGCTCACTCGATAACCCAACCCGAATAAATAAGCATCCAATCTTCAAAATATCAACCTGCACCAATCCGAATAACGGTTTCTCACTAGATGCCTCCACAATTAACATGCAACAGTAACAATAGATGTACTCATGCAGCATGTGAATAAATGAACAAATAATTGACCGAAACGATAGAATAAATGACCAAACATCAGACAATCTCAAATGAATGTCACACTTTAATTTTCATAACAGGATAAGATTGATTAATTTCATTTGTGAATAAAAATGTAGTCAAAGAAATGTAAGTATAGCAAGCATCTAAAATTAAGTCAAATATGAGTACGGTGGAACGTCTGCGAATCAACAATATGATGCATTGTAAATGCTCAGACAATACTGAGACCTAATTCCCTATGGTAGGACGACGATCATAATACGGTCCTAGTCTATGTTTGGCAAAACTCTCGAGTACCAATTATACCCGATTCAACAACTGGTAACCTAAATGGTAACCAATCCCATAGTCTCAAATCAAGGAACCGCAGCTACTCGATGGAGCGACCTCGTGGACCTTGTACCAACAATATGGCACGAGGATCTACCCACGAAGTGATAACCCATCAACGGGAGGCACATATTCCAAAACAAGGGGTACTAAACACCCGTCTTCCTACCTCTCAAGTAGACCCAACTACTTATACTTATAGCTATACAACTACACAAGACGGCAGTATAAAACAAATCACTCACAAATGTCCATTATAATTTCCAACAATAGTTTTAAGTTAGAGATATTAATTCCAAACCACAATTTATGTAACTGGAGTAAACCTGCGAGTTTACAGAAACTGGAACAAGTAGTGTACAATGCAACTCCTGCATAGCTTGCAGGTAAATATTTCCCAAGTTATGTGTTACCAACTAACCAACAACATAATACGTATAATTCTCAATTGAAGCATAGTTCCAAGCATTGAAAATTAGGACCTCATGTTCACATCACAAAATTCAATGCCAAGTTAGCCGTAAGTAAATTCACTTTATAGGGCCATTGCTAGTTTTTGTACATTCCCATCATTAAGTTACCGTGTTTCGTAAAATAAGTTCAAGCCCTAAATATGGTATAAAATTGGATTGAGACATTTGTAAGTCTCTTATGTGACCGTCTTACATTGAGACAATATGAGACATATAAGTAATACACTGGAAATTTAAAGAAGAAAATAAGGAAACCTTGAACTTAACAAAAGTAACTACCCCTCATGTGAGAGGTCTCACAATAAGCTTATTATAAAATCGTCTTATACGTGAATTAGTATTTAGACATAAAGAGGTTCGCACTTAATATTGCACCAACAAAAACCAAGTTTAAGCAAGGTTCACAGTACCGTTGCTTCAAATCTCACCTGAACCAGAACACATTGGAGTAATAGATTAAACATGAACTCACCCAAGTTATGCATTCCATACTAACAATAGATGACAAAGCCCATGTCATGCTGACAATGATGAAAACTTTCTAGCAGTACTTTCATATGTGACTTATCAATATATTAATTAATGGCATAAATTAGTAGAGTATAAAGCATGAATTCCAAGACAAGATCAGTACCAATTTGGTAGCCAGGAGTGACGCCCAACAGAGAGAACAACATAAAATAGCACGTATTACGAAATTAAGCAAACAAGAGGCATCTAGATCGCCTTATATGAGTAGCCTTAAATATCATCGTTGATTATGTAAGAATCAGCCTCCGGATCATCATCACCTTCACCTATACAATTAAGGTAAAGAACCAAATTTTACTAATCAAATCTAACCCAAACGATTATAGTTTGCTACTAATTCGAGTCTCGGAGTTACTTACCTAGAATGATTGAAGATAGTAGCGAGGTAGAAGATGAAGATTGAACAAGAAAGCAATTGAGATGCGAAAAGGAGGGAAAAGGAGGGGAAAAAGAAGGAGGCGGCTCTCTATTGTTTTGTATACGTGAGTTTCACGAATTTTACTCGGCAATAAAATTAGGTCTAATAACCAAGTCAACTTATTACATATTAGCCCGTCCGATGACTTTCGGGTCAGCCCATGTCGACAATTGGTAAATTAATCACAATTAAAATTATATTTATAGACTCAAGTCAATTAATTTACTTATTACACATTCCATTGTATTTTATTTTACTCTAAACTTGTTATTATATATTTAAGAATTTTACGGGTACAGTCTACCCACCTTTTAAGAAGTTTCGCCCTCGAAACTTGAGGGAAAAAAGAATGGAGGAAGGCAAATATAAGAAAGAAATATAAGTGAAACGCGATATGCGTACGATACTTACTCGAATAGGTGAGGGTGTTTCTCTCGCATCAATGCTTCTGTCTCCCAGGTTTCCTCCTCGAACTTATCACATCGCCAAAGCACTTTAACTAGGGGAACCACCTTATTCCTCAGTCGTCTGTCTTGCCTATCGAGAATACGAATCAGTCTCTCCTCATAGGTAAGATTAGGTTCAACCTGAAGTATATCAGCTTGTAAAACGTGTGTTGGATCACTTTGGTACTTTCTTAGTTGGGATACATGGAACACATCGTGTACCTTCTACAAATTAGGAGGCAAGGCCAACCTATATGCTACCTCGCCAATTTTCTCTAACACCTCGTATGGTCCCACATATTTAGGGCTCAACTTACCTTTCACACCGAATCTTTTCACTCACTTCATAGCCGACACCTTAAGGAACGCGTGGTCACCTACCTCAAACTCCAAAGGCCTACGTCATATATCAGCATAAGATTTTTGTCGATCCTGGGCAGCCTTCATCCTCCCTCGAATCACATCAATCTGCGCGCGGGTTTCTTGTAACAGTTCAGGACCAAGGGTCGCAACTTCACTCGAATCGTTCCAACATATCAGACTATGACACTTTCTCCCATAAAGTGCCTCGTAAGAAGCCATCCCGATGCTAGCATGATAGCTATTGTTGTAAGAGAACTCCACCAAAGGTAAACTCTTCTCCCAACCCACATGAAATTCCAGTGTACAAGCCCTTAACATGTCTTCTAAAGCTTGAATTGTCCTTTCAGTTTGTCCATCTGTCGCTGCGTGGAATACCGTGCTAAACCTCAATTCACTACCAAGAGCTAACTGAAGCTTCTTCCAAAATTGCGAAAAGAACCGAGGATCTTTCGGTACTCCATGTAACTGGATGATCTAGCGCTGATATGCATTGGCTAACTCTTGTAGGCTCCACGACTCCTTCATGTGAACAAAATGAGCGCTCTTATTTAACCTGTACACAATTACCTAAATAGAATCCATTCCTCTAGCTGTCTTAGGATGTGCCATCACAAAATCCATAGATATAGATTTCCATTTTCATGTCGGACACCAGTGGTTTCAGCAGACCACTGGGTCTCCTTTACTGAATTTTCACCTTTTAACATGTAAGACATCGAGCCACGTAGTCAGCTATATCTTTTCTAATGTTAGGCCACCAATACAGTAGCTTCAAATCCTGGTACATTTTATCACCCCCCGGATGTACAGAATAAGGTGTCATGTGCGCCTCCCGCATAATCTTCCATTTAATCTCAGTATCGTTAGGTACACGCTACCTTCCCTGAAACTTTAAACCGTCATCAGAATCAATCTCGAATCCTGGATATTTGTCTTGACTCAAATTCACCCTAAAACCTCCTCAAATCACATCATCCTTTTGCTTATCTCTAATCTCCTGAAATAAATTAGGCTCCACCACCATAGCTAACAAACGAGTATCCCCTAGGTGTACTACCTCTAAATTCATTCTCCGAAATTCTCTACACAACTCATCGGGCAGAACTATGATAGAATTAGCAGAATGCTCCACCTTCCGGCTTAGAGCATCAGCAACGACATTACCCTTGCCTTCATGGTAGTGAATCTCCAAGTCATAGTCACTTGCTAGCTCTAACCATCTTCTTTGTCTCGGGTTCACGTCTGTCTGGGTAAAGATATATTTAGGCTCTTGTGATCTGTAAACACTCGACATGGGACTCTAACCAAATAGTGACGCCAAATCTTAAGAGCATGAATTACCGCTGCCAACTCTAGATCATGGGTTGGGTAATTCACTTCATAAACCCTCAACTGCCTTGAAGCATAAGCAATCACATAACCCCGCTGCATGAGCACACACCCTAAACCTAGCTTGGAGGCATCACTGTAAATCTCGAAATTAATGCCATCCTCAGGAAGGGTTAAAACTGGAGCTGTAGTCAATCTCTCCTTAAGCTCCTCGAAAGCTTCCTTACAAGATTCAGTCCAAATGAACTTTGAATCCTTCTTTAGTAGCTGAGTCATTAGCCTAGCCAGCGTGGAGAAATACTTTACAAATCTACGGTAGTAGCCAGCCAAACCTAAAAAGCTTCTTACCTCATTTACATTAACTGGACTTTTCCAATCCATCACTACTCGAATCTTAGCTGGATCCACCTTAACCCCTTCACCCGAAATTACGTGACCCATGAAAGCCACTTCACTTAGCCAGAACTCGCACTTAGAGAACTTAGCATACCACTTTTGTCTCTGAAGTGTCTCTAGAAAAATCTTCAAGTGTGTCTCATGTTCCGTCTCATCCTTAAAGTAGACTAAAATGTCATCGATAAACACGACTAAACATTTATCAAGGTACTCACTGAAGGTACGGTTCATTTGGTCCATGAATACAGCTCAGGCATTGGTTAACCCAAACGACATCACATTGAATTCATAGTGGCCATATCTGGATCTAAAAGCAGTCTTAGGAATATCCTCTTTCCTAACTGGAATCTGATGATACCCCGATCTCAAGTCAATTTTAGAGAAGACACTCGCACCCTTCAATTAGTCAAATAAATCCTCAATCTTCGGCAAAGGGTACCTATTCTAAATGATTACCCGGTTTAGCTCGCGATAATCTATGCAAAGACGCAAACTACCATCTTTCTTCTTTACGAATAAAACTGGAGCACCCCATGGTGAAGCAGTCGGTCTAATAAACCCTTTCACGATCATTTCTTGAAGTTGCTTCTTCAACTCTTGCATTTCTGTTGGCGCCATGCGGTAAGGAGTCTTGGAAATCGGACTTGTCCTCAGAATCAAATCAATTGTAAACTCTACATCCCTTTGAGGTGGAATACCGAGAAGCTCATCGGGAAAAAATATCAGCAAAGTCACGACTTTGATTTCTTCCAACTTGCACTAGTAGAAATATGGCAATTGGCATCGCCACAATGGCATCGGTTGTACTAATAACCGATGCCAAATTCAGTTTATGGTGATATTGGCATCGGTTGATAGTAAATAACCGATGCAATTAATATTTCTTTGACAATGGCATCGGTTACTTACTACAACCGATGTCAATTTTGTTTGTCCTTTTACCATTGTTAAAAGTTAGGGTTATAGACTTTTTCCCCTCCCCTCCCCTCATCATACACAGCCATGCCTTACCCACTCCCATTACAACCACCATCCCAACACTCTATCACATACACCCACGCGCACATCTCTTACCGTTCACCGGACCGCCTCCCTTACGCTTACAGACCACTACTACAACCATCATTTCCTTCGACATCTCACAACCCCTCGTCTCCCTTCCGCTCCTCAACCACACACGTCTCACTCCGTTCTCGCCACTCTTGCGCGCTAACATTGTCGCTGCTTCGATTTGACACATTGCCTATGGCTATCGCTCCAACCAATCAGCTTGCCGGTAAAATTCCACCCAAAACCTAATTTATCGTCCTCAATTTCAAATCCTAATTAATTTTGTTTTTAATCTAATTTGTTTGTTGATAGTGTTAGTCTACATTAACTCCTACTTACGGTCATCCTTTTTTTTATATTTTTGTAATTTGTAGGTTCTTTTTTAATATCAGTTCTGGTAAGTTATTAACTTATTTTTTGCGATTGAATGATGTAATTAGTTTATTGTGCCATTCATTGTGGAATTTGGTGTAGTTATTTTTGAATTACACGAGTACACTGCAGATGTAAAACGGCGATTAAAGGTGAGTTTAGGACTATTAGTTGATTTCTCGAACACATTTGCAATTCTTGGTCACATGAGTATGATTGAAATTTGTATCTTGTTCCAACTTAAATATGCAGTTAATATAAGTAATATCGCTCTTTCACTTGTGTTATTTTCGATCTTTTTTAGCTACTGTTATGCTTGTTTTTAGCTTGTTTTGATAGCCTGTTAAAGGAAGGCATTACATAATTTGTTTGAGGCGTACGTATCATTCATTAATCCTGGGTTTGCACCATATTGAGTAGGTCTATTGACTCACTAGATCCTTGAATCTATGCGGAAATTAGAACTAGAAGCTCGAACACAATTCAGATAACTTATATTTGAAGCGGGTTTATGCAATGGTTTAATTTACTCGTCCAGTTAAGGTAACATGATTCCATCAGCCTGGTGATTATTAGTTGAGGTCTGAATGTCTGTGGACCGTTTTGTTTGAACTTTGCAGTAGAGTTTACAGGCCTTTTTTTAATCACATGTATTTTCAACTTAACAGATGGTGGGTTTGTTGGAAGGGAGGGAGAAAATGGATTCTGTCAATTCCATTATCTCTTCATTCCTTGACGCGACCCCTTGGTTATACAAAGAAGGTATTTTCAATCCTTTCCTCTCCTCCTCTAATTTCCCTTGATCTCAATAATAATATAGTAATGAGGGTTGTTAAGCTCTTTAGCTATTAGCTTTAATCTGGAAATGCTTGTGTCAGCTAACATGAACTTATTTGGAAGTGTGTCTATGAGAGGTTAAATAATGAAAAGAGAAGGTAATAAGAATGTGAAACAGGAACCCCATAAATATGCAGTCAAAATTAGTAAAATCGACTGAAGTCGTAAAAATGCTCCTAATGCTTTTAGCGCATTGTACTTTTGTGTAAAATTATGGGGATAAGGCTGTGTTGACACAATTTTTTGGTGCATGCTTTTACTTGTTGTTATTGTTATCTGAACTGAACTATCTTGGCATACATATTTTTGCTTGGTCTTTCACAGAATCCTTTTTTCCCTCCTCTAGTATTCTGTTGAGCTTACATGTATGCTTATATCATATGATGCTTCATCTGGTTATTTTATCTACTTTCAGTGTCCCATAGAGAGTTACAGGTTTCCAATGAAGATTGTTGCATTTGTATTTATAATTGTTATCACTATCAAATTACAGGTTGCTATTTTTGCTGTCTTGGCTATGCTTTTGAGACTTAAGCCACTGAGGGAGAATTCCAAATACCATGGACAAGATAAGATGCCAGTGATCATTTGGATAATATGCCAGGTATACATTTTGAGCAGTACAACATATTCAAAGTAGCTTTTCCTAAATTCTTCTTCTTTTTTCATATTCCATTTAACCAATTTAACATTAGCCCATGTACACTTTCGGCCTCTCTAGGAGATTTGGCAGTTGGCTTGTATATATGTGTGGGCTCATAATCTCCTGCCCAACTCAACAACAAATCAACTAACAATTCACTTAACATGGATTTGATTTTTACAACCAAATAATGACGAGTGTGCTTACTCTGTCTGAAATGGATGTATAACATTCAGTCTCAAAAGACAACTTAGAGAAGGTATTTAAATTCATCTCTCATTCTAAATTGTTTTAAGTTGTATGTCCTCTGTCCCAATCATTTGTTTACTTTTGATTAAAATACTTGTCACAAAAAAAAGGCAACAAATAATTGGGACACATGGAGTAGTTTACTTTACCTGATGATTGAATTTATCATTATATTGTTCTTCATTATACAGTGTGTCTCAGGTACAGGAATAGTGTTACGATTGATGAAATGAACAAGGTTGAGGGGCTTTGGGATCTATATTGTAAAAAAAAAGATGACTTGTAGTGCATGAAACATTGTAAAGAAAAGACGTGTATGTGCTTCTGTTGTTAGATGTAATTCGTGGAATCGTTGTATAGTATTTGAATTTGTTGGTATCGAAATTGATTTTGCGGTTGTTAAGATTTGATTCTTTAATTTAAAGAGAGATATTGTTGAATTTTTAATAGCTTTTACGAAATAATTGCAGGGTGTATAATTTATAATTGTGCACTGAATTAAAAAAAAAAAGAAAAATGAGAGTGGCATCGGTTGTGAGGTGTAATAGATCCTAATATATTGACATTGACATCAGTTCAACACAATATTGGCATCGGTTCTTATGTTACAACCGATGCCATTATAAACAAAGTGGCATCGGTTGTGAACTGATGCCAATTGAAAAAAGGGAATTTACATCGCCTTGATTGGCCTCAACCGATGCCAGTCACTGTTTTCAACCGATGCCAATTGCATTAATTGTACTAGTATTGGGAGTTGCTAGTTGCTAGCAAATCAGTGACACTGCACAAGTACAGCTCATAACCCTTTCTCTTCATACTAACCATCTTCATGGTTGACACCAACTTAATCCCTTGCTTTACTCGTACACCTTTATAAGTTATCCTAGCACCAGATGGGCTCTTCAAAAGAATTCTAGAATCCCGACATTGAAATATTGCATCGTACATAGCTAGCCAGTCCATGCCCAAGATGACATCAAACTCGGCAAGATGAAATTGAATTAAGTTGGCTGGAAGGATAGACCCCACAATGGAGATGGGGACATCCCGGAATAGAGTAGAACAAGGAATGACTTCCCCCGTGGGTAAAGATATAGCAGTATCCACTGTGGTACTTGAAGTAAGAGTAGCCTTTTCTGCGAAGGAATAAGACACAAATGACATGGATGAACCCGTATCAAAAAAATAAGAGCAAGAAGATCACATATAGGTAATGTACCAGTAATAACATCTGGATTCGCCTCTGGCTCAACTCGACTCATAACGAACACCCGTCCAACCTTAGGAGTTATAGTAACTCCAGATGACGTAGTCATAGAGGAAGTGGTAGCTGGTTTCTGTGGGCACGCAAAACTCCTATGACCCTGAGCATTACATTTAGAGGAGGTATAAGGATTCCCCTTACATTCCTCTCCTTTATGAAATGGCTTCCGACATGTAAAATATATCATTTCCTTCTTTGGTTGTCCTAAATCCCAGTTCACAGCAAGCCGGCTATCAGACTTTCCTTTCTTTTTTTATTTTGGTAGGTGGAAGGTGGTACGTAAGGCCTCTTCCCAGACTGGTTCTTATTACTCTCCTTGGTGAGATCTTCAACTGCACCACCAACTCTTAAAGCACGATCATAAGCGAATTGAAAAGTCACAGCCGGTGCACTAGCAATATGAGTACGGATAGTGGCAGTGAAACCTCCCTCATAAAAAGTAACATGATCTTGCTCCGTCGGAATGATGTTCCCAGCGAACAGAGCAAGTTCATTAAAATTTTCTGTGTATGCCTGCACCGACATGGACCCCTGAGTTAAATCCATAAACTCTCTTTGCTTCCTCATGCGAAGTTCTTGAGGGTAAAACCTCAAATTAAGCATGTTCTTGAATTGGATCCAACCAAATCCGGGCTGATTTATAGCAGTATCCCGAGCCATTGCCCACCATCTATCAGCATGTTCCTTCAGGTAATGAGCAGCAATATCCACCTTACGGCCTTCTGGAACTTCATGAATAATGAACAACTTTTCCCACTCGTGAAGCCAGTTTGTCAGTGCTACTGTATCAACCACCCCATGGAAGATAGGAGGTCGAAGGCGATCAATATGTTCAATAAGAGTACGATGCTGGTTCCCATCATTGTTGTTTCTATCATTCATCAATTTCATGAGGGCTTCTTGCATAAGCCTATTACTTTCTTCCTGAAGTCTGTTCCTCTCAATCTCCAGGTTGCGGCCATTGTGATTGTTGTTAACGTGAACCATCTATAGCAGCAAGTGAATTAGTTATTAAGTGGCAGAAATACTATTTCAAGCACTACACGTTACTACTCAATTAAGATCGAACAAGAAGAATGTCCTTAATGGTTTCTACCCATCTCTCATACAATTATTTTAAATTTGTTTATATATTATTTGGGTTTCCGAGAAAGTGCTTGGAGCGATTAGGTTCTGATACCAACTGTAACAAACCAGATTATAAAATAACAATTATAATAAAATTTAATATTTTTAATTAAATAAGTTCGCCCGATAGCAGAATTATCGAGTTTCGTTAAACTCGAAATGAATAATTAAATTACATAGAATAGCAAAGTTACGAAATACTAGTTTATTTGTAAAATAACTATCTAAAATAATTAATTAAATCTTTGATTAGTCGTCCGTCTGCTCACTGTTTAACCAAACTCGAACAATAAGCATCCAATCTTGAAAATATCAACCTGCACCAATCCGAATAACGGTTTCTCACTAGATGCCTCCACAATTAACATGCAACAGTAACAATGGATATACTAATGCAGCATGTGAATAAATGAACAAATAATTGACCCAAACGATAAAAAAAATGAACAAACATCAGACAATCTCAAATGAATGTCACACTTTAATTTTAATTTAATTTGTGAATAAAATGTAGTCAAATAAATGTAAGTATGGCAAGTATCTATAATTAAGTCAAATATGAGTACGGTGGAACGCCTGCGAATCAACAATCTGATGCACTCTACATGCTCAGACAATACTGAGACCTAATTCCCTATGATAGGACGACGATCATAATACGGTCCTAGTCTAAGTTTGGCCAAACTCTCGAGTACCAATTATACCTGATTCAACAACTGGTAATCTAAATGGTAACCAATCCCATAGTCTCAAATCAAGGAACCGCAGCTACTCGATGGAGCGACCTCGTGGACCTTGTACCAACAATATGGCACGAGGATCTACCCACGAAGTGATAACCCATCAACGGGAGGCACATATTCCAAAACAAGGGGTACTAAACACCCGTCTTCCTACTTCTCAAGTAGACCCAACTACTTATACTTATAGCTATACAACTACAGAAGACGACAGCATAAAACAAATTACTCACAAATGTCCATTATAATTTCCAACAATAGTTTTAAGTTAAAGATAATAATTATAAACCACAATTTATGTAACTGCAGTAAACCTGCAAGTTTACAGAAACAGGAACAAGTAGTGTACAATGTAACACCTGCCTACCTTGCAGGTAAATATTTCCCAAGTTATGCGTTACCAACTAACCAACAACATAATATGTATAATTCTCAATTGAATCATAGTTCCAAGCATTGAAAATTAGGACTTCATGTTCACATCACCAAATTCAATGCCAAGTTAGCCGTCAGTAAATTCACTTTATAGGGTCATTGCTAGTTTTTGTACATTCCCATCATTAAGTTACCGTGTTTCATGAAATAAGTTCGAGCCCTAAATATGGTATAAAATTGAATTGAGACACGTGTAAGTTTCTATAAGACCGTCTTACATTGAGATAATATGAGACATATAAGTAATGCACTGGAAATTTAAAGAAGAAAAATAAGGAAACCTTGAACTTAACAAAAGTAACTATTGGCTTGGTTAATAATTCCTGCAAAACAACAACTCGTGTCTATTCCAAAATGGATTTGGAAATCGTCACAGATTCTTATATTCATACACAACACACTATCACTACTCAAAGGTAACGCAACGGTTTCATCCACACAAGACATATATTACTGTTGGAGTATGTGTCCTCAACAATAGTGCGATCACATGTTTAAATCTCAAATTAAGAATACGAAAGGGATGATAAATTAAATAGTCAACTGATCAACATTAATCGGTAACGATTGGCTTGCTAGAGTTTGACGTTATCGTCGAGGACGGTGGTGGTCGATTGATCCCTTAAGGTCACACCTATAGGATGATGCCCTAATCAGTAAAGTTAATTAGTTGTATATTGATACAAGTTAATTAAGTCCTTAAATAAGAACAATTTATATTTATGAGAGGAAATATGTATCTTATTGTAATTCGATTAAATAAGATTCGATTTAGTGGATTAATATATTAATTTACTAAATTATGTTGAGGTTTTATAAATATTTCAAGGTAGAGGTAATTAGTTATTTACATTTACAAGAGGTTGTAAATTTAACTAACTAGCTATTATGGGACCCATTATATGTTGATATAATGGTAAAATATTACTCAATAAGTTGAGTGAATCTATGTTTATTAATTTGTCACATAATTGTTGTATGATCAAAATAGTATTTCATTATGTAAGATAATTAAACATAAGACTTATAAGCATTTGTGGGACAAATATTATAAGACAAAAATGGACCCATATACACTCAAGTGTACCATCCAAAAGGGTGAGCATGCTTGAATTTTTGGTTTTATCATTTTCTTGTTGGAAAGATACTCCAACATCTTATGACATACTTTATAAGCTAGCCTACTACCTTCATGTAAAGCATTTTTGCATGTGATTTTTGAGAAGACAAAAATGCTCTATATAGAGCACTTTGGACGGTTCATTCATTAAGGAGTAGAAGAATTTTATTCTTCTTATTATTACTCTACTATCTCTCAAATCATCACATGCAAAATCCCTCTCTCATACTTATCCTTCTTTCTCAAAAACTTGAGAAGTTCCAATCTAAATTGTTCAATAACACTACTAATATTATTAATGTAATATATGAGTATTAATAGTCATTTTTAAGGTCGACTACTAAATAAATATCTAGCAAATATTATTTAGTAGTGATAAGGGCTAATCTTGGGTACATCTCTTGAGGAGGGTTTCTACTATTGAGACCAAGGTTGGAGGATCTTCCATTGACATTCAAGCTCAAGAACAAGTGAAGGTAGGAGACCTTCCTTGTACCCAAAATCCGAAAATAACATTGTAAGGAACATTGTTTTCTTCTTTATTTCTTTTATTTTGTTATGCATGCAAATAGATCCACATAAATATAAATTATAAGTAATTTGTAAAATGATTAGATGAGTCTAATATGGGTATATGAACCTAACAATTACTCCATTCTATAACAATTACTATGCAAAACGGTTTACCACACTATTAACTTATTCATGCATACATTCAACACACTATTTCACTTCTAATCATACATTTGCAAACTTCAACAATCCGACTTATAACCACATTACTCTAAGCATTCATCTAACCATAAACCATCATTTATCATCCGAGTTTGTTAACAATTCAATCATGTCACAACAAATTATCAACTAATTTATTCGACTTACTATGCCATAATACAAAAGTATTCAACGACTCATTCAGTGCAATTCTATTTACCGTTTGACAAGTATATCATCCAACATAAAACTTACCATTTCCTGATGTACTCACACGCATACCAAGACTTACAACTCTTATTATTACACATTCAAGACTCGCAATTCCTTTATAAACTAGCACGCATAGAAAGATTTAGAACACATCATTATCACTTCATCATTCAAAATTATCATGCACTATTGACACTTCACCATCGGTATTACATTCACTCACACTTCCATTCAACCATAACCCTACGCAGTTCATCATCACTGTTATAAGTACCAAACATTAACAGAGGCTCTATCACAAATATTTCTAACTTATCTATCATACACTAAGCATATAATTCCCGACTCGATATTCCCATAACCGGTGTCTGGCTTAAGCATATTGGGGCCATGATTTTGAAATGAGGGTGCCTACTCACCTAAAATCAAGTATCAGCTGGCGCTCCCAACATACATACACCAGGTTCATTTTATTAGACTCACTACGTTCATTAGGCTCATTTGTTATAGGTTAAAAATTTGTCGCTCTGATACCACTTTGTAACACCCCCATCTACCAAAGAGCCTTAACAAGACCTTCCCTGGCAGATAAGGGCGTTACCATCTTGGTTGTCCGAGGACAGCAATAATCAAATGACGATAAAAGAACGTTTATGTTATATTACAAGTTATTTACAAACAACAGACGAAATAAAAGATACAACTTAAAACCACTATCAACTAGGTGAACTACTTCTATCGCGACTCGTGATAAACTCGTCCCTCCAAGCACCCAGCTATGATCCAAATAACAACCTGCTAAGACTGACTTCTCACCATAGTGGATCACGGCAGACACAATAGAAACAAACAACAAAACAAAACCACACAAGGTCAGCAACTGAGGAAAACAAACATACAAAAGCTGACACAACACAGGCAGAACATCACACACACCACATCTCCTCCCACCAACCACCATCAATGACTGCCCGAAGGACCAGTCCTGCCAGTGGGGGACCGCAACCGTTCCCACCTAAGCCCCGCTCATCTATCCGAGCGACAAACCCATGTTCCTTAATGTGCACATCCCCTCCCATAGCGAGTTCCACGGAGGGCGAACTAAGGGCGTGAAGCCACTCCCGCAAGTGACTCCACTAAGTCAAGGGCGCACCTCGAGAACCACTGACAAACAATCACAAACAGCTGTACAACAACAAGCACCAATTACTATACCAACACAACATTAACAACTACCACAACCAATCAGCAATACTGACTCTACACAAACCAAACAACACCAATAGATACTCTAGATAATCAACAATACTGAGTAGGTAAACCTACCTTTAGCAAACCGCAACGATTCCGCGTCCGACCACAAGATATCAACCAACCATCAAAACCACCTATACAATCAATACAACCAACTATTACTATCACTACAAACCTAACTGAAAACAACGATGATGACGATGATGACGATAACATACCTATACAAAGTAATCCGGCGTCAAGACCGCTACCAGACTCAAGCATCCCATCCCCATGGTGTAAGCATCCTCAAAGGCCTCAAGGAAAGTGATTATGGTGGAGGAGAAAGGAGGTGACGACATATAGGTTTAGGAAGAAGGTAGGGAAATGATTTGCGAATTCACGATTGACGATTTATAAATCCCTGCTGCAAACCCGTTACTCGACCGAGTAACTAAATTACTCGATCGAGTGACCTCTACTCGATCGAGCTCCCAAGCTACTCGATCGAGTAGCCTCAGCTAGATCGAGTACCACACAAACCAAAGCTCACCACGTCACAAGTCATCACTCGTAAAGTTTTCCAAGGTCAAGATCGGTGTCTAAGGTCAGTCAACGTCGGCCAACAGGTCTCTAAAAGGACGGGTATTACAGAGATAGTAATAGGACAAGAGAATTGGTGACGCACACTTGTCTCGGACAAGTGGAAGATTGTTGGAGTATGTGTCCTCAACAATAGTGCGATCACGTATTTAAATCTCATGATAAGAATACATAAGGGATGATACATTATATAGTCAATTGATCAACATTTATCGGTAACGATTGGCCGACTAGAGTTTGACGTTACTGTCATTTGACGGTGGTGATCAGTTGATCCTTTGAGGTCACACCTATAAGATGGAACCCAAATAATTCTGATCAAATGTATTTGATACGGGTTGATCAATCCCTATTATTTATATATGTATATTTAATTGTGTGAGTTTTGTTGAGGCCGAGTTTGGAACCCGAGTCAACGCAAGTTTATTATTCAATTATGCGATGATTGATTAATGAAATTTTATATCTTATTGTAATGCGATTAAATAAGATGTTATCCTAAAGTGGCCGAAAATAATATGTTGTGTGACAGCATCTTATTTTTGTCTTTTCTATAATCAACCTCATGCATGTAATTATTTCCCTAAGGGCATGCTTATGTCAAAAGCTACCCTAATGAAATCATTACCTACAAGAGCATGCAAATAAAATAAGAAAAAAGAAATAGCCCACTAATGGCCTAAAGTGACCGGTTTTGGAGCCTTATAAGGACAATTCGTTGCTCATTTTTGGTTGTTCTTATTTTTGGCATGCTTCTCTCTAAAATTCTCACAACCACACATTAATATTATTTCCAATTACTAGAGTAGTAATAATAATATTAAGGTATTATAATTTCTAATAATATCTAGTTAATATCATTAGAAATATTTGGGTAATGTCTTGGGTGCTATTGATAGGAGGTATTCTAATTCGGATACTTTGTTTTGGAGGATCATCCCAAACTATTAATTTTTTTTTTGATTATAAGGGGTTGAATCCCACCGGGTCCATGCATTCCCGCACCACCACATGGACCATGTAAGCCACCCCCCTTCGGGGGCTGCAGTGGCCAAGTGATCATCGCCCTAGCTGGTAGTCGAACCCGAGACCTCTCAACTCCTGCATTTCTGCAGGCTTCAAGATTTAACCCGGCTACCACTGGACTAACACCACTTGGTTATCATCCCAAATTAATTAAGCTCAAGAACAAGGTTGGAAGGAGTTCAACCTTTTGCCCATTTCCGTTTCATTCTAATGTAAGGAAAACCCGTTTTTCTCCTTTTACTCTTATTTTAGTTTGCATGTAACTAGATCCACCACTTCTAATTAATAAGTTACTTAGATTTATATTAGATGAGTCTAATAAGAGGGTTTATGAACCTAACAGAACAGTCCTCGATCGAATCCCTGTTGTGTTCGATTGAGAGGTGACTTAATTGTGTTCCTCGATCGAGTAGTCTTTGTACTCGATCAAGAGGTTATTGCTAAGAGTTATTCGATGGAGAAGTTTAAAAGTGCTCGATCGAACACTTTGTTATGTGACGCGAGATTTTCTTTCGTGAACTTGTTTAATTAATATCTTAAGTTACGTATTTAGGTTAATAAAATATCTTTCCTATAAATAGGAGAGACTTAATTAGGTTTAGGGATCTTTAATCATTCAGTAATCTGTCATTAATTTGGAGACTCTTGTCAACGTTGCTTTTGGTTTTCATTTTCCGGGTCATCGAATTGTGTAATTTCTTTACTCTCTCCTTATTCAATTTAATTCCCTTTTGTAGCATCTAGTCTCTTGTTTCTTAATTGCTTTCATTTAGTTTATGTTATTTCCTTTTTATCATCTTTATACCATGTTTATTATTGCTTTATCAATCGCTATTGTTTTATTTATCGTTGTGAGTAGCTAAATTCCTTAATGCTAGGATTAAGTGAGCCATGATAGTAAAACAATGACGCTTTAATTAGTTTAGGAGGTTTTTGTTGTGAAAATTGTTTTATAGCAATATAACAGTAATTATTAGGTTGAGTGCACGCAACTGAATTAATTAACCCGTTTAAATTCAGACCTAGATCAGAAGATTGGAATGAATAGACCTGTTATGAACAATAGACTACCTTAATCAGAGCGGAAGCTATTTAGGAAGAATCTAGGGCGGATAGCGGACCGGAAGGACCTTTCCACTATCCTTCTCACATTAGACCGATTGACCTTACCTTTAGCTTATTTACGGAATATCATGGTCAACCAGCATCCTGGCTTCTTTCTCTTATTTGATCACATCTTATTTCATTCTTATTAATTTTTCTTGTTGTTTCTTTTAATGCTTTTATTTCAGTTCATTAGTTTAGTCAAAACAACTAAATCAATCCCCTATTTTGTGACCGTAGACAGATTAGATAACGAGTAGATAGTGACCGCCTCCCTGTGGAGTACGATACCCGACTTACCTCTGCTGCATTAGTTAGAGACCCCTCGGGTTTATCTTTGACAGGGTTGCGACAGCCTCATCAAATTTTGGCGCCGTTGCCGGGGAGGCAACTATTTTATTTACTTGTTTTATTTTAGTTTGTTTTAGTCTCAAGGGATTTTTAATTCCTTGAGATGGTTCTTATTCCTTTCTCTTAGATTTTTTTATGCCCAGGTCCAACAGGTCAGAGTTAGTACCAGCTGATCCTGAACCAGAGAGGACATTACGCCGTAGACAAAACTTATTGAGAGAGATTCGTCAAGAGGAAGTCTTGAGTACTTTCGACCCCGTTCTAGAAAATTTTACCTTTGCAGAAGCTCAGTCTTTAGAGGAAGACAATTCTATTTCTGCAACCGTTAATAAATCTGTAAGATGACTAAAATTGCTAGTCATTCTCAGCCGATAGTTGATCCTGTTGATAAGGGTTTCAAGCTTGCAACTGATGAGGGGAATAACTTTGATATTCGTCCCTCCTATATTAATCTGGTGGAGAGAAATCTGTTTAGAAAAGTAGCTGGTGAGGATCCGAGGAAACATATGGAGGTCTTCACTGATTATTGTTCTACTATCCCTGCTATATAGGGAGTGAACCAAGAGAAGATTAAGGAAGTCTTGTTTCCTTTTTCTCTTACTGATGGAGCCTGAGAGTGGTTAACTGACTTGGATAAGACTACAGTAGAGATTACTGATTGGAACACCCTGGCTCTTGCCTTTTACAAGAGATACTACCCTCCACAGAGAACCAATGCATTGCGAGGGCAGATTACAAGTTTTAAACAAAATCCGACTGAGAACTTGTATGAAGCATGGTGTAGGTTTAAGAAGCTGATTAGGTTTGTCCCACATCACAGGTTTGGCCAGTGGTTTTTTGTGCAACCAGTTCTATAAAGGGTTATATGATGACCACCGTGTTATTTTAAATGCTGCAGTCAATGGAAGATTTCAGAAGAATATTGATGATGATAAGGGCTGGCATATTATAGAGGGGATGGCTACCCATTATGCTGAATATGGGAACCCAAGAAGTGGAACTAGAACAGTTGCTGCAGATAATAGTGCACTTGTGGCTCAACTGGAAGCTATGAATGCAAGATTTGATAAGCTAGAATTGCAGGGTGCGGGAAATCAACAGTCGGTTCATTTGTTGTCTAGACAAGAGACCGTCTCATGTGAGAGATGTGGTGCTGATGGCCATACTGCAGTGGAGTGCTTAGCTCAGAAGGAGCAAGTCTATGCCTTTCAATAATTTAGGCAAGGAGGCTCCTATTTTAACAACCAAGCTGGAGTTCATCCCAATTTGAGGTTGTCTAACCAGAATGTGTTGAATCCTACACCTCCACAGCAGCAACAACAAGCCTATGTTCCACCTCATCGGAATCAATAATAAGGCTTTCAAAAGCCTCCATCTTTCCCACCGCCGCATCAGCAAGGTGCCTCTTCTAGTGGTAACAATGACAAAGCTGAGTTGAAGTCACTAGTGCAAACACTTGCACTTCAGATGCAGAAAAATGACCAAAAAAGAGATGCCTCTATTAAATTGTTTGAGTCCCAGTTAGCTCAATTGGCTACCAAGCAAGCTTCAAGACAACCGGGCCAATTACCGTCACAACCTGACAAGAAATCACATGAGACGGTTAATTTGATCAGTTTAAGGAGTGGCCTTTACTATGAGGGACCCAAATTTCAAATGGAGAATGCTGAACTTTCAGACCCGGGGATTGAAGCTACTGTTCATGAAAAGGCGTGTTTTGACGAAAAAGTGATTAATTCACGTTCTGTAGTCGATCGACCATTTTCTGATGGTCGATCGAGTGAATTTACAGAAGAAGTGATCGATCGAGGAGATGAAAGTGGTCGATCGAGCACTGAGGAAAACAGGTCTCTCGATCAAGCATCTCAAACTGCCCGATCGATAAAAAATGCTGAGAAAACCTCTCAATCGAGTGGTGATGTTACTTTATCGAGCACTATTGCTGCTGAGGATGATAAATTGTCGCCTAAATCTAATTTGAGCGATAATTCTACTAATAAGGTTAATTCCGATAAGCCCCAAGTTCCATTTCTGGGGCGGCTACGGAGGACAAAGGCGGAACAACAATTCGGCAGATTTGTCAATCTTTTGAAAAGTCTTAAATTTAACATTCCGTTTGCTGAGTTACTCGCCCAGGTACCCTCTTACTCGAAATTTATGAAAGGAATTCTTTTACGTAAGAGGAATATAGATGAAACTGAAACGGTGGCTTTGACTGAGGAGTTCTCCGCACTTCTTCAAAATAAGACTCCACCAAAACTGGCTGACCCGGGTAGTTTCTCAATTCCCTGTCATATTGGAACTTATTTAATTGATAAAGCGTTGTGTGACTTAGGAGCTAGCGTAAGCGTCTTACCTATGTCTCTCGCAAAGAGACTTGGTTTGACGAAATTTCAATGAACCAACATGACCGTATAGATGGCTGATCGTTCATTATCACGGCCGTTAGGAGTCTTAGAGTACGTCCCTGTTAGGATTGGGAAATTCTTTATTCCCGTTGATTTCGTAGCCTTAGACATACCCGAGGACTCATACACTTCCACTATTTTGGGAAGACCATTTTTGCATACTACTCATGCAATAATTGATGTCAAGGCCAAGAGTTTGACCTTTCAGTTGGGTGGGGAGGATTTGACTTTCACCGAGTCTAGTGTTCGCAAGGCGCCCATGCAAGTCATGCCCTGTAATGTTATTCCCTCTATAGACTCTGATAAGGATCTCTCAAGTTCTGTTATTAAGTCATATACTGTTGTTATGACACCTCCGTCCCAGTCTGGGAGCAAAATAGAGGACTATTTTGTTGTTTTTGCTTTTGCAGGACCCTGCGGAATAGACAGTGAAGATCCTGTTGCGGGACTTGGTGCATTGCAACTGGAGTTACAGTTACTGCTGCAGCTGTTGTTGTTTCACGGTCTGGGACGGGCACGGGTTTCCGTGCTGCTGCGATGAGGGCACCTGCAGGGAATGTTGCAGACACTTCTACGGAATCTCTACCTGAGTTTTCGGAGGTACGATTTTTATCCACGTCCCACCGCTCTCGCTTTTTGAATTTAATGGAATGCCACATGACTTCGACCAGTTTTCTGTGTCGACCTTCCCTAGAGACCCTAGGAATTTTTCCGCCCATTGTTGACCTACTCAACCGGACAGAAATGTCGGGATTGGCCACTTTGAAAGAGCTTACCTATCGGGAACTAACCTTATAATTCTTTAGCTCTTTCGAGTTTCACCCAGCGGCCTATGCGACTGACCATGGGAGTACTTGCATCACTTTCCGTTTGTTTAATACCACCTTTCTTGGGATTCAGCTGAGTTTGGGGAACGGTTAGGTCTAGTTAGTGATGGCTGCATTAAGCCTCCTAGGAAAATCATGCCTCAGGTTTGGACTACATTGTCACACATCCCCTACGGTCAGCGACCTGTTTCCCACGTCCATCTACCCCTCGCCCGCTAATTTCTCCGTCTACTTGGAGAAACTATTTTTGGTCGTCATGAGCCTAACAATGTTAATAATACTAAGTTGTTTATTTTAGTTGGGTACCTGAATATTGATAGCGGTACCCCGTTTGTTTTTAACATTGCCTACTTGACAGCTCAGCAGTTTAACACTGTCGGGTTAAAAGTATCGGGTACGATAGCGTGTGGTGGGCTAGTGAGTCGCATTGCCCGCCGCCTTTCCCCTGACTTTCCCCGTGGTCTTAAATATATGGATAAGGATAATGTCATCGACATTTCAGTCATGATTTCTATGAACTGGCTAGCAGCTGACCATAGGACGTGGAAGATAAGCAATTCCCCGTCCGTGACTTTACCTTCACCCTCACTACCCCGTCTTTCACCTTTGACTACTGTGACGGGTAGACTACCACTACCACCACCTCCACCTTCTTACCTACTTGACTTCACTCCTACTGTTTCTAGAAAACGGAAGAGGGCTTCCCCTGCTGTTAGGGAAGTCGAAGAGGGGTCTAGACCTACACAGGCAGGGCTCACACCGTTGCCGCGTCCACGCCCACGGCTATACCTACACCCTCTTTCTCTCAGCCGGCTTTACCAGCTAATTTTATTCCACCTCCTTTTTTTTAGGCGCCTGAAGTAATGGACCAAGGGCGTCGTGATGCTTTGCAGTTAGATATGTGTAGAAGGGTAGCTCGGATGGAGCGGGATCAGGCTCTCGTCTTATTCCCTCTTTACGAGTATCACATGCTTCGAGGCCGTCCGGTTCCAGCTGGCTGGCCACACCCTTCCTTTTACCGGTACCCGGCGGAGGGGTACCCTCAGCCTGAGAGCGAGGAGGACACGGCCGAGAGAGAGGAGAGGATCCGAGCTGAGTTAGATGCTAGAGGTCGTTCTAGTAGGAGAGGTGAGGAGGAGGAGGACCCCACCTTCCAGGTGGTTGACGAGGAGGGTGGTGACGAGTAGTAGCTGGCTACTCACTTCCCGAGTTTGCTTACTGGTTTGAGGAAGTTGTATATATTGTATGTATTTTTGATCTTCATTCTTTTCATCTCCATTTAGTTTATTTCATTTATTTTGCATTTGTGTTGTATTTTTCCCTTTCCCCTATTATTCTGCTGGTGTATGCTGGAGGACAATGAGAGGCATTGTCCATTTTGGTTTGGGGAGTGTAATGCACACTTTGAGTCTGCATTTGCATTTTTTATGCATTCACGTTTATTGCATTTTGTTTGCATTTTGCTCTTCATTCTTTTCATCGGACTATAACGTGTTTTAAATATGCGTGTGTGGATTGGCTATACATGAGACTGTTTAATGCATTACTCGGATATGAAAAATGATTTCATAAATGGTTTTATAACTTCATTTGCATTAAAATAACACTATTTAGAGTTAAAACCGTCTTCGGACCCAAAACCGACTCAGAAACCCGCAACTCGAGTCAACCTAGGTCAAACCAAATCTCGAATGTCGAAAATAATGACATGAATGTCTTTATCATGTCATTTTCATTAAAATGACTCTAATTATAGTCAAAACCGACACCGGGCCAAAAACCGACTCCAAATTCAAACCCAACTCACACGGGTCAAACCCGAGTCAAGCACACAAAACACCTACCTCAAGTAACACCCAAAATCATCTTATTAGTTGCCCATATTATTGTTACACGACATCCTATTTGATTACCAAAAATCAAACCAACCAAATAATAGATTGAGCAAAGGCCACGTCCAAATTGAAAGGGACAGTACACCCCTTTCAATCACTTGGTGGCTCGCGCCTCTTTGGGGTGTCTGCTTAGCCTCTAAACAAACTCAACCGACCTACCAACCCATATTTCTCTATAAATAACCACCATCACACACCACAATACTCACGCGAGAGTCCGCCCCCTCCTTCTCCCTTAAACCTCTAGACCCGACTTCCTAAGTCACAAAATCGACACGTGTTTACGACCTACCGATCGTAAACACAAGCCTTACACATTATTTTTGGTACCGTCGCCGTGCATTCGACCGACCCATTCGACCAACTCAACATTAATCAATATGTACATGTTTTCAACTCATTTTCAAAACAAAATCCTTTTTTAAGGCACTCTTTAAAACTTCTTTGATCGCGAGTAGTCACAACGAGAAAACCGTCTCTAAAGTCGTCTACCTTGCAAACATCAATATACATAAGTTTGATGGTGTACACAACTCATTTATTTCATGTCTTTACTAGTTTTATGAGTTTATATGCATAAACAATGCATAACACGATTCAAATATAGGTTAGACCAGCCAAAACCGGATTTTGGCCTGAGACAGGGGCTGCTTGTATAACAGCATGGCTCGTGCCTAAAGCCCCTCTGAGGCCTTAATCCAGCCGTGTTTGTTCTCGTCCTTTCCTCTTTATTTCATTTCTTATTTGTAATCGGTTTTTACCATCTTAAATGTTTCAAATCATTTTTATGACAAACTTTTTAGCCATAAATTATAATCACCCTTGGTTCCATATACCATGGCGGATTAATCCGTGACTCGGTGATATTAATTAGTTAATTACATTTTAAAGGAAATCCTTTTCTTTTATTTACCATTGTAATTCATTTTTATGATGAACATATTTTGACCATTACAAAAATCATCCTTGGTTCCTTATACCATGACGGTTTATTCCGTGACTCGATAATATTATTGGTTAATTACATTTTAATGGGTATTTTAACACCCATTTCTTTTATTTACCATTTTTCTCATATATTTACACTTGCAAACATATTAGTCATAATTCATAATCATCCTTAGTTCTACATACCATGTTGGATTTTAACCCGAGTACGATGATAAACTTGACTAATTACAAAGAAATGAACTTAACATAATTAGTTCAAATCAAACATTTTCATTTCACTTTTATTTCATTTTATTTCATCTTTGTCTTGACCATATCATATGTCATCCTTGGCTAATATATATGCCATGTCGATTTAATTCGAGTGCGGTGGCAAAACGGTTAAGGACACACATTTTACATTTTTATTTGTAAACTATACTTTTCAAACTTGCAAATCCGACAACGAATATTACTAATATAATAATAAAAATTCCAAGTTATGCAAATCATACTTGCAAATCATTCATTACAAAAACCGTTTTAAACAACCTTTTTAATAACCAGGAGGCACCTCTTGGCTCGCGCCCCAAGAGGCCGCCTGTTTTCACATTTTAAAAACCTTGGCAGAACCCCTTCCCTCGCCAATAGGCTCGCGCCCTAATGGGGCTGCCTAGCACTGTTCTGGCTCGTTTTTATCATTTGTCTAGGACGATCCTGATTACGGTTAATCCGAATACATGACGGATTAGATTGACAAGCTTACGTTTTTACACTTTGTCATTTGACACCCTTTTTCAAATAAATGGATCGTGTTAAGCATCATAATCCGAATTTGGTAGATGGATGTTTAATTTCCGTTTTCACATGCAACCCAATATGAATCCAACTTTGACACCAATTTATTGGTACATGCATAAAAAACCGACTTAGGAAATATTCACATGTTAGGTTAAGACTTTTGGATGCGCATTCATGCATTTAAACCGTTTTATCAACTTTTGCACTTAAACAACCACGATCGATCAGTAGCGCCGCTAACGCGGGCGGGATTGGGTGTCCGATTAAAGGGCTTCTCAATACGTACCCTCACCCCTTACTCAGAACCTTTGGATAGTGGATGGCCTTATCCAGGGCGCACGAGAGTCATTTTAGGCATAGAATGCTAAAAGGGGGACGAGTCCTTATCTTTAGTACCTATGTCAAACACCGCCTTTTGCCTTGGTTGACTTGAAAGATCATAGATCCTAATTAGACTCTCTAATTAGTAACAAATTATTTTATAATATGTTAATTTAGTGATCTATGTAACATGCATGCAAATATAAAAGCATAAAAATAAAGGTTAAGGAAAAACAATTTCCTTACATTGATATTTATGGTAAAAATGGGCACAAACTAAATCACCTAACTAGTTTATTATTGAGCTAAATAAAGATGGATGATCCTCCTAGAAAAACCTTCAAAAAGAAAGTCTCCTTCAAGTAGCACCCAAGAACAACACCCAAATAATCTTACAACTATTAACTAGATACTTGTAAAATTAACCCTTGATAATATTTATAATATTACTAACAAGCTTAGTAAATATTTATTTTGTATACTAACAAGCTTAGTAAGTGATAAATATTTATTTAAGAGAGATGGACAATTTTTGTTCACATGCAAAACACAAGTGAGCTAGCATGTAAAAAATGAACAAAAATTGGCCTTAATAGAGGAGGAAAACCGGTGGGAGAGGGTAGTGTGTAGGAGTGGACTTGTTTCAATTTTTGTCCAATCTTTATCGCATGCATAATGATCATATAACAACTTATGGAAGAAAAACGCGGGATACCGACGGAAAAATTAAAACCATACTGACGGCTTTTCCGTCGGTATTTTCATTTCCTGACTGAAAATCGGTCAGGAACCAGGGCCAGCTTTTTCGGTCAGTAAAAAACCTGTCCTGATGGAATTTCCGTCGGTATTTCAAAACACTGACGGATCACTGACGGGAATTCCGTCTTTATTTCTAGCTTAAAAGTGACGGATTTTCCGTCAGTTTTTTCGTTTTACTGACGTATTTTCCGTCAGTGCTTGAGACACGTGGCAGTTCCGTGTAGTTGTTGAAATCACATTAAAAAGATGTATGTGACAGAATTTCCATCAGTTTTTATGTTTTACTGACGGAAATTCCGTCAGTTTGTGGGACACGTGGCAGTTACTAGTTAATTCTGGAAAATTGAGGGAAGAAAGCTATGACGGAAATTCCGTCGGTATTTTGGAATTACTGACGGAATTTCCGTCAGGATTTTCAAAAAACAGGCCTGGAAACAGTAGCCTGCTGTCCAGCCACGATGCATTTTTTGCATCGTTTCAAATACAACCACGATGCCTATTTGCATCGTTTCCAATATAACCAAAACCTGCAAATTACATACAATCGTCGACCACCAAGCGGGAATCCATTTTCACGTCGACCGCTAATACGGGAATCAATAGACAACAAAAGAGAATTGAACGCAAAATGTTTTACATAAAAAGATAGTCAAATTCGTACATTGTCTTACTAATTAAACACGAAAGAGAATTGTCTTACCATGTTTTTCATACTCCCTACTAGACGACAATACTAACCAAACTAAAGTGTCTAACCTAAAGGCTCTAAGCTATAGGCTCAATAAAACTACCACTACCTCCAAACCCGTCATCACCACCCCCAAAGTCATCCCGCCTATGTGGAGGAAATTGTGAACACGTGTTTGGGGGTTGAGATGCATGCATATCAGCCCAAGCCTTTTGCATTGCCGCCATTTGTTCAGCCTGTTCACGAACCTGTCTTTCAAGAGTAATTCGAGCGGCTCGCTCATCATTCATTTGTGTGGAAAGCTGTGAAATTATGCTAGGAGCATAAGAGAAAGACCGTCGGCCAGCTTTGTTAGGAGGAAGATCATACCATATTTCGGCCCCTTTATCTCCGGTCCCAAACATTCGGTTCTTCTCGTCAAAGCCTCCTACAGCCTTGTAGTACGCCCGAATCTCGTCGGGAGACATCCAGGTGGCAATGGTTGACTCATCTCCGCATGGACATCACGCTGAAAAAAGAGAAAATCGTCATAAATGATATATATATATATATATATATATATATATATATATATATATATATATATATATATATATATATATATATATATATACCTATCTTTATAAGAAAGATATTATCGTTCTTTGTAATAAAAATAAATATTAAATTGAATACAAAAACTTACGTCAATCTCAGCCGCTCGAGGGTTAACCCACTCGCCCTTCTTATTTTTCTTCGTCTTCGTGAACAACTTGTGGGGGGTGGCCTCTTGACCCTGAAATTAGTATGGAAACAAGTAAAATCAAGTATATATTTGTCAATCATATATATTAACCACTTTTTAAAAGCAATATAAATAATACTTACCAATTCCTTGAAAGCATCGGAGCAACTCTTCCGACCAAGAGTGTGGGTGCCCAATGCTTTCCCATCTTTACCACCCGACTTCCTATTTGCCGTGTTGATTTTCGAATGTTTGGCGAAAGTAGGATCATTTGGCCTATTCCTAAGGTTCTCCCACCAAGTAACAGGCACCAACTTTGGCTTTTTCTTATTATATTTTAGTCCATTAATAAGAGTGGTAATCCGCCTCGTTACCCTCGACCGCCACTCAGGCACAGGATCTTAGCCAGGATCGATGGATCTTATATGAGTCTGTTTCAAAAACAATTGTTAAATTAGTTATATAAAACTTATGAAAATTCTTATAATCTTAAGAAAATTATTATAAACTTAAGAAAATTATTATTGAAAAACATAATTACCGCAAAGTAATTCCACATCTTCTGACGCTGTGCGTTACTCGCTTCACCCCACCTAGTGAAGTACTCATCTCCAGTGTTACGGGTGAACGACCAAGTAACATATTTCTTGATTGGTTCGTCATCCCACCTGAAAAACACATAAATATTTGAAATTAAAACTGTAAATGTTAAGTTTTAAACTCTTTGATCAACGGTTGGAGGAAAACTACTAAATTTGACCTAGGGTTCTTAGGACCGGGAACTAATACAGATAAGAACAGAAATTGTCTCTTCATGCATAACCAAGGAGGTAAGTTGTACGGAGTCACAATCACGGGCCAACAAGAGTATTTCGTCCCAAACTGCCCAAAAGGTTGATATCCATCCGTACACAAACCTAGCCTAACATTCTGGGGTTCACTTGCAAAATCTGGATGCTCTCTATCGAAATGCTTCCACACTTCTCCATCACTTGGATGTGTCATTGTTCCCCTTTCTCTTAATCGAGAGTTTTTGTAGTGCCAACTCATCTCACCTGCTATGTGCTTGGTTGCATATAGTCGTTGTAACCTTGGCGCAAGCGGGAAAAAAGTTATCGGTTTACATGGAATTCGCCTCCCACTTGAATTCTTTTTACCTTTATACCGAGATGCACGACACTTTGTACTTTCTTCATGATTAGAATTTTCCTCCCAGAAAAGATTGCATCCATTGATACATGCATCAACCTTTTCATGGTGAAATTGGAGTCCCTTCAGAACTTTTTTAATCTCATTAAAATTGCGCGCCATTTGATTTTCCTTTGGAATTATGTCACCAACGAATGACACAAAACCATTAGTGCATCTAAGAGATATGTTGTTCTCACATTTGAGTGATAACAACCTAGCAGCTGCTTGCAACAAACTCATATCACTTCCCTCAAACACCTAATTTGTTCGCCTGCTCTAACATTTTAAAGAACGAAGAAACTTGGGGGTTCGGGGTTTCATAACGCACTTCTTCATCGTTAAGGTCATCAGGATTAAGTCGATCCTCCAAAATTTGGTCAACAGTATCAGGCCATGCATTTTCCACGAACTCACGGTAAGGATTCTCACTAGCATTTGTACTAGGTAGTTTCTCACCGTGATATGTCCATACATAATAATTATCGGCGAAACCATACGACGAAAGATGAATTTGAACATGTGCTTTCCTTTTAAAACCTTGGTTTTTGCATTTCTTACACGGACACCTCATTTCATCTAAATTCTTGTACTCTATACTTCCTTCCGCGAATTTAATAAACTCTTTCACCCCCTCTACAAATGTTTTCTTGGGTTTCTTTTTTTCGTCTAATATTTCATACATCCAATGCCGTTCTAATCTTTTCATGTTATTATGTATCTACACATTTATTTATGTCATTAAAAAATAACCTAACAACAATCAAAATCAAAAATAATACACAATAATTTAACATTTTAACCAATATAAATATTGTATTTCTTTGAATTGGGTCCTTATCACTCCAACCTAAACCCATCAATGTACGTTTCAAGTCACTAGCAAATATGTACTTGTGATTTATTAATGAGGAAAAAAAATTCGGCAGCAATTCCCATCCGTTCTCCAAATATGCATTTAGAGAATATTAAAGGAATTGTCACCAAACTCTTTTCTCATTAACAAATCACAAGCACATGTTTACTACCTAAGTGACTTAAAACGTACAAAGACAGCCCCAAAACGGGGACTATTCAAAAATTACTCCTAGTGAGTAATTTTTGAATGGGCACTAGGTCAATATGAACAATAATTTTAACAATATTAAAAACAAAACATACAACAATGACTACTTTTTCGATTAACATAAACTAACATGATTTATTTTTCATTTTACATATCTAGTCTAATTCATATCTATTGTAATTAACATTTAACAATAATCTAATTTTTAACAATAAAATTACATATCTATCTTAAGTCAACATGCATACATTAAAAAAAATAACTAATAATCTAAATTAACAACATACATTAACAACATACATCCGTCACAACATTGGCTTCTATCCTAAGTCAACATGCATCAACACCAACCCTTTTTCAACAACAATTAAAACAATAACTAATAATCTAAATTAATTAAACTAATTAAAAAAATTAAAAGGAGAAATACCTAATTAACTTGACAAAAGAAAAAACTGAAAAAGAAGGGGGCAGTCGACGGCGGTTGGCGGCAGGGGGTCTTCGGCGGCAGCCGTGGTCGGCGACGACGGCGGGGCTGCTATGGACAAAAAAAAAATAAGAAAAGGAGAAGGAAAAAGATGAAGGAGAAGGAAAAAGATAAAGGAGAGAGGAAAAAAAAGATAAAGTTAATTACCTTATAGTGACGGCAATGACGTGGTGGTGTTGGTGGTGGTGGTGGTGGCGCCGGAAGTGGAGGAGGGTGGTGGTGGTGTCGGGTTTTAAGGAGGTTAGGGTTGGGACGAGTTTTAATTGATTTGGGGATTTTTGGTAAAGTGAAGGGAAAGTGTTTGCGAGTTCGGGTAAATAGGGATATCTGACGGATTATCCGTTAGTAAAGCAAGAATCCTAACGGAAATTCCGTCAATATTTATGTTTTCCTGACGGCATATCCGTCATAAGGTACTTTATCAGAACAATAATGTAAGTACCTGTACACGTCATAATAATTGACCTACTGACGGACAATCCGTCAGTATTTTGAAAAAACTGACGGAAATTCCGTCAGTAGGTCAATTATTGTGACACCCTGTCACATACTGAATTCAAATAATAATTGAGCCACTGACGGATATTCCGTCAGTATTATGAAAACACTGACGGAATTTCCGTCAGGTGTGCTAAATGCTTTTCAGCTGTACTCCATTGTTGCGTGTGAATAGCAATGACGGAAATTCCGTCAGTTTTATGGAATTACTGACGGAATTTCTGTCACAGGTTTTTTATCGCCATTGACTTTGTGAACGCGCCAATAGTAACTGACGGAATGTCCGTCAGGAAACGTTACCGACGGAAATTCCGTCACAATTCCGTCAGTAACCCGTGTTTTCTGACGGCCTCTTTTTTCCGTCGGTAGGCCCATCACTAACCCGCGTTTTTCTTGTAATTTGCATTTGTTAGGCATTCACGTTTATTGCATTTTGTTTGCATTGTCTTTAATTTCAAAATTGAAAAATTCCAAAAAATTTGAAAATTTGAAAATTCAAATAAATTCACGTTTATTTTTGCATTTAGGTTGAGTCAGAACGGTGTATTTCAATGATGAAATTGCACTGCATTTAGTCCCTTTACTTAAGCCTTCTAAAAACTAAATATCTTTTTAGCATTGTCTTATTACATAATCTACGAGTTTATGTTGAAATTTAGCTGAACGAATAGACTTGACCTGAAATTTTGGCAACCTACTCATATTTTCTATGATTTTAGAGCCTTAAAACTGGTGTCATTCATGACCAGTTCATGTAGGATTGTGAGTAGTTACTCCTTGCATAACATGTAACATTAATTTGCACAAGTATGAAATTCAATTGCTTATTGCCTTTCATACATTTGGGTTAGTGGTTGGTGTCACAAGCAGGGAGGTGCTTTCATTACCTTTTCTTCCATTTTACCCATTAACTCCACATTTAGCCAAATTTTTCTTTTGACCCTTAACTGCTGTAGATACCCAATATCTGCACCTTCCAAAACCCACCCGATGATGATCGGACAATAACGTGTTTTTGTTATGCGTGTGTGGATTGGCTATACATGAGACGGTTTAATACATTACTCGGATATGAAAAATGATTTCATAAATGGTTTTCTAACTTCATTTGCATTAAAATAACACTATTTAGAGTTAAAACCGTCTTCGGACCCAAAACCGACTCAGAAACCCGCAACTCCAGTCAACCTGAGTCAACCCGAGTCAAACCAAATCTCGAATGTCGAAAATAATGCCATGAATGTCTTTATCATGTCATTTTCATTAAAATGACCCTAATTAGAGTCAAAACCGACACCGGGCCAAAACCCGACTCCAAATTCAAATCCCAACTCACACGGGTCAAACCCGAGTCAAGCACACAAAACACCTACCTCAAGTAACACCCAAAATCATCTTATTAGGTGCACATATTATTGTTACACGACATCCTATTTGATTACCACAAATCAAAGCAACCAAATAATAGATTGAGCAAAGGCCACGTCCAAATTGAAAGGGACAGTACACCCCTTTCAATCACTAGGTGGCTCGCGCCTCTTTGGGGTGTCTGCTTAGCCTCTAAGCAAACTCAACTGACCTACCACCCCACATTTCTCTATAAATAACCACCATCACAAACCACAATACTCACGCGAGAGTCCGCCCCCTCCTTCTCCCTTAAACTTCTAGACCCGACTTCCTAAGTCACAAAATCGACACGTGTTTACGACCTACCGATCGTAAACACAAGCCTTACACATTTTTTTGGTACCGTCACCGTGCATTCGACAGACCCATTCGACCAACTCAACATTAATCAATATGTACATGTTTTCAACACATTTTCAAAACAAAATCCTTTTTTAAGGAACTGTTTAAAAGTTCTTTGATCGCGAGTAGTCACAACGAGAAAACTGTCTCTAAAGTCGTCTACCTTGCAAACATCAATATACATAAGTTTGAGGGTGTAAACAACTCATTTATTTCATATCTTTACTATTTTTATGAGTTTATATGCATGAACAATGCATAACACGATTCAAATATAGGTTAGACGAGCCAAAACCGGATTTTGGCCTGAGACAGGGGCTGCTCGTATAGCAGCATGGCTCGCGCCTAAATCCCCTCTGAGGCCTTAATCCAACCGTGTTTGTTCTCGTCTTTTCCTCTTTATTTTATTTCTTATTTGTAATCGGTTTTTACCATTTCAAATGTTTCAAATCATTTTTATGACAAACTTCTTAGCCATAAATTATAATCACCCTTGGTTCCATATACCATGACAGTTTAATCCGTGACTCGGTGATATTAATTGGTTAATTACATTTTAAAGGAAATTATTTTCTTTTATTTATCATTGTAATTCATTTTTATGATGAACATATTTTGACCATTACAAAAATCATCCTTGGTTCCTTATACCATGACAGTTTATTCCGTGACTCGATGATATTATTGGTTAATTACATTTTAATGGGTATTTTAACACCCATTTCTTTTATTTACCATTATTCTCATTTATTTACACTTGCAAACATATTAGTCATAATTCATAATCATCCTTAGTTCTACATACCATGTCAGATTTTAACCCGCGTACGATGATAAACTTGACTAATTACAAAGAAATGAACTTAACATAATTAGTTCAAATTAAACATTTTATTTCATTTTTATTTCATTTTATTTCATCTTTTTCTTGACCATATCATATGTCATCCTTGGATAATATATATGCCATGTCGATTTAATTCAAGTGCGATGGCAAAACGGTTAAGCACACACATTTTACATTTTTATTTGTAAACTATACTTTTCAAACTTGCAAATCCGACAACGAATATTACTAATATAATAGTAATTATTCCGAGTCATGCAAATCATACTTGCAAATAATTCATTACAAAAACCGTTTTAAACAACCTTTTTAATAACCAGGAGGGACCTCTTGGCTCGCGCCCCAAGAGGCCGCCTGTTTTCACATTTTAAAACCCTGGGCAGAACCCCTTCCCTCGCCAATAGGCTCGCGCCCTAATGGGGCTGGCTGGCACTATTCTACGTCGTTTTTAGCATTTGTCTAGGACGATCTCGATTATGATTAATCCGAATACATGATGGATTAGATTGACAAGCTCACGTTTTTACGCTTTGTCATTTGACACCCTTTTTCAAATAAATGGATTGTGTTAAGCATCATAATCCGAATTTGGTAAATGGATGTTTAATTTCCGTTTTCACATGCAACCCAATCTAAATCCAACTTTGACACCAATTTCTTGGTTCATGCATAAACAACCAACTTAGGAAATATTCACATGTTAGGTTAAGACTTTTGGATGCGCATTCATGCATTTAATCCGTTTTATCAACTTTTGCACTTAAACAACCACGATCGATCAGTAGAGGCCGCTAACACGGGCGGGATTGGGTGTGCGATTAAAGGGCTTCCCAATACGTACACTCACCCCTTACTCAGAACATTTGGATAGTGGATGGCCTTATCCAGGGCGCACGAGAGTCATTTTAGGCATAGAATGCTAAAAGGGAGACGAGTCCTTATCTTTAGTACCTATGTCAAACACCGCTTTTTGCCTTAGTTGACCTGAAAGATCATAGATCCTAATTAGACTCTCTAATTAATAACAAATTATCTCATAATATGTTAATTTAGTGATCTATGTAACATGCATGCAAATATAAAAGCATAAAAATAAAGGTTAAGGAAAAACAATTTCCTTACATTGATATTTATGGTAAAAATAGGCACAAACTAAATCACCTATCTAGTTTATTCTTGAGCTAAATAAAGATGGATGATCCTCCTAGAAAAACCTTCAAAAAGAAAGTCTCCTTCAAGTAGCACCCAAGAACAACACCCAAATAATCTTACAACTATTAACTAGATACTTGTAAAATTAACCCTTGATAATATTTATAATATTACTAACAAACTTAGTAAATATTTATTTTGTATACTAACAAGCTTAGTAAGTGATGAATATTTATTTAAGAGAGATGGACAATTTTTGTTCACATGCAAAACATAAGTGAGCTAGCATGTAAAAAATGAACAAAAATTGGCCTTAATAGAGGAGGAAAACCAGTGGGAGAGGGTAGTGTGTAGGGGTGGACTTGTTTCAATTTTTGTCCAATCTTTATGGCATGCATAATGATCATATGACAACTTATGGAAGAAAAACAAGCAAAATGAAATGATTATGATTATAATCATCAACTACACTCCATTTACACGGTCCAATTTCCCATTTACGGGTCCATTTTGGTTCTTATATTTGTCGCACAAATACGTGTAATTTTATTTAAACATCATTTGATGTTTAAATGCTACCCGATTAATTTCGTCCAAATCACTCCATAAATATACGTGTACCGCTACACATATTATTTACGTACTAATATTAATCACATTAATTAATTAGTACAATTTTAGTGAATTAACAATTAATTAACTAAAACCCGTCTCTCAAAACTTATTATTCAATTATCGCATAATTAAAGAATAACTGTCGTGCCTCGAGTTCGCAACTCTAAATCTCTCTAAAAATAATTGACTAACCTTTTAGTCTATAAATCAAGGGACTAAATAAATTGTATCTCATACAATTAATTAGTTGTCAATTGGTGTTCGTTCCTATAGGTGTGACCGAAAGGGGTCAGTTGATCACCGCCGTCTCATGACAATAACTTCAAACTCTAGTTAGCCAACCGTTATTATTGATTTACGTTAATCAACTGACGAGGATCAAATAATTATATATCCTGATGATATTCCGTTAATGAGATTTATTATGTAAACTCACTATTGTGGAGGACACTAACTCCAACAATCTTCCACTTGTCCGACACAAGGTGTGCGCTACCAATTCTCTTGTCCGTTTTAATCTCCCACTCAATGCAAGGTGTCTTTCAGGTCGCACTTGCACATGAACATATCACGAGTGGTTTTCTCGATCAGAAGTGTGACTACCTGACCGGAAAAATCTCCCACAGATTACTTCCGAGCGTGGCCACGCATTTATAGTCACAACTCCTCGAGTGGCCTTGAGATATAGTTACCCAACGTGGGTGGACAATTCCTGTATGCCCTATCTATCTTTGCCCAATACAGATCATCATGACTCAGAAGATGTCCTTGGGCCTCCTTTCACGGCACGACCTAGGAAAAGAACAAAAGTCACTCATAAACTGCATTGACTTGGATAATAGTCTCCAGTCAAAGAATCGACTCATAGGAACATCTTAGAGATCCCTGCCACGACCAGGCATCTATCATAGAACTTATGCACTCTCTAAATGGTGACTGTCCGGCAAAGTGTCACACACTTTGCCTATGTAATCGACTAGTCATCACGTATGACCTCATGGTTTTGAACAACCATCAATCGACTTAAAATCTAGGCAATCCGAGACGTCACCTCATGAAGTGACTAGGGACAAAATACAATGTTCATCTTATTCACTTGAATAGTGTTAAACATTGCCTCCACAACTTATTCAGATAAACAAGGTATTAAAAAATTTAGTCACACTAAATAAAAGATTCGTAAATGAATACAAAAATAATGAATGCGATTATCATATATATAATAAGAGATACACTATCCAATTATTACATATCCATAATCTAAAGAAAATCTGGTATTCGTCTTAATCCCATTGCGACGACATGACCATCATCCTTAGCCTTTGATAAAGGCTTGGTTAAAGGATCAACAATATTATCATCTGTCCCAACCTTACAAATGTCATTTTCCTTCCTTTTCACATAATCTCTAATTACATGGTATTTCCTTTCAATGTGTCTAGATTTTTTACTAGACTTAGGCTATTTGGCATGAAAAATAGCTCCACTGTTATCATAATATAGAGTGATCGGATCTTCGGCGGAATGAACTACTCCTAGTCTCTCCATGAACTGCCTAATCCAAACAGCTTCCTTTGCAGCGTCAAACGCTGCAAGGTACTCAGCCTCTGTTGTAGAATGCGCAGTAACGCTTTGCTTGAAGCTCTTCCAGCAAACAGCTCCTCCATTTAGCATAAACACATAGCCGGATTGGGATTTCATATCATCCCAATCGGTTTGGAAAGTTGCATCCGTGTAACCTCTTACACGTAACTCAATTTCTCCTCCTAACACTAAGAACGAATCCTTAGTCCTTCTCAAGTACTTAAGGATGTTCTTTACAGCTATCCAGTGACTCTCACTAGGCTTGGCTTGAAAATGACTTGTCATGCTCAAGGCATACGCAACATCAGGACGAGTGCAAATCATAGAATATATGATAGATTCAACAGCGGAAGCATAAAGGACAGTCTTCATATGTTCAATCTCCTTAGGGGTAGAGGGAGAGTGTGACTTGCTCAAAGTAATCCCTTGGCCCATAGGTAGAAATCCTCTCTTGGAGTCTTTCATATTGAACCGGTCAAGAACTTTGTCAATATAGGCTTCTTGACTCAATGCTAGTATCCTTTTGGACCTATCCCTATAGATCCGGATACCTAAGATTCGTTGTGCCTCTCCTAAGTCCTTCATCTGGATGTGTTTCCCTAGCCACTCCTTAACGGAAGTGAGCGGTGGAATATCATTCCCGATGAGCAATATGTCATCCACATATAGGACAAGGAATGCAACCTTACTCCCACTAAAATTCATGTATAAACACGGTTCTTCAACACATCTAGTGAAACCGTATTGTTTAATGACATTATCAAAGCGATGGTTCTAACTCCGAGATGCTTGCTTAAGGCCATAGATGGACTTCTTGAGCTTACATGCCTTCTTAGGGTTAGATGTATCCACAAAACCTTCAGGTTGTATCATGTAAACCTCTTCTTCTAGAATCCCATTCAAGAAGGCGGTTTTGACATCCATTTGCCAAATCTCATAATCATGAAATGCGGCAACCGCTAAGATTATTTCAAATGGACCGAAGAATAGCGACTGGAGCGAAGGTTTCGTCATAGTGTAAACCATGAACTTGGGTGAAACCTTTGCCACCAATCTAGCTTTATAAACATCTACATGTTTATCCACGTCGAACTTAATTTTATATATCCATTTACACTGAAGGGGTCGCACTCCCTCATGTAAATCCACCAAGTCCCATACTTGGTTTTCGTACATGGAATCCATTTTGGACTGCATGGCTTCTAGCCAATGCGAGGAGTCGGGACTAGACATGGCTGATTTATTGGTAGTGGGTTCATCACTTTCCAAAAGTAACAAAACACCTTCCTCTTCGATGTTACCAAGGTAGCGGTCAGGTGGATAAGAAATCCTAATTGACTTTCTAGGAACAATTACCGTTTCAGTGGAAGAGGGAATGTTATCCTCCACATTCTCCTCTACCTCATTCTCGGTTTGTGGCTCTCGAACTTCATCAAGTTCAAATTTTCTCCCACTCTGTCTCCTAGAAATAAACTCTTTTTCTAGGAAGACAGCATCACCAGCCACAAACACTTTATTCTCATGTTTATTGTAGAAGTAATAGCCACGTGTTTCCCTTGGATATCCTACAAAAAGACATTTGTCAGACCTGGGTGCAAGCTTATTGTCAGACTTGATCTTAACGTACGCTTCGCAACCCTAAATATGCATGAATGGAAAATGAGGGACTTTCCCTGTCCATATCTCATATGGAATCTTATCGGCCGCTTTAGTCGGGCTTCGATTTAGTGAAAATATTGCAGAAAAGAGGGAAAAACCCCAAAATGAACTAGGAAGCTCGGTTAGACTCATCATTGACCGAACCATGTCTAATAAAGTTTGGTTTCTCCTTTTGGCCACACCATTTAATTGTTGTGTGCCAGGAGGTGTCCATTGTGATACTATACCATAATCTTTCAGGTGTGAATCAAATTCAGTATTTAGATATCCACCACCACGATTGGATCGTAGGGTCTTAATCTTTTTATCCAACTGGTTCTCTACTTCATTTGAAACTCCTTGAACTTGTCAAAAGCTTCACTCTTATTCTTCATCAAGTAGACATACCCATATCTATTCAAGTCATCAGTAAAAATAATGAAATAGTGAAAACCTCCTCTAGCGGTGATGGTTAATGGTCCACACACATCCGTATGTATGAGAGCCAAAACCTCACTAGCTCGTGTCCGTTTTCCCGCAAAAGGCGCACGAGTCACCTTGCTTAAAAGGCAAGACTCGCATGTACCATAAGATTCGAAATCAAATGGTTTGAGCACTTTTGATGAAGCAAGTCTCTTAATGCGTCTTTCGTTTATGTGACCTAAACGATAATGCCAAAGGTAGGACTCATTTAGATCACCCGTTTTGAGCTTTTTAGTTTCCACGTGATAAACGTCATTAACATCATTTAAAACATAAATGCCTCTAATTGAAATGGCCTCGCCATAAACCACATCATTTAATGAAAAAGTACAACTATTGTCCTTAATCATAAAACAAAAGCCTTCCGCGTCTAACGCGGAAATGGAGATGATGTTCTTGGTTAAAGTTTGTACAAAATAACACATTTAAATACAACTCTAGACCACTGGCTAAAGTGAGCACATAGGTCCCCACGGAAACGGCCGCTACTTTAGCTCCATTGCCCATGCGGAGATCCACATCACCTTTTGCTAGTGTTCGCACGTCCCTTAAACCCTACAAATGATTACAAAGGTGAGAGGCACATCTGGTATCAAGTAACCAAGTGGAAGAGCAAGCATAATTAACGTCTATCACATAGAGAGAGGAAATCATACCAATAGGCGTCACACGCCCTTCCTTGAGATCCTCCAAGTATTTGGGACAACTCCTCCTATAATGCCCCTTCCCATTATAATGGAAACATTCGGCCTCAGAGAGTTTGACACCTTTTGCCTTGGGTTTGCCATTCTCAACGACTTTCCCTTTTCCCTTGTCTTGTTTCTTTGACGATTTCTTGAATTGGGACTTTTCCTTCCCCTTTCCCTTCTTTACTCTAAGGGACATGTTCTTTAACTTCATGGTTAGAACATCCGCTTTTTCACTCCCACTAGCTTCCATAACCCTCTCCGCTTGGGTGAGGAGTGCATGAATTTCATGATAACTCTTATCCATGCCATTCATGTTGTATTTTACCCTAAAGTGGGCAAACTTGGTGGGAAGTGAGTGGAGGATACGATCCACCACAAGAGTCTTAGAAATCTTACACCCTAGACACTCTAGGATGTCGACATATTCGACCATTTTTAGCACATGGGGACCAACCTTTTGGCCCCTCTCAAGCTTTGCTTCAAAGAAGCATGCCGCCGAATCGTATTGGCGGAATTTTGGTGTTTGTGAAAACATAGTATTCATACGAGTGAATATCTCGTACGCAGTCAAAGAAATGCATGAAAGGTTGAGATTTTGGGACATCGACCATATCAACACATTATTGATATCATTCGACATCTCACATGGTCATCATAGGCGGTCCGCACCGCCGATGAAGCCCTTGAACCGGGCTCGATGGGAGGAGCATCGGTCAAGTAAGTGAGCACATTGTCGAACAACGCGACACTTTTGATGTTGGATTCGAATTCAAGAAAGTTATTATCATCATCTTTTAAGATACATTTGCCCATTATGGACCTTAGCCATGAATCTTTGCCTAGTGTACTAGTCGATGAAGTTGCCATTGCGAATTAAAATGCTTCAACAAAATAAGGAAATATTAACATTGATTGTTTTTAAAAATACTTGTGAAAACATGTTTAACAAGTTTTAACATTTATATAATGATCTCCCACTAAATTATATAAATGATTCCAAGACTCAAATTTTTAAAAAAATGAGCATCGCTTGGGCAAAACGTCCCATAATCGTGTAAATTCGGTAAGTCAACGGTTGACTAATTCTACCTCTAGAACTCTTGGTTGACGAATTCCTTAAATTCTTCTACTAGCCCCGGAATACAAGACCGTCTTATACCTCGTTGAGTCCAACCAATTTTGGCGCGTGATAACCGTTAATCACCCTACTTACCCAGGGTAAAAAGAGCACACCCCGCTTGGGCGAGCGTGGCTCTAATGAACAAGGGATTCATAGGTGTTACTAATTGGTAAGGCTAATCTCAATTTTAGTTATGTGAGAGATCTTGTCAATTTAGTCATAAATTCCCTATAAGTGAACTAAGTCGGTGAATGTAAATGACGTGAATTGACAAACGCGAAAATAAAATTCATGTGAATGACGATTTTGGCATGCGCAAAAATAAAAACAAGCAAGCATACGAATAATCCTAGTATGGCCACCTAGTTAATAAAAACTAGACTATTACATATCGGAAACCAACTCCTTGGTCCCTTGGTTCTTCATTCCAAAAGTGGCTTCTCCTTATGGGATTTGGAACACCTTCCAAAAATAGACTTCGTCTCGATGTAAATCCGTCTTTTGGAAACGCCGGTAAGAATAACTATTACAATTAAATTACATAGCTATTCCTATTATACATTAATTAATAAAATAAATAAATAAAACTATTAATTAATTACAAACCGACGATACGAGATCGTATTTAAACTACAAACAAATCGATATTCCTATTCATTTCGGGTAATAACGATTAAAATAAACTAGGCCATACTAGGTACAACAAATTAAATACTTTAAATAAATGACAGTCATTCATTAAAATTAAATGAATATGATTAAAATGTTGTAAAATGATGCCAAAATTGCCCTATTTATCAATCGTTGGTATCCATCTCGGTTTTGTGGATTTAATCGATTTTTAACTTTTAAAAATCAATAATCAACTCTTAAATCTCATTTAAGTCCAAAATAATTGTCCAAACTGTTTTGGACCTCAAAATAAGTCCTCACTAATTTAATGATGAATAATTAGTTTGATTTGGTGATATTTTGCTAATTTAATCGGTAAAATCATAACTTTTAAGTAATAAATCCAAAATAATTGAAAATATTACCAAAAAATGAAACAAAAAATTTTGAGTATTCTGGAACACTCCCAAGAACACCAAAATGTTAGAAAAAATGCCCAAAAAATTGGATAAAAGTTTATGAAGAAAAAGATCGATATTTATCGGTTTTTAACCACTAAAACCAATAAACATCAAAACAAGGTGAAATCACATTTTAAATTTCATTTTTAACTTTTAAATCATATTTTTAAATGTACATCAATTTATCAAGGGCAGGAACAAAAGCTTCGAGTATATGATTAATTTATTTCACTTTTATCTACTTTTATCTCATAAAATCAATAAACATGCAAAATATCAAACCAACCATCGAAATTTTACATACAATATGTAGAAAGTATGCATGAAACACCATAAAAATTTCATGACCCGAATCAACCTTTAACTATTTTTAGTTAACTCTTAACCAAAATACGGCATTTCGACTCGGTTTTCTACCAAAAATCATTAAAAATAACAAAATAACTTCATAAATCACCAAATTGTACCACAAACCTTTTGAGATCAGTAGGTATATATGCCCAAAAAATTTTGTGCAAAAACCTCTTCTAACATAATTTTTGAGTTTTTATAAATTATCTCATAATTTATTAATATGCTTAAAATCAACATGCAAATTACAAGCCTAGCTTATGATACCACTTGAAAGATCATAGATCCTAATTAGACTCTCTAATTAATAAAATTATCTCATAATCTGTTAATTTAGTGATCTATGTAACATGCATGCAAAAATAAAAGCATAAAAATAAAGGTTAAGGAAAAACAATTTCCTTACATTGATATTTATGGTAAAAATGGGCATAAACTAAATCACCTATCTAGTTTGTTCTTGAGCTAAATAAAGATGGATGATCCTCCTAGAAAAACATTGATAATATTTATAATATTACTAACAAGTTTAGTAAATATTTATAATATTACTAACAAGTTTAGTAAATATTTATTTTGTATACTAACAACTTAGTAATTGATGAATTATTATTTTAGAGAGATGGACAATTTTTGTTCACATGCAAAACACAAGTGAGCTAGCATGTAAAAAATGAACAAAAATTGGTCTTAATAGAGGAGGAAAACCGGTGGGAGAGGGTAGTGTGTAGGAGTGGACTTGTTTCGATTTTTGTCCAATCTTTATGACATGCATAATGATCATATGACAACAAATGGAAGAAAAACAAGCAAAATGAAATGATTATGATTATAATCATCCACTACACTCCATTTACACGGTCCAATTCCCCATTTACGGATCCATTTTGGTTCTTATATTTGTCGCACAAATACGTGTAATTTTATTTAAACATCATTTTATGTTTAAATGCTACCCGATTAATTTCGTCCAAATCACTCCGTAAATATACGTGTACCGCTACACATATTATTTACGTACTAATATTTATCACATTAATTAATTAGTACAATTTTAGTGAATTAACAATTAATTAGCTAAAACCCATCTCTCAAAACTTATTATTCAATTATCGCATAATTAAATAATAATTGTCGTGCCTCGTGTTCGCAACTCGAAATATCTCTAAAAATAATTGACTAACCTTTTAGTCTATAAATCAAGGGACTAAATAAATTGTATCTCATACAATTAATTAGTTGTCAATTGGGGTTCGTTCCTATAGGTGTGACCGAAAGGGGTCAGTTGATCACCGCCGTCTCACGACAATAACGTCAAACTATTGTGGAGGACACTAACTCCAACATGACCTAGGTATAAAGTGGATTCGAACGGGTTCCAAACATCCCACAAATGCTTGGTGGCGACTCCGAACAATTCAGACATCGTTTCAAGACCTTTGCCGAGACGAAACGACCGATCTAAAGCAATCCGGTCGAAAGCATTTCTACGCCTCCAACGTGGCTTTCCTACCGCTATACGTCCACAGATTGGCTTGGCGTGTAGGTGGCCTATGTCCACGGATCGGCGGTGGCCCATGTACACATAATGTTAGAACACATTTGTTCACATAACATGCGGCCCATGTCCACAATTTGGCGACTCCGCTGGGGAAAACTAGGACACTTATGTCTTTGTGATCCTTAGAGGTGAAACTCGAACGAGGTCGTGGTTAAAATTGCAATAATTGATATTACGGTCATAAGTCGGGTTCCTTGTCCGGGCCCACAACCTAACCTTTACCGACCATTTGGCTCGTCCCGTCGGCGTGAGTTTTCTCATCCCCGCATTTCGAATCCCGATTGCGTCAAGCATACTGTTGACGTTACACATTTCTGTTTCGTCAAAGAGCTTTCATCACCTTCGGCTAGGGCACCCTCCTTACACATTTTGTTTTGATTGGTATCCCTCTCGAAAATCGGGGTTTGATTGCTTGGTGTGTAACCCACCCTTTAAGCCAAAACCCGTGTCAGCATTATGCATAATATAATGAACTGCGAGTGCTTATGTGTTATGTGATCATAAGTCCTTCCGTGTCATTTCAAACTTTCAAAAACCCTTTTGCGCCGTTATAATGGCTATTTCAAACCTCGGTCTTTTTCCGACCGTTGCACACCTTTCTTTGTCGTTGTAATGACGACTTTCAAACCCGGTTTTTACAACCATTTCAAAAAAGCACCTCGTCGTAATGACGATTTTCAAACCCGGTTTTTTACATCCAATTCAAAAAAAGCACCTTTTTATGCCGTCCTAATGACGACTTTCAAAACCGATTTTTTTACAACCGTTTCAAAAATACAGTTCACGCCGTCATAATGGCCGTTTCAAACCTCGGCCTTTCGCCGACCGTTGCACACCATTTTAGGCCGTCGTAATGATAATTTTCAAAGTCTGTTTTTCACAACCGTTTCAAACCTCGGTCTTTTGCCGACCGTTGCACACTTTTTTATGCCGTTATAATGGCCATTTCAAAAACCCGATTTTTATAACCATTTCGAATACACCTTTTTATGCTGTTGTAATGACGATATCAAACCTTGGTTTTCACAGACCATTTCAAAATGCCCTTTTGCGTCGTCATAATGGCCGTTTCAAACCTCGGTCTGTTGCCGACGGTTGCATTCTCAAAGCGCCCTTTTACGCCGTCATAATGACGAATTCTACCCTCGAATTTTCAAAATTCGAGATCATGTTTCAAATAAAAACGTTTTTTAAACCGTCGTAATGACGATTTCAATCCGTGCAACTTTCCAAATTTCAAATCTCGTTTCGAAATCAAATTTGGCTTTTCTAAGCCGCTGTAATGACGATTTCAATTCTCACGCTTTTCGATTTGCATACCCTCTTTCAAAGTTTAAAACGGTTTTCTAACCCGTCGTAATGACGAATTCAATCCTCATAATTTCCAATTTCAAATCATTTGAAAACAAATTTAACCGTTTTCAAATTTCATATTCAAAATCAAATCATTTGAAAACAAATTTAACCGTTTTCAAATTTCAAATCCAATTTCAAATCTTTGAAAACAAATTTAACCGTTTTCACATTTCAAATCAAAATTGAATATTTGAAAACAAATCTAACCATTTTCAAATTTCAAATCATTTGAAAATAAATTTAAACGTTTTCAAATTTCAAATTCAAAATCAAATCTTTGAAAACAAATTTAACCGTCTTCAGATTTCAAATCAAAACTTAATCTTTGAAAACTAATTTAACCGTTTTCAAACTTTCGACCCAATTTCAAATTGTTGGGAAATAAATTTAACCGTTTTAATGGACATTGTGAAGACGTTTCCAAATTCTTCAATTCTCGATTTTCAAATTTGTGATTCGGAATTTCATAAACCGTCTTCGAAGACAACACATGTTTTCATGGCTGTCGCAATCTCAACTTAAACCGTCTTTTTGAAAACAAACCTAAGACAACCCTTTCAACTGGCCGACCTTTTGAAGATCCCTACTCTTCAGAAGCCGTCCACAATGTGACAAATGAATCTTTTTGAAAATTTCTATTTTCGAAAATTTCAGTCCACCTTTCTGATTCAGCCTCGAGTCGATTAGAGTCCAGTCGATTTCAAGTCAAGTCGTCTAGATAGCGTCGGGTCTCCGACGAAGTTAGTACCTACCTTCTGGTCTAGGTCGTGTCGCCTAATTGTCGAGACATCTTCAATGGCGTTAGTAGAGTCAAAACCTCTCGGGTATTAAACCCATCTTTCCTCTACATTACGGGTCAAAGATCAAGTTTGCGTACGCGTCTTGTCCAACGGCGTCACGCCATCGACAAACCTCCAAACTAAGTCAGAAGTCGTTTGTCTAGGCATCACTATGCCAAAGTTGACACTCGAGTCTATGTTCAAAGTCATGCACCAAGAATTTAAACACAAGAGGTCATTCACGATCTTTAATGAACTCATAACCTAGTCAAACCGCCACGTCATCACGACATAACTGCCTTTTATACATATGTGTCGTACTTGTCTTTTTTTGTGCGTTGCCTTGCCAAGAAAAGTTATAATGCCTATCGTTATGTCAATAGAAATCCCTTGGGTGCCATCGATCGTCAACAAGAAACTCAAGAAGCCGATCAATCTGCATCCGCCATGACTTCTGCCGAAACAAACAACATGGTCCTTCGACTCCTAGCTACCGTGGAAGACTTGAGCACTCGTTTCTCCCAAGTTGAGGAAAAAATGATTACCGGGAATTTTCCCTCTTCTGATATTGAGGAAAGGGTTAAGCTCCTTGAAAGCCGGCTACTTGCCAACGACAAAACCAACCCTAGATGGAAAGCAACCAAAACCACTGTAGCCGATTCCTTTGGTTCTCCCCCAACCAAAACCAGACGACCCCATAGGTCCTTCCCTGATCTCGGTATGCCTTATGCCACGGCCTTGGAAAGGCTAATCTCCAAAGGAAAGCTCAAACCGATTGGTCCAACTTCAGACCCTCTACCAAACAAGTGAGGACATAGATGGGATGGAAAACTGTTTTGTCAATATCACCAAGGTCGCGGACATGACACTGAAATGTGCCTCCCCCTAAAAGGCGTTATCCTTGGCATGATTGAAAAGGGTGAGTTACCATTACCTCCCTCAACAAACAACAAGAACAACCATCCTGAAAACCCTATTGGACACAGTCAGGAAACTTTCCTAGACTGCTCTCATCTCATCTCTCATGACGATGAGAAAATTCATGCAATTGACGAAGATGGCATACAAAGCGCTATAATGATGCTCTCCGTCTCCATCAACAACACTCGGGTAGCTAATTTGGATAAGAGGTTTGGTAGTACCGAAAATGAACCTGGCCATCAAGGAGAAAACCAACCCTCCGTTCACCAACCAACAACTATTGAAAATGAGGAGTCATCCGATGGTTCCCACAACCAGGAACCTACCAACAAAGCACATGAAATCACCTCACCAAAATCCCTTTCAAAATATCAACCAACATCCCAAAAAGTTCCCATCGACAATGACCAAATCCTGCTTCTGCCCAGGATTGACAAAAATAAAAACAAAACTCACAAAAACATCCCAAAAAACACCAATGTTGGAACCATGGGAAAACATCAAAGGGTATTCACAGATCTGGGAATAACATATGGCACCGCTCTGGGGATACTTGCTTCAGAAGGAATGCTGCAACCCATTGGTCCGGACTCCGGACAAACCTAAACACAAGAGAACCCGTTTCTGGGATGATAATGCTTATTGCCAATACCATCAAGGCAAGGGTCATGACACCGAAGCCTGCTTCAAACTCAAACATGCCATTCAAGATATGATTGAAGCTGACAAAGTCATAGTCGCACCTCTCAGTCAAGACAATCCTCTCGAATATCTCAAGTCAAACAGCAAGAATGAACGTTCTCAAAGGACATTCACTAGACTCGACACAACCTATGCCGCAACTCTTCAAAAGCTCATGAATGAAGGGAAGCTACAACTAATCAGGCCCACTCCGGACCCGTCTGAATGCAGGAAAACCCGTTTTTGGGACGGCAGTGCCTATTGCCAATATCATCAAGGAAATGGTCATGACACTGAAACATGCTTCAAACTGAAACATGCTATTCAAAATATGATCGACAATCATGAACTGATAGCTTCATCCCTATGCCAACCAAGTGATGAAAACAACCCTAATGAACATCTCTTTCTACAAGGAGATGAAAGCCTCATGGACTATTGTCCTCATATCATCCCAAACAACGAGAGTGAAGTGCTGAAGTGGGTTAATGCTCAAGATCAGACATTCAAGCCGCTGGATGTCGCGAAGGAGATCTTCGAGGAGGAAAGTGATGATTAGGAGTTTGTATCTGAGATCGAGTCGAAGTCCGAGTCCGAGTCTTAGGCTTTCTCATATCTATCCTAGTGTTTGTCCTTTTATTCCTGAGTGACAAACTGGGGGCTGTCCCCATGAGTCACATGTATTAATCGGGTCTGTGCTAACCTCTTTTATATAAATAAAAGCACGATTTCCAACTATCATACATTCTCCCTTTTACCATTTCCCATTAACAACGAGAATTGATTTGAGAATTGATTTAAAACAAACAACATGTTCCAATTCAATGTGAGTACACTCGAGTAATGTTCCGTACCGAGTAAGCAATCTCTTTACCTATTCCATGTCTGGTAATAGAAACCTTTCATTAACACCCAATCTAGAACGAGCTCTTATCAAAGGGATTCAACGACGAACCCGAATAACAAACCAGAACATCTCCTTGTTCATAATCAATGACGGAAGGCAAGCCCATTCCCCACAAAAACATTCCATCACCAAGTATCAACCTCTCACCAACGGGTACATCCCCATCTGCACCCTTACCATCCTCGAACAAAGGACAACAAAGAACGAGTAGACCTAGGTCTACCAATGTCCAAAAACACAAACAAACGTCTAACAAAAATTTTAGTCTAACCCAAACAAAGAAAAACTCCAAAACCTGGAGCTCCATAACGTTCATGAATTCGACCATGACCCAGTCCATGAACGATGGATACCACCAACATGTCAAAACAACGACAACACATAAGGGACAGGCCCCCTTTCCAATTTCTCCAAAGCAAAGGTCACATTCAAAAGGCCTTACATCCCAAAGCCGAAAGCCGATTAACCCAATGATAAAGCAAAAAAAAAAAACCAAAGCCAAAGCAAAACCAAAGCCAAGGCAAAAAGCAATTCACTTAAGGCCAAAGCCAAAGTCAAAGTCAAAGCAAAAACCAAAGTCAATTCACTCAAAGCAAAAGCCAAAGCCAAAGGCTACTCACCCAAGTTCAAGGCCAAGACCTAAGCCAAAATCAAAACAAAACCAAATTGAACCTATTCTCGAAAGGCCAAAATCCCCAAAAACACAAACAAACGTTTAACAATGTTAGGCTAAAGCCAAAACAAAAAATGAAATAACGTAATTCAAAATTCGTTATTTCCCACAATTTCAAATGACGAAATTCAAAACCGTCACTTTTCAAGAAAATGAAATAATGGAATTCAAATTCGTTATCTTCACCAAGACTCAAATGGCGGATTTAAAAACTGTCACTTTTCAAACTTCGGACCAACGAGTCCAACACCAAAATAGAAAGTCCAGGACCAACAAGTCCAAAGCCCAGGACCAATACGTCCGAAACACCAAGTCCAGGACCAACAATTCTAAAGCCCAGGACCCATGAGTCCAACACACCAAATCCCGGACCGACGAATCCAAAACACCAAACACCCAACCTGAACTAACACTGCTTCACCCTTAAGTCCTTCAAGAGACTGTTACAAGGAGACCTATCTAGGATCCTGGGGATTTCCCTTAAGATCACAACCAACACTGCATCACCCCTAAGTCCTTCTGGAGACTGCTATAGGGAGACCTATCTAGGCTTTCGAGGATTCCCCTCAAGCTCGTAATATCACACCTTAACCTTTAAGGTCCAGACATGGGATTCTGATCCCACATTATTTACCAACCATTTCGTGCTCTGGCCACATCAAGATTGAGACCACATTCCGCACAACATTACAAGTCGTAACCCATCGGCCTAAACACCACAAACACAAGCTCCAGATTTTTATCTGTCAAACAAAACTCTTATTACCAAGCTTCACATTCCAAAATGCCGAAGCCATTTCTACGTTGACCTCGATATGGAGTCTTCGAAAACATTTCTTTGTTAGAGTTCACTTTTTTAGTGTCCTCACGTAACAAGAAACATTTTCACGAACTATGCCTCTTCGATCCATGATCAAGAGGAAATTCTCCCCAATCAACTTTCGGGTCACCAAACGGAATTTACCGTCGTGACCCTCAGCCCCAGATTTTTATTTGTCAAACAAACCTTTTATTACCAGGCTCCATATTCCATAATGTCGAAATCATTTTCACCTTGACCCAGATACGGAGTCTTCAAAAACATTTCCCCTCGGAAACGTGACATGCACATTTCATTCTTAGAGTCCACTTTTTAGTGCGCTCACATAACAAGAAACATTTTTCAAACTATGCCTCTTCGATTTATAAACGAGGGGAATTCTCTCAAATTAATTTTCGAGTCACCAAACGGCATTTACCGTCGTGACCCTCAGCTCCAGATTTTTATCTGTCAAACAAACCAATTATTACCAAACCCCACATTACATAATGTTGAAGTCATTTTCGCCCTCACCCAGATACGGAGTCCTCGAATGCTTTGCTACCGAGAATGGGACATACCCAATCTACCCTTAGGGTCCACTTTTTAGTGTGCTCACATGATAAGGAACATTTTCACAAATTACACCTCTTCGATTCATGATCAAGGAGGGATTCTCACAAATCAATTTTTCGAGTCACTAAACGGAATTTACCGTCGTGACCCTCACACTTTAAGGTCCTAACAGCTAGCTTAGGCACAAACATTCAGGACTACGATCTGGTTTGATTTCACTTCACTTAAATACGAAGGAAGACCTTCAAGGACACAACCATACACCTCAAAATCAATTATCAACATACATTCAGAACTACGATCTGGTTTGATTTCACTTCACGTGAATACATAGGCAGTCCTTCAAGGACGCAACCATACACCTCAAAATCAATTATCAACACACACTCTGAACTAAGATCTGGTTTGATTTCGCAAACACGCGAATACGTAGGCAGTCCTATTACAAGGACACAACCGCATACTCCTTTCACAACATTTCCAATTTTTAATCCTCAATAACTCGCTCAGAACTACGATCTGGTTTGATTTCGCAGACACGCGAATACGTAGGCAGTCCCCCAACAAGGACACAACCGCACACCCATTTCAATCTCAACCATCAGCATCAATCCTCAAAAGCAGCCTACCCAGCTGCAAATTTTAATCGTATACCTCTTTACTGGGGCCTTCTTCCTTAAGGCGTCGCCCATTCATCCTTTTACCAAATTCCCATCGTCTCACTCTGGGGGCTTCTCTTTCGAGACGCCACCCGTCTTTTATCCTCAAACATCTTTTGTGTCTCAACTACAGTAAAAAATAAAACCGCCCATAACCGAGTGATCGGTTCGGACGATGACAAGGTCTTGGTTCCGCTCTCCGAATCATCATACCTAGAGAAGGGATCTCAAACGAGCAAATGGTGGCAAAGATGTCTAGAGGAGATAATCAATTCATATTCCCCAGCTAAGAGGACCGTCTACTCCAAGGATCTGGTGCGCGTTGTCACCCTTTCTTGGCTAGGAGTTGCACTTACATGTGCAAAGTCTGTCAGAGTCACTCACGTGTTGTGTCGATACCGAATCTGAATCATGTTCACGATCGTGTGTCAGTCTGTCAGTATGTGTCCGTGCGAGTCGATATCGCAACGGTCATGTGTCTCCAATATATCAAATCATGGTTTTACAAGCAACAAGATTCAATATTAGGCTTCACAACTTCTATCTCCCCTCACGTGAGGTATTACATGCTAGTATGCTAATTTTTCACATGCTTATGTGCTTACATGTTTATATGCTTGCATGCTACGTGTTTGTCTATGCGACTGCGGATTTGTGTGGTCACTAACCATGTAGATAATTTGGAGAAGAAAAACGCACTCCAACTGAGTACTGGCTTCTTCCCAACAAATGCAGACCCATCAAGTCCATGGGCTTTAACCCCGTCGATTACTTTGCATACGCTACCTCCTAACGAGCGGCAACTCATATCCCCGGCGAGTCCTGAGAAGTTTCTAACTTCCCAACGAGTGTCGATTTTCAATTGGAAGTCAGACAGGCCTTGAAAAGATCCTCACAACATCATTCATGATCCTGACGCAACGCTCTCCCTAAATGGTTTTTGAGAGAGCCTTCCTAACATGATTCATCCCCACGGAGCTCATTTAGGGCACCCTTCAAGTTGGAGTTCGCTGCTCCCTAGCTGGCCATATCAACGTCAACCTGGGTGGAAGTCATTACCGAACGATATCTTGAAATAAGCCCAATGTTTTAGGCTATTTCCCACAGTCGATCATTCGACCATCAACATGGCTAGCGAGCCTCTACTCACCTTCAACATAAATGGCAAGCCTCGAAACGCACCTCCAACATGGCTGGTGAGCCTCTACGCGCCTTCAACATGGCTAGCGAGCCTCAAAACGTACCTCCAACATGGCTAGCAAGCCTCAAGACGCATCTTCAACATAGCTGGCGAGCCTTTGCACGCACACAAGAAGCAGTTCAAGGACATATCCCGAACAAGCCTCATGTATGACTCCTTCCTATGGCTAGCGAGCCTCAAAACGCACCTTCAACACTGGCTGGCGAGCCTTTGCGCGCAAACAAGAAACAATTCAAGGACATATCCCGAAGATGCCTCAGGTATGACTCCTTCTTATGGCTAACGAGCCTTTATACGTAGTCTAACGGACTTTAAACGACCCGCATCGACAGTCGACAAACTCTAAAATGTTCCCGATGACAGGTCCATGACTCGAATCCCCAAGTCGCCTCGATGTCGCCCTTCCCTTCGACAGGTCTTTGGCTTAAACCCTTTTGAGTCGCCTCGACATCGCAATGGTCTTCAGGTTGTAATCTTCGATTGACTTGGAAACCATACTTTGACTTTCGCCCCGTCCAAGCATCAGTCAAAGTGGGGGCTCTGTAGATACCCGGTATCTACACCTTCCAAAAATCACCCGATGATGATCGGACTATAACGTGTTTTGATATGCGTGCGTGGATTGGCTATACATGAGATGGTTTAATGCATTACTCGGATATGAAAAATGATTTCATAAATGGTTTTTTAACTTCTTTTGCATTAAAATAACACTATTTAGAGTTAAAACCGTCTTCGGACCCAAAATCGACTCAGAAACCCGCAACTCGAGTAAACCCGAGTCAAACCAAATCTCGAATGTCGAAAATAATGCCATGAATGTCTTTATCATGTCATTTCCATTAAAATGACCCTAATTAGAGTCAAAACCGACACCGGGCCAAAAACCGACTCCAAATTCCAATCCCGACTCACACGCGTCAAACCCGAGTCAAGCACACAGAACACCTACCTTAAGTAACACCCAAAATCATCTTATTAGGTTTCCATATTGTTACACGACATCCTTTTTGATTACCACAAATCAAACCAACCTAATAATAGATAGAGCAAAGGCCTCGTCCAAATTGAAAGGGACAATACACCCCTTTCATTCACTAGGAGGCTCGCGCCTCTTTGGGGTGTCTGCTTAGCCTCTAAGCAAACTCAACCGACCTACCACCTTACGTTTCTCTATAAATACCCACCATCACACACCACAATACTCACATGAGAGTCCGCCTCCTCCTTCTCCGTTAAACTTCTAGACCCGACTTCCTAAGTCACAAAATCGACACGTGTTTACGACCTACCGATCGTAAACACAAGCCTTACACATTTTGTTTGGTACCGTCGCCGTGCATTCGACTGACCCATTCGACCACATTAATCAATATGTTTTTCAACAACATGTTTTGAACACATTTTCTAAACAAAATCCTTTTTTAAGGCACTCTTTAAAACTTCTTTGATCGCGAGTAGTCAAAACGAGAAAACCGTCTCTAAAGTCGTCTACGTTGCAAATATCAATATACGTAAGTTTGAGGGTGTAAACAACTCATTTATTTCATGTCTTTACTGTTTTTATGAGTTTATATGCATGAACAATGCATAACACGATTCAAATATAGGTTAGACGAGCCAAAACCTGAGTTTGGCCTGAGACAGGGGCTGCTTGTATAGCAGCATGGCTCGCGCCTAATGCCCCTCTCAGGCCTTAATCCAGCCGTGTTTGTTCTCGTCTTTTCCTCTTTATTTCATTTCTTATTTGTAATCGGTTTTTACCATTTCAAATGTTTCAAATCATTTTTATGACAAACTTTTTAGCCATAAATTATAATCGCCCTTGGTTCCATATACCATGACGGTTTAATCCGTGACTCGGTGATATTAATTGGCTAATTACATTTTAAAGGAAATTCTTTTCTTTTATTTACCATTGTAATTCATTTTTATGATAAACATATTTTGACCATTACAAAAATCATCCGTAGTTCCTTATACTATGACGGTTTATTCCGTGACTCGATCATATTATTGGTTAATTACATTTTAATGGGTATTTTAACACCCTTTTCTTTTATTTACCATTTTTCTCATTTATTTACACTTGCAAACATATTAGTCATAATTCATAATCATCCTTGGTTCTACATACCATGTCGGATTTTAACCCGAGTACGATGATAAACTTGACTAATTACAAAGAAATGAACTTAACATAATTAGTTTAAATCAAATATTTTCATTTCACTTTTATTTCATCTTTGTCTTGACCATATCATATGTCATCCTTGGCTAATATATATGCCATGTCGATTTAATTCGAGTGCGGTGGCAAAACGGTTAAGCACACACATTTTACATTTTTATTTGTAAACTATACTTTTCAAACTTGCAAATCCGATAATGAATATTACTAATATAATAGTAAGTATTCTGAGTCATGCAAATCATACTTGCAAATCATTCATTACAAAAACCATTTTAAACAACCTTTTTAATAACTAGGAGGCACCTCTTGGCTCGCCCCATGTCTCGCGCCCCAAGAGGCCGCCTATTTTCATATTTTAAAAACCTGGGCAGAGCCCCTTCCCTCGCCAATAGGCTCGCGTCCTAATAGGGCTGCCTGGCACTATTCTGCCTCGTTTTTAGCATTTGTCTAGGACGATCCCGATTACGGTTAATACGAATACATGACGGATTAGATTGAAAAGCTCACGATTTTACACTTTGTCATTTTACACCCTTTTTCAAATAAATGGATCGTGTTAAGCATCATAATCCGAATTTGGTAAATGGATGTTTAATTTCCGTTTTCACATGCAAACCAATCTAAATCCAACTTTGACACCAATTTCTTGGTACATGCATAAACAACCGACTTAGGAAATATTCACATGTTAGGTTAAGTCTTTTGGATGCGCATTCATGCATTTAAACCGTTTTATCAACTTTTGCACTTAAACAACCACGATCGATCAGTAGAGGCCGCTAATGCGGGCGGGATTGGGTGTCCGATTAAAGGGCTTCCCAATACGTACCTTCACCCTTACTCAGAACCTTTGGATAGTGGATGGCCTTATCCAGGTTGCACGAGAGTCATTTTAGGCATATAATGCTAAAAGGGGGACGAGTCCTTATCTTTAGTACCTATGTCAAACACCGCTTTTTGCCTTGGTTGACCTAGGTATAAAGTAGATTCAAACGGGTTCCAAGCATCCCACAAATGCTTAGTGGCGACTCCGAACATCTCAAACATCGTTTCGAGACCTTTGCCGAGACGAAACCGACCGATCTAAAGCGATCCGGTCGAAAGCATTTCTACGCCTCCAAACGTGGTGTTCCGACCGCTATACGTCCACAGATTGGCTTGGTGTGTAGGTGGCCTATGTCTACGGATCGGCGGTGGCCCATGTACATATAACACGCGACCCATGTCCACAACTGCATCCCAAACATAGCATGCCTTTCGAGCTAGTTTAGTTTGTTTTTGCGGGTATATAATTTATCATGGCAAATTTGGTTTTTATTGAAAGTTGTGAGTTGGTATTTTGGAGAAGGAGAGATGAAAAAAGAAAAAAAATGAAAATGAAAAAAAAAAAAGAAAAAAGAACAAAGAAAAAAGGAAAAAAGAAAAAAAACCGAAAGAAAAAAAGAAAAAAAATGAAAGAAAAATAATTTGAATGGTATCGGTTTTACTCATATGCTATCATTTTATCTTATAAGGAGTTGTTGATGTTTGGTTAATGAGTTTTTATGCCAAATTAAGGGCATTGTGTTCAGTTTTGGAGATGGATTTGAAGCGGATTTGGTTCATTTGGTTTTGTTTAGGTAGCTAGCTTGGCTATTACCCTCACATATCCAAAAATGTTTTGCCTCTTCTTACCCATTGCCTCACTTTTCCATACTTTTGTAAGCTCTCGGCTGTGACGGGACTTTGTTTGGTTGGAATGTATGTGTACGGTAGCTAGAATTGTTTATCATACTATATTACAAGCATATTTATGGGAGTCGTAGTTAGGTGAGCGACTTCTTATTCTTTCTCTCTTACAAATACTTGTTTACCCTTTGCTTCATGAGAGAAGAGTGATCCGTGAGAGTCCATTTTTTTAAGGTCTTGCAAGGTCGATGGTTTAGGTTTATTATAAACATCCTATAACTCGTTTGCATTTGACAGTTTTTCCTATAGGTGTTAGTTTGCTTGCATTAAATTGGTTTAAGTGGACGATTTGTAGCTAGCTCTGAGTTTTTATTCCGTTCCATTAGTTAGTTGCATATAGTTTGCTTGGGTACAAGCAAAGGTTTTGTTTGGGGAGATTTGATGCGTGCATTTTATATAGTCTTTTTAAGCCTTATTTGCACGCATTACTATGCGTTTCCCGTAGTTTTAGGCTACGAAATGCCCCGAATAGTCTACTTTGGTTCGTTTATCTTTAATTGCAGGAATGGACCTAAAAGAAGCAGAATTGAGCCTTTTACTGTCCTTTTAGCTCGCATTTAGGAGATGGAAGAATTGGAGCGAGAATAATATTGTCTTGGGATGCGTGAAGTCATCATGGAAGCTAAATCAAACGTCCTATGGCTGGTTCAGTGGTATATCCTTGGATCGAGGGCTTTTGATGACTTGTCTGCTCGATCGAGAGCTTTTAGATGGTGAATAGTCCTCGATTGAATCCCTGCTGTGTTCGATCGAGAGGTGACTTATTGGTGTTCCTCGATCGAGTAGTCTTTGTACTCGATCGAGAGGTTTTTGCTAGGAGTTGTTCGATCGAGAAGTTTAAAAGTACTTTATCGAACACTTTGTTATCTGACGCGAGATTTTCTTGCGTGAACTTGCTTACTTAATATCTTAAGTTATGTATTTAGGTTAATAAAATATCTTTCCCATAAATAGGAGAGACTTAATTAGGTTTAGGGATCTTTAATCATTCAGTAATCTGTCATTAATTTGGAGACTCTTGTCAACGTTGCTTTTGGCTTTCATTTTTCGGGTCTTCGAATTGTGTAATTTCTTTACTCTCTCCTTATTCAATTTAATTCCCTTTTGCAACAACTAGTCTCTTGTTTCTTAATTGCTTTCATTTAGTTTATGTTATTTCCGTTTTATCATCTTTATACCATTTTTATTATTGCTTTATCAATCGCTATTGTTTTATTTATGGTTATGAGTAGCTAAATTCCTTAATGCTAGGATAAGGGGAGCCATGATAGTAAAACAATGACGCTTTATTAGTTTACGAGGTTTTTGTTGTGAGAATTGTTTTATAGCAATATAACAGTAATTATTAGGTTGAGTGCACGCAACTGAATTATTAAACCCGGTTAAATTCAGACCTAGATTGGAAGATTGGAATGAATGGACCTGTTATGAACAATAGACTAGCTTAATCAGAGCGGAAGCTGTTTAGGAAGAATCTAGGGCGGATAGCGGATCGGAAGGACCTTTCCACTACCCTTCTTAAATCAGACCAACTGACCTTACCTTTAGCTGATTTGCGTAATATCATGGTGAACCGACATCCTGGCATCTTTCTCTTATTTGATCACATCTTATTTCATTCTTATTAATTTGGCTTGTTATTTCTTTTATTGCTTTTATTTCAGTTCATTAGTTTAGTCAAAACAACTAAATCAAACCCCCATTTTGTGACCGTAGACAGACTAGATAATGAGTAGATAGTGACCGCCTTCTTGGGGAGTATGATACCCGACTTACCTCTGCTACATTAGTTAAAGACCCCTCGGGTTTATCTTTGATAAGGTTGCGACAGCCTCATCATGCACCTTCACCTCTTACTCAGAAACTTTGGATAGTGGACGACCTTATTCAGGGCGAACGAGAGTCATTCTAGAGATAGGATGCTAAAGAGGGACGACTCCTTATCTTCAGTACCTATGTCATACACCGCTTTTTGCCTTGGTTGACCTAGGTATAAAGTGGATTCGAACGGGATCCAAGCATCCCACAAATGCTTGGTGGCGACTCCGAACATCTCTTGCATCGTTTCGAGACCCTTGCCGAGACAAAACCGTCCGATCTAAAGTGATCCGGTCGAAAGCATTTTTACGCCACCGAGCGTGGCTTTCAGACTACCGCGTGTCCACATATTAGCTTGGCATACGGATGGCCAATGTCCACAGATTGGCGACTCTGCTGGGGATAATTAGGACACTCGTGTCTTTGTGATCCCTAGATGGTGAGACTCGAACGAGGTATTGGTTGGACTGCATTAATTGATATTACGGTAATAAGTCAGGTTCCTTGTCCAGGCCCACAACCTAACCTTTATCGACCAATTGGCTCGTCCCGTCGGCGTGAGTTTTATCATCCCCGCATTTTGAATCTCAATTGAGTCAAGCATACCGTTGACGTTACACATTTCTATTTCGTCAAACAACTTTTATTTCCATCGTGCACGAGGCTAGGGCACCCTCCTTGCACATTTTGTTTGGATTGGTACCCGTCTCGATAATCGGGATTTGATCGCCTAGTGTTTAACCCAACCTTTTAAGAAAAAACTCGTGTCAGCATTATGCATAATATAATGAAACTGCGAGTGCTTATGTGTTATGTAATCATAAGTCCTTCCGTATCGTTTCAAACTTTCAAAACACCTTCTTTGCGCGTTATATTGGCCATTTCAAACCTCAGTCTTTCACCGACCGTTGCACGCCTTTTTAGGCCATCGTAATGACAATTTTCAAACCCGGTTTTCTCCAACCATTTCAAAAAGCGCGCCTTTCTAGGCCGTCATAATGACGATTTTCAAACCCGGTTTTCAACAACCATTTCAAAAAGCACGCCTTTTTAGGCCGTCATAATGATGATTTTCAGACCCGGTTTTCTACAACCATTTCAAAAAGCACGCCTTTTTAGGCCGTCATAATGATGATTTTCAGACCCGGTTTTCTACAACCATTTCAAAAAGCACGCCTTTTTAGGCCGTCATAATGACGATTTTCAAACCCGGTTTTCTACAACCATTTCAAAAACCACGCCTTTTTAGGCCGTCCGTAATAACGATTTTCAAACCCGGTTTTCTACAACCATTTCAAAAAGCACGCTTTTTTAGGCCGTCATAATGACGATTTTCAAACCCTGTTTTCTACATCCATTTCAAAAAGCACGCCTTTTTTAGGCCGTCGTAATGACGATTTTTAAAACCCGGTTTTCTATAACCATTTCAAAAAGCACGCCTTTTTAGGCCATCATAATGACGATTTTCAAACCCGGTTTTCTACAACCATTTCAAAAAGCACGCCTTTTTAGGCCATTGTAATGACGATTTTCAAAACCAATTTTCTATAACCGTATCAAAAACATCTTTTTACGCCGTTATAATCGCCACGTCAAGGCTCAGATTTAAACCCGTCTCGTGACACAATGGCTCTTTCAAAACCTGGAAATGACACACACCCTTCTTCGAGGACTTTTCAAATTCCGAGGACCATACACCGTCCCCGGGATCACAACCTTTCCAAACCTTTCAAAATTCGATTTTCAAAACACTCAATTTTGGATTTCAAAAGCCGCCTTTGGAAATAGCACATTTTTTTCAGAGCCGCCGCAACTCGAACTCAAACCGTCTTTTGAAAACAAACTTAAGACAACTTTTCAACTGATCGACTTTTGAAGATCCCTATTCTTCAGAAGCCGTCCATAAAGCCACAAATGAATCTCCTTGAAGATCTCTATTTTCTAAAATTTCAGTCCGCCATTCTAATTTCGCCTCGTGTCTATCGAGTCAAAGCAAACGTACTTATGGGTCTTTACTTATGAGTCGTCTCACCTCGAGACTCGTTCAACAGCGTCATGCCCTTACGTTGAATATGAATCAAAGTTCAGTAAACATCGTCACACCATAAATCGAGTCAACACTGAGGCGTTAGTCGTTGTCTGCGTTTAGTCGTTAAAACCGTGTCGGATTGGGATGTAACATGAGCCATTATCTACCTCAGATCCATGGTCAATTCCTCAGCATCGTCCAATAACGACAATCACAATAGAGACATCACGACTGCTCAGCTAGCCAGTCTGCTCTAAGCTCTCAAGGTCACCCTGGACCGTGTCGAGACCCGTATCGACACCTTGGAAAATAAGGAAACCGGAGAACACAACACTCCGCCTTTGACCGAAACTGAGAAAACGCTCAAGCTCTTGGAAGAGCAACTCTTAGGCTATGGTAACAACATCCACCTCGAAAACATTCGAAGATTCGAACCCGTTGGGGATCAACTGCATGACAACTTTACCTTGACTGATGTACCCAAGTTTAAGGGAGTGGAGGACCCACTTTATCACATTCGGCCCTTCAAGGATAACATGTCTATCAAGGGGTTCAAACAGAAACTTTTTACCCGGATCTTTCCATTATCCCTGGAACCAATCCGCCGCCATTGGTACTATTCCGTTGACCCCAAGAGCATTACCACTTGAGACGAAGTCGCCGTCGAATTTGCCAAACAGTATGCCGACAACGTCGAAATCCAAGCCAACACTCGTACTCTGGAGGTCCTGACTTGGAATGATAAGGAAGGGTTCAAAGAATTCCTAACCCATAGAGGAGGGTAAGCAATCAATTGGTCAGTAAGCCAAGTGAATCAACTTTGGTGTAAGAGTTTGTCAACAACCTCCGCCCAGTTCATGCCAACCTGCTTAGATATCAAAACATCAAAACAATCCAGGACCTAAAAATCCTCGGAACCCGCATTGAAGACAACCTCCGAAAGGGCGTTCTAGCCAAAACCATCGGTAGAAGCTATCAGGGATCTACATCAGCTGGATCTTGTCCCTATGGTCAGACAAACAAAATTGATGAGGTCACCCTCCTCGAACCAACCCCAAAGAAAACTGAGCATCCTCAAAAGGGTATTCACAAACTTTGGAACAACCTATACCAGTGCCCTAAAAACGCTCATGGACCAAGGAAAACTACAACCGATTAGGCCTACTCCGGACCCGTCCGATGCCAAGTAAACCCGCTTCTGGAATTCCAATGCCTACTTTCAATACCACCATGGTAAATGTCATGACACGGAAGCCTACTTTAAACTGAAGCACGCCATTCAAGATATGATTGAGAAAGGGGAATTACCTTTACCCCCGTCGACAAAACCAAATAAAAGAACGAACCCCTTGGGAATCCATGCCATCTCTGATGACGAGCCAACCCTGTATTGCTCGCACCTGATCCTACCTATTGATGACGAGGTGAATGCCTTGGAAAAGAATACCCCGGGCGGGATGTTCGTATTCAGCATCGCAACCATGCTCACCATGTCCCAGCAGGTCGAAGAAGCCATAACCAGTCTCTCAGAAAGGATCAACCGACTTCAGGACGCCTACCACTAGCTAATTTTCAACCCACCAACACCACGCCCAAGGGAGGGTCCTCCAAGCACCGAAAACTTCCAGTTCCAGAATGGATTGCTCCTGCGACCGTTTTATCATCCACCCCACAATAATCAACCCCACAAAAATTACGCCCATAAGAACTTACCCTAAAAAAACCCGCCGAGGAATACCCCTCCAAGGTACCCTCGCGATCCCGAAATAAACGGTATCTGGAGAGACGATGCGGAGGATGTCTGTATCGCTTCGGAAAAGGGCAAACGGGTAAAAGAGATCGGTCACTTTACCCGGTCCAGACGCCCCTGACAGAATCTGAACAATTAAACGGTCGTTCCAACAACGAATGACCAAATCGTCCCGGACGCGGATGCTCAGTTTAGGGTTCCCGAAAACTCGATCCTTAAGCAACTGCAAAAGGCCAAGGCTGAAATATCAATTTGGCAACTGATTTCTATATCCTTCGAACATCGGCAGGCTTTGCAACAAGCCTTGGGAAAGTTGATAGTTCCCTCTCCCTTCTCTCCTGAAAAAGTGGGGGCGCACATGACCAGGGATATCCCTGACATGAGCAACTCGATCATTTTCTCCGACGAAGATATCCCTCCGTTCGGAGCCAACCATAACCTAGCCATGTACATTACTGTGCAGTGCCTAAAAAGGAACGCACCTATGGTCCTAGTGGATGACGGCTCTACGGTCAACGTCATTCCTCTCAAGACGGCTCATAAACTTGCTATCAAGGAAGCTAACTTGGTTGCAACTAATCAAGGAGTACACGCCTATGAAGACACTCGTCGTAAGGTCGCAGGGCTCATCACCTTAACCATTGCAACTAGACCTCCAGAAAGAGATGCCAGTTTTCAGGTGGTCGATATCGACGCCTTTCTCAACATGCTTCTGGGACTCCCCTAGATTCACACGGTCAAGGCCGTCACCTCAACCCTTCATCAGAAAATCAGGGTCCCGTTCAACTGGAAAACAACGAAATGTGGGGATTTGAAGCAAAACAAATCACCTTAGGCATGTTTGTACCCGGTTTTGGTCCCTTGACCGAAATAGGGTCCAATTAACAATCCATCTAAGAAATAAGGAGCTTTTTCGGCCTAGAAGTCACCTATGAAGAGTCAAGAGCATTTTTGTCTAAGGGTTGGTGTCTTGGGAAGGTGGTTGTCATAGAGCAAAGCTAAGGAACAAACCGAGTGGTCCCTTTACACGGTTTGCAACACCAAAGGACAAGGGTCGCTTTCAAGTTTCCCTTTTCATCCAAGACAACCTCTTAAGCTTCTCTTACATGCTCTAGCCCTTGTATCCTTAAATGGCCGGGCCTTTGAAGCTTCCAAGGAGTCCTTATTATCATTGTCCTCATTAGTTTACTTATCTTGTTTTTCCTTTAAGATTTTTAACTTGTGTAAGAAATTGTGTAAGGCTTAGGGCCACCTTTTGGAACCGGTTTTCTAGGGTCTTTTTGACCGTTAGATTACTAGGTTAGATGGATGGATAGGATTGTTTTGCTTAGCCTATAAAAGCAAGGCATTCCTTAGTGTAAAAATCAGAATTTGATGAATGAACAAACACAAGTTAGAAACCTTGATTTCTACTAAACCTCTTTTGCTTAGTGCTTAGAGTCGGGTATATTTTCTTTGCTGTGTGCTTGAGAATTATCCTTTTAGTTTTAACCTAGTGGTTGTGTGCTTGGGTTAATCCATACCCCTTTCACTTCCTTTACTCTATTCGATTGTAGAGTTCTGGAATCGCGGTTTAAACAGTTCTGTCGACTGTTCGATTGCAGTCTTCAGAGTTCCTGTTGAGTTTTTAGTCGTTTTTAGAACGACTAAACGGTTCATATTATTGTCCAAATCGTGTCCTTTTCAGTAAAAATCCGAGTCCTTGGAGTTTTACTTCAAATTGGTTATCAGAGCTTTAGGTTTAGCACAATTCCATTGTTGTGCTAGTCTCTTTCTTGTGAGTTCACTAAACCTTAACCACATCCAAAAACACAAAAACAACCATGAGTGAAGAAAGTTTACTTGGAATTGAGACTCAAGTAACACAACTCTCCGAGAAATGCGACCTAATGATAGATTCCTTCAATGCTATCATGGCTAACATTCCAACACCACCAAGGGGCCGAGGAAGACATCCACCTTACCGTGGTAGAGGACGTGGCCGAGGGTTTGGAGCAAGAGACCACGAAGCCAACCATGAAGAGGAGGACGTACACTCGGATGAAGAGGGTTCTTTCATGGAGATCGAGCATGAAGAGCATCCTAAAGACCTAAAGGTAGAAATTCCGGACTTCCATGGTAGTTTAAATCCCGATGACTTACTAGATTGGTTTAGGTCAATTGAAAGAGTCTTTGAATTTATATCATACTCGGATGTCAAGTCTTTCAAGGTTGCCATTTTAAAGTTCAAAGGTTATGCATCTCTTTGGTATGAAAACATGAAGAGTCAAAGGAAGAGGGATGGTAAGGAGCCCATAAAATCTTGGTCGAAATTGAAAAAGAAGCTTAGTGACAAGTTTATTCCTAAAGAGTATACTCAAGACATGTTCATTAAACTTACTCAACTAAAACAAGATCAACAACCACTTGAGTCTTACATTAGGGATTTCGAACAACTCACTTTGCAATGTGAAATCAATGAGAAACCGGAACAAAAAATTGCTAGATTCGTTGAAGGGTTGGATGATAAAATTGCTAGTAGGGTCCGAATGCAACCATTGTGGTCTTTCAATGAAGCCGTGAACTTGGCTTTAAGGGTGGAAAAATGGGGCAAGGGGAAACCGTCCACTTCAAAATTACCGACCAAAACAACAACCAAGACTACATATGCCGAGACCAAACCCAAAGAAATCCACACCCCAACCGTGACCCCCACACTTGACAAAGGAAAAGGCATTAAATAATCACAAAGAAAGACCTTACCCCTCCAAAAATGTTTCAAATGTCAAGGTTATGGTCACTTCGCCAAAGAATGTCCAACTCAAAGAGCCCTTAGTAGCTTTGAAGTGGTTCATTGGGGAGAGGATGAGATTCTTGTGTGTGATGAGAGTGAGGAAACCGAGGAAACTAAGGATGAGGAGGTAGTGTTGCCGGATTCCGGGATGAGTCTAGTCACTTGGAGAGTGTTGAGTGCTCAACCATTGGAAATGGATCAAAGACAACAACTTTTTAGGTCTACGTGTACCATTGGAGGGAAAGTTTGCAACCTAATCATTGATGGAGGTAGTTGTACCAATGTGGCCTCTAGCGTCCTTGTTGAGAAGCTTTCCTTAACCACCCAAAACCACCCATGTCCTTACAAATTGAGGTGGCTTGACAAGGGAGCCGAATTGAAGGTTGACAAACAATGCCTAGTATCTTTTTCCATTGGCAAGAATTATGTTGATAAGGTTCTTTGTGATGTTCTACCCATGGATGCTTGCCATCTCCTACTTGGTAGACCTTGGGAGTTTGATAAGAGTGCGGTGCATCATGGCAAGGATAACACTTATTCCTTTGAGTTTGACAAGAAGAAGATCACTCTAGCACCGCTTCCACCATCCTCCATGCTTGAACCTTGCAAAGAAGTGATGCTAATCAAGGAGGCCGAAATGATCCCCGAAAGAAGTCATGAGAAAGGTGTTCATGTTCACTTTGCTGAGGGTGTATCCAAAGAACAAGATGAAACAGTCCCTAGCGTGGTTCAAAATTCGAACAAGTTCTTTCAAGGTGATCCATCTAATGTCGAGCATGTATCAAAGGAGCAAGATGAGCCGTCCACTAAAATGGTTCGAACAAGGGTCGAGGTCCATGAAAATGTTCCTCCAATTACTAATCCAAGAATGAATGCCGAGGTCCCAAAAAATCCTTGGTTCGACTATGGTGTCCATAAGTTGAAAGACAAGTTAGGGGAGTGTTCAAATGTAAAAGAAAACCCCAAGAGGAGTAATGCCAATGATCAAGTCCAAGACGAGCTCTTTGTCAAGAGTGGAGTCGAAGGTGCCATTGGTAGGGTGCAATTTCATCATCCCGTCTCTCCCACCCCTAGTCCAATTGGGAATGAAAGCAAGGACAAGGCAAGTGCCTACTTGAAGCAAAACAAATCACCTTAGGCATGTTTGTACCCGGTTTTGGTCCCTTGACCGAAATAGGGTCCAATTAACAATCCATCTAAGAAATAAGGAGCTTTTTCGGCCTAGAAGTCACCTATGAAGAGTCAAGAGCATTTTTGTCTAAGGGTTGGTGTCTTGGGAAGGTGGTTGTCATAGAGCAAAGCTAAGGAACAAACCGAGTGGTCCCTTTACACGGTTTGCAACACCAAAGGACAAGGGTCGCTTTCAAGTTTCCCTTTTCATCCAAGACAACCTCTTAAGCCTCTCTTACATGCTCTAGCCCTTGTATCCTTAAATGGCCGGACCTTTGAAGCTTCCAAGGAGTCCTAATTATCATTGTCCTCATTAGTTTACTTATCTTGTTTTTCCTTTAAGATTTTTAACTTGTGTAAGAAATTGTGTAAGGCTTAGGGCCACCTTTTGGAACCGGTTTTCTAAGGTCTTTTTGACCGTTAGATTACTAGGTTAGATGGATGGATAGGATTGTTTTGCTTAGCCTATAAAAGCAAGGCATTCCTTAGTGTAAAAATCAGAATTTGATGAATGAACAAACACAAGTTAGAAACCTTGATTTCTACTAAACCTCTTTTGCTTAGTGCTTAGAGTCGGGTATATTTTCTTTGCTGTGGGCTTGAGAATTATCCTTTTAGTTTTAACCTAGTGGCTGTGTGCTTGGGTTAATCCATACACCTTTCACTTCCTTTACTCTATTCGATTGTAGAGTTCTGGAATCGTGGTTTAAACAGTTCTGTCGACTGTTCGATTGCAGTCTTCAGAGTTCCTGTTGAGTTTTTAGTCGTTTTTAGAACGATTAAACGGTTCATATTACTGTCCAAATCGTGTTCTTTTCAGTAAAAATCCGAGTCCTTGGAGTTTTACTTCAGGATTCCAAGCTATGAATGCCTTAACCGATGAATCAGCATCCTTTGATTGTGGCCCGTTCTCGAACTTCACAGTCGACCGCATTTTGATGTGCCAAGATTATTTTTCGTGCCTACCTCTCAACCCACTGAAGAGCACCTTGCCTCCCATGAAAAAGGCGAAGGTTGTGACACCCCCATACTCCAAGTGCCTTACCAGGACCACTCAGCTATAGGAACGTCACCATCTCGGTTACCCGAGGCAATGATAATCAAAAGACAATAAAGAAACGTAATTTAAAAGTAAATATAGTTTAAGTGACTACATGTCTCAAACCAAACTGTTAAATGAAATACAATCCCAAAACCAAAACTGTCTACTAGCAAAACTGAACAATTACAGACATCGTCTGACATAGCAGAAGACTCTTCTAATGCCAAGTGATGACTCATCCCAGCTAGCCCAAAAGCATCGTATCAAACCTGCTCAACAACTGCTCACCATCCCCGAATGGATCACCATAGTTTTACAAAACAAACAACGGGGTCAGTACTAATTACACAATACAAACCAATATGAAACAAACGCCAAACAACTCAACCAACACATTAAAACCCCAGTCTCCATCACCAAACTCCACACAACTGACTACACACTACAGTGTGTAACCCTGCTAGAGTACCCATAGCAAAAGATACTCCACACCGCTAGTGGGGGACCGCAGCCGTTCCCACCTAAGCCCCGCTCATCTCCATCAGGCGATAAACCCATGTTCATTAATGTGCACATCCCTCCTATGGCGGGTTCCACAGAAGGCGAATCAAGGGCATGAAGCCACTCCCGCAAGTGACTCCACTCAGCCAGGGACGCACCCCGAAGACCACAGACAGATACAACAACAATCAACGATATTAATCAACAATACAATCGACAACATAACCATCAACCGTTACAACCACCAACAATATGCTTTAACAATAATCACAATGAAACCACCAAACACATCATGTAAATAATACTGAGTAAGGAAACCCTACCTGGAATGCAATCACAAAATCAGACGATCTAGCAGTTGTCTCAAAACCTCTCTTCTACGAACCCTCCTCCTATACATACATTCATACAACTACTCACTCAAACCCAACCTTTTAACATGACTCGATGATACAAACGATTGTGACGCTCTCGAATCAAACAAAACAAAGGTATAAACACCATTAACAAGAAATGTACCAGTGATAACATGAGCGTCGTCCTCAGCTGCTTTCTTTTCCATCATAAACAGCTTGCCACTGGTCTTCTGCCCACCGCCCTGGACAGTACTAGCTGAGGTAGTCGACATAGCACCCGACCCCTGGTTGTTGTTGGTGTTTGTAGCTGGTTTCTGATAAGAATTATCGCCATTGTGGTTACCTCCACCGTTGTTGTTCTGACCTCCCATGTTGTTCCATGACACCGCCGGCTTGTTACTAGCATAACTCTGTGCAGGACCCTCTGAAACGTTTCCTTGTGACGGTCTCTGGAAACCCCCACCCATCACACTGGTGCACTCATGTCTCTTGTGGCCCACACCACCACAATTAAAGCAGGTCATACCCCAACTACTACTACCACTCCCTCGGCCACACCCATATGAAGCCCCAGCACTAAACCCTGAACCAGATGAATATGCTCTCGCCTTATTATGATTACTCTTATTATAACTGGACTGACCACCCCCTTCGCTCTCAGCTTTCCTCTTCTCAGCACCTCTCTCTTTGGTCATCTCAACCAATCTCTCAGCCCTCCCAGCTCGCTCATAAACTTTCTTCACGTCTGTAAGGACTTCCACGGTAACTTCTCCATGATCTTGGGGGTCAACCCCTTCTCAAACCTCAAAACTATATTCTCCTCACTCAGCCCCATATCCTCAGCGTATCTGGACTTCTCATTAAACTTACGGTAGTACTCAGCCACCGTCATATCAGATGTCATCTTAAACTCATCGAACTCCTCCCTTAGATTACTCCTCACATGTTCCGGTACAAACTCACGTCTCATGGCTCTTCTGAACTCATCCCAAGGTATTGCAGGTAGTCCCTGCTTCATATACATCTCCCTAGCACTCACCTTGACCTTATCCCACCACTCACCTGCCGCTTCCCTCAAGTAGAATGCAGCTTGTTCCACTTTCAACTCATCCGGGCAGTGAACTAACTCTAGGATATTCTCCATCTCCCTGTGCCAATTATCCAGTAGAATTGGCGCCCCAGTTACCTTATACTGTTTCGGGTTGAACCTCGCTATATGGATACTGATCTTGGAGTGATCAACCTCCTTATCCTTCCCCGCTCTCTTCAAAGCTTCCGTAAGAGCATCTTGGTGCTCTAACATCTTTACTATGTCGTCAACCGTCATACTCTCAGCTCTAACATACAAGGCGGGTTTCTTTGGCGGCATCTTGTAACTATATAAGAAAAGGTAGACATAAACACTCATACTATAACTCAAAACATGCATACGACCTGTATAAAACCCACTCGATCGAGTCCCAAAACCCACTCGATCGAGTGCCACACCTACTCGATCGAGTGCCTCGACTGCAGAACCTGATCAGAACACTACTAAAAAACATACTCGATCGAGTTGTCTAGCCACTCGATCGAGCTAATCTCACTCGATCGAGTGCCCCTACCTAGTCGATCGAGTGCCCAAAAACACGCTTCTGCCCAGAAAACACAAAATTACCCACTCGACCGAGTCAGACCCACTCGATCGAGCCTCTCACCTACTCGATCGAGTGCCCGCAACTCGATCGAGTCATGCAGACTCGTATAATTACCCGCATGCTTATCTTTCCTTTCCCACTATACAATACAAGCTTTATGTACCAACATGAAACAACAGCAACTCGTATATATATAAACAACTCTTTATATACTCAAGCAAGATAACTTTACTTCCATATTTCTAGCATACCACATTATAAAAAAAAACAACATGCCTCATTCATCCAATCATACAAGTCACATATCTATCAACATTTACTCCGTACCTCATATCCTCCACATTCAAACATCAACTGTTCCACACCACATGTCAGTCTATAAATACTCACACAAGAAGATAACACATACGATCCCGACACGTACCCCATGTGACCGGTTTAAAATTGTAGGGCGAGTTCGCGACTTTAGGACGTCTCCCAAGCTTTTGCATTAGCTCCTACAACTTCTACCCCGGGTTCATTTTAATTTGACTCCCTATATTAATTAGATCCATTGGTTACAGGTTTCAGGATCGCCCCTCTGATACCACTTTGTGACACCCAAATACTCCAAGTGCCTTACCAGGACCACTCAGGTATAGGAACATCACCATCTCGGTTACCCGAGGCAATGATAATCAAAAGACAATAAAGAAACGTACTTTAAAAGGAAATATAGTTTTAAGTGATTACATGTCTCAAACCAAACTGTTAAATGAAATACAATCCCAAAACCAAAACTGTCTACTAGCAAAACTGAACAACTACAGATATCGTCTGACACAGCGGAAAACTCTTCTAATGCCAAGTGATGACTCATCCCAGCTAGCCCAAAAGCATCGTATCAAACCTGCTCAACAACTGCTCACCATCCCTGAATGGATCACCACAGTTTTACAAAACAAACAACGGGGTCAGTACTAATTACACAATACAAATCAATATGAAACAAACGATAAACAACTCAACAACACATTAAAACCCAAGTCTCCATCACCATACTCCACACAACTGACTACACACTAAAGTGTGTAGCCCTACTAGAGTACCCATCGCAACAGATACTCCACACCGCCAGTGGGGGACCGCAGCCGTTCCCACCTAAGCCCCGATTATCTCCATCGAGCGATAAACCCATGTTCATTAATGTGCACATCTCTCTTGAGGCAGGTTCCAAAGAAGGCGAATCAAGGGCGTGAAGCCACTCCCGCAAGTGACTCCACTCAGCCAGGGACGCACCTCGAAGACCAGAGACAGATACAACAACAATGAACGATATTAATCAACAGTATAACCATCAACCATCACAACCACCAACAATATACTTTAATAATAATCACAATGAAACCACTAAACACATCATGTAATTAATACTCGGTAGGGAAACCCTACGTGGAAAGCAATCACAGAATCAGACGATCTAGCAGCTGTCTCAAAACCAATCTTCTACGAACCCTCCTCCTATACATATATTCATACAATTACTACCTTAACCATACAATCATAAAACCCCCAAATCCTCAAATTAGGGTTTAACCAACATTAACCAAATGCTATAAAAATGATACGTAGAACTTACCCTTGATGCAAGGATCACAACGGTATAAAGAACAAAGGAAACCGACACCTGTAGCTCCGGGATTTGCCAATAATGCGAATGAAACGAACAACGTAACTTGCAATCTCTCCTTTTTGTGTTTTTATGTTTGTAAAAGTTTTTAGGAAAAAGATGACGTAATATTATATATTAATCCGCATTATTAACAAACCCGTCGCAAATCACCCGATAACCAACTTACTCGATCGAGTAAGTCACGTACTCGGTCGAGTGCCACTTACTCGATCGAGTGCCAAGGCTACTCGATCGAGTACCTTACAGGCAGACTATTGTTTCGTATACCAAACATACTTACTCGACAGAGTAAGCCCCACTCGATAGAGTACCCAAAGACTCATAAAACCGTAGTATTACAAAGGCCCCTTACATCCCCTTCGGGCTAGGCTATGAGCCGACCGATGAAGACATCCGGGAAATGAATCTCCTAATACGGAAGCGTAAGAAGCAAGGAGTCATCCTCCGACCCTACCATTTAACTCTCAATGGATACTTCGTCCCTGAGGGCGAGTCTGAGCTCTACAACGGCTTTTCTGAGCCAATCTACGATTCCGTAGCAAAGGTCAAACACCCGGTCGTAAAGGTCTTTCAAGACTGCTACTTTATCTCCGATAACACCAAAGCTGCGTCCACCGAATATGAATCAACCCCGTGCCTGGACGGGCAAGCCGTGAGTCTCCTCTTTGGAGAAGACAATATCAAATACCTCGATTATGAGGACATCATCAAACCTCGCTCTCAAAGACAACCAAACCGATCCCACTGCCTTAATCTCTGATGCTGACCCAGAGAAAGCTACACAAGGCTAGAGGAAGACTGTCAAGTGGACCGATCGTCAAGGCTGCATTCTCAAGATCACAACTGGAGAAGGCCATCTGTTCAAAGAGGAAAGTGAAGAAGAAAAGGAGTCTGAGTCTGAGTCTGAGTCAGAGTCTGTCATAGCTTCTAGCGCTCCTGATGCCCAAGTCAAAGTCCCGTTTCCACTGTTTTATTACAAACTTTTGGCTGCCCTAGAGGCTGAGTCAACTAGGGTCATCCCCACTCCCGTAGAAGGTAAAAACATGGAGCTTGTTCCAGGGGATACCTCTTCTACTGTGTCTCCTCTAACTGCCCATGAGATGTATGTCCTATCCTAGCTTTTCGCCCAAGTCGACTTAATGAACGCTAAGTTTTCTTACGACTCGTCTCAATTTACCTCCAATAAAATTCTGAACGAATATGAGGAATTTGACTTGAGTGACTACCCACCCCACCTAGCCAAAGAACTTAACAACGAGAAGATAAGACACCCATCATTGAGGAGACCGTTCCCATCAACGTAGGGACCGACAACACACCTCAAGAACTTAGGATAGGGACCACCCTTGACCCCTCAGAAAGACAACAGTTCATCGACCTTCTACACGAATACAAGGACTCATTCGCTTGGTCCTACAAAGACATGCCTGGGATCGATAGAGAAATTGCAGAGCACAGGATACCCATTAAAACCGGAGCTAATTCCGTGAAGCAAACGTTGCGCCGTATACGCCCTGAATTGGCCCTGAAAATCAAGGAAGAGGTAGACAAACAGTTCAAAGTCGGGTTCATTAAAGTGTCTGAATACTCTGACTGGGTGGACAACATAGTCCCTGTACCCAAGAAAGACGGGAGAATTCTGGTTTGCGTCGACTTCAAGGACCTAAACAAAGCAAGTCTAAAAGACGACTTCCCTCTGCCACATGTTTACATCTTGGTGGACAATACCGCCGAGCACACCCTACTATCATTCATGGACGGGTATGCTAGGTACAACCAGATCAAAATGGTTAAGGAAGATGATGTGACTCATATTTGCGCACATTTAGTCCCCTAATTGAGCCCATTTTGCATACTTTTATAACATTTCATGACCATTTTATCCGTCAAATCCTTCCTATTTCCTTTCCTAGTGCATTTTATATGTTTTGTAGGAAAGGAGATAATAAGTCGGAAATTCCCGTCTTTCGTGCATACTTGGAAGCTTATTGACGACATTTGATAGACTAGTATGAAGAGGAGGCGAGAACTAATGACTAATCTTACAAGAATAAGAAGAAAGTGAAGAGAAGGATTCTGAAGCAGAATCCGAGTGGCCAAAGAGACAAGACGCCCGTCCAAGAAGCATAATCCGAGCGTCCAACCCTCGAATCCGCTCGGATTCCTTTGCTACAATCCGAGCGGATTTGCTCAAAGACGCTCATCCACCTCTGCAACAATCCGAGCGGATTTTCCTCCTGGACGAACGGATCGCGGCATCTTCAGCTGAGATGCTCATCTCTCCGAAAAGACTAGCAATTCCCTGCTTAGAACTCAAAAATGTAATTACTAATTTAGCCTTAGTTAACCTAATGAAGCTCTACTATATATACCCCACTTGTAAATAATCAAGGTAGGAAGTTTTTAGAGTAGAGAGCCTCCACATTAGAAATTCCTCTTAGATTAGATTAGGGATAGATTAGAATAGATTACTCTTTAATCTTTCCACAAATCTCACATTAATCTCTCCTTAATTATTGTTCAAGTTTGTTACTTTTGGGTAATTGAAGATTATTGGGTTATTATTGAAAGATTGACAACCCTTCATCAATCAATCAAGTTCTCTTCCTTTATTCTTTGCTTTATTATTTGGATCATCTCAAGTTTGGTATAATTCCTTTACCCTTTTACTTTTTATTGTTTATTTTCCTCATTATCTTATCATGTTTACACTTGTTGTGATGATTGACACCATTAATTAAATGTTTACCATGATATTAAGTGAGTAGTCTCTTTAGCTAGGATTAGTGGGTAATTACGGGAAACAAACATGGGGAATGATTCATGCTTAATGCAATATGTTTTCATAATTAGTTTGCTTGCTTGTTGTGATGTCAACTTTATGCACATGTTATGTCTGATGAAATGCTAAGCCTATGAATCCTTGCATTTACAACCATCTCTTATCTATTCAACTTGACTTGTAAGATATAAACCACTCCAGTCTTGTTAGGCCATGCATAGAAGTGATTAGGAGGAAACTAAGTCAACTTGTAGGTGTTGTACAATCTAATCGATTCGGCTCCGGGACCCAACTCTTCCTAAGAACCGTAAGACATAAACCAACTCGGTTCCTTTACAACATAAATTGCTTGCAACTTTGTGAACATGTTTGTATGATCAACTCCCATGAATCCCCCATGAACCCATGATATCCTAGCACTTTTAGTCATTTGTTTACATCTCTTAGTTTATTGTTTGCTTGACTTTGTTACTTTCATTAGTTTAGAATACAACTACAAACCTCATCAATTGTGACGCTAGCATAAATTGAGATAGATAGACTTAGAACCCAAAGCACACCACCCCATGGATCGACCTCGACTTAACCACTAACTAGTTGTTTGTTGAGAATTATAAATGTGTTTGATTGGGAGACTCGACGACATCACCCACCCATCAAAAATGGCGCCGTTGCCGGGGATGGTGCTATGTGATTAAGTTCTTACTTCTTTGTATATTTTGATTTTGCTTTGACCTTGAGGAACTTGTTCCTCAAGGATCGTTCTTACCGTTTTTGTGTAGTTTCCTTGGTTGTAGTTGTTTCCTTGTCTTAGCTATGATGGCTCAAGACTTGACATATGGAGTATGTGTTGGATCTTTTGAGTATGACTATGGGTATGGGGAGTTTGAGAAGCAAGTCAACACAAACCTACCTTACTATTCGTACAATGAAAATCATAACTACTACCCCAAATTTCCCTACCAAAATCACCACATCCAATATCCAAAACAACCACCCACTCAATACCCACTTCACAATGAATTTCAATTGCCACAATACAACCACTTTCACACCCACCCACAACTAAAATATGAGCCCATTCAAAATGTGATTCTCCAAATGATGGGAGATCAACAAAACTTCTTCAAACAAATGCTAGAAGAGAGCCAAAAAAGGGACAACGTTCTTCAAGGCATTGTTACCCAAGGTGAGGAGTTGGAGATTCAAATTGCCCAAATGAAGGAAGCCCAAATAACTACCCCTCACCATTCCTTAGATTATGAATGCGAGTTTGAAGGAGTTACCTTTGATGACAGGTGGGAAGAGCCAATCTCCCTGAGCTCTTGTGAGTATGAAAGTGTGATGTTTGACGAAGAAGATATAAGGTTGAGTAAGCCAAATACTCTTAACCTTTATGAGTATGAGGGTGTGTCTTTTGATATGAACATTGAGATGTTGGAAGAAGAATTTATGAAGAAAAATGAAGCCCCCATTCATGATTCATATGAAGATAGAAACGATGATGACAAGCCTAAGGGATGGACATGTAACATCACCTTGCTTGAGGGGCCTATCCTGAGAAATTTGAGATATCCTATCATGAAGATGAGTGTCCTTTCCCTATCTCCCATGAGGACTACTTGACACCTACCATAGAGCCAATGATTGTTGAAGAGGATATGGTGGACCTTCTTCAAAAGGTCAAGGCGTCATACAAAAGCTACTTGGTGGAAAAGCTCAAAGAGAAACTTGCTCGTGAAGCTACTTGTGGAAATTTGGCACCCACAATGTCAACTCCAAAGGAACTCGATCATCAATGTTATGAGAATTCTCCTTCCGCCTTGGAAGGATTGAATAATCAAAATGCTATCATCATCACAAAAATTGAAGGAGAGGGTGGTGAGTGGAAGTCTCCGAATGAAAATGAACCGTACTTCATACCTAGTGTTGACGAGAATCATGGGCTTATTGGTTTGAAGCATTGGGAAAGCTCTAGTGCCGAGGACAAGGCGAAAGAAAGAACTTATGGCAAGCCTCCTTGGCCTAATTTCGCGTTTAAATGGAGCAAGCCATACGTATGCTTGTTTGGAGCATGTTCACAAGCCTTTGATCTTCTATTGAGAGCCTTGAGCTCTATGGACAAGAATTTCTACAATTTGAACTAGTTTGGTGGAGTCCTATCTCAAACCACCATTTGTAAGATATTTCTTGAAATCCTACTTTGTATAATATTGTACATACTTGCATTTTTATTTAATTTCTTGCACGAGAGTAGTGAGAGAGAGTTTTCTTACATTTTTGAGCAAAATTTCAGAAAAAGATAAGCAGGAACAACAAATTTGTGAAAGGGTATGATTTTGCAAAGAAAAGAAAGAAAAGGAAGAAAAACAGCGAAAGACGCTCGTCCCGAGGGCTGGACGCTCGTCCAAAGCCCTCATCAGTGTACTATTCAGCGCTGTCACGAAATTCGAGCAAATTGGGCAAAAGACGCTAGTCTTTAGGGAAGACGCTCGTATTCTCCTTGGGACGCTCGTCCTGAAAGACACCTGAAGAAAAGATTTGGAACTGTACCAAAATCCGAGCGGATTTTTGAGAAATGGTTCGTCCAAAGTAAGACGCTCGTCTTCAGCCTACTTCAGAAAATGCAAAGTTCCTATCACGAAATTTGAGCGGATTTTCCGTAAGACGCTCGGATTCTGCTGAGGCAAGACGCCCGTCCCACGATGAAGCCGCTCAAATTCTGGTGTTTTTCTCGAATTTTCCGCCCAGGCCCCACCCGTGTCCGCTCGTCTTCCCCCTTTTTCTATAAAAACACCTCTTTTCTCCCTCATTTCTTCACCTTATCTAACTCTAAATCACTCATCTTCATCCCCAAAAAAACACTCCCCTCACATCAAAAGCCAACAAAAACCCCATTTCTCCAAGTTCAAGATGATGAATCTCAAGGGCAAGGCTAAGAAATTTGTTGAATCCGCCGGTAGGAAATGCAAGGGTTCATCCTCTTCATCCCCACAAGAGATAATGCCGCCAAGGAACATCCGCCCCATCATGAGAGGAGCGATAGAGCAACTTGAGTACTTCCCGGAGGTACTCTTCACCTCCGATGCCCAACGCAAGAAGTTTGTCGAATTGCTAGGTAAGAACTATGAACCTACTCAGTTTATAGATACTAAGGTGTTAGAAACCCTTGGGATAAGGTACCACACCGAGATGTTCTTTGATGGCTTAGGTATTGGAAAACTTTTCCATACCCATGAGGAGACGTACCTTAGTCTCACCCTGGAATTTTTGAGTAGCCTTCGTATTGTCACGAACACTCGAACCAATGTGAGCATGGAGTTTAGGTTGTGCAACCTAGACCATAGCCTTACACTTGATCAATTTGCTCACATTTTCGGTCTTGTTGTGCCGACCGACTATACCGGTAAACCCGCCGATTTCGATGTGGACTTACTTTGGTAGGCTATTTCCGGGAGGGATTTTACCCACCAAAAGCAATGATATACCTTTGCCATCCAACACCCGGTGATTCGGATCACCGAACGCTTTGTGGCCGGTACCATCAATGGGAGGTATGAACAAGATAGGTGTACTCTCATTGATTTAACATTTCTTGAGTCCTATTTAAATGTTTGGGGGACGAGGCGATACAACTTCAACACCCCCCTTGAGATGCTTACAAGGTTTCATGACTTTGCTCAAGGGAGCACCCAACTCAAGACCTTCGTGATGGGAGGTCTAGTTACTATTTTGGCTAACTTCCTTTGCCCCGGGTTCAAATCCCGTGGGAATTATGCTCCTCTTGAGGGGAATACTTTGATCGATGAGGACGCCGTCTTCATCCACCACCGGTGGTGTGCCTACACTCAAGAAGGGAGTGTAGAATGGTTTAAAAAAGGGTGCACCTCCATCATTCTTTCGAGGTGGAATATACCGGGCACCGACCCAAGATTGATCCCGTATTCGCCTAGGCCAAGCTACCTCCTTGATATCCAAATCATCGGCAATCCCCCTCAAAGGGAAGAGGCACCCCGCCAACAACAAATACCTCATGGGATACCGACAAGGCCTATTCCCCCACCTTCCAATGTGCCTATCCCACCATACCCTACTCCTAATACCCAATTCCGACCGGAAATCCCCAATACCTCGGGTATTAATGACTTGATGAACCTCATGAATAGAGTCGACCTCGGGTTACATGAAGGGAGGGTCGACAACTACTTGGCCCTTTATCCCCAGTACTATCAAATGGCTCAACAAGGGTAAATTGACCCAAATGGCCCTAAGCCCTCTTGGGCCCAACCACAACATTTGTTCCCTAATCAAGGGGACCAAGCTTGGAATCATGGTGGTGGAGGGCATTCTAGCCAAGGAGGAGGGCATGACCAAGGAGGAAGTTCTCACCGGTATGGCTACCCCCAAAATGAGGATGATGACGAGTGAAAGAGGCCTACCTTATCACCTCCATTTGTATGATACTTTTCTCTCCCTCTCTCTTTTGTATATACATTGCATTTAGCTTAGCTTTCACTTACATTTGTATTATATTTCATATTGCATTTACATTAGTTAGTTCATATAGTATAGTTTGCATTGTAATATATCTCACATGATTCATGTAGTTAGTTGCATACAGGCTAGAATTCATGCATAATCACTAATGACCAATCCTATTCTTTTCTACACTAAAGTGCATTCATTTGTTATATATGTCATACAGAATTGCATTTAGTTAGAGCATGCATTCATTCATATCATATCAATTGTACTTCTATTTCCATAAAACCAAAATCCAAAAAAAGTGTATTTCCTTTTCATTCCTACTCCTACATGTACATTGAGGACAATGTCCAAAATAAAGTGAGGGATGGGAATTTATATTCCAAAAATGCATAAAAATTGAAATTTTTTGAAAAATACAAAAACATGTCTTTTAATTCATAAAATCAAAAACCATAAAAATTTGAAAAATCGGAAAAACCAAAAACATGTTCTTTAATTTAGTAATGTAGAATTGTATATACTTGTGTTTTTGTTCTCTTCTCACATAGATACAACACTACACTTGAGGCATTAGTAAGGGAAAATGAAGACCGCTTGGTATGATCGCTCTAATCTCTATTTCCCTTCCATTTCTTTTTCATATAAGGAGGATGAGCTTACATGTCAAGGAGAATGTGGTGTATTTTGTTGTTGCGGTTAGTGTATCTATGTGTTGTTAGGAGTTGCATTTAGCTTATATGGCATATTAGTTGGTAGAATCATATGCATTAGGATGTATATATGATAGTTGCATCATGGCATGTAGTTTGCATGTTAGAAAAATTTTGTGAAACCGTCTACTTGGGAAGCTTGACAAGTGTATATAGGCCCTAGTAGATGCTTTTTCTTCTTAAGATTTTGCTTGTTAGAATACTTGTAAAACACCCTAGGATGTGTCATGCTAGTATCCTTTGACCCATGGATTAAGGCCTAGTCACGAGTACCTTGTGGTGTGATAACTCCTTGGCTACCGTTTATTCCAAGGTGACCCTGAAACCATGCAACCATCATCATCCATGTTCTACCATACATTTTGTCATCAAAGGGAATCGGCACAAAAACAAAAATTGTTCAAAATTTGAGTTCAAGTATTGAAATGAAAGAAAAGAAAAAGTTTGCAAATGCATCAAAAGAAAAAAAGAGTAACAAAAATGAAAACTCCTATTGATCCCTTTTCCATCGTATCCACTTTTGTGCATGGTAGAGAGGGGACGACCATTCTTCTTATCTAGGCAAGAGGGGAAATTCCGTGATCCTCCAGTGTTTCTAACACCATAGGGAGTCTATTCTTGACAAAAGCATTTAACGATTGAGGACAAAGGTACCCTAGCTTGACACAACTTGGAGGTGATTTATTGGTATCCTTCTAGGCTTAGTAGTTTGAAGAAATTGCATCTATGAAGGAGTGTGTACCCTTGAATTGCTTCCCTTGTAGATAATTTCCGCCACTTAGATAAGGAAAGTGGCTCTTCTTTTGTAGATGCATCCATTACTTGATTTTGTGTGCTTAATGTTGGGATGTGTCGCCATTTTAACAAGACCCACCTTGCCTTGCAAGAAGGCATCCTACCTCATGGTTGTCTTGTTGTGAGTTGAAGGGGCGGAGTGAGACCCGCTAATTGTCTCACATCGGCTATATTAGTATGTTAGTTTAAATAAAGGTCTAGTTTTAGTCACCTCTTTACTCGGGATAAGTAAAGGTTCGGTTTGGGGATATTTGATGTGACTCATATTTGCGCACATTTAGTCCCCTAATTGAGCCCATTTTGCATACTTTTATAACATTTCATGACCATTTTATCAGTCAAATCCTTCCTATTTGCTTTCCTAGTGCATTTTATATGTTTTGTAGGAAAGGAGATAATAAGGCAGAAATTCCCGTCTTTCGTGCATACTTGGAAGCTTATTGACAACATTTGATGGACTAGTATGAAGAGGAGGCGAGAACTAAAGACTAATCTTACAAGAATAAGAAGTAAGTGAAGAGAAGGATTCTGAAGCAGAATCCGAGCGGCCAAAGAGACAAGACACCCGACCAAGAAGCATAATCCGAGCGTCCAACCCTCGAATCCGCTCGGATTCCCTTGCTACAATCCGAGCGGATTTGCTCAAAGACGCTCGTCCACCTCTGCAACAATCCGAGCGGATTTTCTTCTTGGACGAACGGATCGCGGCGTCTTCAGCTGAGATGCTCATCTCTCCGAAAAGACTAGCAATTACCTGCTTAGAACTCAAAAATGTAATTACTAATTTAGCCTTAGTTAACCTAATGAAGCTCTACTATATATACCCCACTTGTAAATAATCAAGGTAAGAAGTTTTTAGAGTAGAGAGCCTCCACATTAGAAATTCCTCTTAGATTAGATTAGGGATAGATTAGAATAGATTACTCTTTAATCTTTCCACAAATCTCACATTAATCTCTCCTTAATTATTGTTCAAGTTTGTTACTTTTGGGTAATTGAAGATTATTGGGTTATTATTGAAGGATTGACAACCCTTCATCAATCAATCAAGTTCTCTTCTTTTATTCTTTGCTTTATTGTTTGGATCATCTCAAGTTTGGTATAATTCCTTTACCCTTTTACTTTTATTGTTTATTTTCCTCATTATCTTATCATGTTTACACTTGTTGTGATGATTGACACCATTAATGACATGTTTACCATGATAATAAGTGAGTAGTCTCTTTAGCTAGGATTAGTGAGTAATTAGGGGAAACAAACATGGGGAATGATTCATGCTTAATCCAATATGTTTTCATAATTAGTTTGCTTGCTTGTTGTGATGTCAACTTTATGCACATGTTATGTTTGATGAAATGTTAAGCCTTTGAATCCTTGCATTTACATCCATCTCTTATCTATTCAACTTGATTTGTAAGATATAAACCAACTCGAGTATTGTTAGGCCATGCATAGAAGTGATTAGGAGGAAACTAAGTCAACTTGTAGATGTTGTACAATCTAATCGATTTGGCTCCGGGACCCAACTCTTCCTAAGAACCGTAAGACATAAACCAACTCGGTTCCTTTACAACATAAATTGCTTGCAACTTTGTGAACATGTTTGTATGATCAACTCCCATGAATCCCCCATGAACCCATGATATCCTAGCACTTTTTGTCATTTGTTTACATCTCTTAGTTTATTGTTTGCTTGACTTTGTTACTTTCATTAGTTTAGAATACAACTACAAACCTCATCAATTGTGACACTAGCATAAATTGAGATAGATAGACTTAGAACCCAAAGCACACCGTCCCATGGATCGACCTCGACTTAACCACTAACTAGTTGTTTGTTGAGAATTATAAATTTGTTCTATTGGGAGACCCTACGACATCACCCACCCATCAAAAGACATGCATAAGACTGCATTCACTAAACAATGGGGTACATATTGCTACACTGTCATGCCCTTCGGTCTAATCAACGTCGGAGCAACCACCAAAAGAACCGCCACCACTCTCCTACACGACATCATGCACAAGGAAGTGAAATTATATGCCGATGACATGATCGTCAAATCAAAAAAGCGGGACGGCCACATCAGCGCTCTTCGAAAATTATTCGCTCGACTTCAAAAATACAACATGAGACTAAATCCTCATAAGTGTGCATTCGGGGTCACCTCCCGAAAACTCCTGGGACACGTCGTCAGCAAAAGGGGTATCGAAATCGATCCTACCAAGATCAAGGCTCTCCAACAAATGCCTCGGCCTAAGAACGAAAAGAAGATTCGGGTATTTCTCGGTCAAGTCCAATAAATCAGCCGCTTCATAGCCAAGCTCACTATGATTTGTGAACCAATCTTCAAGAAGCTCCGCGCCTCCGATCACGCAGATTGGCGACGATTGTCAAAAGGCTTTCGACAGAATAAAATAAATCTTATCCAAGCCTCCTGTCCTCATGCCACCTCAGCAGGGAATTCCCTTATCCTTATACCTGATTGTCACCGACACAGCCATGGGAGCAATGCTAGCACAAACAGTCGACGGTGAAGAATAAGCCATCTACTACATCAGCAAAAAGTTCATTGAATATGAAACAAGATACACCCAACTGGAAAAGACATGCCTTGCCCTGGTTTGGTCAACGAAAAAGTTGCGACACTATATGCTCAGCTACACGCTTCACATCTACTCTAAGATGGGCCCCGTCAAATACATCTTCGAAAAGCCCGTGCTAAACAGAAGGCTGTCTAGGTGGACACTCATGCTATCCGAATTTGACCTCAAATTCGTACCCCTCAAGGTTTTCAAAGGAAGGGCAGTCGCCGATTTCCTAGTAGAAAATCCCGTCAACGAGGTCACTTCCTGACGAAGACATCCTTTGTGCTAATACCGACGCATGGGACCTATACTTCGACGGTGCATCAAACCTGAGAGGCTTCAGGGTAGGAATCCTTATAATATCACCAGAAGGGGAACATGTTTCGATCTCAATCAAGCTAGACTTCGCCGTCACTAACAATGCCACCTAATATGAATCATGACTCATCGGCCTACAAGCAGCCATAACACTTGGCATCAAGGGATTGAGGGTCCACGGCGATTCCTCACTCATTATCAATCAAGTGTCCGGATCATGAAAAATCTGAAGTGACAGCTTGGCACCCAACCAAAGAAAAATCAATCAAGAGGCCGAATTCTTCGACTAATTCAACTACTTCCATTTGCCCCGGGAGGAAAATCAATTGTTGATGCCCTTGAAAAGCTTGCCGCGCTCGTCAACCTACCCGATGACATGACATCGATACCCTTATGTGTCGTGAGAAGGAGCGAGCCAGCTCACATCTGCGCCATCAACAACGACGAGGAAATACATGTCGAACCTTGTTACCAAGCCATCCTCAACTATAAAACAAAAAACGTATTCCCTCCCAACTCTGATATAAGAGGACAAAGAGCCATCTGTTTACTTGCATCACAATTCGTGATAAACCAAGAACAACTATACAAAAGAACACCCCAAGGGATCCTTCCCCTTTGCATTGATCATCACAAAGCCAAAAAAAGTCATGGGAGAGGTCCACGACAGAGAATGTGGCCCTCACACGAGCGCAATGATGCTAACCGGAAAAATCATGCAGTTAGGCTACTACTAGACCACCATGGAAGCCGACTGCAGAAACTACGTCAAACATTGCCACAATTGCCAAATTTTCTTCAACATACAACACATACCACCATCCCTTTTATACGCCATGACATCACCCTGGCCTTTCTCGACGTGGGTCATCGACATCATCGGAAAAGTCAACCCGATATGCACCAAAGGACATTGCTTTATCGTCGTGGTAATCGACTACTTCACCAAATGGGTAGAGGCACAGTCCTATGCAGTCTTGACCTCCAAACAAGTGGCCAAGTTTATTCAGGACAACATCATCTGTAGATATGGGGTACCCCATGAGATCATCATCGACCAAGGCTCCCACTTCCGGGTGGATAACACAAGCCTTGTTGGACAAGTACAGAATCAAACGACATCGATCATCCCCCTATCGCCTGCAAACCAACGGAGCGGTAGAGGCAGCAAACAAAAATCTTGTCACCATCATCAAGAAGATGCAAGATAATTACCGCGATTGGCCGAGCAAACTCCCATTCGCACTCTGGGGATACCTAACCTCCATTCGAACACCAATAGGAGCCACACCCTTCTACCTAGCATACGATATGGAGGCAGAGCCACACCCTTATACCTAGCATACGGTATGGAGGCGGTTCAACCACTGGAGTTGGAGGTCACATCTCTCCGCATCCTACTGGAAAGTCAAGTCTCTGAGGCGGAATGGACCCATCAAAGGTTCGAACAACTCACGCTTCTAGACGAACGACGACTCAACGCCTTACACAACGTTCAGCTATACCAACGACGCATACAACGGGCATTCTACAAGAAGGTCAAACCCAGAAACATAAAAGAAGGCGGCTTGGTCCTCAATTCGGTTCGAGCACCATTACCCATCGATCTGAGGGGCAAATTTAAAGCCAATTGGGCCGGGCCATATTTGGTCAAGAAAATACTTTCATGGGGCGCAGTGAGACTGAGTGACCTAGACGGGGAGGATTTCACAAACCCGACCAACCTAGACCAACTCAAGAAATACTACCTTTGAACCCTAGAAATCACAAATCTTTCCCTAGTTTCACAACTAGTGACCACAATCTCCCTCTTAAGTCAATTCCTCAAAGCGTTCTGATTTGAAATTGCATGTTTTATCGAGTCTAAGTTGCGGCACCTTACCATGTTTTGAATAACCTTTGATCTGTCAAAGGCAACATCCATTTGCACTCAAACCAAAACACCTGAACTACGAGCATCGTTTGATTTCACCTCTTCAAGTGGATACGTAGGCAGTCCTTTCTTAAACAAGGAGGATACAACCACAATACCCAAACAAAATTAACAAAACATTCGAACTACGAGCATGGTTTGATTTCACCTCTTCAGGTGAATACGTAGGCAATCCTTTCTTACACAAGAAGGATACAACCATACCCACACACAAAAAAAAAATCACCCATACCAACTTCAAAACAAAAGAGAGGGGAAAACATTCCCTTTCCCACAAAAAAAAAGAAGCCTTTCTCCCTTCCCACAAAATTCCCTTTCACAGGTGCAATGTTTAGGATAATTCAAACCGAATTGCCTTTACGAAATGGGTGGAAGAAACAACAAGCGTTCACAACTTATTTTAACACAAGCAATCCTCTTATTTAATTAATAAGGAGAAGGATTACAAACTCGACAGCCAATAAAGCTAAGCAAGCCTACAACTTGTCAAAACTAGAATGTCGACTAAGACATCTGACATAGTAAAACTAGCATAAAAATACACAATACATAGCTACTACAACATAATAAAAATGCACAACACTATTACAACATAATAGTAAAACGGGTAATGGAGGTCTTCTTTCTTCCATTTTACCCTTGTCATTCCCCTCGGGGTACATCTTCCCCTTGTTCTTCTTGTTGGCCCGCCTAGCATGAACCTCCTCTTCAGAACGGATCTTCAACGGATCCACAACGGCGAAGACCTCCAGTCTTCTACAAGACCCCATACTCGGTCCGAGCCGAGCCCACACACAACCCACTACATCTTTGAGACCTGAGCTCCTCCTCTTTGGTGGCCTCACTACATCCGGGCTAACATCATCGACATAGTCGTCAAAGAAGGCACGGTTTGCCTTGCCAACTTTTCTATACTTCAAGTCGACAACCTCGTCCTTGCGGAACTTGGACCTTTCTTCCACGGTTTGAGCTCTTGACCACTTGACATAAGCGGGAGTCACCCGTGTCGTGGGAACGGGGTTTAGTACCTCCCAGGTCGGCCGAGTGGCCCACCACCTCTCGAAAATCTCCACAAGCTCGGAGTTTCGAAAAACATTCTCTTGGACGAGAGTATCTTGGGTGGGCACCTTTTGTTGGCGGCCCATTTGCCTCATAAGCCTTTCGGGATAAATGAAGGAAGCAACCTTCAAGCCCACCACCATCAAGGAGCAAGAACAAGTGGCCGGAGCGGGCAACCCCGTGAAGGACCTAAAGTGCCACCATGGCACCACACAACAGATATGAGGACCACCCTCCTCCATCAATCTCGAGGTCCAATAGGCCTCAGTGGACGCAAAGCTATCCGAATACAACCTCTTCCTCATATTAAGGTGACGGAAGGAGTAAGAAGAAGAATCGACCAGAGGCTCTACGTACCTTAGCCTCTATAAGAGCCACACTTGGAGGATCCTTAGAGATCCGAACGAAGAAGCTTCTCCACAAGTGCCCTTCTAATCAAAAGCTTGGATGATCTCACCAAGCACCAACCATGATGGATCCCACCCATGCTCCATTTGCTCAACCACATGTACAAGGGTCATACTACCATACCATTTTGACCCCTCCTTCTTCAAGGCATCGACGAGGAGATACGCATGCACTAGGCAAATGGCAAGAGCCCTTCTCCTAGCCACCTCCAAGACATTGACATCCAACCGGTTTGAGAAGATGTTAATAAGAGACAACATATCCACACCATGAGGAGTAAGAAAAAAGTTCACTTGGCTCGTTGACAAGCCCAACATTGAACGAAACTTCTCTTTATAACACAATCGAGTAGGGGGAAGCACCAGAGTACAACCCGGCCATCCTCCAATGGCGCCGACTTCTTCGGCAAGAGGGCAAATTTCACCTTTCGCGAAAACGAAAACATGATATTTCGAATCCTAAAACCGAGAGCATATTTCAAGAAACGAGGATTGAACCTTGACTTGACGAAGCACCAACAATTTACCAACTCCAATTACGACGAGTTGATACTTCTTGGGAGGCGATAAATCCCGACACCAACGTCGCAACCTATTTTCAAAAGTATCCATGAATTTGTTTTTCTGGAAGAAGAAGAAGGTTTTCGTAGAGATGTTTTCCGTGTTTCGGATGATGAAACAATGAAGCACAAACGTCCCTATTTATACAAAACAATCAACGCTTTTTTCCGTAAAAAGGGGGAAGCTCACTTGCATCGCCTAGGGCCTCGCGCCTCTTTAGGCTGATTCTCAGGATCCGCACCTTGATTAGTCCCTATCAAGTTGTGTTTCTTCTTGACACATAGAAATTATCGCCTTAAGGCTTGCGCCTCTTCGGGATTATCCGGAAATTTTTGTGTTTTCTCACAATCACATTTCCTTGTTTTCGCGTTTCACGAAATCCGGCACGATTTCCATGACGCAGCTTTAAACATACGGATTTTATTTTCTTTTTTTAAGGGGGGAAGGGCTAGTCGCCCCGATCCGCGACAGATCATTTTCATGTAAGTCAAAAATTCCGAAATTTTTCGCTTTCTCCACAAAATCCAAAATTGATAACACAACGTCAATTTTTCTCACAAATTCAAACTCTTGCAAATCCGAGTCTTGTTCCCACAAATATCAAATCAAACACACTTGCAAAATCTCTTTCGAAATTCATCCATGACAGTTTTAGTTTTAGTTTTTGAGTCGCAAATCAATTTTGGCAAAATTCAATGCAATTTAATTCAAACACGAATTAATTTCTCGAAATTTCAAAACAATTTCATTTGGAAAATCAAAACGTGACGACTTGTCGCAGAATTTTCAAAGTTTCTTTTCGATTTCAATTTTAACTTCGAGTAGTCATGGTTATTTTTGTTTTCATCAAATGCTTTTACGTGTTTGCGTGCATGCATATGTGTTACCTGTTGCCTGTTTTCTACGCTAACGATGCAGGGACAAATGCCGAAACAAATGGGGAATCAGCCGCTGACCGTGCTTCTCCGAAACACAACACAAAAAAAAGTCAAACACAAATAAACTACAAACCAAAAACACATATATATAAACCGCCTCACCCAAAATGTACGTATATGATGTGACTCATATTTGAGCATATTTAGTCCCCGAATTAGCTTCATTCCTATGCTTTTTAGTGCATAATTGGGTCATTTACTATCCTTAGCTTCCTATTTTACATATTCTTTGAGGTTTTGTTTTCTTGGTAGGAGAGGAGTGCAAACCTTGCATTTTCATGGCAAAATGGAGCTAAATTGATCTAATTCAATGACCAAGCATCAAAGGGAAGACGATACTAGAAGGCCTATGTAGATAATAAAGTAGATTGGGCAATGATAAGCGGATCCTTGCATCCTCAACAAGATCCCTGAGGATTGTTGAGGAAAGAAGAAAAGAGAAGTGCCTGACCTAGGATCCGAGCGGCTCCCTGCCAATCCGAGCGTCTCCCTGCTCACAATTCTGAGCGTCCCGATGCCGAGACACTCGTCTTAAAGCCAACCAATCCGAGCGTCTCTCCCCTGATCCGCTCGGATTCCCTTGCAGACTCCACCGTGCCTACCGCCTAGACGCTCGGGACGAGCATATTCTCTGGGGACTAGCAAAACGGAGATGAGCATCTCCTTGGAGAAGAGCACTTCCTCAACTTTTCTTAAGGGTCTTAATAGTCATTTAAGCCCTTAGTAACCTTAATCCTTGTACCTAATCTTTAGTATAAATACCCCATTGTACTACTTAGATTATCATCAAGTCTTAATACTCCTTTATCTCATCTTAATACTCTATTAATCTTGTAATCAACTCTTAATTTAGCATTAATACAAATCTCATTTCTTAATCTTTCCTTAATTTCTCTATTGTTCATCATTTATTTTGGGTAATTAGAAGATTATTTGGGTTTATTTGGAGGATTGACAACCTTCCATCAATCATCAAGTACTTCTATTATTCTTTGCTTTATTATTTGGAATCATCTTTATAGGTATAATTCTCTCTTAATCACTTTTTAATTATTGTTAATCATCTTCATTTATTCATCATGTTTTGACTTGCTAGTATGATTGACAACCTTGTTAGTGTTAGGTTTATATACCTATTATTAGACTCCTTTAATGATGAACTAATTAACTTCTTAATTATATGTTCTTTAGATCTAGTGCATGCATAACAAAATAACAGATTTATAAGGAAAAACAATGTCCCTTACATTGCTATATGGTTCGAAATATAGGGCACAAGTAAGGCCACCTTCCTTTACTTGTTCTTGAGCTTAATGTGATGGATGATCCTCCAAGATCCCAAGTATAGAAATCCTCCTTAGATTGCACCCAAGACTTACCCTTAAACTAGTATACTAATTAACTAGATTATTATACTAGTGCCCTTCAAATGGTTCTACTATTATATCTATTACTACACTAGTAATGTTATTGTGATATTATAATGGATGAACAAATGCTTGTGAATCTCAAAATCTTAATTTAGAGAGATAAAGAGAATATGTGAAGGTTTGCATGTAGAAGAGCATGAATTAATTAACAACCAAATTGAGAACAAAATGTTCTCATATATGATGCATGCAACCAGTGGAAAGGGGCCAAGGAAGGCATCTTTGCCTTTCTCTTTTTGTCTTCACAATGTGTCGGTGTGTAAGACAAAGTAGGATAGGTGTAAGGCTACAAAAGCAAAGCCTATTATTATTTCTCATAAAATAATTCATCCTCACACCATACTACTCCCTCCATTCGGTCCATGTACCATAAAATGGACTACCATTTTATTTTGTCAATTTGTCATTTGTCACACAACATGTCACATGTAGTATTTTACATGTTATTAATTAATTTAATGCATATTTATCACATAAATATCATTTTAAAAATTAATTAAATTAAATATAACAAATTGACTAGTGATACTTGATCATATAAATAAAATGGGCCATAAAATTATAATTCACAACATTTTGTAATTATAATTAACCATTCATTCTTATCTCTATTGTTTCTCAAACAATAAGTAATTTTAGTAATAAAGCATTTTTATTACCAAAATGAATCTTATTTAATCCCATTACAATAAGATACGAATATTCTCTATCACAAGTAAATTGTTCAATTTTAAGGAATTGATTACCTTGTATCGTCATACAAATAATCAATTTATCCATTAAGGGAATTGTCCTTTAGGTGTGACCTTAAGGGATCAACTGACCACCACCGTCACACGACAGTAATGTCAAACTCTAGTCAGCCAATCATTACCGATTAATGACGATCAGTTGATTATATAATAAATCATCCCTCACGTATTCTTAATATGAGATTTAATTATGATATTAAATCATGTGATCGCACTATTGTTGAGGACACATTTTCCAACAATCTCCCACTTGTCCGAGACAAGTGTGCGTCACCAATTCTCTTGTCCTATTACAATCTCCCACTCAATGCAAGGTGTCTTGCAGGTCGTACTTACATTTGATCATATCTTGAGTGGTTTCCTCGATCAGGAGAGTAACTGTCTGACCGGAATTATCTACCATAGATACCTTCCGAGCGTGGCCACGCATTTCCAATTAACTACTCCTCGAGTGGCCTTGAGATTTCAAAAACCCTAACAAGGGGTGGACAATTCATATCATCCTATTCCCTTCGTTCAGCCACAGTCCATCATAACCCAAAATATACCCAGTTTGACCTCATTTACGAAGTCGTAGAGTATAAATCAAAGCTAATCAGGAGTTTGTGCCAACTTGGGCAAATAGTCTCTAGTCAAAAGAATTGACTCATAAGAATACTATAGTAGCTCTTGCCACGACCAGGCTTTATAAATTACCAGAACTCTATAAGCGGTCACTGCCCGACAGAGTGTCCCATACAATCTGCCTATGTGATTGACTAGTCATCCCATATGACTCTATGGCACTTGAACTTGCCATCAATCGCATCACACTCTAGTCACTTCGAGTCGTCACCTCATATAATTAACTAGGGGCGTATACCATATCAATCAAGTTCACTTTAATGGGGTTCAATTTGTCTCTACAACCCATTCGGATACGACAAGGTAACGGGTGAGTTTAATGAAACTCAAACGATAAATGCGATTATCACATATGAATAGTCAATACACTATTACTACTTCATATCTTATAATCCTTAGTGTATTATTAACACTAGTAAAAATGCAATAAAATTTTGGCAAGTGGATATACTCTATATCCATATATTCCAACTTTGTCAATTGTTATTTCCTTCTATTCAATGTTATTTCTAATAATTTGAATTTATCTCTAAGTATTTGTCTAGTCTTCTTACTAGACTTGGGCTCTTTAACTTGAAAGATGCTCCCACTGTTATCACATAACTTGTGAGAAAGTCATTTGTAGAGGGATTCATCCTTAATTCCTACGTTGACCATTTTACCATAATTTACTTAGATTCCTTTTGTAGAATTTGCAATGTGCGAAACTAAAACACTTTTCTAGTTTCTTACTCCTTAGTTAATAAGATATCCTAGGATTTCAACAAATCCCTTTTGGTTTGGAAACTTAAGTTTGTGCAACCCTTCAACACAAAACTTAGTTTTTCATCCAAACATATGAACAAGTCTTGAATTGTCCTTTAAGACTTTCACAAGACCATTTTATGAATTAACTTGTTATTGACTTATCATGCTTCTAGCATATGGTTCATCACAGCACGTGCGTCTGTTGGCATAAATGATCGTTCTAATGGCGGAAACATTTGCAATCGATTTCATGTGATCAACACTTAAATAGGTTCAGTGAATGACTATGACTCCATCATAGTATTTCCACTTCTATCAACATGAATAGCCTATTTGAACTTGTTGATGTAGAGCAGGTATGAAAGATCTTATCGTCATAAGACTCTCTACTCTATGCCAATATTCTCTCATATAGATTCAAAAATCTAGAATACTTTGCATCCCATTCCAAGTCTCCCAATCACTCTTGCCAGAAGAGAACATTGGTACATTATTCTCAATAAGTAATATGTCTTTAATATATAAGACATGGAAACATGATTTTGGCTCCCACTTAACTTCATGTATAATCATGATTCTTCAATAATGTGAATGAAACCATTCACTATTATCACATGAAAAGTATAATCCTTTAATGCTTGCTTAAGACCATCGTAGGTTCACTTAAGAAAGCTACGCATAAGATGTTAGGACACTTAAATCTTTATCTAAGGTTTTGTGTTTCAAACACTTCCTTCTCTAAATTCCCATTTTAGAAAAGCGAATTTTATTTGCCATTCTTCATTAGAATTAAATGCGGCAATTCCTAACACAATTTATCTTGATCAACATCTTCATGTAAATCTTATGCATTTGTGTACTCTGAAGCTCTATTTACCTTTAAAGAGACCCTCACTTTAAAGTAAATATATTCATGAGTAACCGTTTTCGGATTGTAATGCTATGGCTCGTATGTAACAAGGTCATGATACTATCACTTTCACAAAGTAATATTTTAACCAATAAGGCATGTGCGATAAACTCCCACTGAACTATGCTCCCATTCTATCTTCATAGACTATAGTTCAACTATACTCCCACTCTATAATTCTATTACTTTCACAAAGTAACACTATAAGACATGTTTGTAACGATCCAATCTACTCCTACTCTATCTCTCAAAAATACATCTATCTTCTTGAGAGATAGCTTTGTGAGTTATAAACATATATATGGTGGAATATTAGGAGTCTATCTAGACTATGTATTAGCTATCAAATGGCCATCCCTAACATGGCAATTTGATTCATGTAATATACGAGTCTTATCCATGTCATCTGTTTAATAGACTCTATATTCTAGGTATCTCATGGTTGACCATCCGTGTAGAATAATGTGTCCGTATGGTATCGTAAATTCCCTACCTGATGAGTTCAATAGCTCATTACAACTTTATAATTGATCTTACATAAATAAGTTGTTACATTTAGTAACAATGACATAAGGAGAATCAAATTCATAGCTTATGGACATATAATGATATAATCATCATAATCGTCTATTTTATCAATTTAAGTTGTCTATCTAATGTTTCACTATGCAAGTAATTTATGATGATGATTTTAGAACAAGTGATACAACAAGTGATTTGGGTTGAAAACCAAGCCACAAATATCCAAAGCACAACAATTGTTTAAAGGATTACAAACCAATTTCCAAGTCACACAAGGAAATCAAAATAGTTCTAAAAACTTCAAATACATCATAAAAATAAAGACAAAGCAAATTAAAGCCAAGCTTCCATTGATCCATCACCACGGTTGGCTACTCTAGCTTCCCACATGATCCTCTAGGCTTGCTTCTCCTTGCCTTTGTCCTTGCTAGGAGCCCCTATTTACAATAAAAAGGGGTAATCATCACAACTTGTATCATCATACCAAGGTTGAGATTGAAACATAAAAGATAGGGATAGTCATATACCTACTGGAATAACCTTTCCAGCTTTGATGTCGCCAAGATATTTGGAACATTTTCTCTTCCAATGCCCAACACCACAACATTAGTGGCACTTGTCCCCAGACGAGGCACTGTACTTGGGCTTGGAGGAGCTTGCTTCATAAGTCTTAGCTTTGTTCCTGTTGGGAGTTCGCTTCTTTTCCTTTTTCCCGCCTTTTTTGAAGGTTCCCTTACTCTTATGATTGACATTGAGCACATCTTTGGTGGTGCTAACACTTTGCCCCCTGTCCCTTTCGTCTTGCACAAGCATTTTATGCAACTCATCAAGGGAAACTTTCTTATCTTGCATATTAAAATTCACCCGAAATTGAACATATGCCTTGATTTTGTTGAGGGAATGAAGAATTCGATCAATTACGAGTTCATTGGGAATTTCCACCTTATGCATTTTCAAGGTCTCAACATGCTCCATCAACTTGAGCACATGAGGGCTAACTTTTTTGCCCTCCTTAATGTTGAGATCAAAGAATGCTGAAGCCGCTTCATATTGTATGATTCTAGGAGCTCGTGAAAACATGTTCACTAGCTTCATGTCGATCTCATAAACGGTGCTAATCTTTATAGCCCTTGTTTGGAGTTCAGCCTCCATAGCAAAGATCAACACATTTTTTATCGCGGCCGACTCCTTTTGGTAAACCTCATAGGCTTGCCTAGCGGCGGCGGTGGACCTAGCATTAGGTTCGGTGGGAGATGCCTCGGTAAGGTAACGAAGCTTGTCGTCACCCTCTGCGGCTAAGCGAAGTTGCGCGTCCCAATCGGCGAAATTGGACCCATTCTTTTCTAACTTACAACGATCCATGAAGGATCGGAGCCATGACACATTGGTGAGCATGTTGGAGCTAGTGGTTGCGGATGTGATTGGAGTTGCCATTGCGATTGATAAAACGATTTTGACTACAAAATACGAAGTGAAGGAATTAATTAACATCTATCGTTTTGATAATACTCGTAAATATAACTACAAGTATTTAAGCATCTATGTAGTGACCTCCACCCAACTAACATAAATGATTCCGAGATCCAAATTCATATTAATACGGGTACAGTGAGCCGAGTCATCCCTTATTAATATAACTCGGTGGATTAACCTCTTAATCGATTTTACTTTTAGAACTCTCGGTTGATAAAAATTACTCTAATTTTCATCTTTAGCCCGGAACACATGCGACTACGGTCACGAATACTTCCGTTGATCTCAATCCAAATTTTGATGTAATAACATTTTATTACCCACTTACCCAACGTAACAAGGTTTGTATTACGGTGATGCCGGCTTAACTCCCTTATGAAATTGGGATTCATGGTTTCTACTATTTGGTAAGGCTATTTCTCAATTATTATATGTGAGAGGTCTTGTCAATTTATTATCTATCACGTTTTAAGTGAACTAAAGCGGTGAACTACGATAATTATAATTTACATGGTCAATGACTCGATATAAAATGCATGTTGTTGTTATGGCGATTTGGCAATGCATGTAACATATTAAAAGAAATGCAAAGCAATAATAAAATTCCTAGTATGGCCTTCCTAAAAATAGAAAATCAAATAATCTATTACATATTCGGAAACCAATTCCTTTGGTCCCTTGAATCTTCAATTGCACGCCTTCCAAGAACAAGGTCTTCGTCGGATCACCTTTCCGAATGGCACCGTCTTGAAGATACTCCATAATTACAAATAATAATAAAAATACAAGGCTATTCCTATTATACATTTGTAAAATGGAAAAACTAGTAAAAATAAAAGTGATACGAGATCACATTAAATTACAACCGAATCAATATTCCCTTTCACTACGGGTAATATCAATTAAAACTAAGGCCATACTAAGATAAAATTACATATTTCAAAATTATATAAATAAAAGACATTCAACAATTGAAATATTCAGCATTATAATATGTACCTATTATGCCAAATGATGTGCCAAATCGCCCTATTTAACTTGTGCCGTACATATAACCTGGTTTTATGAAAATGCGTGATAATAACCTTTTATAATCACTAATTAACACTTAAATCCCATCTAAGCTCAAGTTAATTATCCTAACACTTTTTAGGACTCAATTTTTGACAATAATTCAACTTGATTTAATTTTATGCTCGTTTTTTACCTTAAAATCATAATATATATGAAATAAATCCAAATTAAATCATAAAAATTTTAAATTTTGAATTTTAAATTTTTGAACATTCTGGAATAATTCCATGACACTCATAATGTCAAAAATCATGGTTAAAATTTTCGAATTAAGTTTGAGAAAATATAGTTGCATTTTATCGGTTTTATCTCATAAAACATCTAAAGTATCCAAAAAATAATCCAATCAACTTTACAACCTTATATATGATTAGTGGGATATTTATGCAACCGAAAATAATTTTCTCATGTAATGCAAATCGTTTTAGCTATTTATGCTAAAGTAGTCACATTTTATGCCATTTTTACTCTAAAAATTCATAAATCATGCTAAAAGAGATAATTTAATCTATAAGTTCACATACACTCTGTAAATTATGCATGTGACAACATATTAAAATCTCATGGCCTAATTCGAAATTTAACTATTTTTAACCATTTTACCTCTTTTAATCCATTTTTATCTCATAAAAATCATAAATCATGAAATATTAATCCAATTAATACGAGATTTTACACACAACTTGTAAAATATGGATGTGAGGTCATATAAAATTTTCAAGGTCATAAACTTAGTTTAATTATTTTTAGCTTTTTAATTCCCATTTTAGTCATAAAAATGTCATAAAATGACCAAAAATCCTTAAAATGAGCAATAAATTTCCATAAATCATAAAAATGACCTAAAAATATTTTAGGACCAGAATATATAACATGCATGATGATTTTGTCGCTTATACTTATAAATCACAAATTTTTAGTTTTATATGTTAACTTTTTAACTCGGAAAAACAATAACCGATTATGCATGCAACATCCTTATGCTCTGATACCACTTGTTAGGTTTATATACCTATTATTAGACACCTCTAATGATCAACTAATTAACTTCTTAATTATATGTTCTTTAGATCTAGTGCATGCATAACAAAATAAAAGATTTATAAGGAAAAACAATGTCCCTTACATTGCTATATGGTTCGAAATATAGGGCACAAGTAAGGCCACCTTTCTTTACTTGTTCTTGAGCTTAATGTGATGGATGATCCTCCAAGATCCCAAGTATCTAAATCCTCCTTAGATTGCACCCAAGACTTACCCTTAAACTAGTATACTAATTAACTAGATTATTATACTAGTGCCTTTAAAATGATTCTAAGATTATATCTATTACTACACTAGTAATGTTATTTTGATATTAGAATGGATGAACAAATGCTTGTGAATCTCAAAATCTTAATTTAGAGAGATAAAGAGAATATGTGAAGGTTTGCATGTAGAAGTGCATGAATGAATTAACAACCAAAATGAGAACAAAATGTTCCCATATATGATGCATGCAACCGGTGGGAAGGGGCTAAGGAAGGCATCTTTGGCTTTCTCTTTTTGTCTTCACAATGTGTAGGTGTGTAAAACAAAGTAGGATAGGTGTAAGGCTACAAAAGCAAAGCCTATTATTATTTCTCATAAAATAATTCATCCTCACACCACACTGCTCCCTCCATTCGGTCCATGTACCATAAAATGGACTACCATTTTATTTTGTCAATTTGTGATTTGTCACACAACATGTCACATGTAGTATTTTACATGTTATTAATTAATTTAATACATATTTATCACATAAATATCATTTTACAAATTAATTAAATTACATATAACAAATTGACTAGTGATACTTGATCATATAAATAAAATGGGTCATTAAATTATAATTCACAACATCTTGTAATTATAATTAACCATTCATTCTTATCTCTATTGTTTCTCAAACAATAAGTAATTTTAGTAATAAAGCATTTTTTTACCAAAATAAATCTTATTTAATCTCATTACAATAAGATACGAATATTCTCTATCACAAGTAAATTGTTCAATCTTAAGGAATTGATTACCTTGTATCATCATACAATTAATCAATTTATCCATTAAGGGAATTGTCCTTTAGGTGTGACCTTAAGGGATCAACTAACCACCACCGTCACACGACAGTAATGTCAAGCTCTAGTCAGCCAATCATTACCGATTAATGACGATCAGTTGATTATATAATAAATCATCCCTCACGTATTCTTAATATGAGATTTAATTATGATATTAAATCATGTGATCGCACTATTGTTAATGACACATTTTCCAACCAGTTAACATGTTAAACTTTGTAATGAGTGAGTAGTTTACTTAACTAGGGTTAATGGGGAATTAGTGGAAACGAATATGGGGATTGATTCATGCTTAATCTAATATGTTTTCATAATTAATTTGCTTGCTTGTTGTGATTTCAACATATGCACATGTTATGTTTGATGAAATGCGAGCCTATAAATCCTTGCATTTTTTACCCATCACTTACCTTTTCAATGAGACTTGTAAGACATAAACCAACTCGAGTCTCATTAGACCAAGCATATAGTTGGATAGGGAGGATTAAGTCGACTTGTAGGTGTTGTACAATCTAATCGATTCAGCTCCGGGACCCAAACCTTCTTAGGGATTGTAAGACATAAACCAACTCGATCCCATCACAACAATAAGTGCTTGCATCTAGTAGAAAACATGTGTTTATGATCAAATCTCATGAATCCCCTATGAACCCATGACACCCTAGTGCTTTTAATCAATTGTTTACATCTCATTTTAATCTTCTTGCTTGTTTTACATTGTTGATTAGCTTAGTTGATCTCCTATCTCAACCCAAATTGTGACACCCTTAGACACAACCATTTGCAATCAAAAATCCTACATTAATACCCGTCCTTTAGGACCTGACCTTTACTTACCTCTTTACTAAGAGTAGAGTAGTTTGTGAAGTTATAAATATTGTTTTGGTTAAGGTAACTTTTGACGACAAGTAACAAAACCGACGAACCAAAAATGGCGCCGTTGCCGGGGACGGTGTTAACTTGATTTGATTTTCTTTGATTGTTTTTAGTTGTGTCTTTCTTTACCTTGGGGGAAGTCAAACTCCTCAAGGTTTGTTCTAATTGTTTTTGAGTTGTTTGATATTTTGCATGTCTAGGAGATCACAAGGTAACTTGTTACCCATTGATCTTGAAATTGAAAGAACTTTGACCAACAATAGAAGACTTGCTAGAAATACTTTGAGAGGTATTGGTGAGATTATGGACATTCAACCAAATAATATTGAGTTCATCAACCCTTTTGCAAGAGAAGGAGAGGATAACCCAACACAAAACCAACCACAAAATAAACCCACAATGCCTAAATTTTCATCACATTCCGTACCAACCGAGGAGAACCTACCAAATGGTACTCCTACTCCACAACATTTAATCGGTAATTTCATTGCAAAATCCGCATTTATACAATTAGTTGAGAGAAGTAAATTTGGGGGGATGCCTGGTGAAAACCCTCATTCTTATATGGAGACTTTTTGTGACTATTGTGATGCGATTTCTCAAACCGGAGTTACTCAAGACCAAATTCGATAGGTCTTATTTCCTTTTTCTTTGATTGGTTCTGCGAAACAATGGTTGAAGAACCTAGATAAGGCTACTCTTGGTATTGACTCTTGGAAGAAATTGGCACTTGCTTTCTACAAAAAGTTTTATCCTCCGGAAATGACTAACATGTTTAGAGCCCAAATCACCGGGTTCAAACAAAGGGATGAGTAATCTTTGTTTGAAGCATGGGAGAGATTCAAGGATACTTGTTGATCTTGTCCACACTATGGACTTAGCGAGTGGTTCCTTGTACAACAATTTTGGAATGGTCTATATGAAGACTCCTGAAACATTCTCAATATGGGATCAAATGGTATGTTTACCGAAGTTGCTAATAATCAAACATGGAACATGATTGAGTAAATGGCGGTCTATAACTCGCAATATAGTAGACCTCGGAAGGCTAATAGAGGAGGAAAGCATGAAGTGGACTCTATTACTCAATTGGGTGCTCAACTTAGTGCTCATATTAACACCATTAATTTGAAGTTTGAGAAGGCTATGGCAAAACTTGAAGAGGCCTCCAAATCACCTAAGCAACATGTTAATGCCATGGTGACATCTTCATCAATTCCAAGTGGAGTATGTGAGAGTTGTGGAACTTTGGGACATGACCAAAGTGAATGTAGGGGAACAAGTGAACAAGTGAATGTTTTCCAAGCATACAAGAATGGTACCCCTTATTCCAACTATTACAATGAAAACACCAAATTCCATCCCAACCTCTCATACAAAAGGCAAAATGTTCAAAACCCTCAAACAACATACACCCCACCTCCAATGAGAAACCAAGCTCAAAGACCCTTTTACAATCAAAACCAAAGTTATCAAAATCAACCTCCATACAATCAAACAAATGAGCAAGGTTTTGATGTTCAAAAAGCGGTCCTCCAAATGCAAAAGAACCAACAAGAATTTTTCACTCAAATGCAAAAGGATAGTCAAGCAAAAGACATCACCATCAACAACATACTAGCTCACACAAAGATGTTGGAAACCCAAATGTCTCAATTAGCATCTTCTAGTTCACAAAGACAAAAGGGGCAATTTCCACCTCAAGGTAATCCCCCAAGATAAGAGTCGGTGAGTGTCATCCATTTAAGGAGTGGTACAAGGTATGATGGGCCGAAGACGCCCGTTGATGAAGATGTTGTGAATACTAGTGACAAGGAAAGAGTTGTGGAAAACTCTAGGGAAGAAGAACCCACCATTCAAGAAGTTTCAAATAAGGATGAAGAAAAGGCTAAAGAGAAGGAGCCTATTGTGATTCGACTTCCATTTACAAGTCGTCAAGCTAAGCCTAAGTTTGATGAACAACTTGGGAAGTTTATGGAGATTGTGAAAAACTTGGAAGTCTCAATTCCATTTACGAAATTAATCAATCATGTTCCGGCCTATGCAAAATACATGAAAGATATTCTTAAGAGGAAAAAATCCATCCGGAAGCTTGAGACTATTGCTTTCACTAAGGTGAGTAGTGTCATCCTACAAGGAAGTTCACCTCCAAAACTAAAGGATCCGGGAAGTTTCTCTATTTCATGCACCATTAGCGACACCACAATCAACAAAGCTCTATGTGACCTTAGGGCAAGTGTGAGTGTCATGCCATATTCGGTGTGCAACAGGCTAGGAATGGGAGAGCTTAAGTGCACTAATATCACACTTTAAATGGCGGATCGATCAACGAAGACACCTTTAGGGGTATGGGAAGATGTGCTGGTAAGAATTGGCAAGTTCTTCATCCCGGTGGACTTTGTTATTGTTGATATGGAGGAGGATTCCAACATTCCTATCATTCTAGGAAGACCTTTCTTACACACCACGGGAGCAGTGATTGACGTGAAACATGGAGAGCTCACACTCGAAGTGGGAGATGAAACGATTACTTTTAATCTTGACAAGACAATGTGAGCTCCCCGACTACATGAGCCATGTTTCATGGTTGATCATTATAGCCGAGAAAGCGATAGGAAGAAGTTGGCATCTCAATGCAAAGAACAAGCTATGGGTAAAGAATCACCACCCATATGGGAGAAGAAAATGGGTAATCTCCAAGATACTCCATCCAAAGAGCAAGAATGTTTTAACATGAATGAGAGCCTGAATAGCTCACCACCACTCATGTCAAGAGAAGAAGAAGGCCTCATTGGCCATAATGACAAGAAGAAAGAGGAGTTGTTCTCATCAACTCATGATACTATTGGGGAACAAGTAGACGAAGTACGCGGTCTTTGGGATGATGAGTTTGAAGGGATATTCAATCCTTATATTGGTAATGTTATGACCCAAGACCACGATGAAGAACAGCATGTGCAAAGGTCTATTGAAGATCTTTATCATAACAATGAATAAGCTTTTCACTACTTCTTCAAGGTGTTGAGCAACATTAGCAACACCTTGGCTATGCCCCCTTGACATCTCTTACATGGATGAGAGTTTGGTGGAGTCCTCCCTAAACCACCATTTGTAAATATTCTAACCCCTTAACTTGCATATTACTTATTGTATTGCATTTTTGTCAATTTTGGATTTGTATTTTTATGCTTTGATCAAGATTTTCATTTTGAGAGAAAGTGAGGGAGGGACTTAAATGTTTATTGATGTGTAGTGTTTTGACATAGTGTGGGGATAGCAATTGCCTAGGCTATCCAAGACTTCGTAGTGCCCCCACAATGAAGACCAAGGGAATGAAGAGTAAATGACATGGGTTATGAAATACCCACGGGTGGAACTGAATCCGTGAGGTACAGGGACAATCCGAGCGGCCCGGCAAGAATCCGCTCATCATGAAGAGAATCCGAGCGTCCTGGGAAGATGACGCTTGTCCTGGGAGAGCTTGAGAATACAATTTTTGGTCTGACTAAAGATCTGAGCGTCTCCATACAGAATTCGTTCGTCTCAGTCAAGAAGCTCGTCTCACAGAGGATCCGCTCGTCCTACTGCTGGTAAAATTTGGGATTTCTCCCTGACAAGGAATCCGAGCGTCCTCAAGGAAATCCGCTCGTCTCCCTTCAGAAAGACGCTCGTCTTCATCAGAAGAAGCTCGTCTTAGCACCGTCTTATTTTCTGAAACAAGCTGAAACAGAATCCGAGCGTCCCGACCCAGATCCGCATGTCTCCACTGTGCAATTCAAATATAACGGGATTAAAACCCCACCTTTCCCAATTCATTTTACTCATTCAAAACACAAACACATCTCCAAAACCTTCAAAACCCTCAATCCCTCCATCCACAAAAACCAATTTTCTCAACCAAATTCACCCAAATTAATTCCAAACTCCCTCAAAACTCAAACAAATCACTCCTTTGTAAACAACAAGCAATTAAAACACCAAAATCCCCAAGCTTTGAATCGATTTTTCTAGGATACAAGGCAAAATTCAAAAAAATCCTAAATCGATTTGGGTCTTATTGAAACTTGAGGAATTCAAGAAAATTTTTGGGTGTTACTACATACAAGGAGAAGATGGCTAGGACAAAAGGTGGAAACAAGGCACTTCCAAAGAAGAATCTCTCAAAAAGGCAACAACCTCTTCAAGCTTCCAAGGCTTTGGCTTTGGTGGTTCAAAGTGCAAGGATGGAAACTTAAGAGACTACTTTTCCTATGGTGGAAACTACTACTTCTACTCCGGTTGTTGAACAACTAGATGATTATCCGGAGGTAATTTTCACATCCAATGCTCATAGGAAGAAATTTGTATCCCTTGCTAAGAAATCTATTTTACCCACCAAGTTTATATGCCAAGAGACCTTGACCAAATTGGGTATCTTTGAACAAACCAAGAATTTCTCCGAGTCCATGGGATTGCTTACTTTGTTTAATATGCAAGAGTTGACCTACTCATCCCTCACCTTGGAGTTTTTAAGCTCATTGAAAGTTATGAAGGTGGAGACTCGAACAAACATTGAATTCCGCCTTGAGAATGTTGACAGAAAAATGTCTTTTGGCGAGTTTGGTAAAGTTTTTGGCCTTAGAAATGACTCGGACTATGTGAAGAAACCCTTAACCAAATATGATCCCGTTCCCTTATGGAAGGCTATTACCGGGAGAAAGTTTACATCTTACCATAATTGTCGTGCCCTTTATGTCCATCATCCGGCATAAGGGTATGGCACAAAGTTGTGGGGCATACTTTGATTGCTAGAAAGGGAACAAACCACTTCACCGAACTTGATTTTATTTATCTCGAGTCAACCTTGAATATTGGTAGAGAGTTCACCACAAAGTACAACATTCTTTAACTTTTAATTGAGTGGTGGCTCAATATCGATCATGTCAAGGAAGGTACGGCCTTTATTGTTAATGGTAGATTGGTAACCTATTTGGCAAAATACTTCAACCGGAACTTCAACAAGAATGACACCTATAAACTGGTTAAGGGAGGCCATATCATTGATCTAGCCACCATGGTTCAAAAATTCAAATGGCTCAAGAATTACACTCTTGACAACAAATTTGGGTGGTTAACAAAAGATGTCAAATCCTTCACTTTACCGGATAAAATTTGCCGATTAAATGTCCACAGGCCAAACTACCTTCTCCCACTCTCCGAGGAAGCCGAGTACATTATACAACACCAAAGGGAGGATATTGCCGAGCCCTCCTCCTCTATTATCACTCCACCCTACCCATTCACCTACCATGAGTTTCAACCCAAAAATGTTAAGGCGGTGAATGACTACTTGACTTTTTTTATGCAACGAATGCACAAGCAAGCCTATGAAGATAGAGTCGATGCTTATAGAGCACAATATCCGCCTCTCTTACATCTATCTAGGCAAGGACTTCTTGACCCATCTTGTCCTTTGTCAAGTTGGGCGGATAGGAAAGTCTTCTTTCCTAGTGCTTCTAGGGATGTTAGATTGGGTGAAGAGGAGGTTGTTGTTGAGAGTGGTGGAAAAGAAGGTGAAGGAAATGAAGAAAATGAAGAAGGTAAAGAAGAAGAAGGTAGTGAGGAAGAAGAAGGAAGTTCAAGTGCAAGTGATGATAACTCCGGATCTATGGAGGTTGATGAAGATTCTAGTGAAGAAGTTGGTGATGATGATGGAGATGCTAGTGATGTCGCCATGGGTGATGATTGAGGATTAGCAAGCTCTTGGGAGGATGCCACAATACTTTGTGAGTCTCCTACACCTCCTTTAAGGTTTGTTTATTTCTCTTATTTTTCATATAATTGTTATCTTGATCATGATTTTGAGTCCTAGCATCATTTAGAGGACTCACACCTCGGTCCCATTGAGGTGTTTCTTTTATTATTCCCACATTCAAAATCCAAAATGACAATTATAGTTTCATGCATAGCATCCTTATGCATGAACTCCCCCAATTTTTGACATTAGAAATAGTGTCTATTTTGGTTTGGGCAAGTTTATGCATATGCATTGGGAGCTAATCTAAATTATGCTCTCCAACCAAAATAAAAACTCATGCATCATATAGTATAGTTTAGTTGCATCACTTGTTTATATGTCATATAGTTTGCATTTAGTTTAGAAATCATGCATTTCATATAAATTGCATAATTTCCTATCGTATTGGCCATTGAGGACAATGCCCATACTAGTGTGGGGATGGAAAATTCTAACATGACTTTTAAAAACAAAAATGATAAAAATTGAAAAAATTTGAAAAATACAAGAACATATCTTTTTATTTCATAAATCATAAAAACCATAAAAATTTGAAAAATTCAAAAACCCAAAAACATGTTCTTTTCCTTTATAGTGTACTCATGTATATATTGTGTTTGTTCATCCTTTTTCACATTGATCGACTATGCCACATCCGAGACATGAGGATATAGAAGACCGCATGGTATTGAAGGAAAAGTAGATCTATATACTAACATACTCATATATGTTTTAATTTAATTTGTCATAAAATTAAATGGTGGAACTTATGCATGCAAACATTAAAACAATATAAAGAAGAAACCATCATCTTACATTGTGATTTTCGGATTTATGGGCACAAGTGAGTTCACCTACTCACTTGTTCTTGAGCTCTCCAAATGGAAGAACAAGGATTCAAATATATAATCCCTCCCAAAAGCATATACCCAAGGAAAACTCATAATAACCAATATTATTTAGATCTAGTAATAATATTAGTTTTACTATAAAATTGACACAAAATAAATTGTATTTTACTCTTGAAAATTTCGGTCAAGAGGTAGTGTTTTGTGTGTTTTATTTCTCTAGAAATCTCATAAGATGTAGAGAGCATATCAATTTTCTTACACTAGAAAAATTTGATAGGAGGAATGAATAATGATAATGTATAAGAAAAGCTCTTCTCTCTTTTCTTTGGAGTAGCCGAAAAAATGCTTGGGTAGGATGCCCAACACTTTTCATTTGTGCTCTTCACAAGAGACTAGGCATGCAAGCCTACTACCTAGTGTTATGATTGTGTTTTCATTTAAAAATAAACAACACAATATAAACTATGTACACACCCCCTTATTTTCGGTTTTGGGCATAAAATGGAGAATCCATTTTATTTTTTGTCATTTGTCAAATTTGTCACATGTTACATGACATGTCACATTGTAATGTATTTTTAACATATTAAAAATCAACATACTCATAAAATATGTCATTTACAAAATCGACTAGTAATTCGTAATTACTTGTACCAAAAATGTTTCGAAATTATAAACTACAACATTCTGTATTTATAATAATTTATTCATTCCGTTTCAATTGTTTCTGTAAACAATAATTTTCATCCAAGTAATAAAATAATTCGATTACTTAGACCGTGTCTTATTTAATCATATTTACAATAAGATACGTAAATTATACTCACAAAATCATCCGTCAATTTTAAGCAATTTAATTAACTCGTATCGGTATACGATCAATTAAATAATCAATTAAGAGTATTTCCCTATAGGTATGACCTAAGGGGATCAATCGATCACCACGTCGCACGCACTAATAAGTAATGTCAAACTCTAGTCAGCCAATCATTACCGATATGTGTGGACCAGTTGACTGTAAAATATTACATCCCACATGTATTCTTAAAATGAGATTTAATAATGATTTTTTAAATCATGTGATCGCACTATTGTTGAGGACATATTTCCCAACAATCTCCCACTTGTCCTCGACAAGTGTGCGTCACCAATTCTCTTGTCCCATTACTATCTCCCACTCAATGCAAGATGTCTTTCAGGTCGTACTTGCAAGTGATCATATCGAGAGTGGTTTCCCCGATCTGGAGAATAACTGATTGACCGGATTTATCTATCATAGATACATTCCGAGCGTGGCCACGCATTTCCAGTTCATTACTCCTCGAGTGGCCCTGAGATATTGTTTTAACCCTGACAAGGGGGTGGACAATTCCTATCGCACTTATTCCCTTCGACTAGCCACAGCCATCATAACCCAAAATATGCCCATTTGACCCCATTTACGAAGGTCGTAGTAACACAAATCAAAGTTAATCTGAAACTGTGTCATCTTAGGTGAATAGTCTTTAGTCAAAAGAATCGACTCATTAGAATACTATAGTAGCTCTCGCCACGACCGGGCTATATAAATTGCCAGAACTCTATAAGCGGTCATAAGGCCCGACAAGGTGTTCCTAACAATCTGCCTATGTGATCGACTAGTCATCTCACATGACTGTATGGCACTTGAACTTGCCATCAATCGCATCACACTCTAGTCACTTCGAGACGTCACCTCATACAAATGACTATGGGCGAATACAATGCTAATCCGTGTTCACTTTAACGGGGTTCAATTGTCTCTACAACCTGTTTGGATGTAACAAAGTATAATAAAAGAGTTTTAAAGTAAAACTCGAACGACAAATGTGATTATCACATATGAATAGTCAATGCCTGATTACTATTTCATATTCTATAATCTAATTTGATCTTGTACGTAGTTGTTCATTTCAATTCAATTGAAATGACATGACTCATCATGTTTAGCCTTTGAGAAGGCTTTGGTTAGTAGGTTTTATCAACTTCTTGTACCTTACTCAACCTTACTACATCGTTTTCCTTTGTAATGTATACATTTGTATTACAAAACTTTCTGAGTACGTGTCGAGATCCAATCAAGACATAGGCCCTCTAGCCTAAGAATAGCTCCCACTGTTTTCACAGTGTGCAGGACTCATCTTTCTTGCAAATCTCATGATCGCAAGTGTACTCAATTTCCGTTATAAATATCTCTCATTGTTCTTTATTGCCTAGAACGATTCTAGAAAATCTACTTCTTAATTAGCATTGCCACAATGGTATCTTAACCATCCTAATGTGTTTTGATTATGGTTTTGTCGGAAATCATGCGCAATCTCAATTGTCAATTGTCACTTGTGTAACACCCTTACACAATATTGAATCATAAACACTTTGCTTTACTTCCTTAATGCTTCTGCAAGCACTTAAGGGTAATCTTTATAGCTTACTTGGTAAAGATTACTTAAATTCGATTTTGAAAACAATTCATCATACTCAAAGCATATGAAGTGTTATACATCATTACTCATTTAATTGATCCGTCAGCGGAAGCAAATGGAATCAATCAAATATGTTCAAATTAATTGAACTAGTCATGAATCTTATCAACATAAGACTTCTTATTGACGCTAATATCATGTGGATTTATCTTCATAAATCCGGATAATAAAGATGTATTATAATACTCCAAAAGTCTTATATCATTCGCAATGATCAATATGTCATCCACATATAAGACTAATTAAAACTTCCGTAACTCCCACTAAACTCCATGTATAAACACAACTTCTCGACTTATCGAGAAAAGTTTTATCACATGATCAAAATGTTGACTCCAACTCATTGACGTCCTACTTAAGATTCTCTCTTAAGTTTCACATTATCTTAGGATTGCAAGAATCTATAAAACTCATGACATGTATTGAATACATTCCTTCTATTGAAGAAGTGGGTTTTAGATTCACTTGATGTATGCATATCCTCATAATGAAACAAAATCCCTAAGAAGATCCAAATAGACTTAATCATTTCAATTAGTGCAAAACCCTTTGCAACCAATCTTGCTTTGAAATATCTCTTTATTAGTGCAAAACCCTTTGTCACTAATCAAGCCCTTTCGTTTCGGATTTTCATGGCTCTAAGCCTTGTATTGAGTTGTGACTTAAACACTCTTATGTAAGTCATATATTCATTACTTTCTAGAAGTAATCAACTTGAATCAAACAATTTCTTTTGTAAGTTATAAGCTCTTTACTTTCTTAAAAGTAGCATGAATTCATCATTTTTAACAAGTGACGAATTTAACCTCCTAGGTTTTAAAGAAACAACGTCTTACACAAAATGTCTCATGTAGCCAAGAAAGACCAGTTTCTTGCGACATAACATTCTTTGTGGCATTCTTTGTGGCTCTTGAATAATTTCTCCTACTCTGTCTTCTAGAAATAAGCTTGTATTTTAGTAAGATGACTTCACGAGCCGCAAAACCCGTCGTACTCGTGATAATTGAAAAGGGAAAAATGAGCATTTGTTTCTTGTGAAAACTTACAAACATGGTACCCTTACCATTTCATATCTCATATGATTCGATTTAGTGAAAAAATAATTTAGACAAAAATGATAAAATCCCCAAAAGGATCAAGTAACTCAAAGTAACTTGATTGAAGTCCAAACCATATCGAATAGCGTTTGATTTCTTATCCAACCACACATTATTCCATAATGCGTGCTAAGAGAGATTAACTTGTGATACTATATCACATTTCCTTTGGCTTATATCAAGGTCTTCACTTTGATAATCCCATCACGACTAAATCGTGATTTTTGAACACTTTGAAATTCTTCAAAGATTTCTCTATTTACCTTATTAAGTGAACATATTAGTGTCAACTTAAATCATTGGTAAAAGAAAATGATCAACCTATTTTGGATCGATGATTTACAACCTCGATCTCCTTTTCAACCAAAAGGCACGAGACATCTTGCTTTGAATACAAGATACGCATATACCATTAACAATCTAATGGTTTCAAGAGTACTCGATAACTCTTTACGTTCATCATTCCAAAATTTAAGGTTTAATCTTGGGTTACCAATTTGAATCTTACATCATCTACATGATATATCATTCTAGTTTGTTTTAGAATATAATCACCTTGATAATGGGCTAGCCATACATCAAATCGTGGTGTATAGGGTCATAAAAGTGAAAACCTCTTTTGTATCTTAACAAGTTTATACTCTTATTTAGAGTTTATGCACTTAATAGTCACAATTAAGTACAACTTTAAATCCGAAAACTAGATTGAGTACACAATTACTCTATCTCTCGTCATTATTGTTGCTAGTCGTCATATTGTAATCATCCTATGTGTCGAATACAATGATGAAAACCTCCACTGGTTTCTAATATTGACGAATTAGTACTAGCAAAATTTATGTTTAATCAAATAAACATTTAAAGAAGAAGGTCCCATTAGATGTCCCACAACTAACTTGTTGATTCTTCAATAATTTGGGGTAGTTTCCTTTCTAGTGTCCAACATTTAAGACAATGGAAACTTTATCGGTCGGGATTGATAGGTTTAGTATTGCTATTCTCAACAACTTTACTTTCAACATTACCTTGTATCAATTCCATTATAATCTTTACTTCTTGAACCTCATTCTCATCTTAACGGTTTAAAAGAATGCTCCCACTCATTTCAATGAGTCTTTACTTAGATAAGCAAAGTTGAATCTTATGAAGATTACTCTTCAATTTAATCGTTTTAGTCTTAAAACTTTCATTGAAGTGGTTGCGTTATTTTGGTCAATTACGAATTCTAACAAAACTAATTACCAAAATAATTTATCGCTTCAAGGTACTTAATTCAATTAAGTATAATAATCCATTGTAAGTAGATGTGTTAGTCAAGTATCAAAAACCTGTTTGATAATGAATAACTTTAATCTATACTCTTTACAAGAGATCCTTAGCAATGGTTCATATGAGGTTTTAGAAGCAAATTCAAATTTGTCTTTAGTTACGATATTTTAATGGAGATTTGAATCAAAAACGAAATGATATCGTATATGAATTGTGGTAAAGAAATAGAACAATAATAACAACGGAATAGTGGAAAACTTAACATTTATCGTTTTATTAATACTTGTAAACAAGTATAGCATTTACATAGTGACCTCTACCCAACTATGATAAATGATTCCAAGACCCAAATTCATATAACTTGGGCACGGTGTGGCCGATGAAACCCTTATCAATATAACTCGGTGGATTAACGTTTTAATCGATTCTACTTTTAGAACTCTTGGTCGATAAAATTACTCTAATATTTATCTATAGCCCGGAACACATGCAACTACGGTCGCGAATACTTCCGTTGAGCTCAATCCAAATTTCGAATAAATGTGTCCATGATCCAAATCCACATCAACTTGGGCACGGTATGGCCGATGAAACCCTCATCAACATCAATTCGGTGGATTAACACTCATCACCCACTTCCCCTACGTAACAAGGTTTGTACCCCGGTAGGGCCGAGTGCACTCCCTCGCGAAATAGGTTTTCATGGTTTCTACTATTTGGTAAGGCTATGTCTCAATTGTTTATTTTAGCGAGAGGTCATGTCAATTTATTATCTATCACGTTTTAAGTGAACTAAAGCGATGAACTGCGATAATTTTAATTGACACGGTCGATAAACTCGATAAAATAAGGATGCATGTTTTAGTTATGGCGATTTAGCGATGCATGTGACATAAAATAAAATGCAAGCATAAAGATAAATAAATCCTAGTATGGCCTTTCCTAAAATAGAAAAACTATTTAACTATTACATATTCGGAAACCAACTCCATTGATCCCTTGAACTTCGGTTGTGGCACGCATCTCGAGGTAACACCGTCTTTATGTATCGCCATTCTTGAAGAAATCCGTCTTTGGGAACTCCGAGATAAATAAAATTACATAATAAATTACATAATTTCCTATTATACATTTGTAACTAAAATAAAATAAATCTATTAAATTACAAAACGGTGATACGAGATCACAATAAAATTACAACCGAATCGATATTCCCATACATTTCGGGAAATACCAATTAAAATCTAAGGCCATACTAAGTAAAATTACATAATTCAAAATTACATAAATTAAAATTATGACAATCATAAAGGAAAAATGCAGCATTATAATATGTATGAACATGCTCAATTTTATGCTAAATCGCCTTTAATTAGCCAATATCGTATATTACTCGGTTTTTACGGATTTGCGTGATTTCAACATTTTACAATCACAAAAATTACATAAATTCTTATTTATGCATAAGTTAATTACCCTAACCTCTTAGGACTCAAAATTTAGTCTTCACTAATAATTTGACCATAATTAACCCATATTTTAAAAAATTGTTCATAAATGGACCAAAAATTACAAAAATAAGCTATAAACTTCAAATAAATCACAAAATTTCAAATAAATTTGAAATTTGAAATTTAAACTTATGAACATTCTGGAAAAATACCATGACACTCATAATGTTCAAAAACTTAGGTTAAAAATTTCAAAAAGTTTCCGGAAAAACAATGTTGCGGTTTATCGATTTTTTAATAAAATAATCATAAAAACATGGAAAAATTATATTCATTAACTTTTCAATTTTAGATCTGAAAAAGATAATAAAAGGCAACATTGGACGTTTTTCCTAAGTCATAGATTATGTTTTATTAATTTTTCACTAATAATGTCACTATTTATGCTATTTTTCTTCAAAAATCCATAAATCATGTAAAAAGACTTCTTTATAGCCAATTATTTTACACACATCTTGTAAAATTGCATGTGACAACATATTAATTTTCTATGACCAGATTCGAAATTTAACTCATATTAACCTATTTTTCACTTAAATCCGAATTTAATAATGAAAAATCCATTTTTCGAGCATAACAAGTCCACAAATTATGAAAATTTACAGGTTATCTCAAAATAATATATGTGACAACATATCCAAAAATCAACTGAAAATTCGAAGTATAGCTAATTTTAGACCGAAAATGACATTTTTACTCATAAAATCATATTTAAATGCCATTAATGTATAATATGAACAATAAAAATCCGTAAAATTAACCAAAATATCCTAAAACATTTTAGGACCAGAAATATTAATATGCATGAATTAATTTCGTGATATATCATAATAGCACAAATTTTACAAGTTTTATATGTTATTCTTATAACTCGGAAAAACTTTTAACCGATTTGCATGCAAACAACCATGGCTCTGATACCAATTGAAGGAAAAGTAGATCTATATACTAACATACTCATATATGTTTTAATTTAATTTGTCATAAAATTAAATGGTGGAACTTATGCATGCAAACATTAAAACAATATAAAGAAGAAACCATCATCTTACATTGTGATTTTCGGATTTATGGGCACAAGTGAGTTCACCTACTCACTTGTTCTTGAGCTCTCCAAATGGAAGAATAAGGATTCAAGTATAGAATCCCTCCCAAAAGCATATACCCAAGGAAAACTCATAATAACCAATATTATTTAGATCTAGTAATAATATTAGTTTTACTATAAAATTGACACAAAATAAATTGTATTTTACTCCTGAAAATTTCGGTCAAGAGGTAGTGTTTTGTGTGTTTTATTTCTATAGAAATCTCATAAGATGTAGAGAGCATATCAATTTTCTTACACTAGAAAAATTTGATAGGAGGAATGAATAATGATAATGTATAAGAAAAGCTCTTCTCTCTTTTCTTTTGAGTGGCCGAAAAAATGCTTGGGTAGGATGCCCAACACTTTTCATTTGTGCTCTTCACAAGAGACTAGGCATGCAAGCCTACTACCTAGTGTTATGATTGTGTTTTCATTTAAAAATAAACAACACAATATAAACTATGTACACACCCCCTTATTTTCGGTTTTGGGCATAAAATGGAGAATCCATTTTATTTTTTGTCATTTGTCAAATTTGTCACATGTTACATGACATGTCACATTGTAATGTATTTTTAACATATTAAAAATCAACATACTCATAAAATATGTCATTTACAAAATCGACTAGTAATTCGTAATTACTTGTACCAAAAATGTTTCGAAATTATAAACTACAACATTCTGTATTTATAATAATTTATTCATTCCGTTTCAATTGTTTCTGTAAACAATAATTTTCATCCAAGTAATAAAATAATTCGATTACTTAGACCGTGTCTTATTTAATCATATTTACAATAAGATACGTAAATTATACTCACAAAATCATCCGTCAATTTTAAGCAATTTAATTAACTCGTATCGGTATACGATCAATTAAATAATCAATTAAGAGTATTTCCCTATAGGTATGACCTAAGGGGATCAACTGATCACCACCGTCGCACGACAGTAATGTCAAACTCTAGTCAGCCAATCATTACCGATATGTATGGACCAGTTGACTGTAAAATATTACATCCCACATGTATTCTTAAAATGAGATTTAATAATGATTTTTTAAATCATGTGATCGCACTATTGTTGAGGACACATTTCCCAACAGGTATGATCTTTCCAGTCTCCTTTTTCCTCTTTATGTTAATGACTATGTGGCTTTATTTTGATTGATGCGGTATAAAACAATGTGATTGAAGGAGTTGCGTTTAGCTTATTTGGCATACTAGTTGGTAGAATCATATGCATTAGGTTGTATAAAAGTTAGTTGCATCATGGCATATAGTTGCATTTAGGAAAAATTTTGTGAAACCATCTATTTGGGAAGCTTGATAAGTGTATATAAGGCCCTTGTAGATACTTTTTCTTCTTAAGACTTTGCTTGGTAGAATACTTGTAAAACACCCTAGGATGTGTCATGCTAGTATCCTTTGACCCATGGATTAAGGCCTAGTCAAGAGTACCTTGTAGTGTGATAACTCCTTGGCTACCGTTTATTCCAAGGTGACCCTTGAAACAATGCAACCATCATCCATGATCTACCACATTTTGTCATCAAAAAAGGGAATGGGCACAAAAATTGTTCAAAATTTGAGTTCAAGAATTGAAATAAAAGTCAAAAAGTTTCCAAAAATAAGCACCCTCACTACAAATGGGGTGACTTTGAAAATGTTCAAAAGAAATGCAAGAAAAAGTTAAAAAATTGTCAAGTATTGAAAAAGGCCAAACATCAAAGAAATGGCAAAGAAATGTTCTCAAAATGTCAAATGCCACAAATTGGGAGGAAAAACAACAACAAAAAGCAAACTCCCATATAAAACTCAAATAATATTGATCCCTTTTCCATCGTATCCACTTTTGTGCATGGTAGAGAGGGGACGACCCTTCTTCTTCTCTAGGCAAGAAGGGGAATTTCACGATCCTCCAGTGTTTCTAACACCATAGGTAGTCTACTCTTGACGAAAGCATTTAAAAATTAAGGACAAAGGTACCCTAGCTAGACACAACTTGGAGGTGATTTATTGGTAACCTTCTAGGCTTAGTAGTTTGAAGAAGCCGTATCTCTATAACGGAATGTGTACCCTTAGATTGCTTCCCCTTAAGATAATTTCCGCCACTTAGATGAGGAAAGTGGCTATTCATTTCTGTAGATGCATCCATTACTTGTTTTGTGTGCTTTAATGCTTGGATGTGTCGCCATTTTGGCAAGCCCCACCTTGCCTTGCAAGAAGGCATCCTACCTCATGGTTGTCTTGTTGTGAGTTGAAAGGGCGGAGTAATACCCGCTAATTGTGTCACATCGGCTATATTAGTAGGTTAGTTTGAATAAGGGTCCTAGTTTTTGTCACCTCTTTACTCGGGACGAGCAAAAGTTCAGTTTGGGGATATTTGATGTGACTCATATTTGAGCATATTTAGTCCCCAAATTAGCCTCGTTCCTATGCTTTTTAGTGCATAATTGGGTCATTTACTATCCTTAGCTTCCCATTTTGCATATTCTTTGAGGTTTTGTTTCCTTGGTAGGAGAGGAGTGCAAACCATGCATTTTCATGGCAAAATGGAGCTAAATTAATCGAATTAAATGACCAAGCATCAAAGGGAAGACGATACTAGAAGGCCTATGTAGATAATAAATTAGATTGGGCAATGATGAAAGGATCCTTGCATCCTCAACAAGATCCCCGAGGATTGTTCAGGAAAGAAGAAAAGAGAAGTGCCTGACCTAGGATCCGAGCGGCTCCCTGCCAATCTGAGCGTCTCCCTGCCCACCAATCCGAGCGTCCCGATGCCGAGACGCTCGTCTTGAAGCCAACCAATCCGAGCGTGTCTCCCCTGATCCGCTCAGATTCCCTTGCAGACTCCATCGTGCCTACTGCCTAGACGCTCGGGATGAGCATATTCTGTAGGGACTAGCAAAACGGAGATGAGCATCTCCTTGGAGAGGAGCTGATGGTCTCAAGTAATAACTCGCAAGTGCACGATTTTATCGTTGTACACTTTAAAGGGTCGATCCCACAAGGAGTAGGTGGAGTACTAATCGTTCTAATTCACGAGCTTAGCTAAGTCGAAAAAGAACAAAGAGGGTGGTAACAAACTAACACTAAACTAACAAATTTAAAGACTATAAACTAGACAAGATAAGAACAAGCTAAAAGATAAAGGATAGATCAAATAAAGGGAAGGACTAGAACTCGGTTCTCCCACTAATATAAGTAATTCCACATACTAATCATCTCGGCTAATCAAAAGGGGTAGAAAGGTAAGGGAGAGATGGCTCTAATTCGCCTAGAACCTCCCTTCCGGGTTCGCAAAAGGACACTAGTTACTCCAACTAACCCCCCTCCCGGGTTCGAAAGTTGGTATTCCTAACTCAAAACCCAACAACCACGAAAACATACATTTTTCCAAGGAGGTCAAGAATTTGGTCAAGATCATTAAGTACTCATCGTATTCCGGGTCATCCTACTCCTCCTTCCGGAGGTCGATTTCAAACGCTAGCCTAGAGGCACCCTCCCTCGGTTCTCCCTTCCAGTCTCAACCTTAGTTGGTGACAAGGTCAAATTTCGGGTATCCAATTTATAACCTAACCAACTCCCGTTGGTGGACAAGGGTCACAAGTCGGCACTACCCAAAAGCCGAACCTTAAACATGCAAATTCCTCTAAACTACCCTCACCAATTTTCCCCACAAATTAGCCTTAATGATAATTAGTTAGTGAAATTACCCATATCAGGTCAAACCGAGTCCTAGAAGGAGACTACTCACTAATCATGTTTCTAAAGGCAAAATAAACAATAAAGATGGAGTCTTTTAGCATAAACATGGTGAGAGGATGAATTCTACTTCTAAACATGCAACAATCCAACAATAATTATAAAGAAAGATGGTTTAATCTAATAACAAGGATGAACAAACTAAAAGACACAATCTTAAACACAATCAACTCAAAGATTAAGTCTTTGAGGACAACTAGCAAGGGTGAACAAAGGAAAGAGAAATAATGAAAAGATGAACAATGAAAAGATAAACAATGGTGAAAACAACAACAATCAAACAACAAAGATGCAAATTTAACATAAACAATCAAACAAACTTGAAGGGAAAACAAATGTAAACAAATGAAAATAAGGAGAGAAATAATACCAACTCAATAGCAAGAAAGGAATTAGGATAGAAAAATAAAGAAGGAGGAATCTTCAATCTTCTTACAACCCAATTTCAATTACTAATTAATTGAAAAACTAGTCTAATTAAGGAATGATTAACAAAGTTGAACTTGGAAAAGAAAATATTCTCAGATCTAGGGTTGTGTGTACAAAGGGTTTAAGGAGGGGGTATTTATAGGCTTGTATAAGATTAAGAAGAAAAGATGAGTAAAGGGAAGAAAAGCCCAAATCCGTCGATGCTGCGTCCTGCCGGTGGACCGGCTGCCGGCGCTCCTACCGGCAGAACCGTGCAAATCAAACAAAATATTTGGCAAGTGTGTTCTGCCGGTGGACCGGCTGCTGGCCTGCCGACAGAACACTACCTTCAGGTCTTTTTCTTCTTCCTTGAGATGCGTTATACCGGTTGACCGGCTGCCGGTGCTCCTCCCGGCAGCGAGGTCAAGCTTCTTTTTCCTCTAAAACTTCAATTAATTCTTCCTGCTGTGTTCTACCGGTGGGCCGGCCTGCCGGCAGAACACAACACCCAGTGATTTCTTCAACTTCTGGCTTGTCTGAGGGGGTGCTCTACCGGTGGGCTGGCTGTCGGCCTGCCGGCAGAACACTGCCTTCAGCATTTCTTCACCTCTTCTTCATGCAAAGGCAATAGGATGCCTTTCTTGCCCCAATTCCATTATACTTGACTCGGTTCCTGCAAAAGGATACACAAAATATCTTTACGGGGATTGGGCACAAAATGCAAGGAAGGGCACACTAAACCGACTCGATACGAGTCGGAATGCATGAAAGAAAGAGGGGAATTAAGCGTAAATTAATCGTATATCAAACCTCCCCACACTTAGACCTTACTCGTCCCCGAGTAAGTCCCAAGACCAATGTACAAATCATTATTATGATAGATAAGGAGAGTGGGTGCACAATATAAGCATCACTTAACTAAACTACTACCTAAGCCGATCGAGTATTAGCGCACTCAACGCCCCTTCAACTCGCAATTTGACACTCATGAGGGGAGAGTGCCCTATTGCAAGGCAAGTTGGGTCTTGCTACAAAATTTTTGACACATCCATCATGAAAGCACGTAATCAATAAATAGAATGCATCTAACAAAATGATCCACTTTCCTCATCTAAGTGGCCGAATTTTTCAAACAACAGAACACGGTCTTGGTCGGGAGTACCGTCTCAGAAGTGCCAATTGTGGTGCCAACCCCCTAAGCGTGACTAAAGCAACCCTCGCGTGACCAATGCTCAAGAAACAAATTCAAGAGCGGGGAAAGGGGAGAAAGGGCAAGACCGCCGAGAATTACAAAACCGACACGAGATTCAACCAAAGGACCCATGACTAAGGGGACCAAGGCAACAACATCCTCACGGTTTTCACTCGTCACTCAATGAAAGAACAAGGTGATTTTTGTGACCAATAGTAACCAAAATCACTCAACTAACTCAACTAGCGAAAACGTGCCCGCAATCTAATGTGTAAGACCGTCCTATGTCCGATGAAATGCAAACAAAGGTAGAATGCACACAAAATGAAGCAAAGGTTAAAACGGGGCGAAGGAGAAGGTCGGAACGGGATTGGTGCAAGCACCGATTGGATATGTGGGGCTCAAATCAAGAATTATCGACACAACACATCCCATTTCTTATTGCAAGATATGAGACACGTCTATGCCCTAACATAACATTGATGACCAAAACTATGCAAAAATTGCCTAAACCCAACTCAAGTAGGAAAAAAAATTAATAAAACTCCTCTTATTTCAACAAATGGTAACGTCTACACCGTAACAACGGCTCGGTTTCCCAAGCCATGCAAAAAATGTGTAAACCCGACTGATCTTTGGAAAAACATCAATTTGCCCTTTTTATTTAGCAACGGCTTTTTCTACCCCATTTAATGACGAGGAGGGGTGTTGCTTGCCTTTTTCTTTTCTTTATAACATATATATACAACACGAATAATTATTTAGTTGATTTTTCATGACATTTTCACTTTTCTATTTTGTTTTTCATTACAATTTTACAACCTCTTATTCATATACAAAACCAAATTCACATTGAAATCCGACCCAAGTGGACGTGCAAGCCATCCACCGTCATGACCCAAATCACCTCCTACGACACAACTACAAAACCGACCAATTCTTGATTATGGAAGGGTGGTTATGGGAATGTAGCTATTTCGGTGGGTTTGCCAAATGAAAAGGCTAAGCTCAAAGGGGGTGAATCAAAAAGGGAAACGATGTAGGGGAGAAAACAAGGCTATTTGGCCATGTGAGGTTCATAAAAACTGATTTTTGCTTCATATCATGTGCACGAAAATGTAATGCAATTTCACGGTCTAAGGACGATGCGACACACTTATGCGTAATGATGTGACACGCCCCGCGAGGAGACCAACTCTCGAACCTAGATGAGGGCGGGGCATGAATGTACCCTCCCTAGGAGGCTCTACCCTTACTTTTGAGTAGCTAAGTCAAGCCGAAGGTCTAGTCTATGGCCCTTGGTCTCACAAGATCGGTCTAAACTCATTGGTCAAGTCCGCCTCCCTCAGCTAACTAAGAGGCCACGGGTGCGAGTCACGAGGAGGGGAAAGGCACAATTGGACACAATAGCTCATCATGGGGGTACTTGGTTCCCTTCCTTGACCATGTTCTTTCTTTAAAATTTATATACAAACTCAATGCAACATGAAGGAAAAACAACACATATTTACATGTGAAACGGATGCAAGCAAGAAAAGGGAATAAACATAAGGTAAACATGCAACAATTTGAACTAATCCTAGCAGCACATCAACACCAACAATCCACAAGTTCCCCAAGGGAACATCCAAGGCACAAAATCCCATTCTCCTTCATATATACAAGATACAAAAAGAAAGAACGGAAAAGGAGTAAGAGATTAGAACGAGTTTACCAAGCGACTTCTAGCTCCTTTTTGCCTCAAATGGTCGATGTCCATGCCAAAGGTTAGCCAAACATATATATACAATGCATTATTTTTTAATTTTTAGAAATTTTTCAATTTTTAGGCATTTTATCTAATTTATAAGCATTTACAAATATAAACAAATATTCACAAGAGTGGATATTTCCCTCCCCACACTTGAAATGTACATTGTCCTCAATGGACAAAAGCATAGGGAGTGAATAAGAAAAAGAAAGGAACATAATTTTGAATTTTTGAATTTTCAAAAGAAAAATAACATATTTTTGATATTTTTGTTTTTGAAAAATTAAAAAGACATATTTTTGTTGATTTTTAATATATGAATTTCCTCCCCACACTTATTTATTTACATTACTTCCAAGTGGAAATAAATGTGTGGAGGAAATTAAAATGAAAAGACATGTTTTTGGGTTTTTCTCATTTTTTTTTTTGTGAATTTTAAAATAAGAATGCAATGCATGCTCTATTCTATATGCGATATTCAAATTACAATGCAAGTTATGCTAAGTGAATGCAATTACTAAATGTAACAATATATTACAAATTTGAAATCTAATGCAATTCTATATGAATGCAACTAAATGAATTACCAACTAAATGCATGCGAAAAATTAAACGTGAATGAGAGAATTTGGATAAAAGGGAGAGATCGTACTTGTCATTTTGGATTGAATATGAGGAGCATGCCGAAGGCTTTGGATTGAAAAGGGAGGATAATAGGCCACCAACTCGGCCTCTCGGGACTAGGAGTCCATCTAATCATCATCATCATCATTTTCTCCGGTAGTAAACTCGGAGCCTTGAACTAAATCCTCGGGGTTGAAGGTGAAATTACCTCCACTACCGCCGCTCATGAGACCACCCGTGAAGTCTCCACTCATGTTCATAACACCGCCTTCTCCTCCCGTAAAGCCCCCGCCGGACCCCGAAGCACCCACATCACTAGCAAAGTAGGGCCGTACTCCTAGCCAATGGGCATCATGCCCCTCCGGACGATTCTCGGGCCTAGGGTGGAAAATAGGGGCGGCAAAGTAGTCCGGTTGGAGGTTAAGACCTCCGTGGACCATACTTCCGTCCTTGGGATAGTTCCCGTCCGGCCAAGTAAAATAAGAAGGGTGAGGGGCGTCAAAGGGGACGTATTCCCGCCGGCAAAAATCATCGTACACCGGGTAGGTACAGGTGGCTTGATCATAGTAAATCCGGTCTAATTTCCTCCCCATTATGTCCCTCTCACTAGCGGCTTTCGCCGTGGCAATGTCCATCTTCTCCATCCACTCGGTAAGAGAAGGCGGTAAGGGAGGATAAGAAGGTTGGCCCGAGGAGGACCCCTCACCTTGTTGGAATTGCCAAGGTGGGGGTTGGTGGGTTTGAGGCGCGGTGTATTGTAGGGAGGAGGGAGTTTCGCTTCTACGGTCTCTTGAATATACACGAGGAATATTAGGAGGAGGTTGGTCGGTGGGTGGTTCTTCTTCAATATCAAGGAGGTAGAAATCCTTGTCCTTTTCAATTTTGGTGGCGGTGACATTGGGAAGCCGGATTGAGTTCTTGTAATTAATTTGCCAATATTCATGGCCGTCAAGGGGGTTCACTTTGAGCCACGTGAGGTTTGTGGTTGATACGTGCCTAATGTATAGTCTTTTTAGCCTATTTCAGCACGTATTTCTATGCATTTCTATACTGTTTTTATAGTATTTTGCCCCGAATTGGCTACTTTGGTGTATTTTGTCCTTTTTGTAGGAATGATCGCGGAAGTAGCGGAACCATGCTCTTTTCCACCCTTTTTGCATGCATTTAGAGGAGACGGGATTGTCCCAGAGTGAGATGTTGCACTTAGAAGTGTTGTTGCACGCATTACGAGGTATTTTGGTGAAGACGCGAGCTGAATTGAAGACCCAGGTGGTCTATCGAGCTGTCAAGTGGTCTATCGAGTTGTTTTGTGGTCTATCGAATGGCCCCTAAGCTTCCCAAGACTCGATCGAGCTATTCCTTACTCGATCGAGTAAGATGCACATGATCCAGGCCTCGATCGAGTGACCTGTTGCTCGATCGAGGGCCTTCTGTTGAGACATTGGTCGATCGAGTGGTTTTGCTTGCTCGATCGAGAGGATTTTGACTCCGTGGGCTTAATTAGTCCATGTTTTATTTCCGCATAAACACTTAGGGGTTTCGGCTATTTAACCTATGTTTTACTAGGTTATTGGCATTCACTTTTTACTTAATCACTTTTACTATTCCTTTACTAGTTTCCTTACTATCATTCACATTAGAAAACCCTCTTTTTGTTACTCTTACGTTGCTTTCGCTTTGGGATTATTTCACTCGGATTTCGTTGTTCTTTACGCCGGATTGCTTAGATTGTAATCTCTTCCTTCTCTTAATAATAATTAACCTTTCTTGTCGCCTTTAATTATTGTTTATGCATTTGTTCTTCCTTACCTAAATTTGTCATCGCATTTTATTATTATTTCGTTATGTCTTCTGCTGGAATTTTATGTCTTTGTTAGATTAGTTATGAATATGAGTAGCTAAACCTCTTCATGTTGGGATTAGGGGATCTGCGGTAGAATAATGACGACGTAGTGAATGAGTTAGGCAATTGACTAAGAGACCCCTGTCACTATAGCAATATAAGCGTAATCACCGACCTAGTTGAGTGCACGCTTCTATGTCACCCATTAAATTGGCTACAATTAATCCTGGATCGAAAGATTGGACTAAATAGGCCTGCTATAAAAAGTAGACTACCCTAATGAGGACGAAAGTTAAGTTAGTGGTATTTTAGGGTGGGAAGTGGACCGAAAGGACCTTCTAATATCCGTCTCGCATTAGTTCGCCCCGAGTCATTTTTTGCTAAGTTGTTGTACTACCGTAGTGAACCGAATTCCCGACATGTTCCTCTCTTATTGATAGTTTTAAATCGTTTTATTGCCTTTACTGCTATCTGCTTTATTTCTCTTCCTTTTACTCCGTAGTTAGAACCAAAAATTCAATCAACCCCCATTGTTACCATAGGATTAGAAATAGATAGCTGTAGTTGCATTACCTCCCGGAGGATTCGATACTCGATTGCCTCTACTACATTTTTAGTTGAGACCGTTAGGTTTTATTTTTTGACAGTGTCGCGACAGACGTGTCAAATTTTGGCGCCGTTCTTGGGGAGGCAATTGTTCAATTTACTATTTGTTTTATTTTTAATTCTCCTTTTAGTTTAAGGAACATCGTTCCTTGGACTATTCTTATATCTTGTCTGTAGTTTCTTCTTATGCGCAGGTCGCAAGGTGGGCCACTAGTACCTTTTGATCCCGAGATTGAGAGATCTCTACGCGTAAAAAGGAGACTTTTATTCGAACAACAGGCAGAGGAAGAGCCTAGTTCTCGTGGTAACTTTTACGAGAACGAGCTTTTCGAAGACAATCCACCGTCTTCTCCAGTCTCCAATTCATCAGTTGAGTCTATCACTTTCCAGCATTTTCCCGAAATGGCCGAGGAAGCTACCATTGCTAGTCACTCCGAGCCCCCACTGCCGACAATCTTTATAAAGGATTGAACTGTAGGGAGATGCTAGGAAGTTCGAGCCCAAGCCTCGCATACATCAATATGGTCGAGAAAAATCAGTTCGGGAGCTGCTAAATCGAAGACGCACTCAAAGATATGGAGACCTTCATTGATTACTGCTGCTCCATACCTCCTCCGGTGGCGTGTGGTGATCGATCAAAGAAACTATGCTCATCTTCTCACTCCGCGATCTTTGCAAGGGAGTGGTACGAGGATTTAGACAAAGCGCTCACGGCATAACAGATTGGAATTCGCTAGCATTGGCGTTTTATAAGAAGTATTTCTCTGCTTCGAGAACCATCGCCATCGAGCTCGGATAACCGATTTCAAACGGGGCCCGACGAGAACTTCCACGAGGCATGGCTTCGTTTTAAGAAACTAGTGCGTACCATACCACATCACGGTTTCGAAAAATGGAGTTTGTGCAACCATTTTTACAATGGTTTATATGATGATCAGCGGGCTATATTAGATGCAGCGGCCAACGGTCGATTTTCTGACAACTTGGGGCCGACGAAGGGATGGAAAATAATAGATGATTTAGCCACTCATAGGAAATTTGAATACGGGAATTCAAGGGGAAACCAAAGGGAGAGTGCTGAATCCTCTTGATAGCCGCATTAGAAGCCTTCCGCTAGGTTCGACAAGTATGAACTAGGGGGAGCTCTCAAGCCAGGGATGTACCAGGTTAATGCTATGACAGACGGTCCTTTCGTGCATACGAGATGTGGGGTAGATGGACATGTCGCTGATTATTGTCCTAGTCCTTATGAGCAATGTGCTGCCTTTCAACACTACAGGCAAAACAACACTCATTACGAGCCGAATATCCACCCCAATTTGAGGTGGAGTAATCAGAACAACGTACTCAATCCCACCGCTCCTCCAAATCAGCAGCAGCAGCCCTATATTCCTCCACACCAGAAGCAACAAGGCTATCAGAAGCCTCCGTCTTTCAACCCTCCTAACCAAGGTGCTTCGTCATCTAGTGGGGTGAGTGAGATAGGTGAGTTGAAGTCCATGATGCAGTCCATTGCAAAGCAATTACAACAGAAGGACACGGCATTCAAGGCACTTGAGACTCAAGTTGCTCAATTGGCGGAAAATCAATCTTCAAGGAAGCCCGGTCATTTGCCAACTCAAAATGACAAGAACCCAAATGAGACGGTACATTTGATAGAGTTGAGAAGCGGTCTCTCTTATGAAGGACCAGAAGTACAGAAATCAGACCCGAGGGAAGCTGTCACTGATGATGAACAGTGTTCTGTTAAGAAAAAGGGGCTCACGACGAAGCAGTTACTCGATCGACTGAAATCAGGTGTTCGATCGAGTGAAATTGGTGAGGAAAGCCCTCGATCGAGTAGTCTGTCTGCTCGATCGAGCGAACTGGAAGCTGAAGCTGGTCGATCGAGTGGTGATGTTGCTCGATCGACTAAAGTTGCTGAAGAAGTAGCTCGATCGAGTGACCACACTGCTCGATCGAGTAACATTGATGACGGGAAGCTTATTCGAGAGCCTGCTAGTGCTCGTTTAAGCGATGAATTACCAGAAAGGCCTCGTTCGAGAGGCAAGAAGCGTCCGAAGGATACTGAACTTGCTCCGGAAGACACTTTGGAAGCGAGAAACAAGGGACTTGAAATTCCAATTACGGTTCCCTTCCCAAGGCGGCTGCAGAATACCAAGATTAATCAACAGTTCAGCAAATTTGTTGAGCTTTTGAAGAGTTTGGAGGTTTCCGTGCCGTTCACTGAATTGCTTACTAAGGTACCTTCTTATTTACGATTTATGAAGGAAATTTTAGGTCGTAAGAGGACCATTAATGATAATGAGACCGTAGCTTTGACGGAGGTGGGGTCACCCCTATCTCAAAATAAGCTACCGCTAAAGCAATCAGACCCGGGTAGCTTTTCGATCCCTTGTCACATAGGAATGCAATTGATTGATAATGCGCTATGTGATTTAGGCGCTAGTGTAAGTGTTCTACCTTTGTCTCTAGCTAAGAGACTTGGTGTGACAAAACTGAGTTGCACCAACATGACTGTCCAGATGGCCGACCGTAGTTTATCACGGCCACTAGGAGTAGCAGAGGACGTACCTGTTCGGATCGGGAAGTTCTTTATTCCCGTTGATTTCGTCGTCTTAGACATCCCCGAAGATGTGCACACCCCTATCATTTTTCGGGAGACCATTTTTGTCCACTGCCCGTGCAGTGATAGACGTTGGGGGGAAGACTTTGACATTTCAGGTAGGGGATGAGGAGCTGATTTTTCATCAGTCCAAATTCCGGAGGGCCCCCATGCAAGCTCAGCCTTGCAATGCCCTCTCTTCTGTTGACCCTATTATTGACACTCCAGATGAAAGTTTGGAGAATATTGCTATTATTGCCAACCCTCCGCCTCAGATTGAGAGCAACAAGGAGGAAAATTCGTCTGTTGTCCTTACTGCAGTACTGAGATGAAGGCAAGAAAGGAGCGATCAAAGGAGGGGGTGGAACCATTGTCAATCAAACTGGAGCCAAGAAGGCTAAGGAAGGCGACGAGAGGGGCGAGAACGAAGACGGTTCGCACCTACATAGATGGGAACTACATTCCTCCCCTGTCACAAACAAAGTAATTCAAGCTCATGGAAGTCAAAGAGGACGGTCGTATCGCTGAAGTGACGTCCTCCGATCGAAAGCCCACGAAGGGGCTACTGAAAGCTAATGGGAATTAAACGGGAAATGCCCCGTGTAACAAAGTGTAATAGACATATTGTTTGAATTTCCTTTGAATTGACTTTATTACGTTTTTATTAGGACAATTAGTTAGACATTCTTTTTTTAGCGTAGAATAAGACTATAGATCGTGTTCTGCATATTTGGTATTTTTGGGATGTGTTTGGATATGTTTTACGCAGGTTTGGGGAAGATGCACGCAATTCAAGGAAGAAAGGACGATAATTCACGAAGAAGTCTTCGATCGAGTACTTTTTGTACTCGATCGAGTGGAAGTTGGTTCGATCGAGCGTGCTCGCTACTCGATCGAGGAAGGCCACAGAGGAAATGGTCGATCGAGAGGCTGACTACTCGATCGAGCAAAGGGACATCCAAAAGACCTCGATCGAGTGACTTAAAATCACTCGATCGAGTGCAATGAACAGTGGACGGGAGTTTTTCCTATACTTAACTCCTTATTTCAGTTTTTCATTTCTAATGTTTTGTCCCTAATTTCTCCTAAACCCTTCCCTAATTGCGATTGATTTTTCCCCCAAATCCCCATTTCTTGCCCAAAATACTCAATCCACCACCTACATTCTATTGTTAACCAATTAATCTTCAATAACCCCTTAATTTCCCCCTCCTTCTTGCTCGTTTTTGCGGTTTTTAAAAGGGATTAGGGTTCGCGGTTTTTCTTGATCGAAAATCCGCCTTGCTTGCTTGCTATTTGAAGTTTAATTGCACATTGTAGGTTAATCATCATCAAGTAAGTATTTCTATCACACTCCTTGCAATTTCTCTTGATTTAATTCGAATTTCTTTGAGGTGATTGCATTAGGGTTCGAAAATTCCATGTATAGTCGAATTTATTCGATTAAATTGTGTTTATTTGCCCTTGATTAGCTTGTTGATGTTATCTTAGCAATTCCTCACTTTGTTTTTGCATGTAATTCGATTTTTGCGCGATTTCCGCGACTAGGGTCCCTGTAAGTCGAATTCATCGATGTCGACGGTTTTTCTATTGCATTGCTTGCTTAACTTCAGTCCATGCTTACTTAACATCGTTGTTAATCGCCGTTACCGTCCCCTATCGCCTTTATATGATGTGAATTGTTAGGAATCTCGCGTTGTGAGTGGTTATTCTCGATCGCTTGCCAGTCATACATGCCCCCATTTACGGTTTCATCTTTGTTTTAGCCCTTTGGCGATCCTTTGCTTTATCATTTTATCACCACTCACCTGCTGCTTTTCGAATTTTTCGAGGAATTGTTTGGTCTTAATTGCTGTGCGTCGAATTTTTCGACTAATAGGGCCATTCTTTTTGCTGTCATATGTTGGTTAGCGGTTGTTTTAGCCACGGTTAGCAGCATCCTTTCTTATTCATGCCCTTTGATACTTTGCAGGATGGACGCGAGTTCTCTGTCTTCTACTAGTACGTCCTCCAGCTCGTCAGTGAGCGAGTCAGTGGTTCCTTCTGTTGCCACTAGCTCTGCCTTGGTCACCACTGCAGCACCGGTTCTACTTGTCTCAGCTGCAGGGACGGTTTACTCCGCGGCTAGCTCTGCCGGGAGCTCGGTTCAGGCTACACCAGCCACTACTCCTACCGGGTCTTTCTCTTTGCTGGCCTGTGGACGCACGCCCCGTTTCCAGCAGCCTGGGATGCTGCCACCGAGGCCACACCAGCAGGCTAGTCAGTTAGCCATCACTTCCAGCCCGTCTGAGGCTGTTGCTACGGGAGAGGGCACTCTCGCACCTGTACCGAAGATGCCCACGGTACGTTTCACTTCAGAGGCTCACCGGAAACGGTTAGTTGCTTTACTTCGCTGCCCTCTTCACCCCACCCGTTTCCTTGCGCAGACTGACCTAGAGACCTTAGGCATTTATGAGGAGGTCTGTAGTCTGTTGAACGGGACGGGTATGTCGGGTCTGATTACCATGCAGGAGGCTACTATTCGTACCCTTACATACGAGTTTTTTAGCTCCTACTCTTTTGACACCGACTCTTACACTGCTGACCACTCCAGTTCTTGTATTTACTTTCGACTCCGCAACGAGTCACATCACTGGACTTTGGCTCAGTTTGGGCAGGTTTTAGGCCTAGTTAGTGACGGCCCCACTGCCCCACCTCGAGACCTTCTTCAGCCACTCTGGGCTGCTCTGTCTCACACTCCCTTCCACTCACGGAAGGGAGCTCACATTCACTTACCGGCGCCCCGTTACTACTTGCGTTTGTTAGGTGAGACTATTTTTGGGCGCCCCGAGTCCAATAACATGACCAACACTGAGCTAGCCATTCTCGCGGGGTACCTCAACATCGACTACGGTACCCCGTTCGTTCTGAACATTGCTTATCTGGTAGCTCAGCATTGGAATGGGATTGGGACTCGGGTCAAGACCGCTATTGTCTGCGGCGGGCTAGTTACTAGGATTGCCCGCCACCTTTACCCCACCGACACACAGGCTCAGGCTCACCGCACTGATGAGATGGCTTACCTTGATTTGGGAGCCATGACCGACTTCGCCTGGTTCCCAAAGGCGAAGGGGAGTGCGAGGACGTGGAAGATCTGTGGTTCCACGTCTGTTACCTTGCCGTGCTCTACCCTTCCGCCACTTTTACCGCTCTCTACTGCTGCTGAGGGAGCGAGGCCACCTCCACCTACCTACCACCTCACCTTCACCCCTCCTTCTTCTTCTAGGAAGAGGAAGCGGGAGGCCGGAGTATCCTCTAGCTCTCAGGCTCCGACTCAGGCCCAGGCTGGACCGACCCCCACGCCTCAGCCTACGCCTTCACTCACTCCACCTCCACTTGACCCTCCTTCTGGCTCGGTTTTTCCGGCCAATTTTGTCTGCCCACCTGTCTTAGAGGCGCCCGAGGTCATGGACCAAGGGCGTCGTGATGCCGTGCTTTCGGATATGTGCGGGTACATTTGCGAGATGAGACGGGATATGGCTTTAGCTGTATTCCCGCTCTACGAGTTCCATATCCGAGCCCGGCGACCGATTCCAGAGGGGTGGCCGCATCCTTCCTTCTACCGATACCCAGCGGACGGGTACCCTCCACTTTCTTCTGACTCAGAGGAGGAGGTGGAGGAGACAGCGGTAGCACGAGAGGTGCGGTTACGGGCAGAGCAGGCGGCACAGCGAGCTTCCAGAGAGGAGGAGAGTGACCCTCCGTTCGTACCCAGTCCGGAGGATCAGGCTGGAGATGACGACTGAGTCTCCCCCTTGTTTGTTCTTTGGTTTGGGAGACTGTTTTGTTGAGTCGGAGTGCACGAGAGACGGCGATGCCGACGACGAGTAGCTCTTGGTCTACTCACTTCCCCAGTTTTCTGGCTGGTTTGGGGAAGTTCGTGTTTTGTATGCCTTCTTACTCTTTTCGATTCGTCTCCTTTATTTATATTACGTTGGTTGTATACTCCCATCCCCCATTTTTTCTTTGGTGTATCTTTGGAGGACAACGAGGGCGTTGTCGTTTTGGTTTGGGGAGGGTATTGCATCCTTTTGAGTCTGCATCTGCATTTGTTTTGCATTCACGTTTAATTTTTCAGTTTGCATTTGTTGTTTATTTTCATAAAAAAATCAAAAATCCAAAAAAATTAGAAATTGTTAAAAATTCAAAAAATTTCACGTTTATTTTTGCATTTAGGTTGAGTCGGAACGGTAGATTCCCGTGATGAAATTGCACTATAACTTGTCATATTACTTGAGCCTTGCACTTGTATTGATAGTTTTTAGCCTTGTCATACGCATAATCTACGAATTTCTGTTCAAATAATAGCCGATTTGTTTAGACTTGACCTATAAACTGCGAACTACTTAAAAATTCTGAGTTTTAGAGCCATAACTGGTGACATTCATGACCAGTTCATTAGGAATTTTGAGAGTAGTACTCCTTGCATAGCATGTTTGTCTCATTTGCACATTTATGACATTCAATTTCTCGTCAAATGCACATATTCGGGTTCGTGGTTGGTGTCACATGCAGGGAGGGTCTTGCAAATTCCCCTTCTTTATATATCTTCACCCAAACTTGCCTTTTTGACTCATTAGCTACATTCCAAACTAAGCCTGCCTAGTCAAGCTAGTTAGTTGTCCTTTTGTGGTATGTCTATCATTGCAGTTTGGCCTGCCTTTCTTGTTGGAGTTGGTGTTGTATTAAGGAAGGAGGAAAGAGAGAAAGAAAAAAAAAAGTATAAAGAAAAAAGAAAGAAAACGTGAAAGAAAGAAAAAAGAAAAAAAAAATGAAAAAAAATGAAAAATGAAAAAAAAAAAAAAAGAAAAGAGTGCTAAGCAAAAGAAAGAAAGAGAAATTGTGTAAAAAGTTGTCCCCTCTTGTCAGAGTTGAGAAGATGTTCGAAGATGTACAATCGACAAGAGGGTTGGTTGTTTCGATTAATGCTTTGCATTTGGACGATGCGTCTAAAAAAGGGAACTTTGTGACCGTCTGACTCCTCCACTCTTATTCCAATATTTTTTGAGGAGATTGTGTTTGAGTCTAGTGAGTTTTGTGCCAAGTGAAGGGCACTAGTACTTAGTCTTTCAGTCAGTTTGAGATCCGGATGGTTTATTATGGTCCTGTTAGGAACTAGCTTGACGCTTTTACCTCCACATTTCCATAACTTGTTTTGCCATTTCTCACCTGAACCTCACTATTTCCATATTATTTGCATACCCTCGGCTGTGACGGACATGTTGGTTGGAATTTGTGCATTAGTACTTGAATTGTCTTTCATTTTTGTTGCATGCATGCTATGTAGGTCGCAGTTAGGTGAGTGACTGTCTTTTCTTCTCTCTTTTACACATTACATTTGCCCTTTGCTTCATGAGAGAGGAGTGACCACGTGAGAGTCCAGTTTTGTTGGTCTTGCAAGGTCGATAGGTCAGCTTTATTTATGAACAGCTTATAATTCGTTTGCGTATTGACTGCTTGGCTCAACTGTTGATTTTGTTGCATTAAATCGGTTCAAGTAGACAAGTTAAGCTAGCTCTGAGTTATCATTTCCGTTCCATTAGTTTAGTTTTGAGTTTACTCGAGGGCGAGTAAGGGTTTGGTTTGGGGAGATTTGATACGTGCCTAATGTATAGTCTTTTTAGCCTATTTCAGCACGTATTTCTATGCATTTCTATACTGTTTTTATAGTATTTTGCCCCGAATTGGCTACTTTGGTGTATTTTGTCCTTTTTGTAGGAATGATCGCGGAAGTAGCGGAACCATGCTCTTTTCCACCCTTTTTGCATGCATTTAGAGGAGACGGGATTGTCCCAGAGTGAGATGTTGCACTTAGAAGTGTTGTTGCACGCATTACGAGGTATTTTGGTGAAGACGCGAGTTGAATTGAAGACCCAGGTGGTCTATCGAGCTGTCAAGTGGTCTATCGAGTTGTTTTGTGGTCTATCGAATGGCCCCTAAGCTTCCCAAGACTCGATCGAGCTATTCCTTACTCGATCGAGTAAGATGCACATGATCCAGGCCTCGATCGAGTGACCTGTTGCTCGATCGAGGGCCTTCTGTTGAGACATTGGTCGATCGAGTGGTTTTGCTTGCTCGATCGAGAGGATTTTGACTCCGTGGGCTTAATTAGTCCATGTTTTATTTCCGCATAAACACTTAGGGGTTTCGGCTATTTAACCTATGTTTTACTAGGTTATTGGCATTCACTTTTTACTTAATCACTTTTACTATTCCTTTACTAGTTTCCTTACTATCATTCACATTAGAAAACCTACTGTTACTCTTACGTTGCTTTCGCTTTGGGATTATTTCACTCGGATTTCGTTGTTCTTTACGCCGGATTGCTTAGATTGTAATCTCTTCCTTCTCTTAATAATAATTAACCTTTCTTGTCGCCTTTAATTATTGTTTATGCATTTGTTCTTCCTTACCCTAATTTCTGTCATCGCATTTTATTATTATTTCGTTATGTCTTCTGTTTGGAATTTTATGTCTTTGTTAGATTAGTTATGAATATGAGTAGCTAAACCTCTTCATGTTGGGATTAGGGGATCTGCGGTAGAATAATGACGACGTAGTGAATGAGTTAGACGAATTGACTAAGAGACCCTGTCACTATAGCAATATAACTGTAATCACCGACCTAGTTGAGTGCACGCTTCTATGTCACCCATTAAACTGGCTACAATTAATCCTGGATCGAAAGATTGGACTAAATAGGCCTGCTATAAACAGAAGACTACCCTAATGAGGACGAAAGTTAAGTTAGTGGTATTTTAGGGTGGGAAGTGGACCGAAAGGACCTTCTAATATCCGTCTCACATTAGTTCGCCCGAGTCATTTTCTTTGCTAAGTTGTTGTACTACCGTAGTGAACCGAATTCCCGACATGTTCCTCTCTTATTGATAGTTTTAAATCGTTTTATTGCCTTTACTGCTATCTGCTTTATTTCTCTTCCTTTTACTCCGTAGTTAGAACCAAAAATTCAATCAACCCCCATTGTTACCATAGGATTAGAAATAGATAGCTGTAGTTGCATTACCTCCCTGAGGATTCGATACTCGACTGCCTCTACTACATTTTTAGTTGAGACCGTTAGGTTTTATTTTTGACAGGTACGCGACAGACGTGTCAGTGGTCAAGTAATGATTTGTTAAGTAAGTGTCCCTGGGTATCCAATTCATGGTAGAAAGATCTACCGGACGGTCTAAATTACGGGCAATTCCGGTGATCATGCCACCCACATGTATTGAGACTTTTTGCCCCGGAGAACTTGCAATCTTTGATAGGTGAAGGGCTAGGTGGTGAGCCACATTAATTCTGAAGGGGGTGGGTTTTGTGAACAAGTAGGACCCCAATATTTCAAGTTCGTGGATCCTAAACACCCACGGCATCCACCGCAAGAACGGTGCAACCCATACATCTATGCCACACCCGAATGACGGGGTTGTGGCAACTAATCGCGGGCCTTTTCACCCCAACTTTATCATCAAGGCCCGAAATAGCTTTCCATACTCGGGAATAGTGAAAGTCAGCGGGTGGGTTATGTGACGGCGCATTTTCCAACCCAAAAATGTTAGCCAACCGACCCAAAGTAATATTGTGCTCCCGGTTCATGAGACGAAAGCTAAGAGTAGCCACCATATTCGATTGTCGGTGCTTTGTAATCCGTAGACTACTCAAAAATTACCAAGTGATACGGGGGTAAGTATATTCATGCATTGTAAATATTCCCCTCATGCCACACCCCGTAAAGAGAGCTTCCGTCTCTCTAGCTATCCCGAGGGTCGATAAGGAGGGATGATGTAAAAACTTAGTCGGGGTGAGGGGACGATTTTTGAAGAGAATAAACTTACCCTTCTGAGTTTGTGTGGCAAACTCAACCGTAGGAAAGTCAGGATCAGGATTTGTATCACTAGCGGCTCGAGCAATCAACTCCGCTTGGTCTCTCGCGACATCCGCTCTTGTCCTTCTTCCGGCCATAGTGAAGATTGGAGGTGATTGGTGAAGGTTGATTGAAGTTTGGTAGAGATTTGAGGGAGTTAGGGTTAGAAAGGGGGGAAAATAATGGAGGAAAGAAGATGTGGAAAGGAGGAAATGATTTGGGAAAAGGGGATGTCGGGTTATAGTTTTGGTCTGTAATGTGTGTTTTGCCGGTTTGCGAACCGGCAGCCGGTTTGCGAACCGGCAGCCGGTCTGCCGGTAAAACACACGCCCCCTTTTTCCAATTTTTCGAATTTTCCTCCTGAAATTTTGACCTCGCTACCGATGGACCAACCGGCTGCCGGTTCACCGGCAAAACACTCTCCTCACTTGAAAATTTCCCATTGCAGGTGGGTCCTGCCGGTGGGCCGGCTGCCGGCCTGCCGGCAGAACACTACTCCACTCAAAAATAAACTTCTCAATACTCAAGGCATGAGTGCTCTGCCAGTGAGCCGGCTGCCGGACTACCGGTAGAGTACTCCTCTTCACCAGTTTTCAACATTTCTTAAGTCTTCACGTGTGTTCAGCCGGTGGGCCGGCTGCCGGCCTGCCTGCAAAACACACTCCACAGCTTCAAATTTTTCAATTTTCAACTCATACAGGTGTGTCCTGCCGGTGAGCCGGCTGCCGGCCTACCGGCAGAACACTGTATTTCATCATTTTTCAACAATTTAATTTGGCCTCGCTATCGGTAGGGGCACCGGCTGCCGTCCTACCGGCAGGGCACTACTGTAACACCCCCATACTCCAAGTGCCTTACCAGGACCACTCAGGTATAAGGATGCTACCATCTCGGTTACCCGAGGCATGATAATCATAAGACAATGAAGAAACATACTTTATTAAATAAGTTTAAGTGATCACACTACAAAACCAACTGTAAGCAAAATACAACTGTTCTCAAACTATAAACCAACTGAAAGGAACTGTTCTAATAAACACAGCGGAAGACTAAAGACTCTGATATGTGATGACTCCACCCCCAGCTAGATCCCACGCGTATCCAAGATATACCGCTGCAAGCAACCGCTCACCACCCCGAATGGATCACCACGAGTTTTTAAAACATTTAAACGGGGTCAAGAGTACTAATCACACAACTTATATATATATATCAACAAGAAGATACATGCATGACTTAATCGTCACACATACACACAACTACTCCAATCCCATCAATCTCAATCACCGACTGCCCACTGGACCAGCCCTGCCAGTGGGGGACCGCAACCGTTCCCACCTAAGCCCCGCTCATCTTACCGAGCGATAACCCTGTCCCATTAATGTGCACATCCCCTTCCGTGGCGGGTTCCACGAAGGGCGAAACTAGGGCATGAAGTCACTCCCGCAAGTGACTCCACTCAGCCGAGAACGCATCTCGAGAACCATAGACAACCAATCACAATCACAACATCAACAACCGTTTGAATCTATCAACAATGTACAATCACAATCACAGCCGTCACAATACAATCACTATATCAAACAATCAATCTCACACATCAACAATCATCCCATTATGGGACTAATACTGAGTAGGTAATCCTACCTGGAAAGCAACACAATCATCAGACGATCTAGCAGCTGTCTCAAAACCTCTCCTTTACAAATCCTTCTCCTATCACATAATCACATAATCACAATCTAACCTTAACAAATCATAAAAACCCTCAATCCCAAAATTAGGGTTTAAACAAAGTCAACCAAACGCTATAAACATGGTATGTAGGACTTACCCTTGACGCAAGGAACACTATGATGCCAAGAACAATGAAATCCGACACCTCTAGCTCCGGGATTTGTCAACAATACGATTAGGATTAAGAACAAACTTGCCTTCTCTCTTAAACAGTAAATTAGATTTTGCAAAAGTGATTTAGAAACAATGACGGAAGGTTATATATCTTAATCGCATAATTAACAAAACCCGAGAAAAACTCCCCGTAAACCGGATACTCGATCGAGTACCCAAGGCTACTCGATCGAGTACCCCCTTACTCGATCGAGTACCCTAGTTACTCGATCGAGTACCCAACAGGTCAGAAACTATTTTATTTCGCAAAACTTCCTTACTCGACAGAGTAAGGCCTACTCGATAGAGTACCCCAAGACTCATAAATACGGAGTATTACAGTCTTCCCTCCTTAAAAAGAACTTCGTCCCCGAAGTTCAACCCATACATAAAAAACAACCATACTAGCTCGACCAAGACACAACAACATAACTAAGAACTCAAGAACTCGACCAAACATAAAACATGAACTTTTAACACCCACTCCACCAACTATGTTTACTTCCCTAACATGACTCACGATATCGTATCCACCACATATATATCTCTCACGACACCCACTCCATACATAACCAACTACCATCCTCTAACGCTGCTAGCTCCATAATATCATCCACTATCAAATCCAAAATCAAGACACTCATAGACATCAAACGGAGTGTTACATTCTACCACCCTTAAAAGGAACTTCGTCCTCGAAGTTTACTCACACTCATAATCTCACCATCCAACTGTCAACACTATCGAAGTATTCTCGCATTCCTAACATCAAACTACTACAAGCACGTCCGTGACCTTTTAACACTATCAACCACAACATATACAATTCCATATCTTATGCTACACCAACACTCTACTTCCAAATATACTACCATATGAACAATCATCAAAATCTCTTTTATCGCATCCTACTCCTCTTAAGATAAATGTTACGTCCTCGTAACCTACTAATACTATATCCTTAGTTATATCTTCTCATTATTCTCATCATCATCACATGTCATAGATAACCACCTATACTCTAAACACTCGTCATGCATGTATCCAAGGCTCTCTTACTTAAACAATTCTCGTACTTCAATTCACTCGTCACACCACCTAACCTATACCTCAAAATCTTTATCTTAACCCAAAACTTCAACTTTTCCACATTACCGCAACATGACATACCTCTCTATATAAACTATATGAAACTCCCATCATCAAAAGCATAACTCACGATCCACACTTGTTACGTGCACTCATTCCAGATCCTCAAGTTCTTTCCTTCATTACCGCAAAACTCATACATAACTTAATATGACACTAATTCCCTCAACACCCAACACTCACTGTCCCAACAAAAGATTATGAACTACCTGCCGCTTTCAGATCATTACAACACATGTTCCACGAATCATTTTCCATTACTATGTCTACTAAAGCCTTATCTAGAACAAGGTCAAAATTACTGTAACAACCTCTCACAACCGTGTCCCATCAATAGAACATCACTATACCATGACAACAACGAAAACATATTCAACTCTATTTCATATCATACTCTACCTCATTCTTAACTTAACCTGGTAAAGAAAACATCAATAAGCAAGACAACTGTCTACATGTTCAACCAAAACTCACAAAGAACAACAAAGAAACAAAACAACAATCTATGTATAACTGGTATGCACTTTCGAAAACTCGTATCATAATCATCCCGCCTACTCCACCACAACCGGTGACGGCATCACAACACCGCCACCAACAGCCACACCGTAGTGCGAAAATACCCGCATCACAACACTAACTATCGTGCCCGGATCACCACCCGAGGCACCACAACCACATCGATAGACATCACAACTACATACAATTCCATAAATCGACTCGAAATAACCTTTGGACAAGAAAACTTACTCAAATCCACTTTACTCAATCACAACGCAACATATTATATGAATAAACAGATAAGCATCTCATGAACATCATCTCTACCATTTCACGGAATACACATGTGTTATTAATACACATAAAATTATAACTAGCCATGTCAAATTAATCAAATTATTACTTTTTGGATATCATTCAATTAAATTACCGTGTCCAACATATATATTACAGAACATTCATAAAACAACTTTATAATTATCACACCATACCACTTCTTGTGAGGTCAGAACCTCACACAAACATTTACACATATCATAGACCCGTAATCACAACCAACTAGTCAATCCCGACCACGTAAGTTACCACTCAACAAAGGTTACCTGTCGCCCGAGTTTAACTCATATGCCCCTCATAACATATTCCCCCATTCGCACAACCATCACTTCCTGCCAAATATAACCATACCTTTACTATTCAACTATTAGCATCCGCCTCATCTAACCACATCTTATACCCTCTCACAATCATACACAACAATCAGGTCCCTACCAAATCAACCTCTTTAGAATTGCTACCTTTCTAATATACCATCACTCTTAACCACTAGTGACAACACCACAATACCACCACTGCTCGTATATCAAACCTCTTACACTCATATCAAAATAACACGGTGTTTGTTTTTTTTTTTTTTTTTTTTTTTTTTTTCTATCTTTGGTTATCATTCCAAATAACGAACATCAAACCCATCCACAAAATTACCTCAACATTATTCCCAATACTATCTTATTTGTGTTGTCATCCAACTCTCCACCAAATACCTCGTATCGTGCCAATACTCCAGCAACTTCTTGCCCCCTTAATTCCTCGAAACTCATTATCAATCATGTTGCCCTGAAACTCCTATATAACCTTTAGCTAACATCCTCATGACGCTATCACACATTTCAATGATTCCTTACCTTTATATCACATAACTCCGGTGAATATTTTCCTCAGCTTACTTTTATCCTTCTTTTCTCTTTACACTCAATAATACCAATTAATAGTTCAACTCCTTATTCCTTCTAGCTAACTCTTTAGAAATCCAGTTACCTCTTCGTTGCTCCAAAACTCAAATTTCCATTATTTTCTACCGACTTCATCTCACTCTTTCTTACCATGGATCTTCTCTTATTATGCTATCACTCACACTTGCCACTAATCTATCCATAGAATCAACGTTTAATGTTCAAACAATTGCATCTCCCTTTTTACATCTCTAGAAATCAGAATTCATTTAATACCGTTAATTACCCAAGGAAATCACACCGTAGTTTCGTCTCTCGATAACACAAATTTCCAAACTCAGTCACTACCTGCAAATCCACGTCGCGACATGTCCCATTAAGTTCGCTATATACCACTATTTCCAAACGACCTTTCATTACATATGTTCTTACTCAACACTATTTCTAGCCATCTCCCTCCATAATTTATTATACATCTCAGGTTGCTACTATCCACATCCTTTCTTTCAATCTTTTCATTCTCACGTTCCTTAAAATTACATCATGCCTTGCCCACATTCACTTACATTTTCATTACTCAACATACAATCATGTCACTCATCTCGTCTCACACAACATGCTCTATGCCTCAATTAAGTCTTACTAATCCCAACACATATAAATCATGTCCTCCCCACCGAACTCATACTCATCATAGGTGCCACTCTTTACACCACAAAATTGGGTAACTTACGCGTCAAGACCAACATACATGTAAAACAATGCATAAAGAAGCAGAATAACGCCTTTGAATTAAACATAATATGCAACGAAGTCAAAAGATAAACATATGACCCAAAATAGGGGTCACTAGATCGAGTACAGGCCACTCGATCGAGTAAGGGACTTACTCGATCGAGTAGGTGAAGATCAGAAGCACGTAAAACAAATCACCAGGGCTACTCGATCGAGTATCTAAGGTACTCGATCGAGTATCCTAGTTACTCGATCGAGTACCCCAATTCTCAGCACTGTCCAGTTTTCGTAAAACAGCCATAACTCACTCATTTCTCGGTCGTTTTGGGTGTGTGACCTATCGTTAGAATCGTAAAAGAACAAGCTATCACCTCCAATTGGAATCACATTAAAATCATTTACGCATCTCAAGTTATAACAGTTTAAAGACAACTTTGCTGTAATCAGACGACATAATTATTTGATTTTTACTTCCAAACAACTTAAACAACAACCAAGTTAAACGAAAACAACCCAATACTCATGAAACCAGTAGCCCCAATCACATATTATTATTTTCGAAAACAAAGCAACAACATTCATCATGCACTACCCACATGCTTTTATTCTATAGTCTTTCGTAAGACAAATCATACTCATACATTACAAATCCTATTCCATGTTACTAACATAACAACACTATAAAATAACTTCCATTATATAACCTGCTTAATCCGGAACCATGTTATCATACCACGATGATTCATCTTTTTCCACTAATTCATCCATCATACCACATATTTACCCACCATATACGTTCAACATATTCACCCAAAGACATGTTCAATTCATACTCCTAACCTTTCGTACTTTTACTCAACACGACAACAACAACAACATGTATACTTACACATCGCTTTATATATATATATAGACAAAACACTTTTCCTTACGTAATTATAACATGTCAAATTACATGTATCAATAATTATACTTTCATGCTTTACAATCAACCAACATACAATTCACGTCATTATCATCTTTCATCCATCAGTTCATACAACATACTACTACATAAATACACACAGCACACAATAAGCACATAACGATCCCGACACATATCCCATGGTGGCCGGTTCAAAATTGTAGGGCGAGTTCGCGACTTTAGGACGTCTCCCAAGTCTTTGCATTAGCTCCTACAACCTTTACCCCGGGTTCATTTTAATTGACTCCCTAGATTCATTAGATTCATTGGTTACAGGTTTCAGGATCGTCGCTCTGATACCATTTGTAACACCCCCATACTCCAAGTGCCTTACCAGGACCACTCAGGTATAAGGATGCTACCATCTCGGTTACCCGAGGCATGATAATCATAAGACAATGAAGAAACATACTTTATTAAATAAGTTTAAGTGATCACACTACAAAACCAACTGTAAGCAAAATACAACTGTTCTCAAACTATAAACCAACTGAAAGGAACTGTTCTAATAAACACAGCGGAAGACTAAAGACTCAGATATGTGATGACTCCACCCCTGACTAGATCCCACGCGTATCCAAGATATATACCAAGCAACCGCTCACCACCCCGAATGGATCACCACGTTTTTAAAACATTTAAACGGGGTCGGTACTAATCACACAACTTATATATATATATCAACAAGAAGATACACATGCACTTAATCGTCACACATACACACAACTACTCCAATCCCATCAATCTCAATCACCGATCGCCCCTTTGGACCAGCCACGCGTGGGGGACCGCAGCCGTTCCCACCTAAGCCCCGCTCATCATACCGAGCGATAACCCTGTCCCATTAATGTGCACATCCCCTTCCGTGGCGGGTTCCACGAAGGGCGAAACTAGGGCGTGAAGTCACTCCCGCAAGTGACTCCACTCAGCCGAGAACGCATCTCGAGAACCATAGACAACCAATCACAATCACAACATCAACAACCGTTTGAATCTATCAACAATGTACAATCACAATCACAGCCGTCACAATACAATCACTATATCAAACAATCAATCTCACACATCAACAATCATCCCATTATGGGACTAATACTGAGTAGGAAATCCTACCTGGAAAGCAAAACAATCATCAGACGATCTAGCAGTTGTCTCAAAACCTCTCCTTTACAAATCCTTCTCCTATCACATAATCACATAATCACAATCTAACCTTAACAAATCATAAAAACCCCCAATCCCAAAATTAGGGTTTAAACAAAGTCAACCAAACGCTATAAAATTGGTATGTAGGACTTACCCTTGACGCAAGGAACACTATGATGCCAAGAACAATGAAATCCGACACCTCTAGCTCCGGGATTTGTCAACAATGCGATTAGGATTAAGAACAAACTTGCCTTCTCTCTTAAACAGTAAATTAGGTTTTGCAAAAGTGATTTAGAAACAATGACGAAAGGTTAAATATCTTAATCGCATAATTAACAAAACCCGAGAAAAACTCCCCGTAAACCGGATACTCGATCGAGTACCTAAGGCTACTCGATCGAGTACCCCCCTTACTCGATCGAGTACCCTAGTTACTCGATCGAGTACCCAACAGGTCAGAAACTATTTTATTTCGCAAAACTCCCTTACTCGACAGAGTAAGGCCTACTCGATAGAGTACCCCAAGACTCATAAATACGGAGTATTACAACTGCGAACAGCACTTTTTCACTTGTTTTCTTCCAACTTGCCCAATTTTATTTAACTCGGGATTCGAGCTTTTTCATTGACCCCGGGATTCTTGTTTTCCACAAATACGCCGACGCATCATGTCGGGATGTCGGGTTAACGAAAATAATGCTTGTTTTCTTCAAAAGTGACCTCCGTAACCAATCCAAATAGACAAAGTATGGTTCCAAATCTCTCACTATTAATCTAAAATGCATGCTATATACAAATCATATGGGTTGCCTCCCATGTAGCGCCCTTGTTTTACGTCGTAGGCTCGACCAAGTAAACAAGCCAACAATTTTCACGGTGAGGACGAAAAAGTTTAATTGAGTAGAAAGGTTTCAAGGATCTTCATTTCCTTTTGGACGAGATTGCCAACGTGATAGTGCTTTAATCTTTGACCGTTTACTTTAAAAGTTCGGTCTCCTTGGCTTATTTCAACCGCCCCATGAGGGAAAGATCGGACAACGGTGAAGGGTCCGGTCCACTTCGACCTCAACTTTCCGGAAAAGAACTTCAAGCGGGTATCATATAGAAGAACCAATTCACCCTCCTTGAACTCTCTTATAATTATGCACTTGTCGTGAAATCTTTTCGTCCTTTCTTTGTACAACTTAGCATTCTCATAGGCTTCTAGCCTAAATTCCTCCAATTCATTCAATTCAAGAAGTCTTTTCTCACCGGCCGTCTTCAAGTCATAGTTGAGATGCTTGATGGCCCAATATGCCTTGTGTTCAAGTTCCACCGGCAAATGACAAGCCTTACCATACACCAATCGGAATGGTGAGGTACCGATCGGTGTTTTGAAGGCCGTCCGGTAAGCCCACAAAGCATCATCAATCTTCAAGGACCAATCCTTTCTTGACTTGTTCACGGTTCTCTCGAGTATAGTCTTTAACTCTCGGTTGGAAATCTCGGCCTGCCCATTAGCTTGAGGATGGTAGGCAAGACTCTTCCTTTGTTGCACTCCATACTTTTTCAACAAAGCTTTCAATGCTCTTTCTCCGAAATGTGTGCCACGATCGCTAATGAGGACTCTTGGGACCCCAAACCTTGGAAAAATGATCTTTTGAAGTAGCTTGATTACTTCCTTAGCATCACAACTTTTGGTCGGGATTGCCTCAACCCATTTGCTTACATAGTCGACCGCCACAAGTATGTACTCATTTCCAAACGATGATGGGAAGGGACCTTGATAATCTATCTCCCACACATCAAAAAGCTCAACCTCAAGCATGAAATTCATTGGCATTTCATGTTTCCTTGTGATATTTCCACTCCTTTGACATTTATCACATCCTTTAACATAAAAGGCAACGTCACGGAATAGAGAGGGCCAAAAGAAACCGCATTGAAGTACTTTAGCGGCCGTTTTCTTGGAACTTGCATGGCCACCACAAGGTAAGTCATGGCAATGGCTCATTATGGAGGTGGCTTCCTCTCTCGGAACACACCTTCTTATCATCCCATCGGCACAAGACTTATACAAACATGGGTCATTCCAATAATAGTGTTTCACATCATGAAAGAACTTCTTCTTCTTGTGATAGTCATAATCATGAGAGATTATCCCGGAGGCCAAATAATTAACAATATCCGTGTACCATGGCGCCTCTCCCAAACTTAGGGACAATAAGTGGTCACCGGATAAACAATCATTGATAGGGAGCCCATTGTCAACATTGAGGTTGATTAGCCGGGATAAATGGTCGGCCACCACATTTTCAACTCTTTTCTTATCCCTAATCTCCATGTCAAACTCTTGGAGAAGTAATATCCACCTAATCAACCGAGGCTTGGACTCCTTCTTGATGAGAAAGTGTCTCAAAGCAACATGATCGGTGAACTCTATAACCTTAGCTCCCACCAAGTAGGTCCGGAACTTCTCCATAGCAAATACCATGGCCAAGAGCTCCTTTTCCGTTGTTGAGTAATTTGTTTGAGCATCATCAAGAGTTTTGCTTGTATAATGAATTGCATGCACCTTTCCATCCTTCCTTTGGCCTAAAACCGCGCCCAAGGCATGATCGCTTGCATCGCACATTAACTCAAACGGCAAGCTCCAATCCGGAGGTTGTATGATTGGAGCACTTGTCAAAGCTTCCTTCAACATATTAAAAGCATCAAGACATCGGTTAGAGAACACAAAAGGAGTGTCTTTGGCTAACAACTCGGTCAAAGGTCTCGCAATCTTGGAGAAGTCCTTGATGAAGCGGCGATAAAAGCCCGCATGTCCAAGGAAACTTCTCACCCCCTTGACATTGGTGGGAGGTGGGAGACTAGCAATGACCTCGATTTTAGCCTTATCAACTTCTATTCCACGATTGGACACTATGTGTCCCAACACAACACCTTCTTGTACCATAAAATGGCACTTCTCCCAATTAAGCATAAGGTGAGACTCTTGACACTTGATCAAAACTTTCTCCAAATTCGTTAAACAATTTTCAAAACTTTTCCCAGCAACTGAGAAATCATCCATGAAAACTTCCATTTCTTGCTCAATGAAATCGGAGAAAATTGACATCATAGCTCTTTGAAAAGTAGATGGAGCATTACATAGCCCAAATGGATCCTCCTATATGCATAGGTGCCAAATGGACAAGTAAAGGTGGTCTTTTCTTGGTCACTTGGATGGATAGGTATTTGGAAGAATCCCGAATAGCCATCCAAGAAGCAAAAATAGTTGTGTTGAGCTAATCTCTCTAGCATTTGATCCATGAACGGTAACGGAAAGTGATCCTTCCGGGTGGATTTGTTTAACTTCCTATAGTCCACACACATTCTCCACCCGGTTACCGTCTTTGTAGGAATCAATTCATTCTTGTCATTTCGCACTACCGTCATGCCTCCTTTTTTGGGAACTACATGAACTGGGCTTACCCACCTACTATCCGAAATAGGATAGATAATGCCGGCATCAAGTAGCTTGAGGACCTCTTTCCTCACAACCTCTTTCATTATGGGGTTAAGCCTTCTTTGTGGCTCAATGGAGGATGCATCCTCATTTTCATGTAGAATTTTATGAGTACACAAAGACGGACTAATCCCTTTGAGGTCACCAATCGTGTACCCAAGGACACCCTTAAACCTTTTAAGCAAAGAAATTAGTTTTGAGGTTTGGGTGTCATCAAGTGCACTATTGATGATGACGGGAAAAGTGGAATTATCACCTAGAAATTCATATTTCAAAGAAGAGGGAAGAGGTTTAAGTTCAACCGTAGGAGGAGGCGTGGAACTCTCCTCCTTCTTACCAACTTCCAACACTTCAAACTTGGGAGCTTGTTCATAAATTGGAGCGGAATCCAACATCCACACATATGCAAGAGTCTCAACATCTTTGTCATCTACCTCATACCCACTAACACGACAAGTCTCCAAAGGATCCATGGAGGAAGCTTTTGGGTCATGCTCCTCCATGGGATTCTCTAGAATGTCTACAATGCAACAAGTGTCACCTAGAGATGGAGCTTCCATGGACTTGTGGAGTTCAAATTCCACTCTATCTTCACCCACTTGTAAAGACAACTTGCCACTCTTTACATCGATCATAGCTCCACCGGTAGCAAGACAAGGTCGCCCCAAGATAATAGGCACATTGTAGTCTTCGGGCATATCCATGACAAAGAAATCACATGGTATGACAAGTTTCCCAACAACCAAGGGTACATCTTCAATCACACCAATGGGAAATTTTACCGACCGATCGGCTAGTTGAAGTGAAACTCTAGTTGGTTTCAAATCTCCCAAATCAAGCCTCTTGAAGATTGATAGTGGCATGAGGCTCACACTAGCCCCCAAATCACACAATGCCCTTTTAATAGCCACCCCTTGAATAGAACAAGGAATTGAGAAGCTACCCGAATCTTCTAACTTGTTCGGGAGCTTGTTGGTGTGAGTAAGAATAGCACTACATTCCTTTGAGAGGTTGATGGTTTCCACCTCTCCATTCTTCTTTTTCAAAGTGACAAGTTCCTTAAGAAACTTACCATAAGATGGGATTTTGGTAATCATATCAAGGAAAGGAATCGTGACATTCATTCCCTTCAAGATCTCAACAAACTTCTCATACTTCTTTTCAATTCTAGGCCTTGCAAGCCTTTGTGGAAAGGGTACCGGTGCTACATACTCCCTTGGTGGGGGAATACATTCTTTGGCCTTAGTTGTAATAGGCTCATATTGTAACACTACCGATTTTATAGGCTGGTACTCGACCGAGTATGGCCTACTCGGTCGAGTAAAGTGTGTTGGGTATTCTGGAATACTCGGCCGAGTATGGGTAATACTCGACCGAGTAGAGGATACTCGGCCGAGTATACCCTATACTCGACCGAGTATCCGGCCTGACGGGTATTATTTCCGCGGGTTTGATTTAAATGATTAGAGGTTATATCGTTCGTCATTTCTCCCCAAAAACATAAACTACGTTCATTCTCCTCTAATAATCTTCATCAATTCCAAGTCAATGGTCGTCGATTGTGGGTTCTAGCATCTAATTCTGTGTCAATCGCCGTAGTAAGTGTCTTATCCTTGTTCATCTATTGTCATTCTTATAAGTTAACAAACCCTAATTTGGTTAATTTGGGAGTCTAGGGTTCTGGTCATCATATGTTGTTGATTGTTGATTATCGTTGTTGTAGGTGATGATGTGTTACTAGTTGTGCATTTGTATGATTGATTACAGCGTAGCGGATTGCGAAAAGGTAGGGTTTCCCTACTCAGTTCTTGTGTAATTTATTTGAGATATTTGTTGTATTGTGTATGATTGTTGTCTGCTGATCATCGGATTGTTGGTGTTGTGGTGACAGTGGTGATGTGGTTGTGTTGTGACGGTGGTGGTATTGTGACAGCTGTGTTGCTGTGGTATGTGTGATTGTGGTGGAGTCACTTGCGGGAGTGGCTTCACACCCTAGTTCGCCCTCCGTGGAACCCGTCACGGGAGGGGATGTGCACATTAAGGCAAAGGGATTGTTAGTCGCTCGTTGATGAGCTGGACTAGGTGGGGATGGGTGCGGTCACCCATCGGCGGCGAGGATTACTGTTGCGATGGGTAATCTGGCAGGGCTACACACTTCGGTGTGTAGTCGGTTAATGTGTGAAATCGGGAGACCGGGGATGGAGGATGATCAGCCGGTTACGCTATTTGTTTGTCTTATTTGAATTATGCGGTAACTGACCCCGTGTTGTTGTTTTGTAAAACCTGCGGTGATCCATTCGGGGATGGTGAGCAGATATGACAGGTAATGCAGATGTTTAGTTATGGGACAAACATGGGGAGACATCACTTCGAGTCTAGTTTCCGCCATTACGAGTTTAGCCTGCAATGATCTCAGTTGTATTGAAGTTCTTACCCTTTTAGTTTGAGTTGGTTTGAGATAATGTATTCGCTAACTCTTTATACTTTATATAAATGTTGTTTGGAAATTGTAACTTTGATATACTAACCTCGGGAAACCGAGATGGTAACAACCTTTCATGCTAGGGTAGTCCTTGGTAAGGTACCTTGGTATGAGGGGGTGTTACAAAGTGGTATCAGAGCCGACGATTCCGGCACCTAAAACAAATGAACTCAATGAACTTAGGGAGTCCAAATAAAATGAACCCGGGGAGATTTGTTTGGAGCTGCCGCAAAGACTTGAGAGACGTCCCGAAGTCGCATTAAGGCCCTTACGATCTCAAGCCGGTCACATGGGGAGAAACTGTTGTATGTTTGAGTCATATGAGTTTGATATCTATAGTTTGAATCTTGTGCATGGTTGGATGAAATGATGAAAGAAGTGGAATGTGATAGTTGTTGAAAGATGCATCGAGGATTGTTGATGTAAAACTTTGAGCATGAATATGTTGGCATGTTAAGTGTTGGAACATGGTAAAATATGAAAGGTGAATTGTGAAATTGTATCTGGTTGATATTGAGCATGAAAAATGTGATCATGTTACCTGTTTAATACAATGTTGAACATGAAGTATGGTAGTGGTACATGTGCATGTGAACATGATGATTTTAATGCTTGATTGTTGGTAGAAGCATGTGATCAAGGTCATGCGTCTATATATGTGAATGTCGTGTTTAATTTTAATGTGAGTATGATAAAAGTGCCTCTATGTACTGGTTTCTTGAAGTATTGAATTGTTATTGTTGCCTTATGTATGTTCAAGTTGTTTTGGCTTAGGAAACTTGATTTGTAGAAAGAACGATTACGGAAGGGTTGTTTTAAAACTGTCATAAGTCTAGTTCTAGAAATGATATTGCTGTGATTCCAAGTTGAGCTGATAGCTTGTCTTCTTACGATTCTAACGATAGGTCACACGCCCAAAACGACCTAGTAACGAGGGAGATATGACTGTTTTACGAAAACTGGTCGGTGCTGAGAACTGCGCCGATACTCGACCGAGTAGTCCCTACTCGGCCGAGTATCTTTTATACTCGACCGAGTATTCCATATTCGGCCGAGTAATCTCTCTGTGATAATACTGTTTAGCGTCTGGAGTCGTGAACTCGGCCGAGTAGTCTCATACTCGACCGAGTAAGGTCTACTCGACCGAGTATTCCCAATACTCGACCGAGTAATCCTTCTGCGACAATTGTGTTTGCTTCTGGAGTCGAAAACTCGACCGAGTAATATAGTTACTCGACCGAGTACCGTGTACTCGACCTAGTATGTTATGTACTCGACCGAGTACCTCTTTGGATGGCCACTTTGAGTCGGTGGCTATGTTCTTACTTTTGTTTTGAGTCAGTGGCTATGTTCTTACTTTTGTTTTGAGTTGGTGGCTATGTTCTTACTTTTGTTTTGAGCCGGTGGCTATGTTTTTACATTGTTTTGAGTCGTAGGGTATATACACATGTATGTTTTGAGTCTTAACGCATTCTTTTATAAGTGAGACGGTCTTGATACGTAAGTTACCAAATACTATGATAGGGAGTATGCCGGCTTATGAGGGACATGTGTTGGATAAGGAAGACATGTGAGAGATAGTGGAAAAAGAAAAAGGAAGAATATGAGCTAATTGAGGCAAAGAGCATGTTTTGTGAGATATGATGAGTGATATAGTCGTGTGTTGAGTAGTATAAAAGTAAGTGTATATGGACAAGGGTGATGTAAGTGTAAAGAAGCATGAGAATGAAAGATTGAGATAAGGGACACGAATAGTGGCATATTTGGATGTGTAAGGATTTATGGAGGAAGACAGCTAGGATAGAGTTGCTTAAGGATATATGTAATGGAAGGTTGTTGTAAAAAGATAGGAAAGAGAGGTATATAGTGAACTTAAAGGAAGTTATATCGCGATGTGGATTTGTAGATAGTGGCTAAGTTTGGGAAGTTGGAATATCAAAGGGGTGAGCCTAGTGTGTAATTCTTTGGACAAACGGTATGAAGTGAATTTTGGTTTCTAGAGATGCGAAAGGGAGATACAACTAATTGAAGAGTAACTGTTAGTGTGCGGACTTGATGGTGACAAGGGTGAGTGGGAAGCAAGATGAGAGATGATAAATGATAAGAAGCATGATAAGATATTGAGATGAATTAATGGAATTAGAGTTGTGGAGCTATGGAAAATAAACAAATGACTAAAGAGTTAGGTAGAAAGAGAAAGGAGATGACTTATTAATTGGCATTATTGAGTAAAAGGAGGGAAAGAGGGATGGAAGTAAGTTGAGAGAACGTTGACCGGAGTTAAGGAGCATGAAGGTAGGAAATTATGAAATGTACGATATCCCCACTAGAGGGTGTGAGTTAATGGTTATATAGGAGAGCAGGACGACGTGTTAGCCGTGAGTTTCGAGGTATTAAGGGAATAAGGAGCTTGTAGAGTGTTTGCACGATCTGAGATTTTGGTGGAGAGTTAGGTAACGATATGATAAAGGATAGAATTGGGAATAATGTTGAGGTAAATCTTGTTGATGGATTGGATGTTCGTTATTTGGGATGATAACCAAAGAGAGAACACGGATTGTGATATTACGAAGTGATAGTAAGAGAGTGGTCACATGAAGGATGTTGGTGCCATAGTATTGTCACTAGTGGTTGAGGATGATGTTACTTTAGGGAAGTTAGTTGTTTTAATGAGGTTGATGTTGTGGAGGTGATTAGTATGTTTGGTTGTGAGGGAGTATAAGATGTGGATATGTGAGGTATTCGCTCGAAGTTGGGTACTGATGTTATGGCTACAATTGTCGGAGGGGTGATAATTGTGTGTATGAGAGGATATGTTATGAAAGGCACCTGGGTTAAATCCGGATGAGAGGTATTCATTGTCAAGTGGTAACTTACATGATCAGGATTGACTAGTTGGATGTGATTATGGGTCTAAGATGTATATAAATGTTTGTGTGAGGTTGTGACCTCATGAGAAGCGGTATGGTGTGATAGTTATAATGTTGTTATCTGAATGTTCTATAATATATGTTGGATACGGTAACTTAATGGAATAATGATCAAAAGTGATAGTTTGGGTGGTCTGACATGACTGGTTATACTTGCATGTGTATTCATGATATATGTTTATTCCATGAAAAAGTATGGATGGTATGCATGAGATTCTTGTCTATTTATTCCGTATGATATATGGTGTTGTGATCTAGTAAAGCAGTCTTGAGTAAATTTTTCTTGTCCGGGATGTTATATAGTCAGTGTTTATGGGATTGTGTATGTTGTGATGTCTATCGGTGTAGTTGTGGTGCCTCGGGTGGTGATCCGGGCACGGTACTTAGTGTTGTGATGCGGGTATTTTCGCACCGTGGTGCTATTTTGTTGGTGGCGGTGTTGCGATGCCGTCACCGGTTGTGGTGGAGTAGGCGAGATGATTATGACACGAGTTTTCGAAAGTGCATACTAGTTAAACATAGATTGTTGTTTTGTTTTTCTTTGTTCCTTGTGAGTTTTGGTTGAACATGTAGACTGTTGTTTTGTTTGTTGTTGTTTCTTACCAGTTTCAGTTTGGGAATGAGGGTAGAGTATGATATGAAAGAGAGTTGTATATGTTTTCGTTGTTGTCATGGTATAGTGATATCCTGTTGATGGGACTCGGTAGTGAGAGGTTGTTGGAGTGCTTGTGATCTTGTTTTTAGATGAGGCATTGGTGGGCATAGTTGTAGCAAGAGTTTGTGGAGCATGTGTGGTATTGAACTGGAACTACAAGTGGGTCAGCACCTTTCCTTGGGAGAGGGAGTACGGAGTTTTAGGACTTAGTATCATGTTAAGTCAAGGGTGAGTTTTGTGGTAATAGAAGTGATGAACTTGAAAAGCTGATGTGAGTGTGTAACAATTGTGGCTTGTGAGTTTAGATCGTGAAGATGAGCGTATAAGTATATAGAAGTATGTCGTTTGGTGGTAATATAGAAGAGATGGAGTAGTGGTTATACTGAGGATTTTATGATATGTGTTATGGGTGTACCGAATAATTGAGGCACGAGAACTGTTAAAGAAAGAGAGTCCTGGTCATAGGAATGGTTGTAGGTGTTGGGGTTATAGTGGGTGATCGTTGACATGCGGTGGTAATGAGGTTTATGGGAGGCATAGTAAAGGACCTAGTATTAGCAAGTTACGTGGGCGTAACATTTATCTTAAGAGGAGTAGAATGCGACAAGAGAGTTTGATGGTCATACAGGTTGCAATTGCAAGTGTGGGTGTTGGTACAGAATAAGAATGGATTTGTGTGATTACCGATTTTATTACAGGTAATGGCAGTGCTCGTAGTAGTATGATGTTTATGAGTGAGAGTAACGGATTGTGTGAGGATGTTTATATGTGTGAGTAAACTTCGAGGACGAAGTTCGTTTTAAGGATGGTAGAATGTAACATTCTGTTTTGATGGTTGATCTTATTTTGTGGATTATCTTGGTATTGAGTTTCTAGTGAGTGTTATGGAAGTGAGATAAGGTTGGCAACATTATGTTATGGTTATTCGATAATATTATGGAGTCTATATCGAGAGGATAGGTTATCTAGTAAGCGTGGTTGGCGGAGTTAGTGTTAGGTGTTCATGTTTTATAGGTTGGGTTGGAACTTCGGGGACGAAGTTCTTTTTAAGGGGGGAAGATTGTAACACTACGGATTTTATAGGCTGGTACTCGACCGAGTATGGCCTACTCGGTCGAGTAAAGTGTGTTGGGTATTCTGGAATACTCGGACGAGTATGGGTAATACTCGACCGAGTAGAGGATACTCGGCCGAGTATACCCTATACTCGACCAAGTATCCGGCCTGACGGGTATTATTTCCGCGGGTTTGATTTAAATGATTAGAGGTTATATCGTTCGTCAGTTTCAAAAGTCATTTCTCCCCAAAAACATAAACTACGTTCATTCTCCTCTAATAATCTTCATCAATTCCAAGTCAATGGTCGTCGATTGTGGGTTCTAGCATCTAATTCCGTGTCAATCGCCGTAGTAAGTGTCTTATCCTTGTTCATCTATTGTCATTCTTATAAGTTAACAAACCCTAATTTGGCTAATTTGGGAGTCTAGGGTTCTGGTCATCATATGTTGTTGATTGTTGATTATCGTTGTTGTAGGTGATGATGTGTTACTAGTTGTGCATTTGTATGATTGATTACAGCGTAGCGGATTGCGAAAAGGTAGGGTTTCCCTACTCAGTTCTTGTGTAATTTATTTGAGATATTTGTTGTATTGTGTATGATTGTTGTCTGCTGATCATCGGATTGTTGGTGTTGTGGTGACGGTGGTGATGTGGTTGTGTTGTGACGGTGGTGGTATTGTGACAGCTGTGTTGCTGTGGTATGTGTGATTGTGGTGGAGTCACTTGCGGGAGTGGCTTCACACCCTAGTTCGCCCTCCGTGGAACCCGTCACGGGAGGGGATGTGCACATTAAGGGACAGGGATTGTTAGTTGCTCGTTGATGAGCTGGACTAGGTGGGGATGGGCTGCGGTCACCCACTGGCGGCGAGGATTACCTGTTGCGATGGGTAATCTGGCAGGGCTACACACTTCGGTGTGTAGTCGGTTAATGTGTGAAATCGGGAGACCGGGGATGGAGGATGATCAGCCGGTTACGCTATTTGTTTGTCTTATTTGAATTATGCGGTAACTGACCCCGTGTTGTTGTTTTGTAAAACCTGCGGTGATCCATTCGGGGATGGTGAGCAGATATGACAGGTAATGCAGATGTTTAGTTATGGGACAGACATGGGGAGACATCACTTCGAGTCTAGTTTCCGCCATTACGAGTTTAGCCGGCAATGATTTCAGTTGTATTGAAGTTCTTACCCTTTTAGTTTGAGTTGGTTTGAGATAATGTATTCGCTAACTCTTTATACTTTATATAAATGTTGTTTGGAAATTGTAACTTTGATATACTAACCTCGGGAAACCGAGATGGTAACAACCTTTCATGCTAGGGTAGTCCTTGGTAAGTGATGCGTGTCTATTATATGATGTTTTGCACCTCATTTCACACGCATTTCAGAGCTCAATTGAGTAGTTTATGCTACTATTTCCCTTGTTTCGTGTATTTCTTCCTTTTCTTGTGATTTTGTAGGAATATGAAGATTTCAGCGGAAAATAAGCCGAATCCGTCCCTAAGTACTTAGCATTGCATTTGACATGGAGTATTGACTCGAGGAATGAGCTTGGTGCGCGTTTCAAGGCCTAAAGATAGCAAAAGCAAGGGTGCGTACGAGTTTAACAAGCGAAGAAGTGCTTCTCGACATTGCAGGCTGCTAAAATGGCTATATCTCGAGTTCTATAGCTGATAATCAAGTGATTCTAATTGGAAGGGAAAGCTTATCCTCTTAGCTTTCCAACGCCGCGTAGAACGCTTGATTTGACCAAGTAACGAAGAAATGGCAGCTGTTTTAAGATCGGTGCGCGCTGCAGGAATCGTCAGAATGTAATTCTGTACAGCACCTTTGGTCGATCGACTGGCCTAAGTGGTCGATCGACCAACTTACGAGCTGATGCGTGAATTAAACTTATAGAACGAGAAACCCGAAGCCCATTTGTAATTAGGTTTGGAGAAGGAGTTACGTGATATTTTCTATATAATGTAACCCTTCCTGCTGCTTAAACATCGATCATTCATTAGTTTAGTTTAGCTTTCAACAATAAAATTTACTTTTCGCATTAAGCTTTGGTTCTTTCCTCTTGAGTTCTTAAATACGGTATTCTTCTGTTTTCTTTGTTAAACTTCATTACTTTAATTCTTTCGTAGTTTAGAATTGCTAGATAGGATCCCAAAGCCTATTTCTCGTTTATGTTAATTATTTATTTAATTAATTCAAGTATGAATTCGATCGCTTTATTAGTTAAGTTTATTGCTGTTATTGTCAATATCATGAGTAGCTAAATCACCATTGCTAAGATGTAGGGGATCTATGGCGTAGATGGCAATAAAACAGGTGACCCCGCATTAGGGCTTGGTCGATCGATCGCTTAACTAGTCGCTCGATCGAGCGGTTGGTCGATCGATGGGGTAGCTGGTCGATCGATCGACCTCGTGTTTGATTAGCATTGTTTGATTCGTTAAGTGCAATATTTAGCAATGAGACCGAGAGGAGACTTGTTAGATGCTTAGTTTTGACCGACCCATAGATCGAGAGATAGGGAAGGGCATTAATTAACGAATTAAGACGACTAAATTCTTTGAGATCGAGAGATAATGTAATTTAGGCTTTAAGAATCACTTTTCAGGGCGAGAGCTAGTATTAGTGAGACTTAGGGACTGGTAGCATAGGCCGAAAGGAGCTACTAGTTAACTTGGACCAAAAGGACTTGTTTTACCCATCCTACACGACTGTATTTCGGACTTACCTAGGATTATGTGCCATCGCAGCTATAGTGAACCGACCGTCTTAGCATTCCTTTCATCGTTGTTTACATCCTTATTTACTTTTATTTATTTATTTATTTTATGTTACTAGTTTTAGAATCAACTCAAACCAAAACCCCCACAATCTATACCGATAGATCGAAACAAAAGCAACTATAACTCCCCCGCCTCTCTGTGGTTCGACCCTGTTACCACTAGCCTAGGTTAGTCTTAATAGGAAATTATAAATATTATTTTTGGTACTCACAACGACGGGTATCAAATTTTGGCGCCGTTGCCGGGGAGGCAGCGCTAGTTTTAGTTGTTTTTCATTTTAGTCTGTTTTTTTTTTTTTTTTCGCCTCGGGAAGACCGAGTACCTTGAGGCGGTTCTTACCATCTTCTTTAGTGTTGTTTTGTTAGGTCCTACGGGTCCTATCGTAGCACTTCGAAGGATCCACACATGTTCCATTCTCGGGAGAGCGCGGGTTCCGTTTTGTGAGAGATGCGGCGGAGTTGGACACACATCTGAGGCATGCGGGCACCCTAAGGAGAAGATGTTCGCTTTTCATCAACTTCAGCTCGACAATTCGTATAATTGCGCTCCTACTTCACCGCATCAACCATATGAGCCTCCTTATGAAGCCCCACCACCATCCACTCCGTCACAGCAAGAGTTGAAAAACGAAGTTGCAGAGTTGACGAGTCTAGTCTGTTGCTTATGGTGGAGGTACGAAAAGCAATGTGCGGCGAATCGGGTCTTAATCGCGAAGCTGATATCTCATATTGCAACATTGGATCAAAATGCAGCTGAGATACCAAGTCGGTTTCACTCTACGAATCAGCGTATTGAGACCGTACATGCAATGATTATTTGAAGAGCGGGTCTGCTCTCGATAGACCCGAGAAAGCTGCTGAAAAAGGGAAGAAGAAAAAGGACGAGAAAAAGGCGACCAGCAGTGATCACGGTCGATCGACCACTTCACCCGGTCGATCGACCAGTCCGTGACATACAGCGAGCCTCGTTCTCGTAGAAGTCGATCGATCGACCGACATGGTGGTCGATCGACCGACGACGCCTGCTGTAGGTGAGTCTTTTCGTCCTCCAATGCGGACAACTTGAGGGATCACTTATTTGGGCACGACAACTCCGAATTCATTGAGGCAAGACCCGAGTACTGATGGGTCAGTCTCGGTTCCCAAGTATGACCCGATGTCAATTAATGGGTCATATCTGAGACGGTCTGAGGAAGGTTCGAGCTTCAACAAGGAGAAAGTGGTGGATCTTCAGCCTAAGTCCACCGATGCCGGTGTGAGAGACCTAGAGGAGAGGGCTAAGCTACTTCTGACAGCCCCATATCCAGAGAGGCTAGTACCAACGAAGGATGAGGTATATTTTGAAAAATTTAAAAATGTCATTCATGGACTTAATCTGCAAGTACCTTTTCTTGAGTTGGTAAATCAAGTTCCCGCTTACATGAAATTCATGAAGCAGCTTTTAAATAAAAAGCGGAAACTTGATAGGGTCGAGTCTGTTAATTTAACTGAAGAATCTAGCTCTTATTTGACTCACACTGCCCCACACAAGTTAGCTGACCCGGGTAGTTTTTCAGTCCCTTGTAATATTGGTACCTTCTCAATTGAGAAGGCATTATGTGATTTAGGGGCTAGTATTAGTGTCATGCCTTTGAGTCTTGCTAGGAGATTAAGATTGACTAGATTTGCGGTCACTAATATGACAGTGCAAATGGGCGATCGTTTCGGTCCGGCCTATAGGAGTCTTAGAAGACATTCTGTGCAAATAGGAAAGTTTTTCTTCCTGTTGACTTCGTTGTACTAGATATACCCGAGGATACTCATATTCCTATCATTTTGGGTAGACCCTTTTCTCGCACACTTTGGTGCGATTATTGATGTTGGCTAAGGGACACCGACCTTTAAAGTAGGGAAGCGAGTCCATTAGTTTTGCACAGAACTTATAGGAAGAAAGATGCTATGTGTCCTGTGACTTGTAATGCGATTTCTACTCGTAAGTCTTATGTTGTCATTATCGACCCTCCTACTCCCTTGCCCGTACCTATTCTGTTATGACACCTCCGCCCCAGATTGGGAGCAAATTGGAGGAAGATTCTTTGTTTTGAGTATTGCAGAAATGGTTTGGGGAAGGAGGAACCGCTAATCGCTCCAGCTGTGAAGGAGCCCATTGTTCAAAGAGGCGGTCTAGGATGTCTTAGTTATGGCACGGACGAGGAGCCAGACGAGGAGCCCAAGAAGAAGGAGCCAGTCAAAATTCCGGAGTCGGATCTTGAGTGTGAGGAGCTAGAAGATGATGGCCATGCTTGGGAAGATGCTAGAGATGATCCGTTGAGTATTCCAGGCGGAGTAGAGTGGAGTCCAGCTTCTGAGATGAGCACTGCGGAAGCTACTTCATGTAGACAGAAGCCTTGGTCGGAGATTTTCCGTAGTTTCCGTTGACCCATGCGTTTCTTAGACCCCTTTTAAGACAATTTATTGCTTTTGTTAGACTCTTTTTATTGCTTTTGTGTGCGCGAGACTTCGCATTTTGATTGGTTTGTTTAGGATTTTAATACTTTAGACTATTACTTTGGGTTTGCGCAATTTTGGGCGCGTTATTATGTGCTTTTGCAGGTTGAAGACCATATTAGCTCTCTTTATTGAGCTAATTAGACGAAATCAGAAAGTTCAAAGAATGATTATTCATCGATCGATCGCTAGTATGGTCGATCGACCGAGCTGCGATCTCCGGAGCTTCGTTCTCGTTCACGGGTCGATCGATCGGGTGATGTGGTCGATCGACCATGTTGTTCTTTGTCAGACCTATTTTCGATCATTCCCCTGCTGTGTTTGATCGTTTTGCGGAATTAAGGGAGTCTTCCCTCCACTTTATTTTCCGTCTTATTTCTGATTTCTTCTGTTTTTCATTTTTGCACATAATTTTTACCGTTCATAATTGTTTTCTCGTTTTACACGCGGTATCTTTTGTTTGTCTTTTCAGGTACTTATTGGTAGCACTGCTAGCTACTGAAACCTCCTAGCTCACGCTGGTTTGGGGAGGTTTCCTTTTGCTGCGCTTAAAGTCTTGTAAGTTTCCGAGTCTTTATTTCATGTCATATTTATTTATTTCGCAAATTCCCGTTTCTCTTTTCTTTCATTACATGATTTTGCACAATGGGGACATTGTGCGATTTGGTTTGGGGAAGGGTCTTGCGTCGCATTTCATTTGCTTGCATTCACATTTACATTATTGCCTTGCATTGTTTTTTCATTTCCATATAGATACAAGAATTCCAAAAAAATTGAAAAATTTCAAAAATTTCAAAAATTGCACGTTTATTTTAGCATATAGGTCGAGTCGGAATGGTAGTATTTCCATGATGATTTAGCATTTGCAACTGTTTTCGCCTGAGCCTTGCTAATTGACATGTTATTAGTAGAATCATATATGCATAGTCTACGAGTTTTCGTTAAATTTCTTGCTGAACTTGAGACTTGACTTAGATTTTTGGCAAACTACTTATATTTTCTGAGGTTTAGAGCTTATAACTGGCGACATTCATGACCAGTTCATTTAGGAATGTGAGTAGTTACTCCTTATGAGACATGTTACATAAATGTGCATAAATATGAACTTAATCTGCTTAATACCTGTATGCATTCGGTTTGTGGTTTGTTGACACATGTGGTAGAGGTTTCCCTTTTCTTATTTTGCCCGTGAACCCCTCATAGCCAAATTTAGCCTCTTTTGTCCCATAAACTACAGTCTAAAAATTAGCCTACCTTATCCGAGCTAGTACTTGTATTTTTGGGAATGTTTTATTGTGATTTGGTTATATGCTCATTTTGAGATGATGTTGGGAAGATGAAAGAAAAAATGAAGGAAAGAAGGAAAAAAAATAGAAAAGAAAAAAAAAGAGGAGAAAAATGATTCGAAAAAGAAAGAAAAGAAAAAAGAGACGAGTGCTGTAGAAGCTGGTCGATCGACTGACCATATTGGTCGATCGACTTCAGCCCGAGAAAAAGAAAGTTCGAAAAATCACATGCTTCATTTGTTACGAGTTGGTGATTTCTACTCCCATTTTATCATTTATATTCTTTGGGGAGTTAACTTTTATGGAGGTTGTGAGCTTTGTGCCTTGAATTGGCACCGTCATGTAACATTTACATTGAGTTTGAAGTTGGGATTCGCTTATAGTTTGGATTGAAGCTACTAGCTTGGCTTATTACTCCTCATATCCAAATTCTTTTTAGCCCCTTCTTACCTATTACCTCACATATCCATATTTACCTCGGCATGTGTCATGGTCATTTGTTGGTTGGAATGCGTATGTACGGTTGTAGAGGTTATTTTCATATTAGATTGCAGGCATGTTCTTATAGGTCGTAGTTAGGTGAGAGTCTTCACAAAATTACTTCTTTCTATCTTTACATATATTCACCTGTGCTTATTTGAGTGATTTGAGCGACCCGTGAGAGTCCGATTTGATAAGTCTCTATAGTTGACGGTTCAGCAGTTTTTGACGACTACATAACTCGTTTGCATGATTCATATTGCTAATTGATTGTTAGTTGTTGCATTAAACTGGTTTAGGCTTGACAGTTTGCATTTCGCTATGAGATTGAACTCGTTCCATTAGGTTTTAGGACCGAGTCTAGTTCTTGCTTGGGGACAAGCAAGGGTTTGGTTTGGGGAAGTTTGATGCGTGTCTATTATATGATACACACGCATTTCAGAGCTCAATTGAGTAGTTTATGCTACTATTTCCCTTGTTTCGTGTATTTCTTCCTTTTCTTGTGATTTTGTAGGAATATGAAGATTTCAGCGGAAAATAAGCCGAATCCGTCCCTAAGTACTTAGCATTGCATTTGACATGGAGTATTGACTCGAGGAATGAGCTTGGTGCGCGTTTCAAGGCCTAAAGATAGCAAAAGCAAGGGTGCGTACGAGTTTAACAAGCGAAGAAGTGCTTCTCGACATTGCAGGCTGCTAAAATGGCTATATCTCGAGTTCTATAGCTGATAATCAAGTGATTCTAATTGGAAGGGAAAGCTTATCCTCTTAGCTTTCCAACGCCGCGTAGAACGCTTGATTTGACCAAGTAACGAAGAAATGGCAGCTGTTTTAAGATCGGTGCGCGCTGTAGGAATCGTCAGAATGTAATTCTGTACAGCACCTTTGGTCGATCGACTGGCCTAAGTGGTCGATCGACCAACTTACGAGCTGATGCGTGAATTAAACTTATAGAACGAGAAACCCGAAGCCCATTTGTAATTAGGTTTGGAGAAGGAGTTACGTGATATTTTCTATATAATGTAACCCTTCCTGCTGCTTAAACATCGATCATTCATTAGTTTAGTTTAGCTTTCAACAATAAAATTTACTTTTCGCATTAAGCTTTGGTTCTTTCCTCTTCAGTTCTTCGTACGGTATTCTTCTGTTTACTTTGTTAAATTTCATTACTTTAATTCTTCCGTAGTTTAGAATTGCTAGATAGGATCCCAAAGCCTATTTCTCGTTTATGTTAATTATTTATTTAATTAATTCAAGTATGAATTCGATCGCTTTATTAGTTAAGTTTATTGCTGTTATTGTCAATATCATGAGTAGCTAAATCACCATTGCTAAGATGTAGGGGATCTATGGTGTAGATGGCAATAAAACAGGTGACCCCGCATTAGGGCTTGGTCGATCGACTGGCTTAACTAGTCGCTCGACTGAGCCGGTTGGTCGATCGACTGGGGTAGCTGGTCGATCGACTGACCTCGTGTTTGATTAGCATTGTTTGATTCGTTAAGTGCAATATTTAGCAATGAGACCGAGAGGAGACTTGTTAGATGCTTAGTTTTGACCGACCCATAGATCGAGAGATAGGGAAGGGCATTAATTAACGAATTAAGACGACTAAATTGCTGAGATCGAGAGATAATGTAATTTAGGCTTTAAGAATCACTTTTCAGGGCGAGAGCTAGTATTAGTGAGACTTAGGGACTGGTAGCATAGGCCGAAAGGAGCTACTAGTTAACTTGGACCGAAAGGACTTGTTTTACCCATCCTACACGACTGTATTTCGGACTTACCTAGGATTATGTGCCATCGCAGCTATAGTGAACCGACCGTCTTAGCATTCCTTTCATCGTTGTTTACATCCTTATTTACTTTTATTTATTTATTTATTTTATGTTACTAGTTTTAGAATCAACTCAAACCAAAACCCCCACAACTGTTACCGATAGACTGAAACAAAAGCAACTATAACTCCCCCGCCTCTCTGTGGTTCGACCCTGTTACCACTAGCCTAGGTTAGTCTTAATAGGAAATTATAAATATTATTTTTGGTACTCACAACGACGGGTATCAGTAAGGTACCTTGGTATGAGGGGGTGTTACACATATTGCTTTGGAGGATCAACCATCTCCACCTCCTTAGACTTCTCCACCACAATCTCATCTTTTTCCACAACTTCAACCGGGAGCTCTTTCACTACTTCACTAGTCACCCTCTTCCTCTTCCACTTGGGAGACTTCTCAATCTCCTCCAATTGCTTTCCACTCCTCAAAAATACCGCATTCATCTCCCTTGGGTTAACCGTATTACCCGTAAACTTCCCCGGATTTTGAGCCAATTGCCCTAATTGTTGAGAAATTTGGGCTACATGAGTTTCCGTAGCCTTTTGGGATGCTCATATTTCATCATTAACCCGGTTTTGTGAGGCAATGTGGTTATCAAGCTTTGAGTCGGATTTTTGATTTGCAATAACCAATTGTTCAAAGGCTTGTTCCCAAGATGGTTTTTGAGGGGTTTGGAAGTTTTGGTTTTGTGGTTGGAAGTTTTGGTTTTGTTGTTGATTGAAATTTTGTCCCTTGAAACCCCCAAATGGTTGTTGGTGTTGGGTGACAAATTGTTTCCCTTGGAAACCGGGTGGAATTTGTCTTTGGAATTGAGAGTTTTGATTGAACCTTTGTTGTTGTTGAGGTTGGGAAGTGGTTGGATTTTGAATGTTTTGTGAGCATAAGATAAGAAAGGGTGAGTTCTTTTTCCATTGACAAATTGGTTGTTGTTACTATTGTTGAACCCTTGCCTTGCACTTGTGGATTCCCAAATTCCATTTGCTTGCTCATAGCATTCCTCTTGGAGGGGTGAAATCAAAGGACACCCAATGGGAGTATGCCCTTGTTCTCCACACAACTCACAAGACAAGACTTGTCTCATATCGGAGCTTGGTGGTTTTGAATTTAGCAAAGCAACTTGTTGGGTGAGTTCATCTAGCATACCCTTAACCTCCACATTCAAAACTGAATTAGAATCTTTGCTCTTGCCCTTTCTCATTTGCCTATCACTTCCCCATTCCATAGTTCTTGAGGCCATCTCCTCAATTAGCTCCTTTGCCGCTTTATGCCCCAAAATGTCTAAGGCACCTTTCCCCGATCCCGCATCCAATGAAAGCCTAAGGTCTTGAGTCAACCCTTTGTAGAAATTGTTCACTAGCTCGGCCTCGGAGATGCCATGGTGAGGGCATAACCGTTGGAGCTTCTTATACCGTTCCCATGCCTCATATAAAGTCTCATCCTCTTCTTGAGTAAAGCTTTGTAATTCACTCTTGACTTTGGCCGTTCTTGAGGGAGGGAAATATTTGTTTAAAAATGCCGAAGCCAACTCATCCCATGTTTTGAAGGAATCCGGGTCACAATTCTTCAACCAATCCTTGGCCGAACCCCTAAGAGAACGGGGGAACAACCTAAGGCGAACCGCGTCATCGGAGACTCCATTTGACTTGTACATATCACAATTTTCAAGGAAATCATTTAGATGATCATTTGGGTTCTCCAAGGGACCTCCTCCAAATTTGTTGTCTTGAACAAGGTTGAGTAAGGCATTTTTAATCTCAAAGTTATTAGCTTGAATTCGTGGCCTTTGGATGCTTGGATTGACTATGTGCTTAGGAGCCATAGTCTCTCTTATCGGAACCGGATCACCCATGGTGTTAGGTTCTTCTTCTAAAACCCCAAAAGGATTTTCAAACACTTCGGTAGCTTCTTGGTGATTAACTTCTTCAATAGGTGGAGTATCAAGTAAACCCCTTCTTCTCAAAGAATTAAGTCTTCTTGCCGTGGCTTCAATTTCGCGGTCAAGTTGATATATTGGTTGACCTCTTCTTCGTCGCCTACTCATGCAAAAGACCTAAGCACTTGAAAGAAAGGATTAGTAACAAAGGACTTAGTCTAAACTAGAACAAAAACGATTAATATCAAGCCGTACTCCCCGGCAACGGCGCCAAAAACTTGATGGTCTCAAGTAATACCTCGCAAGTGCACGATTTTATCGTTGTACACTTTAAAGGGTCGATCCCACAACGAGTAGGTGGAGTACTAATCGTTCTAATTCACGAGCTTAGCTAAGTCGAAAAAGAACAAAGAGGGTGGTAACAAACTAACACTAAACTAACAAATTTAAAGACTATAAACTAGACAAGATAAGAACAAGCTAAAAGATAAACGATAGATCAAATAAAGAGAAGGACTAGAACTCGGTTCTCCCACTAATATAAGTAATTCCACATACTAATCGTCTCGGCTAATCAAAAGGGGTAGAAAGGTAAGGGGGAGATGGCTCTAATTCGCCTAGAACCTCCCTTCCGGGTTCGCAAAAGGACACTAGCTACTCCAACTAACCCCCCTCCCGGGTTCGAAAGTTGGTATTCCTAACTCAAAACCCAACAACCACTAAAACATGCATTTTTCCAAGGAGGTCAAGAATTTGGTCAAGATCATTAAGTACTCATCGTATTTCGGGTCATCCCACTCCTCCTTCCGGAGGTCGATTTCAAACGCTAGCCTAGAGGCATCCTCCCTCGGTTCTCCCTTCCGGTCTCAACCTTAGTTGGTGACAAGGTCAAATTTCGAGTATCCAATTTACAACCTAACCAACTCCCGTTGGTGGACAAGGGTCACAAGTCAGCACTACCCAAAAGCCGAACCTTAAACATGCAAATTCCTCTAAACTACCCTCACCAATTTTCCCCACAAATTAGCCTTAATGATAATTAGTTAGTGAAATTACCCATATCGGGTCAAACCGAGTCCTAGAAGGAGACTACTCACTAATCATGTTTCTAAAGGCAAAATAAACAATAAAGATGGAGTCTTTTAGCATAACATGGTGAGAGGATGAATTCTACTTCTAAACATGCAACAACCCAACAATAATTATAAAGAAAGATGGTTTAATCTAATAACAAGGATGAACAAACTAAAAGACACAATCTTTAACACAATCAACTCAAAGATTAAGTCTTTGAGGATAACTAGCAAGGGTGAACAAAGGAAAGAGAAATAATGAAAAGATGAACAATGAAAAGATGAACAATGGTGAAAACAACAACAATCAAACAACAAAGATGCAAATTTAACATAAACAATCAAATAAACTTGAAGGAAAAACAAATGTAAACAAATAAAAATAAGGAGAGAAATAATACCAACTCAATAGCAAGAAAGGAATTAGGATAGAAAAATAAAGGAGGAACCTTCAATCTTCTTACAACCCAATTTCAATTACTAATTAATTGAAGAACTAGTCTAATTAAGGAATGATTAACAAAATGATTAACAAAGTTTGAAACTTGGAAAAGGAAATATTCTCAGATCTAGGGTTGTGTGTACAAAGGGTTTAAGGAGGGGGTATTTATAGGCTTGTATAAGATTAAGAAGAAAAGATGAGTAAAGGGAAGAAAAGCCCAAATCCGTCGATGCTGCGTCCTGCCGGTGGACCGGCTGCCGGCGCTTCTACCGGCAGAACCGTGCAAATCAAACAAAATATCTGGCAAGTGTGTTTTGCCGGTGGACCGGCTGTCGGCCTGCCGGCAAAACACTACCTTCAGGTCTTTTTCTTCTTCCTTGAGATGCGTTATACCGGTTGACCGACTGCCGGTGCTCCTCCCGGCAGCGAGGTCAAGCTTCTTTTTCCTCTAAAACTTCAATTAATTCTTCCTACTGTGTTCTACCGGTGGGCCGGCCTGCCGGCAGAACACAACACCCAGTGATTTCTTCAACTTCTGGCTTGTCTGAGGGGGTGCTCTGCCGGTGGGCCGGCTGCCGGCCTGCCGGCAGAACACTGCCTTTAGCATTTCTTCACCTCTTCTTCATGCAAAGGCAATGGGATGCCTTTCTTGCCCCAATTCCTTTATACTTGACTCGGTTCCTGCAAAAGGATAGACAAAATATCTTTACGGGGATTGGGCACAAAATGGAAGGAAGGGCACACTAAACCGACTCGATACGAGTCGGAATGCATGAAAGAAAGAGGGGAATTAAGCGTAAATTAATCGTATATCAGGAGCACTTCCTCAACTTTTCTTAAGGGTCTTAATAATCATTTAAGCCCTTAGTAACCCTAATCCTTATACCTAATCTTTAGTATAAATACCCCATTGTACTACTTAGATTATCATCATTCATCAAGTCTTAATACTCCTTTATCTCATCTTAACACTCTCTTAATCTTGTAATCAACTCTTAATTTAGCATTAATCCAAATCTCATTTCTTAATCTTTCCTTAATTTCTCTATTGTTCATCATTTATTTTGGGTAATTAGAAGATTATTTGGGTTTATTTGGAGGATTGACAACCTTCCATCAATCATCAAGTACTTCTATTATTCTTTGCTTTATTATTTGGAATCATCTTTATAGGTATAATTCTCTCTTAATCCTTTTTTAATTATTGTTAATCATCCTCATTTGTTCATCATGTTTTGCCTTGCTCGTATGATTGACAACCTTGTTAGCATGTTAAACTTGATAATGAGTGAGTAGTTTCCTGAACTAGGGTTAATGGGGAATTAGGGGGAACCGACATGGGGGATTGATTCATGCTTAATCTAATATGTTTTCATAATTAATTTGCTTGCTTGTTGTGATTTCAACTTATGCACATGTTATGTTTGATGAAATGTTTGCCTATGAATCCTCGCATTTTTTACCCATCACTTACCTTTTCAATGAGACTTGTAAGACATAAACCAAGTCGAGTCTCATTAGACCATGCATATAGTTGGATAGAGAGGATTAAGTCGACTTGTAGGTGTTGTACAATCTAATCGATTCGGCTCCGGGACCCAAACCTTCTTAGGGATTGTAAGACATAAACCAACTCGATCCCATCACAACAATAAGTGCTTGCATCTACTAGAAAACATGTTTGTATGATCAAATCCCATGAATGCCATATGAACCCATGACACCGTAGTCCTTTTAGTCAATTGTTTACATCTCATTTTAATCAACTTGCTTGTTTTCATTACTTTATTTACATTGTTAATTAGCTTAGTTGATCTCCTATCTCAACCCAAATTGTGACACCCTTAGACACAACCATTTGCAATCGAAAATCCTACATCAATACCCGTCCTTTGGGATCCGACCTTTACTTACCTCTTTACTAAGAGTAGAGTAGTTTGTGAAGTTATAAATATTGTTTTGGTCAAGGTAACATTTGACGACAAGTAACAAAACCGACGAACCAGTATGTACAAACCAAAATCCAAAACACGGACAAAAACAACTACAACTATTCAACACCTCCGGGTGGACCAGCGTCGGTCTCACGAGGAGTCGCGGGCAAACCAGACACCACCTCCTGCTCTGTCCCCCTCTCAGGAGAACCCTCCAACGTCTCCCGCTCCATTGTAACACGGAGCTCCTTTGCCTCGACCAACTGAGCCTTGAGAGAGGCAATCTCCGCGTCCTGTCTTTGCAACCCGTCCTCAAGACGCCTCAACTCCTGATCCCGGGTGGTGAGTCCCAACTCCTGTACCTGGATCGTCGACCTCGCTGTGTCGAACTCAGCACGGACCCGAGTAAGCTCCACCGGATCCGCAGTACTCTGCAAAACACAATACATGTCGTTAAGATCTAAACGTGAAATGCAACACAAAAACACACAAAACAACCAACAAAAGGCACCTGCGCAAGCTGAGACTCTCTCGCAGCCATGTAACCCACGAGTGCCCTCCATCAGTTAGCCATCTGCCACAGAGCCTGATTACTATAATGGTCGACACCTAAAACAAAAAGAAACCTTCCAACAAAGCAAGACACAAGGCACAATTTGAACAAGAAAGAGGGTTCAAACTAGAAACTCAGCCTTAAAACTGTCAGCCTCCACTCCATGCCAACGTCGGTCACCTCGGGAACCGCGGGCTCTGGCAAACGCAGTTGTAACTCCTCACCACCCAGCCCCTGGAAAGTGGTATGTGTTATGAAAGCTAGGGGTTGAGTCCTCATAAGGTCATCCATGCCCTAAAACGGGAAACAAGGTCAAGGGTAACAAACCCTTCCACCAAAAACCAAAAGAGGCAACAAAGCAAAGGACAGAGGAAAATATACCTCGATCGGGTACCAAGCAAGCCTCGACAAACGGAAGGTATCGTATTCGGCCTCCCGCAACAACAGCTCTTCACCTCCACGTCCATAAAGGTGCTACTCGACCTCGTCAGGTGTCGACTCCTGGAACAACACCCTAGGCGGATCGACTGGCACCACAAAGGTCTCACTGAAACACTGACGAGCTAAACGCTCGCCAAAGTACCAAACCGGCTCGATCGTCATCTCAAGGTACAAGCGCTGGTAACTACGGAGCCGTAGATGCTCCCTGAGAAAGGCCGGCACGACCGTGTAGTGCTCCCAAGGCCACCCGACAAACTACACTCATGGTAAAGCTAATCAACTAATTGGGGGCCTTCGAAGCTACCTAGTCATCTTATCTCTACCTTTTCTACAAAACAAAAGAGATAAGAAATAAAGACTTACGTCGCCAACCCGAAGGGCGTTCACCCCGCGCCTGCAGTCCTCGTAGGTCGACTTGGTGGACTTCTACCGAGCTACCGTCCAACTCCTCACAGCCGGGCAAACCAAAGGTACATCACCTGTCGTCTTCGGGCGCAAGGGGACAAAATAAGCAAACAACCAAGCCTGTAACACAAAACATAGCAACCACAAATCAGCCAATTTTTCAAAAATTGCCAAAACTCAAATCATCATCAAAAAAATCAAAATCAAAGTCAAAAAACAACAAAAACACTCGTACCTCGAAAATGAGGTCAGGACCAACCAAAGCGAGAGAACTCCCATCCCTCATCGTCTCTGGATGAACGGCGGCGTGCAGGTAATGGGTAAAACACGCCAGAGCTGGCGTCACCCAGTCATACCGACCCAAGGCATCTAGGTCAGCAAGCAAAGGAAGTACCTTGGTCGATAAGCGCTCACCCTTGTCACCAAAGTACGTAGTTCCTAGGATATACCACAACCACAACTGCACCTCCTGCGCGTCAGCCCTAGCCTCAGCCTCCGGACTTGCCAACGGCTCCGGACAAAGCCTGTCACCCTCCCCCTGAATTTGTCCCGCACATAGGAATTCACTATCAGGAAAGGAGTGATGTCGGTCGGTGGGGGCAAAACGTCGCCAATCAAACCCGTGATCACGGCAGAAGACACTTGAAAGGATTCATAAACCCTCAAAATTAAACTCTTTAATTTTACATCTAATTACTCATTAATTAAATGTGATGATCTTATGCATGCATAACAATATGTAACTAGATAACTAAAGAAAATGTTCCTTACTTAAGAAAAACGGTTTATAAGGGCACAAGTAAGATTTCCTTTCTTACTTGTTCTTCAGCTTAAATTATTTGGATGATCCTCCTTGTCCCAATATTATGAGATCCTCCTTTCAATTGCACCAAGACAAACCCTTAAAACTAATTTATATATTAACTAGATAAATAAATTAGTGACCTTAAAATTAATCTTATTATTATTTCTATTACTACTTTTAGTAACTAAAAAATATTAGATAAGAACAATTTTTATTTTCTTTTCTAAAACTAACTTTAGAAAGAGATGGGGAGAAGAGTACGAAGTTGAGTTGTGTAAGAATAAATTAGAGTAAAATAAAATGAGAACTTATGCTCATTTGGTGAGGGGTGGCCGGGTAGGGTGAAGAGAAGGGGCTAAGGCATGGCCTCTTCTTTATCCTTTTTGTCTTACCCAAAATATGTAGGGTTTAGACTTGTAAGAGTTGGTAATGATTATGCTTTAAAACAATTTAAAACAATTAATCAATCCATCCTAATACCCCATAATTTCGGTCACTTTACATAATATGGAGTCCATTTTATTTTTGTCAATTGTCACTTTGTCATATAATGTGTAAATGTAACATGTAACATGTGTTTAATAATATTAATGCATATTTAACAATTAAATATCATTACATACATTAATTTAATTATATACAACAATTGACTAGTAATTCCCAATTACATGTAAAAGTGGTCCATGTTAATATAATCTACAACATATTGCAATTATAATTAACGGTTCATTCTTAATTTAATTGTTTCATAAACAAAATTTTAGTAATATAACATCTTAATTACTAAAACGAATCTCATTTAATCGAATTACAATAAGACTCATATTCTTACTCACAATCGTGAATTGTTCTATTTTAAGGAATTAATCAATCTGTATCATTATACAATTAATTAATTTTATCTATTAAGGGAATTGTCCTTTATGTGTGACCTTAAGGGATCAACTGATCACCACCGTCAAACGACAGTAATGTCATACTCTAGTCAGCTAATCATTACCGATTAATGTTGATTAGTTGATGTATAAAAAATGAATCATCCCTTTATGTATTCTTATTATGAGTTTTAATAATGCGATCGCACTATTGTCGAGGACACATACTCCAACAACACTCTCTCCGGCGTCTCCGGGAACTGAACAAGCGTCTCGCCACAAGGAAGGCCCGATATCATGGCAAAGTCCTCCAAAGTGATACCGACCTCCCCAAACTCAATGTGGAACGACGATGTCGTATCCCAGTAACGGTCCAACATGGCACGAATCAAAAATAATCGATCTAATTGAAGCCCCATGAATCTCGCGCTAGGCAGCAACCAGCGGCCCCATCGCCGACCTCTCTATCAACGCCTTCGAACCGACCTGGAGAACGTCGTAAAAGCCAATGCAAGTCGAGAAACCTGAGAAAGTCCTCATGGTAGCAATCTCCTGAAATTGGGAAACAAACAAATACAGAACATTGATTCAGGTCTGAAATAACAAAAACAGCAAAAACTCAACGAAGCAGCAAACTCACCAAGCCCTCGTGCGCACGGTGGGAGATGTGAGTGTCTAGCGGCAACAACAACTGGCTAGCGTCAAAGCCCTCAGCCCAAGCAGGCGCCGCCCGCAGGTTCAGTCCTCGAGAAGCCTGAAGTTATCTAACCTCCCAACTATCGATAAAGATGTCATCCTCCTCCGTCTCTACTCTCCGCCTCTTTGTCTCGCGAGACTGCACGGGACGAAAAGGACCCCTCTCAATAATCCGGACAACGTTCTGGAGCCCCTGTCTAGAAGGCCGAGGACCTCTCCTCCTGGTGGTAACCCTCCTCCCAGAAGAACCAGCCTCGGACCCCGACCGAGCCCTCTCAGCACCAACAGCCTCAACAACGGGCTCCTTCCGAGCCTCTGTGGCTCCCCTAGCTCCACCAGGTCCAATAACAGACCCTGCACGAACCCCTACGGCTTCCTCGGCTCTAACCGCCTCCTCAATGGGCTCCTCCTCGGAAGCGCCCTCCACCACCACCTCGGGCACAATCGCCGGAGTACTAACTGGTCTGGTCCCAAACAAGAGCTCTAAGGCCTCGGCCATGGACCCAGTGGGGCCAGAATCCCTAGAACACTCACCAGAAATTAGGACAAAACAAAAACAACGTCAGCCAAAATTTCGGCATTACAACGACACAAAAATGGGCAAAATCCAAAAAAAAAAAGAAATCACCTGCAATGCAAAACAAAAACAAGGGCAAACCCGCCCAAACCCATCCAGCAAAATACTTCACAAAAATCCCACAAAAAAACGACTCGCCCTTCTTTTCATGCAAAAGACGAGTCAAAACATCGACAAAAATTACAAAAACTACCCAACACTTCAAAAGACCACACAAGGTCTGCAAAAATAAGCAATAAAAATACCCGACACAACGGGGCATTTTTCACAGCTCGAAAAGGGCAATTTTACGCCAATTAGGACACTAACAAGTCAAAAATTCAAATTACGACCACAACGAAACAATGTGATTTAATCAGAGCTCAAATTGACCTAAACTACCGTTAAGGTCCATTTCAAGATAAACCGGCTCAATTTGAGCCCAAACAGACGTTTATTTCATCAGCATAAGACCGTCTCACAAAGGCAAAAATTCAAATTTTGCCCACAACACCCAACGAAGGTCCAATATGGCATAGACGGTCTTCCTCGACTACAGTATAACCTAGTGGGGCACACAACTCAATCAAACAAACGCAACATTGTAAAAAAACGACGATCTCTCGTCTACTCGCGTTTTTTTCTCCTAGGGAGAGGGAATGGGGACCAAAATGCAAACTAAAAGCACTCCTATACTCCTAAACAGGTTTCTAACCTAATGCAATCATCAATTTCACTCGAAAATGGGCCAAGCAAAAACGCCCAAATTGATTTTCGAAGGGTTAGGGTTTTGCCCTAATTCAATTAACAAAAAGGCAAACAAATTCAAATGGATTCAAGAGGATTTACATACCTTGAGATGACATAGAGACAATTGCATGAAAACAAGCAAATAGCAAAGTCGAAAATGGCGATTTTCGTTGGGTTTTGCGATTTTGTGTCGAAGAAGAAGACGACAATGAAGAGCAAAGCCTTCTCGCGTCATTTTACAGAAAAAAGAGGAAGCCCCTTGCATCGCAGGATGGCTCGTGCCTCTTTGATGTGTTCCCTGCTTATTCAGCGGAATTTTGGGCTTTGGCCCAATTCCCATACTATTTTCACAAATTTCCATGACAGAATTAAAAACCGTCATTTTCAAATAAAAAAAAAAACAAAAGAGTGAAATTCAAATTCGCTATTTTCACAAACTTCAACGACAGCATTAAAAACCGTCATTTTCAAATTAAAAAATAAATAGTGAAATTCAAATTCGCAGTTTTCACAAATTTCAACGACGACACTAAAAACCGTCATTTTCACAAAATAGTAAAATTCAAATTCGCTATTTTCACAAATTCGACAGCGGAATTAAAAACCGTCATTTTTCAAATACAAATACAAAATAGTGAAATTCAAATTCTCTATTTTCACAAATTTCAAAATTTCAAACGACGGAATCAAAAACCGTCACCTTCCACAAAACAAACGAAATAGCGAGATTCAAAATTCATTATTTCCCCACAAATTCAAACGATGGAATTAAAATTCGTCCTCTTCAAACAAAAACCGAATAGTGGAATTCAAATTCATTATCCCTCACAAATTTCAAAACACAAGGTAACGGAATTTTAAAAAAAAACGTTATCTTCCAAACAAACATCAAATGGCAAATTTTCACATTCGCTATTTCTACAAACCCCGAACAACGGCACTAAAAGCCGTTACCTCTCTTCTAGATCTGAAATTACCGCTTCCCACCGGAGCCAGGCCCACAAGCCTATCTCTTTCCGGCACCACAAATATCCAATATAAACACCAAAATTCCCCTGCAGGATATCAGAGACCTCCCTACGGAGCCCACTAACTCAACAACCACTCGAAATAAGCCCGTCCAACACGGCTATTTCCCACAGTCGATCATTCGACCTTCGACCTGGCTGGCGAGCCTCAAAACGCACTCTCAATAAGGCTGGCGAGTCTCAAAATGCACCATTGACATGGCTGGCGAGCCGCAAAACACACCTTCGACATGGCTGACGAGCCTCAAAACGCACCTTCGACATGGTCGGCGAGCCTCAAAATGCACTTTCCACATGGCTGGCGAGCCTCAAAACGCACCCTCAACATGGCTGGCGAGCCTCAAAATGCACCTTCAACATGGCTGGCGAGCCTCACAACTTAACCTCAACGCGGCTGACGAGCCCATCATATTCGCAACGCGGCTGGCGAGCCCCATCATATCCGCAACACGGCTTGCGATCGTTTGCGCGCAAACAAGAAATAATTAAAGGACATATCCCGAAGATGCCTCAGGTATGACTCCTTTCTATGGCTAGAGAGCTTTTGTATGTAGTCTAACGGACTTTAAAAGACCCACACGAATAGTCGACAGACTCTAAACTGTTCCCGACGACAGGTCCTTGACTCGAGTCCCCGAGTCGCCTTGGCGTCGCCCTGCCCGACGGCAGGTCCTCGGCCCGAATTCTTTTGAGCCGTCTCGACATCGCTTCGGTCTCTAGGTTGTAATCTTCGATTGACCTGGCTATACTTTGACTTTCACCCTGTCTAAGCCTCAGTCAAAGTGGGGGCTCTGTAGATACCCAGTATCTGTTGATTCCCCAACAAATACCCGATGATTATCGGACTACAACATGCTTAGGAATCGGGTTTCGTTTAATCGACAATTTTGTATAACTATACGTCGGAAAACTCAAAACGATTTCGAAAACAAAATATTTTCAAACTTTTCAAAAGTACCTAGAGTGTTTTATGCACGACGACGGGGTCGCAATGACACTAACTAGTCCAAACAAACACCGGACCAAAAACCGACTCAGAAATTCAAATCCCGACTCCAACAACGAGTCAAGCCGAGTCAAACACAAAAAAACAAACATCACAAAGCTTCCATGTTAAGTATACCCGGTATACTTGAATGGTCAAGTACTACAATCATGCCATCCAAAACCTAGGATAAAACAAATCATGATTTCAATTGCGTGATAGTGACAAGACAGCTCGAAGACCCACGAAATGGCTCGCGCCTCTTCGAGTAGCCCATGCGGCCACGTCGTTCAAAACGCATACAACCACTCAATCTTCTATAAATACCCCTCAAATGCCACCATTTGAAGGTACGCGAGTGTTCGCCCCCTCATTTCTCTCTTAAAATTCTGGACTTGGCTTCTTAAGTCACAAACCGACACGTGTTTTCGACCTACCAATCGGAAATACAAGCCATAAACATTGTTTGGTACCGTCATCGTGCATTAAATCACTAGATCGACCATCTCGGCCAACTAACACTCACTAAAATAAACAAAACACTCTTTACATTGCTAAAACGGTGTTCAACCTAGTTTTCTGACTTAACGATTTTTTACACTTTCATCGATTTCTCGTCTTCAACCTAGCATGTAAGTATGAGGGTGTAATAATCCTCTTCTTTCATGTCTTTTTATCTGTTTTTATGACCTTAACATGCTAAAACATGCATAACATGGTCTGAAATACGGATCGAATGATCATCCTTGGTACCTCGCGCCTCAATGGGGTGTCCAGGTCAGAACTCAAACGTGTTTGAGCTCATTCTTTCCATTTTTCATTTCATTTTACAACCGGTTTTTACTGTTTCAAATCATTTTTATGATAAACGTTTTTAGCCATAAATCATTTTTACCCTTGGTTCTTCATACCACGGCGGTTTAATCCTTGTTTCGGTGATAATAATTGGTTAACTACATTTTTAAAGGTATTTTAAAACCTTTTATTTTATTTCTTTACATTTCAAAAACAACCATATTAGTCATACATGCAAAATCATCCTTGGTTCTACATACCATGTCGGTTTAAATCCGAGTACGATGATGAACATTGGCTAATTAGAAAACAATGAACTTAATACAATTAGTTCACAATAAAAAATTTTTCAAAACTATTTATGTCAAGCTTGCAAAATCGAAACCGACATCGAATATTGTCAATACAATGATGATTATTCAAGTACGGGTTGAAATACCCTATTACAAACCATTTTACAAACATTTTCTACAAGTCAGAAGACATCCCTTGGATCGTCTGCTGTCCCGCGCCTCAACAGGTCAACTGTTTTCTAGTTTTCAAACCAGGACAGGACCCTTTGCATCGCCTGATGGCTCGCGCCTCAATAGGCTGCCTGATGTAGGTCCCGCTTCCTTTCCAGCACTTGCCTAGGACGATGCCGACTTCGGTTGACCCAAATACAGGACGGATCAGATGGCAAGCCTGCGCTTTTACTTTATATTTTCAAAACGCCTTTCTAAGACAAATGGATTACGTTATACACTATAAACCTAACTCAGTAAATAGATGTTTAATTTCCGTCTTTCATGAAAATCAACACTAAATCCAACTTGACATCAATTACTTGATATTTGGATAAACGACCGACATAGAAAGCTCACATGTTAGGTTCAAACTTGTAGATGCGCATTCATGCATTTACCCGTTTTATCAACTTTTGCATTCAACCAACCAAGATCAATCAGTAGAGGCCGCTACCGCGGGCGGGATTGGCTGTCCGATTAAAGGGCTTCCCAATACGTACCTTCACCCCTTACTCAGAAATTTTGGATAGTGGACGACATTATCCAGGGCGAACGAGAGTCATTCTAGAGATAGAATGCTAAAGAGGGAAGACTCCTTATCTTAAGTACCTATGTCAAACACCGCTTTTTGCCTTAGTTGACCTAGGTATAAAGTGGATTCGAGCGGGATCCAAGCATCCCACAAATGCTTGGTGGCGACTCCGAACATCTCTTACATCGTTTCGAGACCCTTGCTGAGATGAAACCGACCGATCTAAAGCGATCCGGTCGAAAGAATTTTTAATTACGCCACCGAGTGTGGCTTTCAGACTGCTGCGTGTCCACATATTGGCTTGGCGTGCGAGTAGCCTATGTCCACACCAATTAACACATGTAAACAACCAATTTCACCCAATTGAAAGTAAATATAACAACATACTCAAAATTCTTCAAACCAACTTAAGACAACTTCACACATCAAACTACCAAGCAAGGAACATGTAAAAAATATCATATAAAGTTTCCAACTTTCACAACCAAGAGACTAATATATAACAATTAAAACATACAATTTTGACATAAATGTCAAGTAACCTATCACCGTTATCTTTTGCTCTTCAATGAACACACTTTATACTCAAAACTACTCCGGGTTGTCCGAGTTCACAACTAACCACACAATAAATGAAATTAATATGGAATTTCGTACCCTAAGGGTCACGGCCAGAGGAGAAATAGGAGAAAAGTAGAGACATTTCTTACCTAGAAAAATGGAGGGCGGGAAGAGGAAGAAATAGGCGCGAAAATCACTTGATTCGGATAAGAATTGAGCAAGTTATGGTGATTTTAGTGTTTATGGAGGAAAGTGTATCAATGGAGTTGTGACATTGGTGTGTTTGCTGAAATTTGAGCAAAAAGAAAGGGGGTAAGGTTTATGTCTAATAATTGGTGAAGAGATAAGGGTAAGTGGAAAGACCAGTAGTCATATTAGGTCCAAAATGCTTAAATTGAGTCGATATTTCACTAAAATACGTCTCAAACCTACTACAAATTTAAGACGAATATTTTTATCAACATTAATATTATTGTACATGTAAAGCCACATTTTTATAAAACCGGATTTCAAATACAAATAAAATAATAAGATGGCTAATTAAATTATAAATGCCAAAATGGAAGATTCGCGGGTGTTACACTAGGGACCATTCTTTTGCTCCTCCAGTCATAGATAGGCTCAGGGAAATCTAAGTACGGCTCTGTTTCCCCAGCTTTCACAAAATACCCATTGAGCTTCATTAGGTATGGTTACATTTCGATTCTTTCAGTCGATCTAGTCCTCTTCTTAGCAAGATCCTTTTTAGTAGGCTCGTATCGAAGCCCAAATGTTACTCCCTTTGAAACTGTTGGTTTTAGCACGAAGGCGTCTTCCCTTCGAGGGTACGTAGAAAAGCCGAGATACTTTCCAGTTCTCAATATCGTCTCACATACATGGCTAGTAATGTGTAGGTCCATACTTTCCATCCCAGGATTGGACTCGATCGCGCTTACTACTTCGAAACCACAAGTATCATCAGTGGTTCCAACCTTAACTTCGGAGGTGATGTCTCCTCCAGCCACAGTGATGGGTGTGGCGTCTATCACCACTACCGTCCCGTTGAAGGGAATCTTGATTTTTGATGCAAGGTGGAGGACACGGCCCCTATCATGTGGATCGATGGTCGCCCCAACAATATATTAAAGGATGAAGCTACATCGATCACTTGAAAGTCGACCCTTCTTTTAATTGGGCCAGCTTGAATAGCTAAATTGATGAGCCGAGACACCCGCGGAACTGTTCCATCGAAAGCTCGAACTGTTTGAGTAGTAGAAGCAAGGTCCTTTTTCTCAAAACCTAGGGTGAAGGCGGTTCTTAGAGCCATGACGTTGACTACCGACCCGTCATCGACAAGGGTCATTGGAACGTGCTTCTCAAGGCAGGTCACTGCGATATACATAGCGAGGCAATGTTTCGGCCCTACGGATTAATTTTTTATAAGTATTTGATAGACAAATTATTTTGGAACTTATAATGTCCTTTTATATCATTTTAATAAAAAAAATAGCTACCTTTCGGTTAGTTTGCCAAACATTTTTTACTTAATCAATTGAATTATCAGCTCTTAATTTTTAGTTACCTTTTAAGCTACTTTTTTAAATTTCAGTTATCTTTTCAGTTTTAATATGACTAATGAAATTTAAGGTATGAATAATTTTTATGTTATTAATATATTATATAACTAGTATTGGTGCCCGGCTTCGCCCGGGCTACCTCTACTTACCATTAATTTTTTTTTTCATTAAATAAAATTACGTAAAGTTGCATAACCCATAACTGTATCATTAATATATTTTTTATAACATATCCTAAAATTATAATGAAATAAATTTTGAGACAAATTCACTACTCGAGCTATTAATATTTTACTCTTATTAATGAAACAATAGTAATAACATTTCACTACTTGCCCGTAATCATTGTTACTTTCACTACGCCCGCCGTAATTATTGTTACTGTCACTACTGCCGCATTAATATTGATAACTTCACTACTCCCGCCGTAATTATTGTTACTTTCACTATTGTCGCATTAGTATTGATTATTTCACTACTTCCGTTGTTGTTTCTACCACTCTCACTAATCTCGTTGATAATATTGTTACTTTTACTATTCAAATAAGTGATTACTATCATATAACTATATCCAATGTTACTGTCATATAAATGTGTTGCTTATGATACCAATACATTTATATCCCTTAATCAAGTTATAATTAATTTGTATAACTTTACTGACGAAATTACTTTTACTGCTTAGGCATGCAATTTTAAGACGATTATATATTAATATAAATATATTATATATATGCATTAAATCATATCGAAAGAATTATGCAATATTATATATTATAGAATGTAACTTGAATTATTTATAACCTACTTATTATATTTTTGTATGTTAAACAATTAACATCTCTATACATCTAATAAACTATAAAGTTTAATAATATTGCATAGATTTTAAATTTAATATATAATTTTATGATGATAATAATTAATACCATAAGTGTGCATGTTTATACTAATTAATTTTTTGTTTTTTTTTTGGTGACGAGGCAACCCGCAGCCGTTACCTTCGGTGCGCACTGGGTAAACCCGCTATTTTATTTTAAGGAAATTGACCATATTCTAGTCTTCTATAAATATTTAGGAAAATTACCAGGCATCTTCTTTCTTTTAGTCTCCTTAAAATTTACCATCTTAATTAATTATTTTATTTAAAGGAAATTGACCATCTTAATTAATTATTTTATTTTAAGGAAATTGACCATGTTTAGGAAAATTACCAAGCTTCTATATAATTTAATTTTAACCCAAACTATATAATATTTGCATTGAGATCCCTTAATCGGGTCCATCATACGGTGCTATTGGTTTAAAATTATATAGTATAATTAATTTGTATAACTTTCTTTAATTACATTTAAGTCCCTTGGTTTCTGGATTTAATATATTGTATATTGTATTGATTAGTTATATTGTGTATTTTGAGTGTCACTTACTTATAATTAGAATAATTTTATTAAAATAAACTTAATCTACTTATATTAGGATAATTTTATTAAAATATTAAGAAATCTACTTTTATTCGGATAACTTTATTAAATTTGTTTCAAAATCTACTCTTGTTAGGAATTCTAAATAATCTGGACTCTCTAATATCGCTCGAAAAGTTCCTGATTTATATATATGTATCGATTATTGTTGTTGTTGTTGTTGTTGTTGTTGTTGTTGTTGTTGTTGTTGTTGTTGTTGTTGTTGTTGTTGTTGTTGTTGTTGTTGTTGTTGTTGTTATTATTATTATTATATTTTATTAATTATATATCTAATTAGATTATTACTCCCTCTCTCCCAGTCATTTGTTGTCTTTTTCCATATTGTGGTGTCTCAGTGAGTTGTTGTCCTTTCTATTTTAAGAATGAATTTGATGAACAATTTGATCACTCACGCTCAATTTGTTCCACTTGTCATTTAGTAATTGACTTCTTCCTCTTTCCTTGGTCTTTGTGCCAAAACCAAAGGGCAGCAATTAACCTGGACGAAGGGAGTATTATATTATTATTATTAATGAATATATTATTATAATATTTATTATTATTATTATTATTATTATTATTATTATTATTATTATTATTATTTCAATTTAGTTCAGTTCAGACAAATTCAGTACACAAGAACATACCCGTCCTTACAAATTTAACCACTAAAAAATTTATGTCTAAGTAGATGATGATTATCATAATCAACAAATTAACAAAGTGACATCAAACAATTACATTTTGTCTCTACAAATTAAACTAATAAAGATCCCTAATTAGATTTCGGACAAAAACAAATCTCACCCACTTAATAAACATTGGCATGCATAGTGTTGGTGTATTAATTTAACTAACTTGTTCACCAATCAAGTCTAACCCTACAATAAGAAAAGATAATCCTTGAAACAACAAGAAATAGAAGTGAACACCTTGCTTTGACAACAAACTTCTTGCAGCTGCAATTAGTAAAAGGAATGCTAGTGCAAGCTCTTTCCTATAAAGACTATTTCTCTTGTTTATTTTAGGAGTTCCTAATGTTGTTGTTGTTGTTACCTCTTGTTTTTGCAGCTTACCCAATATTTCTAGGCCAGAATCTGAGGACCTTCTTTGAAGCTTCTCTTGAGTCATCATAGCCTTGCTTTCCCTCTCAGCAACAGCCAATAGGTCAGATTCAGAAGCCCGTCCCGTCTTTTTAGTGACTACCCATTCATATGCACTCCCTAGTTGGAATAACCCAGAAACCATGGCATTGAACTTTGTGACTGACATTGTGTTCTCAAAGAGTAGGTAAGGGACCAAGAAAGGGAAGGATTTTGGTGCTGGTAGAATGTTTAAGAATGACATGAATACTGGTACATAGCAAATTACCCAATTTGGTAACTCTGCCTCTGGAATAAACATGGTTAATGGAAGTATGATGCAAAATAATGTGAAAGAATAGAAGGGTAGAATCAGTTTTCTTAGAAGGAAAAATAGGAATATCAGGTTCGCCTTCTTCCATATCGATATCTGCAATTCACAATAACACAAATTACTACCGAGTATAAATAAAACCAATGTGTATGCCAATGCATGCTCCGAAACAAATCAAGTTGGGTCTAAGCCATAGAAAAAAAAAAAAAAAAAAAAAAAAGGTTGTGAAATGTTACCTTAGACCGAAGAACTGCAGGTAGACATAGCCTAAAGAGCTGCATTGGACCAGAATGCCAACGGTGCTGCTGTTTCTTGTAAGCTTCATAGGAGCCAGGCAACTCACAAAGGGCTCTAACATGGTCAACGTAAATGAATTTCCATCCATTCAAATGAGCTCGAACAGCGATGTCCATATCTTCAACAGTGGTTCTGTCAAGCCAACCTCCAGAGTCCTCTAATGCTTTGATCCTCCAAACCCCGGCCGTTCCATTGAAGCCAAAGAAGTTAAGGTACCAACCATTAACTTGTTGTTCCACTTCAAAATGGAAGCATAAATTGATGTTCTGAAGTCTTGTTAGAAGATTTTCATCCTTGTTCACAAATGTCCACCGTGCTTGGACTAGTCCTAATTCCGGGTTACCCTGTACGTTCCAATTAAATTCCAAACTTCAATCATAACAAACTGAATGTAAAGTAACCTTCTGAATATAGACATGCATGGTTGTTAAAAGATGTAGTGTACCTTAAAGTGGGGTACAGTAAGCTTGAGAAAATCAGGATTAGGCTGGAAATCAGCATCGAAAATGGCGACAAACTCATAATTCTGGACATAATCACAAGACATAGCTGATTTAAGATTACCAGCTTTGTAACCAGTTCTGATGAATCTATGTCTGTAAATGATGTTAACACCCTTTTCACTCCAACAGTCAACTTCATCCTTGATTAATAACTGCAAGCTTTCGTCATCCGAATCATCTAGTACTTGGATAAGTATTCTATCTTTTGGCCAATCTAATTGACACACTGCTCCAATTGATGTATCGTACACCTGTTTTTGTACAAAATGTATAACATAAGCAACTACAAAAGAGTTGACTAATCTGAATTCGGTTGGTTTTAATGCAGTAGTAATGACAATCAGCTCAAGTTTAGGATCCTAGACAGGACAGTATTTTATGGAAAATAATTTTATAGCTTTAAATTAAACTAGTAATGTGCGGTTTTCTAGATTGACATATTAGAGAAACTAACAATTAGTAATAGTATATATTAACTTCAATTGAAATTTAATTATAAAATTTACTATTAATAATGTTTAGAATTAAGAAGTAGAAAAGAGAAGGTTCAACATTTTAATACTTAGTTGCTTTTTATCAAAAAATAATATTTTATGTATTTTTTTTTTCATAACAAATCTGTATATATTTAAATTTCGGCTATTAAAATTTTATACTATTGATAGTATTCACAGTAAAAATTTGTGAAGTTGGATTCCCGAAAAGAGAATGTAACCTTTGGTTTGGAACTTTGAATGAGAGGGAGTAATGAAATTAAACAGTATGACCCAATTATAAATATTACATAATATAACCCAATTATAGAGTAATTTTCATTTAGACGGGAAAATTTGGAGATCTCTTATTCTTTTAGTACTAGTATTGGTGCCCGGCTTCGCCCGGGCTACTTCTACTTACCATTAATTTTTTTTCATTAAATAAAATTACTTAAAGTTGCATAACCCATAAATTTATCATTAATATATTTTTCTATGACATATCCTAAAATTATGACGAAATAAATTTTGAGACAAATTCACTACTCCCGCTATTAATATTTTACTCTTATTAATGAAACAATAGTAATAACATTTCACTACTTGCTCGTAATCATTGTTACTTTCACTACTCCCGCCGTAATTATTATTACTGTCAAGAGTGCCGCATTAATATTGATAATTTCACTACTCCCGCCGTAATTATTGTTACTTTCACTATTGACGCATTAATATTGATTATTTCACTACTCACGTTGTTGTTTCTACCACTTACTACGAAATGTGAGGAGTGAAAACCGTGAGGATAATAGAATTCATCTAACAAAATGGACCACTTTCCTCATCTAAGTGGCTGGATTTTTCAAACAACAAAACACGGTCTTGGTCGGGAGTACCGTCTCAGAAGTGCCAACGGAGGTGCCAACCCCCTAAGCATGGCTCAAGCTACCCTAGTGTGACCAATGCTCAAGAAACAAATTCAAGACCGGGATAAGGGGAAGTAGGCAAGTCCGCCGAGAATTACTAAACCGACACGAGATTCAACCAAAAGACCCATGACTAAGGGGACCTAGGCAACGACATCCTCACGGTTTCACTTGCGAGGTATTATTTGATAACTATATCCAATGTTACTACGATTCTTTCCTTTACTACGAAATTACTTTTACTACTTAGGCATGCAATTTTAAGGGGATTATATATTTATATAAATATATTACATATATGCATTAAATCAAATCGAAAGAATTATGCAATATTATATATTATGGAATCTAACTTGAATTATTTATAACCTACTTATATTATATTTTTGTATGTTAAATAATTAACATCTCTATACATCTAATAACCTATAAAGTTTAATAAAATTGCATAGATTTTAAATTTAATATATAATTTTATGATGATAATAATTAATACCATAAGTGTGCATGTTTATACTAATTAATTATTTTATTTTAAGGAAATTGACCATCTTCTAGTCTTCAATAAATATTTAGGAAAATTACCAAGCATCTTCTTTCTTTTAGTCTCCTCGAAATTGATCATCTTAATTAATTATTTTATTTGAAGGAAATTGACTATTTTAATTGATTATTTTATTTTAAGGAAATTGAGCATGTTTTAGTCTCTTACAAATGTTTAGGAAAATTACCAAGCTTCTATATAATTTAATTTTAACCAAATTATAAAATATTTGCATTGAGATCCTTTAATTGGGTCCATCACACGGTGCTAGTGATTTAAAACTATATAGTATAATTAATTTCTATAACTTTCTTTAATTACATTGAAGTCCCTTGGTTTCTATAACTTATGTATCGAGAGAAAATTGAAGTTGAATGTCCGCTTGTGAATAGTGTGCAAAATAGAAACCTGCAAAGTGGAGTTGAATGGAGGGAGTATATAGTATTGATTGATTGATGATTGATAAGGGAATGTTTTATTATACTTGCATCATTAATTAGTCGAACATTACAATATCAGTCCACATTATTTATTCTATAACTTCGTGAAAGACCGTCCCTCTAAATTTGGTATTATTAATATCAGTAGCTCACCGTCCTAATAGAGAAATTGCTAAAACTGATTTGTGAAATGACATTAGATTGAGAGAGAGAGAGAGAGCGCCTAATTCTACTACTACACCGGGAAGAGAATTATTTTTTTTAATTGAAGGTTTGAGTCTGAAAAGTTAATTTAATAAACAAAATTAGAGCGTACATTATAAAATTCAATAGGAGAAAAGGTCTATTTTTTTTTATAACATATAAAGTTGTAATGGGTGCACGTATATAGTTGATATTCATAATATAATCTCTCCACCACCAAATCAAAGGTCCATTTCAACAATTTGTCAATACCGAGTGGGTCTCATTACATTAATAAGAGACAACTAAATAAACAAAGTAAATCTTAATTAAAAAGAAAAAGATAAAATTAGATAAAAATCATAAACTGCCTATTATGAGACAGGTCTCTCACTCGGTCTTTCCAAAGTTTTTGTGTACCGAGTAATATGGAACCATAATCTCAAAATAACTATATAAATCATTTGAGTTGCTATTCGATTTAGTTGAAAACAAAATATATAGGGATTTTTGCTAAACAGCAGGTTGACGAATTTTCAGCATATTCATGCTTTTAGCATATTTAATTGCCATTGACGATATACCCATCTTTAAGTGAGAATTTGCCAAATAATATTATCTTTTTTTATAAATCAAGTTTCCCTATTTTGTTTGGTTGAATTAGGTCAATCTATATATATATATATATATATATATATATATATATATATATATATATATATATATATATATATATATATATATATATATATATATATATAAGAAAGTTTTTTCGAGCGATCCGAGAGCGTCCACATCATCAAAAATCAATTTAGGAAAGTATAATTTTTGATGTAAAAAATAAAGTGGAAAATCTTTTAATTATTATAATATGTATATTTCCTAAATTATATTCAAGTGATATTTTCAATTTTTATATCAAACTTTTACATTTCATTTGGCAAAAAAATATCGTTAAAAAAATTATGAAAATAATATAATTAGCTTTGTGTTAAAAAATGCTATCATTAGAGTATAAATTTCATATTATTTGCACATGTTAAAGATGGTGTACTTCTTAATACGTAAAATTGTATAATTTTTAGTATGTTTTGTCCCACATTGGAAAATAAGTAGGTGTGGTGAATATACTACATATAAATAGTAGAATTGTCCCACATCGAAAGATTAGTATAAGGTGATGGGATCCTATGATTATAAATAGGATGCATATTTGGAACCTATGTATCCACCAAAATTTGTTGAGTCTCATAAATATTGTTTTAAAGAGCTCTTAAGATTTTCTATCGTTATCTACGATATGAAATAAAAATAAAGTGAAAATCGTTGGGAATTACTCGGGAAAGAGTTAAGAATATGAACAAGAAAATCAAAAAATAACTAAAGGTTGAACAAGAAAATAAAAAAATAAAAGGTTTTACTAATGGTAGTCTCCTGACACAATACAAAACTAAAGATTTTACTAATGGTTGTCTTCTGAATGCAGTAATAGAGCTTTAATGAGTCGTTATATGTACGATGTAGAGATCCATATCTAATGATCGAGACTAAGTGGTTTTACCTTCAAAGAAAAATAATATGTATACAATAGTGATTTTTTAAGAAGAGACATGTATTTCTTGGTATGTTATATCTTTCACATTGAAAAATAATGTAGGCATTATGAACATACTACGTCTAAATAATTAAATTATGTATCTCACATTGAAATAATAGTATACGGTAGGGTGATTCTATAAATATAAATAGGAGGCATCCTTGAAACTTAGGTATTAATCCAAAATTTTTTTGATATAAAAGATATAGACTTTTTAGTATGTTATATGTCTCACATTGAAAAATAATGTAGGTGTTGTGAATATATTATGTATAAATAATAGAAATGTCCCATATATATACATTTTCTATATTATATTAAAGTGATGTTTATTATTTTGATATAAAAACTTTATATTTCATTTGAAAAAAAATATCGTATGAAAATTATATAATTAGATTGTGACAAAAAAATTCTATCATTAGAGTGTATATTGTATTGTATTGTATTTTCTCATTATTAAATCGGGTTGATCTCAAAGTAGGTACAAAAAAAAATGGTGTACTTAGTAGTTAGTATGTTATTTGTCCTACATTGAAAAGTAACGTAAGTGTGGTGAATATACTATGTATAAATATTAAAATTGTCCCACATCGAAAGATTACCGTAAGGCATGGTGATCTTATGATTATAAATAGAAGTCATAACCCAAAATCTTTTGATTCCCTTAAGTATTGTCAGAGATAACTCTTAAAAGAGTTTATATTACTGTTTCTACAATATTGATTTCTAACCTAAGTTAATGTTTGGAAAATCTTTTAGTTATTATAATATATACTATGTATTTCTTATTTTATATTTAAGTGATGTTTCTAATTTTCATATAAAAACTTTTAAATTTCATTTGAAAAAATAATGTCGGTAAAAAAATTATGAAAATAATATTATTAGATTCATGGTAAGAAATGCTATCATTAGAGTATATATAAATTTCATATAATTTGCACATATTAAAGATGGTGTATTTCATAGTATGTTATATCTCCCACATTGAAAAATAATATAGGTGTGATAAATATACTACATATAAAAAATAGAATTTTCCCACATTAAAATATAGCATAAGGTGAGTGATTCTATGAGCATCCTTGGAACTTACGCATCAACCCAAAATCTTTTGAGTCGCTTAAGTATTGTCTTGGAGAGCTCTTAAAAGTTTATATCATTATATTTTCTACCTATAGAATTTATATGTCCCATATTGAAAAATAATGTAGGTGTGGTAAATCCGTAAATATACAATGTTTAAATAATATAATTAGAATTGTGTTAAAATATATTCTATCATTAGATTATAGGTTCTTATCATTTGCACATATTTTAATTATGATAAAAAAGTAGAAAACAAACGTCAATGGTAACATGTGTAATCTATCAAAGTTCAAGGTTACCATGAGAAATTTCCAATATTATAATGATATAGTTAATTAAATTTGCATTTAAAAAAGAGATATCCGTACCAATAAAACAATAAAGGGGGTATTATTTTTTAATTGTTATTTTATTGTCACGCCATCAAACTTAACGTCCATTTAACAGCCTTTACATTAGAGGGTACCATGGGCAAAAAAATGGAACCTCAAGGGTACCATGGGCAGATTTTTAAAAGTAGGGGTAACATGGAAAATCTAACAAAACTAAGGGGTACTACGGGAAATTTCCGTATCTCAATTATTTTAATTTTTTTTTTGAAGAAAAATAACGTACAAATATTAATGGAGAGTACTTGATCATATTATTAAATTTAAATATAACTATTAGATATAATGAGTAGCAATTGTCTGTATTCGGTATTCGAGATCTGGGTGGATGTCGAACTAAGTGCAAAAACGATGGTGTAATTCTGAGTATGTTATTTGTCTCACATTGAAAAATAATGTAGGTTTGATAAATATATATTATGTATAAATATTAGAATTGTCCCACATCAGAAAAAAAATCCAATTTTTGTGAATATATTACTTATAAATAGTAGAATTGTCTCACATCGAAAGATTAATATAAGGTAGGGTGATTATATAATTATAAATAAGAGTTAACCCACGTATATATTAATCTTTTTTTTTGAAAGAGATATTTTAATAATATGTAAACAAATCATTAGACATATAATGTAAACATTAAACGCTTATAACGTTTTTTTTTTGCATTATAAATAAGTTAATTACCCCGTTGCAACGCACGAGCATTCAAACTAGTTCACATGATTTTCGTTTGTACATAACAATGTACCCTTGAAAAAATCCCTTAAATGTTTTTTTCCTAAAATTTTAAGATTAATTCAGTAAATTGGGTAAATCAGTTTCCAAATACCAAGGGATGGGTATGGTACTCAAACTCTCACATTATGTGGGAGTTGTGAATTTGCATGAAATTTCCGACTTTACTATTTTGAAAAAATTAAATCAATCGAACAATTTTACAAAAGCACATTTTATGGGATTTTAAATTCTCGTAAATTAAGAGAGCAATCAAATGATAACTTTGTCTATTAGTTATTTTGTTACTAAGAAATTGACTTAATAAACCAAATAGAAACAAATAAAATGAGTAAAAACTAAAAGGGATGGTCGCAAATTTTCATTGTAGACGGGTATTTTTCGTCTATATTGTAAACGGGTAAAATGTCATCATTTAACTATAAAATATTACGGATTAGAAAATTGTTCGCATAACTTTTTACCAAAAAATGGTTACACTTTATTTAATGGGTTACATCTACTCCGTCATAAATTTAGGACCAAAAGTAATACTTATCGAAAATACAACATGGTATAAAATAAGTAGAATAATGGAGTATATAGAAAAGATATGTTACCTCTCGTTCATTGCACATGGGAATCTGGACAAGAACCATGGGGAAAGTACAAGGATCTTCAACATCAGAAGCTTCTTCATTAATTTTTGGCTTCAACTTTTTATATTTCATCCAAAAACAACCAACACAAAGGACAAATCTATCCAAAGATTGGATAAGAAATAAAACAATGCAGAATTTAGAAAGCATAACCAACAATGGTGCTATATAATCTGCTCTAAATGACATCCATGCCATATATGACCATTGCCATAGATTAGGTACTTGTACTTCCCAATTATTATAATTAATTAGAGTTAAATCCCATTTCTTAAAATGGGCAATCATCTCAATAATCAGCCCGATAATTGAGATTAATAAACATGCCCTGATAAATCTGTATAACTTTCCTCTGCTTCTCCCCTCTTCTTCACTTATTTCGGACAATTTTACGCGTTTCCCTATCGACCCGAGTTTTGACTTTGATGCCATTGATACCCATTTTAGGAGACTGAATAGTCTTTGTAGTTTCAGGATGAAAAACAGAGTAGATTGCTTTATGCTCAATGGGGATGATTTCCTTTTCCCTCCGGCTTTCGGATCGTTTAACTGTATTGTAAATCCTGCTCTTGATGGGTTGTCTAATTTAACTGTTACTGTATTTGGTGCCATTGGAACCGCAGACTGCAACAACTTAACAACATTCAGTACATAACCAAATAACCAAATTGAAATAATGTTATAAACAGAAAACACTAAAACTTAAAAAGTAAGAATGATCCAAATGTTTGTCATACCTATAAAATGATGACGGTTTTATAATGATCGGAGAAGAAGACCGAAACAGACTAGAAAACGTATCTCATGGTGTTATTATTTGTGTAAATGAAATGTAAAGGGTAAGAATAGTTTCGAAATGCTCAAAATATGTAGATCTTTTGTTGGGGAAGGAAATCATAAGAAGAAATAAAAGAGAGACAAAATCAAACACAAAAGATAGCAAGGCAAAAGGGAGACTATTTAAGTAAAGAATCAAGGGAGATGCAGACGGCAGAGAAACAGCTAAGAACATGTTAACTTATGCTTTGTATGTTGATTTCAAACTTGTGATTAAGACCCCATATGTGGCCTGCATTCAATCTTTTCAATTTTTTATTGTATTTTGGTAAACATCAAATGTATCATGTTGTATGTAATATGTATGCATGTCACCCTTGAGATTTTTAGGAGCGCGTAAATGTACATTTACATAAAATAAGTTCTTTTAGTTGTACACTTGTAGGGTTGGTTTATTTATTTATGGTCAACCCTATTTGATTTACAGTTAAGAATTTTAAGGTAAAATGACTATTCTGAATTTTTGTAATTCATGATTTTTAGTTTCTTTTGAAGGTCTATAAGAGATTCCATACGAGTTGGGTTACATAATTTAGATATGCACTACGATAATATTGACGCTAGAGACCTTTCTTAAACGTGGTAATGGACCGTCGTGCGACACACGGGCGCTTTTTGTCTAAGGGCACAACTGTAATAAAGGTATCGTCGTTAGTACAATAACGGCCATCAACAATCTTCTTTGATATGCCAAGGCACGCTTTTCTTTCATTTTTGTTATGACCTTTGAGGACCGTTACTAGTGCTCTTTTAAAATAGGGACGTAATATACCGATATGTGTGTCATGTATTGATATTTCTGGAATGTGATTAGGTATCACTTGTCGAATTAGGAAACGCACATTCTAATTTGGTGTAAGGTTTAGAATAGAGACTTAATATAATCGTAGCATTACCGAGAGTATTGACTATTGAGTGTTCTCTTATTAGTTATGTGGACTTTGTATGTGTAATTTACGGTGAAAGTCGTGTCTTGACTTGTGTGAATGATTTTGTATTGTGCCTACATTATTGTTTTGAGCTAAGTAAGGTCAGTCTATTTTCGCTATATCCTTTTCGTTTGGTTTTGAGTACCTTGTCTAAGCGTCTGTTGTCTTCCAGACGAGTACTTTTCGTCTTTTTCGGTTGGTAATTGGCCTCGTCTACGCGTTTGTTGTCTTGAAGGGACTTGTGTGCTCTAAGTATGCCGTGCTCAATTACTTGTCTTTATGGTGGGTTCCGACTCCTTCCGGGAGTTTGACTGTAGCTATATCTATTTTGAACTCAACTAGTCTTTCTTGGTTTCCGTCTTATGTGTGACAATCCAGTTTCTTAGAGGTTGTTGGGCCCGTTGTTTGAGGTGGTGTCTTTTCTGTGTGTTTCACTTTGGTAGAGACTTAGGCGGAGGTAGTGTGGTTGGGTTGTGTTGTGTGGATGGTCGGTTGTAGTAGCTTTTCCTCTTCTGTTTTACCTTCTTTTCACCTACTTTACTTAAATTTTCGAATTTGGTTTATTTAGAGTTTACCTTAGTTGTTAAGCTATGACGCCCTTTCCAACTTTTTCTTCTACTTCTAGTGTCGACTTTCTTGAATACATCGTTCTTATTTATGGTAATGAGAGTTTGTCGGATGAGGAAGTTGAATTTTTGAAGGTTCTTATCCGGTTAGATTTTCATCTTTTTCTCATATTCAAGCCCTTAAAGATTTTGGTAATAACCTTTTTCGACGATAACATCAGTTAGATCAGGCGGGTAATTGTTATGATAAGGCATGCCGTTTACTGAGTTCGTGTCTCAAGGACAAAAGCGCGCTTGATTTAAACTCACCTTTATCGCTCGCTGTTTCTTTGTGTTTAAATTTAGCCGCGTGTGCTAATAAGCTTCAAGCTTCTGAGATGGCTTTGAGCTATTGCTCTATGGTTTTAAATTTCTTTTCTCGCAATGCTAAAGCTCTTTTTCGAAAGGCCGTAGCCCTTAAAAATTGAATAATTTTTCAGAGGCATGTGTTACCCTCGAGGAGGCAAGTTAATTGAACCTCATAACAAAGATATTATTCACGAGCTGGATTGGTGGAGAAGATGGTCGAGACTCTACCTTGTTCATCGTCGTTATGTTCCGAAATTGAAGAGAAAGGAAAGAAGCCCTTGTCGTATTGACTTCGCCCTCTTGGTTGCAATCCTATTCCCTCAACAGATGTACTTATGGATTCCAATAGTATCAATGCGCCCGATGAGGCCTCGAATGATACACAGGTATGTAATTTTACCTCCTTAACTAACTCAAAATCTCCTCAGTTTCGCTTCACCAACAAGAAGCGACCTCATAATACACTACATCTATCATCTCAAGATTAAGATAATTTGCTACATGAGACAAATTTGGGATTCTAACCCCCCCCCCCCCCAAGGTCCATGCCTTTTATGAGGGTCCGTACCCTAACCCCTAAAATCATCCAGACGGGAACTCCCCATGACGAAATTCATGGACAGCAGAAGTTCCCACCTCTTCTCCTACAATGGAGAACTTTTTACACATTTGTAATGCTGAATAAACAGAAGGTGATGTGTTGGTTAAGGAGGAGACCGAAGTACAGGTTGATAAGAAGACACATCTTAATTCCAACTCTCCCTATCCTACTAAGATCACATCGATCTCATCGGTACAGGTTAAGGAGGAGACCGAAGTACAGGTTGATAAAAAACACCTATTGCGTCAGTCGATTTACGTCGGTTCTACAAAAACTGACGCAAAAAGTACTTACTTTTGGCGGGAATACAATTTCGCCCTATAGTCAAGTTTTTTGCGTCAGTTCTTGGAAGGAACTGACGAATAAAATGCGTCAGTTCTCAGAAAAACCGATGTATTTGATTAAATACATCAGTTATGTTACTAAACCGACTTATTTGATATTACGTTTTTGCGTCAACTGTAGCTGAAACCGATGCAAATACAACCATTTACATATTAGTCATCAACGCGACACAGCACACAGGAGTCCCTTTCCCAATCATTCCTTCGAACAAAAATTAACACTCCCTTTCCTCCATTCCCTCATTCAATCGACACCACACCACACCACACCACACCACACCACACCACCGTCCCATCGCCGACTCGCCGCCGACCCCAGTGTCGCCGTCGCATTCTCTTATACTCATCTAATTCCTAATTTGATATTGGTATAATTTTTACTTGATTTTTTTTTTGTTATAAGTTATTTTATTAGGGTTTATTATTGTTGTTTACAAACAATTTTGTGTAGTAATTGATTTGTTAATATGAATTTTTATGTAAATCGAGAATTGTTTTAGGGTTAGGGTTAGGTGAAATTTGGGGTTTTCTTATTTGATTAGTTGGTTTGGGTTGGTTAATTTCTGTTACATTAATGTTGTTTTTGATTAGCTTGGCAGCTTCAAGGCTTCAAGGAATTGATATGGTTTCTTTTCGATACCATATCAACTATCCCTTCTAAACTAGTGGGCAGAATACTTCCTGATAACATCCGTGCTTATGGCCTTTTTAATATGCTCTGGCTTTGGCGTCTTCGAAGAGTTATTCAGATGTTCTCTAGGTAACTTCATCGACTTTATTTTATAATCCGCAATTATTTTCATATTACATTTGAAAAGCTATAGTCGTAGTAATAATTTTATGCTCCCTTTGGAAAGAAAGAAAGAAAGAAGGAAATGGACTTTGAGTATGTTATCAACTAATTTTATTTGGACATTGACAGATTGGAGAAAGATCGCAAATTTAGCTACTTTTGGATCAGATGTTGTAAGCTAGTGTTTGTGAGTACTCGAGTTTTCGAGCAATTTGTTCTTTTCAAATTTCAGATAAAGAGTTTACTGTGGAAATGTTGCAAACTGAGCTTGATTATTATATGAATGTAGTGACCCTTTTCGCGGTTCATTGTGTTGGCTGCTTTTGCTACTACCTGGCAGGCCATTACCTAGACCCGACAAAGACATGGATTGCTTGGAATTAATGTAATTTCTACTAATCTCTATTGTTTGTAGGCATGAAGACGTGATCTGCCCCTGCCGGAGCTTCAAGGGATGCCTCATTTCTTCCTCTTTCCCATTCTCTTAGTTTTTAAGGTTTGATTCTAGTTCAATTTTTAATGTTAATTGTTGTTCTTTAAGGTTTAATTTGTTCTTGTCTACTTAAATTACCACTTATTAGTTGTTATTATGCTTAGTAGTTTATTTTTTGATGTTAAGTTTAGATCTAAGTAACTTAGGGTTTGTAACTTTTGGGAATTCTCGAGCTGTTTCTAATGGTGACATGAGTTTTAATCAAGGTTGTTAGTTGAGCTCAAACTCATTCCGCTTCTCCCTCTTCTATCTGTCCTTTTTCTTATCTGCCTCTCTCTATTAAACCTCTAAAATCTGAATCACTTATGTACTTTGTGTAAGTTCTTATATGTTAGGTTTTGTCTTATGACTTCCTCTTTACTTCAGTTTTATGCTAGTTTTTTCAATCATATGTTCATGTTATTCAATTGTGTTGATAAGGGCGTCAGATTTTGCGGGCATCTGAAGGAATGGTGGATAATGGGCGAGAAATGGTCCAATGAGTCATGGAATTTTGATTATACTGTTTGGGTAAGAGTAACATCGTCTTTATGAGGCTCGCGTTCTTATTTTTATTCTATTTTCAAAATGAGTGTCAAATTTGTTTACTAATCGTACACTCAAACAGATGATGTGTTTAATTGAGAACAAGGCTCTTGAGCTCAAGATAGCTCTAAAACAAGGGCATCAAATACAAGTCCATTGAAGGTTTGTTGGTTCTTACTTATTTAAGTTATTACTTTTTTATTCTTTGAGCCACTAGTAATTGGGTATATGTCTTTTCATGTTATTATACTCTCCCTCCTACAATTTCCCTTTTTAATGCTGCAGCTTTACTGAGATTTGTGCTATGGGAGGGAAAATAACAAGTATAAAAACCGAAATGATTCAAGTGGCTGGAAGCATCCGCCTGTAGATGAGGCAAGGATTATTAAAGTTCTATTGTTAACCGAGCTTAAATCAATTTGGGACTTGGACTTTGTTGTTGTATATTCTTTCGTCCCAATCATTTGGTTACCTACTGGCTACTGGCTCACAATGAATAAAAAAGCTTAAACAATTGATTGAAACGGAGGGAGTACTTGTTTTGCTGTCTTACTGAACATGCCTGGTAACTGATTCCTTCAAGCAGGTGTTTGAAAAATTAACCACTCAGTTTGCCAATGTGCACTCTCGGTAATGTGCTGATGAAGCTGAGTTAGCTGAACATGTTGTTGGATTGTCACTCAACCTTGTTAAATGCCATTCTCGGTAAGTCTGTGTTTCTGTTAAGGCTTACATCTGTTGTACATCTGATGTGTTAACTGCTTGCTGACTTGTGTTTTTTTCCCCTGCTATTCACTAGTGCCTTTTTTTACCAAGTCTCCTCAAATTAGTTGAGATAGACTTGTATTTAGTATTCCCAATGCCATCTCGAGTACTAGGCAATTTACTTGTATAAAGAGATGCATCTATATTTTATGGAGTGGGAAATGATAATAATTGGTCAAGCCAGGGCTCAATGTTGGCATGACATCAATATTTGATCAGTTGTTGAATAATTTGGTTGTCTGCGTCAAGTAGTTCAACATATTATGGAGCCCCTCCTCTTTGTTGGCTTGTTTTGATAGATGAATAATGGTGAACTTTGTGAACCTGCTGATGACAATTCCATATAATTCTAGAGAAGAGCCAATGCTAAAATTCTTGGGAATCTATAGCTTAGCATAATCTTAAAATTTAATATCTATTAAACTTGCTTGTACCACCATGCATGGCACCATATGATGTATTCTGAAAAGTATTTTTAACATCTTTTAGTCTGAACCCCGAAGCGAAAAGTTCCCAAGTTATTTACATATTGATGGTTTGTAAATTACACTGATAAGGGCATCCACAATAGATGAACCTCTAAAGAGGTTTGTCACATGACACATCATCAATTTAACAAACCTCTTAAATAACAAACCCATATACAACAATAGACAAACCTTTTCAAGGTTCATATCATATGACCCACATAAAATTACCCATTTTTTTCCCCTCATATATATGTTGTTGGAGAATAAAAATATACTAACTTTTAGGGGACCACTTGCCATGTCAATCAACAAACCCGTATACAAATGTGTAACCATTCCTATGGATGAACCTCAAACCCCATCTCCAACAATAGAGAGGTTTGTCAACAAACTTCTAAAAAGTACACAAACCTTTGTTGACAAACCTCTATTGTTGATGCCCTAAGGCCCCACCATTTTATTGCCAAATGTACCTTTCTTTTCCCTTTATTAATCTTATGTGCATGTCTGATGGAATGTATGAATTCTTGGATGTGATTATATGTTACGAAACATGATGGTTAACAAACTACTCTACTTTTTCGGCAGCACGAAGTTGACACAACTATCAGTGAATGCCAATGGATCTAATGTTCCAAAGGATTGTGTAGACAAACGACTCTCATGAAGCATCCATGGTTAGTGATCTTTTTGGCATAAACAACATAATGTTATCATTTGTATGAATATAGAAATTTATCTCTTAATCTCAAACTCCAAATAGTTATTCTACATGTCAGAAACATAGAATCAGTAAATTATGTTTATGATTTTTACTCATTCTGTGAGTAAGGCTCTACTTTAATTATGTCCAGGTTAAAGGCGCTGGTATCCATCCCAAAAGTTCAACACATATTTGCTATTGCTATATGGAAGAAGTATCCCATCGAGTTTGGATTGATATATAATTTTATTTAAGTTTACTAGATGTTTAAGAGAACATTTAGTATAGATTAACTTAGTAACTAAGACGTTTGTGGGATTATTTGTACTTTGGATTGTATTTGGAACATTGTTGGGTGGAATAAGATGTAATGTTGTTTTAAATGACATGTATTAGTGGTTGGATGGATTTATTGTTGTAGATTTTTAAGTTTTGGTATTCGGATTGTGAGTTTTATATAATTTCAGCAGCTAATTTTTATATTAAAAAAAAGAATTAATAAATTGCGTCGGTTCTTGAAAGAAATGATGCAAATGAGAAAAATGAATTGGCCCTAAAACAAAATATCAATTGCATCAGTTATGATAACAAATGACGCAAAAAATAAAGAAAATGCATCGGTTCTATAAAGAACTGATGTAAATGTTGATGCATTTGCGTCGGTTTTACATACAATTGCGTCAGTTTTTAGAACATAACTGACGCAAATGGTTTTTTTTTTGCGTCAGTTTTTAAAACACAACTGACGCAAATGGTTAACTTTTTGCGTCAGTTCCACAACTAACGCATAGCAAATACGACCCCTCGATATACGTCAGGCCAAAACCGACGCAAAAGGCCCTCTACAACTGACGCAATAGGGGTTTTTTCCATTAGTGTCCTTCCGGGAGTTTGGCTGTAGCTATATCTATTTTGAACTCAGCTAGTCTTTCTTGGTTTCCGTCTTATGTGTGACAATCCAGTTTCTTAGAGGTTGTTGGGCCCGTTGTTTGAGGTGGTGTCTTTTCTGTGTGTTTCACTTTGGTAGAGACTTAGGCGGAGGTAGTGTGGTTGGGTTGTGTTGTGTGGATGGTCGGTCGTAGTAGCTTTTCCTCTTCTGTTTTACCTTCTTTTCACCTACTTTACTTAAATTTTCGAATTTGGTTTATTTAGAGTTTACCTTAGTTGTTAAGCTATGACACCCTTTCCAACTTTTTCTTCTACTTCTAGTGTCGACTTTCTTGAATACATCGTTCTTATTTATGGTAATGAGAGTTTGTCGGATGAAGAAGTTGAATTTTTGAAGGTTCTTATCCGGTTAGATTTTCATCTTTTTCTCATATTCAAGCCCTTAAAGATTTTGGTAATAACCTTTTTCGACAATAACATCAGTTAGATCAGGCGGGTGATTGTTATGATAAGGCATGCCGTTTACTGAGTTCGTGTCTCAAGGACAAAAGCGTGCTTTATTTAAACTCACCTTTATCGCTCGCTGTTTCTTTGTGTTTAAATTTAGCCGCGTGTGCTAATATGCTTCAAGCTTCTGAGATGGCTTTGAGCTATTGCTCTATGGTTTTAAATTTCTTTTCTCGCAATGCTAAAGCTCTTTTTCGAAAGGCCGTAGCCCTTAAAAATTGAATAATTTTTCAGAGGCATGTGTTACCCTCGAGGAGGCAAGTTAATTGAACCTCATAACAAAGATATTATTCACGAGCTGGATTGGTGGAGAAGATGGTCGAGACTCTACCTTGTTCATCGTCGTTATGTTCCGAAATTGAAGAGAAAGGAAAGAAGCCCTTGTCGTATTCAGCTTCGCCTACTGGTTGCAATCCTATTCCCTCAACAGATGTACTTATGGATTCCAATAGTAGCAATGCGCCCGATGAGGCCTCGAATGATACACAGGTCTGTAATTTTACCTCCTTAACTAACTCAAAATCTCCTCAATTTCGCTTCACCAACAAGAAGCGACCTCATAATACACTACATCTATCATCTCAAGATTAAGATAATTTGCTACATGAGACAAATTTGGGATTCTAACCCACCCCCCCCCCCCCCAAGGTCCATGCCTTTTATGAGGGTCCGTACCCTGACCCCTAAAATCATCCAGACGGGAACTCCCCATGACGAAATTCATGGACAGCAGAAGTTCCCACCTCTTCTCCTACAATGGAGAACCTTTTACACATTTGTAATGCTAAATAGACAGAAGGTGACGTGTTGGTTAAAGAGGAGACCGAAGTACAGGTTGATAAGAAGACACGTCTTAATTCCAACTCTCCCTATCCTACTAAGATCTCATCGGTCCGGTTTGAGTTTGCTGCTTCCAGGGATCTTTCAGTTACCATAGAGAGACGTATGTGGATCGTTACTACACTGAAGGTTGCAAGGGTCGTGCTTCTACCACTTCAAAGAAAAGATCTATGGTTTCAGCTTCTTTTTGCTGGTACACCCGCACTACTGTTACCGTTATGAGGATGAAGCGTAAAGATGTCCACTTTATTGAATTTGACGCCCATTACCATCCACCGTTCAAGAAAAGTCATCGTCTTGTTTCTTCGATTGGCACTACATGTACCGTTTCTTCAGTTACTTGCGTATGTAGTAGTTTTGGGGTTGCTAATGCCCTTTTATTTGTACTCTAATGTAACATATATACTCCGTACTAATTTTTCTTTACAAAAGTTCATCGTTGTCAAAAAAAAAAAATAACGCTTTGTAGCTTTTATCCAGGTGTTTAAATCGGATACCTCATAATAATTTAACTAAGACTTTATTATAAGTTATGCTGGAAAAAATACCTTTTAAAATATGAAACTTAACCGACAGTTGATCAAATGACTTGGAATTTCATTTGGTGAGTCGGGAAATTATTTAGCTCTCCTCAAGACGATTCAAGCCCTCTTAATAAATCGTAGGGAGTTTATGGTGCGTCGTCTGCAAAATAAAACCTAAACTATAATATGTAGAAAACCAGTATCTGTCGAGTCTCCAAAAAAAACCCGATGATTATCGGACTACAACATGCTTAGGAATCGCAGAGTTTAATCGACAATTTTGTATAACTATACGTCAAAAAACATAAAACGATTTCAAAAACAAAACATTTCAAAACTTTTCAGAAGTACATGGAGTGTTTATTGCACGACGACGGGGTCGCAATGACACTAAATAGAGTCAAAATCGACACCGGAGCAAAAACCGACTCAAAAATTCAAATCCCGACTTCAACAACGAGTCAAACCGAGTCAAACACAAAATACAAACTTCTCAAAACTTCCATGCTAAGTATTCCTGGAATGCTTGATGGTCAAGTACAAATCATGTCATCCAAAACATAGGATAGAACAAATCATAATTTCAATTGCATGATGGTGACAAGACAGCTCAAAGACCCGCGAAATGGCTCGCGCCTCTTCGAGTGGCCCATGCGGCCACGTCGCTCAAAACGCACACAACCACCTATTTTTCTATAAATACTCCACAAATGCCACCATTTGAAGGTACGCGAGTGTCTGCGCCCTCATTTCTCCCTTAAAATTCTCAACTCGACTTCTTAAGTCACAAACCGACATGTATTTTCGACCTACCGATCGAAAATACAAGCCATACACATTGTTTGGTACCGTCATTGGGCATTAAATCACTTGACCGACCATCTCGACCAACCACACCATCACCAAATTAAACAAAAGACTCTTTTACATTGCGAAAACGGTTTTTAACCGAGTTTTTCGACCAAACAAGTTGATACACTTTCGTCGATTTCTCGTTTCAAGCCTAGCATGAGGGTGTAAAAATCCTCTTGTTTCATGTTTTTCATCTGTTTTATGACTATAACATGCTAAAATATGCATAACATGATTCAAATATAGGTTAGATGAGCCAAAATCGGATTTTGGCTAGAGACAGGGGCTGCTTGCATAGTAGAGAGGTTCGCACCTCAATGCCCCCTCAGGCCTTAATCCAGCCGTGTTTGCTCTCATTTTTCCTCTTTATTTCATTTCTTATTTGAAATCGGTTTTACCATTTCAAATATTTCAAATCATTTTCATGATAAAATTTTAACCATAAAACATTTTCACCCTTGGTTCCTCATACCATGACGGTTTAATCCGTGTTTCGGTGATAATATTTGGTTAATCACATTTTAAAAGGTATTTTAAAATCTTCGGATAATTCACGCGGTACCCATAAGGTTTGCCACTTTGCACGAAATACCCAAAATTTTGATCCGGAAATCTTAAATAGGTCATAACTCGTGTTTACGAGTTCCAAAAGTGACGAATTTTTTTTCCAAATCGCTTATCTTTCCGAGAACTACAATTTTTAAAAAAAAATTGTCGCATTTGGATTCCGTTACTAGGAGTTATTGTGCGTCAAAGTTTTTTCGACCGGACAAACTTTGAGTGAGCATATCTCCTGGTCACGAGTTCCAAACTCGTGAAACTTTTTTTTTCAAATCGCAGTACTCGGAAAGATGATCAACTTAAAAAAAAATATTCACTTTCTGGGTATGTAAACACGAGTTATGGCCTCTTTAAGTTTTTCGGATAAAAAATTTGGGTATTTTGTGCAGAGTTGGCCACTTTCAGGGGTACCGCGTGAATTATCCGTAAAATCTTTTATTTCATTTCTTTACATTTCAAAACAAACATATTAGTCACAAATACAAAGTAATCCTTGGTTCCAGATACCATGCTGTAGATACCTCATTTCCACACCTCCCGCCAAACACCCAGTGATGATTGGGCCGCATGTTTGATACGCGGAACGATTTTATGACAGTTCGTAAGTTCGAAACTCCTTCGTGTGTTTAGTATAAACAGAGACCTTCGGTCTCCATATTTGGCACGCGAGTGTCCGCCCTTCTCTTCTCTCTTTGCATTCTAGATTATGCTTTTGCTTTCGACGACGTGCTTAATCAATCGACCACGTAAGCTCAGATCATTCTGAGTCCTAGTCACGTTGGATAGACCGACCAATTTGACCAACTCCACCTTAATCAACTTAATCAATCTTTTAAATCCTTTAACAAGGGCACTTTCTACGCATATTCGAGTCGAGCAATCACTAAACGATAACTTTAGTCAATCTCGTTTCGTCAAACATGTAAGTCTGAGGGTGTAAAAACCTATTTATTTATTGTACTTTTTATTTTGTATCATTAATGTAAGGTCTATATCAAAAGCACGTTCAAAACCGTCTTTAAAAACCATCTTTTAAACCGTTTTCATAAAATAGCGGAGGAATGACGTCGAGAAGAAACGCAGCAGTAGCTGCGCCTCTTCGAAGAATTGCAGCATATGTTGCGCCTCTTCCTGAGGCTACCGCTGCTCCTGCTCTTCTTCTTCTTCCTCGACCTTCTGCAAATTTTCTATTTCTCTTAGTGAAAATTGTTACTAACCACCTAGGATTTGCCATATTTTACAAATTACCACCTACTATTTTGTTTATTACAAATAACCACCTATTTTGCATTGTATATAACCAGACTCCCACCGTATTTTGTTCCCGATTATCATTTAACTAAAATTCCCGACTCATTAAGTGAATAAACTATAATGTGATCAAAATACCCTTACTTTTAGACTTTTAGTCACTCTAAAGTCCAAACACTCATTACCAATTACACAAACAAAATAAAACTCCTTAAACCCAAAACTCAATTAAAATCTAATTATCTTACGAATCAAAATCCAATAATCATAACTCATCTTTCAAGAGAACCAACAAATTAACAATCATACATGATCTTTTACATAATCTCATCCCTAGATCTGCTACCAAATAATTCTTCCCCTGACTTGGTATTACGAACTACGAACCACCAACGGCGTTCCAACTTCAACATACCTATGCTATGGTCATTACATTAGTCATACCATCACCGCAACACCAGCAGCAGCACTAATGTAGCACCTCTCACCACGACAGCAACGCAACCAATTCAACTGCTTCCCGACTTCCTTTTCGCACCACCGTTGCACCAGCATCACCAATCAAGCCCGCCACTGTTTCGAACCTGTCCTCGACTCACCTCTGATCACCGCGCCCAACTCCTCAGCTACTTGTTCATTCCGCACCCCGGATCGAAACCCGAAACCATCACCATTGCTTGCGCACTAGAAACCACCTTGCGCCACCTCTGCTCCTCGACTAGTGGCGACGGTGGCAGATCTAGGGATGCGATGAAATGGTGGGTTTAGGTTGACAGTGGAGAGAGTGGTAGTGAGGTTGTGCTTGGGTACTTAGGTGGTATTGGGGTGTTGATGCTGCAATCTGATGATGATTTTTTTTTACTAGTATTTTGATGATGATGAACTATTGGGGTGTTGGACTGTTAGTGATGAATGATGTTGTTTATTGTTGATCTTTTAATTTGTGTGGTAATATGTCTTTTGAATGAATTTAAGTAAGGTTATTCTGGTCTTTTTATATTTTATTAACTTAACGAGTCGTGATTTAAGTAAAATGATGATCGGGATTGAAATTCGGTGGTAGATGGGATATAGAAGGTGTAATATAGGTGGTAAGTTATAATAAACAAAATATTTGGTGGTAGTTTGTAAAATACGAAAAATATTAGGTGGTAAATAACAATTTTCACTTTCTCTTATTTTCTTCGTTTCTTTTGTTCGTTTCAGTATATAATCACGTTTTAGTTAAATCCTTTTCAAATTATAACGTTTAATTCGACATGAATCCCATATTGTGGACAAGGCCCTCGGGAACTGCGTCCTCGGGATCCACACTAGGCATAATCGACTCGAGGTTCTTTCGAATCGAATTAAGACAAATTAGAGTCGCCACCAAGTTTTTTGGGAACTTGGAACCGTTCAAGTCAACTTTACACCTTTCATCGAAAAGCATAAAGCCAATCGACTACGAGTGATTAAAGATAAGACTTGTACCCTATATCACTTGATTTGAATGACTCTCGTAATCCAATGGTATTTAGACGGATCCACAAACCATAGATCTTGAGTAAGGGGTGAGGGTACGTGTTAGGAAGCCCATAAGGACACTTAACCCCGCTCGTCGGTAACGGCCTCTACTAAGTCAAGTATCGGATTTCAAACAAGGTCATAGCTACTACGATATATGATATGCAAACATCGTTTTTAAAACCCTAACATGTGAAGTTTCTATGTCGATTTAGATGCAACTAAACTAACTTTGTCAAAGTTGTAATTTAGCATGTGGGTTGATTGATCTAACAACATATAAACGAAACAAACAAGGCTTGGTGGGAATGGGGGAGCCGTTGGGATCTACCCTATTACAACCCAGGCATTTCATGCCGACACAACGAGAAATTAAAGATACAACTCGATCTAAATACAATTGCTATATACGACACCATACACGACACATGGCCATTCGGCCTAGGAAAACGTGCACAAAGGGGTGGCCCACGGCTTACATGACTCACGACCTTGGGTTACTCCTCGTAATGCGTGCTTTCACTTAATCTTATCGAATTAGACATTGGGTCACACACCAAAGCATGCATTAGCATAAATCGGGCCATGTTGCTTTAAACAACATGCGATTTACTACGCTCTTACATGCATTAGGGCACAACCATCTAACCAAACAAGACTAAGGTTTTTGAAAGAGGTTTTGACTCGATAAGAGAAAACTAACTTGAAAATTACAAACAAACTACCAAACACGACTCGATAAACAAAGTAATTACAAGATACGAAATAACGAGATAAAGATGAGAAAACAACGAGAAAAGGGACTACAAGGACACGGCCAAACACGGCCTACACGATCTAGCATACCCTAATCCTTAGGTTAGATTCATTAGGTTAGATAGATGATTGCGAAATGGGATAGGAAACAAGTTAGAAAACGAGTTAGAAACAACGTTGATCGATTGGAAGTATGTTGCGCAAAGGTGTATTCTACACGGCCTAAGGGGTCAAATTAGGTCAAGTTCGCTAATTAAATTAACTCATCGAGTGTTAATAAGAAGGTGCTAATCACGCACTCTTATACTAGCGAGAAATTAGGTGAAAGAGAGAGATGCATTCAATTAAGTTACAGAATTGTTAATCGGTTTTTTAAACTACGTCGATGCCACCTAACGTGTCTAATTAGGTTATTAAACTGATCTAATGTCGTCTAAATGAGTTATAGGTTAACAATCAGAGGTCATATTAACATGTAAATGGTCCAGGGGTAGGTCGAATCACACGAGAGAAGAGAGGGATCAAAAGCGAAGAGCGAAGTCAGAATTCGTTTTATTAATGCCCTACCTTGAACACGACGATATGTAAATGAGACGGGGGTGTACGACCGACTGATGTAGCGGTTTCTTTCCCATCTCAAGTCAACGCGGGTGTTCATGGTGGTACTTTAACTCATACTCGGACTAAACTAGTTTCATAGTTAATAAGAACAATCGATAAACAAAAACGATAAACAAAAAACGAACTATAAGAAAACAAACATAAAAACGAAATAAAAGGGAGAAAGAGGAGGATTTGATGCACCCTCAACCTACATGTATCGTTGACACCGTCTTGGGTCGTAATCGATGGTAGATTTTATCTCGAGGGGCCGTCGTCGACGAAGGAACAAAGCAACAACACGTTTTTTTGCAAATCTGGACAGCAACTTTCAAACAGCGATTTCTCTCTCGTTTCATGGTGAAAATTCGATTTAAAAGATGTTTTGAAAACTAGAAATAGAGGATAACAGAGATATTAAAGCAACCCCTGCTCGTTTTGAGTTATTGGGTACGAAAAACAAGCACAAACAGAACTGGGCAGACAGGAAAAGCCGCGAAAACAGAGTGTATAACACTCTGTTTTTCGAGGGAATTCGTGTACTCTCAAGGGCAATTTGGCTCGTAAATCTTTGTCTAATGTGTAGATGGATGTTGTATGATTAATTAGGAACAAGAAACTCGAATTTTAATGGATGTTTGAAGGAGGAACGAATTGTATTTCGAAGAGGACACACAAACTGTTCCAGTTTGCAAGTCGGTTTTGTGGAGGGTTTTTGAGAGGCAATTAGGGTTTGTTTTTGGGGTTTAAAGCTTGTAAGTGACGGTCTTATGTATGGAGAACTTATAGGAATGAATGTATGGTGAAGGGAGGGTATTTATAAGGAGTTAAAGTAGGGTAAAAGGGAGGAGAGGCAGACGGGCTTATCTGAGCATAGCTGCTGTCCAGCAGCTTTTGTGGGGTTTTTTAGGGTTTGTATGGGAGGTTTTCTTGGTGGTTTAGGTAAGGTAATATGGTTAGGATACTAGGGTATGGGTTAGGGTTAATGGGCACGGGTTTTGGTGGGGTTTTGGTGGTGTTTGGAGCGGGTTTTGGGCTCGGGATTTGGCACGCAAAATAGGGGGCTGCTCGTGTTTTTGTGCGGGCTGTTGGGGGGTGTTTGGGACGTGATTTGGGCCATGGATAAGGGGTTCGAACTGGGGTTGGATGGGTAGAGGCTTAGGTTGGTTAGTGTACTCGAGATTCGTGCCAACTCGTAAAGAAAACGGGCTTAAAAACCGAGCTATAATCGAGCTCCAAAACGCGTGTTTAAAACGAGTTTTTCGATTTTTAAATCGATTTTTCAAATTGATTAACACATTAAAATAAATGATTTTTCAAATCAAATATACTTATAAAATGATTTTTCAAATCAAATATTTATTTTATTTTCAATAAAATAAACTTGAGAAAAAATAAATTCAAAATAAAATAAAATGAATTTACCTTAAAAAAGCTTTAATTTAAATATCATTTAAATTAAAATACTCCGTCGACAACGCTCATTCTACATCGTAAAACGAACCCAAATAATGACAATGACAACTAAAGAATACATGTGTCCTATCATCATCGGGTGTTTGTCGGGTTCCCTATAAATTCCAATATCGACGGATACGGGTATCTACAGAGCCCCCACTTTGACTGAGGCTTGGACAAGGCGAAAGTCAAAGTATACCCCAGGTCCCTCTCGACCTGAGGATTCTGCGGGTCGTTTATAGTCCATTAGACTTGCGTATGTAAGCTCGCCAGCCATAAGAAGAGATCATACCTGAAACTTCGTTGGGGATTGACTCTTGCTTCTGTTGCGTCAAATTGTCATTGTTGGTCGTCGACCCATAAATTGCATATAAGGTGGATTGAGCCTTATCCTTAGGCGCCTACGTATCCGTTTCTGACGGAATCAAACCCGCGTCGTAGTTCGGCCACTACTGACACATGCCCAAAGTTTATCATCTGCTGGCACCTGTCCGAAATTCATCATCTGTTGACACTTGCCCAAAGCTTATCATCTGCTAGCAGGTGCCTAAATGGGACGAGACTTTCCGAGGAGGTTGCCGCCACTTTCATCATTTGCTTTCAGCTATGGAATTCTTCCATTTCATACTCTTGTATTGAATTGAATTCTTGGTGGATGTCATCCATTATATCTTGATAATGGTCTCTGAAGCCAACGCCCAGAGCCCTGATTTGCAATGGCTCTAAAGTCGAAGACTTTAGAGCCCCCAGTTGAAGCATATCCTGCTATATTTGAAACAAAAAAACGTACTAGCAATAATCATCACATAAGCACATTTGGATCATCGATCTTAAAATTGGATTATTTGAAAGGTTGGGTCATCGACCCGAAAATTGAATTTGAAAAGTTTGAATAATTGGGTCGTCGACCCGAATTTTGAATTTGACATCACTTGGAATGTTGGGTCATCGACCCGAAATTGAATTTGAAAGACTAGGTCATCGACCCGAAATTTGAACCTGTTGAAGATTTTGGATAATTGGGCCATCGCCCCAAATTTTGAATTTGACATCACTTATGATGTTGGGCCATCGACCCGAAATTTGAATTTGAAACGAATCATTTGGGTGTTGGGTCGTCGACCCAAAATTTGATTTTGAACTTTGAGATTTGAACCTTGACTTGAAATGTACCACTACTTGGATCATCAATCCCATAATTCGCAAAAAGTTTTCTTTGGAATTTTGAAATTTTTTGAAATCGAACTTTGACGGGTGAGCATGAAATACGACTCAGACACTCTGCATGACCCATAAACAACGTGGGCATAGCCCGCTACCGTAAAACAAAAAAGGAAAATAAAACCGTAAGTGTGCACGGGTTTTAATTCAATTATGGACTTGTTGGGGGTAGAAATGTAAACAGGCCATTCTGGCGCCAAAATATGGCAAATGGGAATCACAAGGTCGTCGGACTTAGGACGGAGATATCGTATGGCATGGGCGTGCTCCCGAGGGCACATGGGAATCAAGATCACTTGGCATTGACAAGGTGGATTAAACTCACAGAGCAACAACGTTGGCTTCGCCCAGACGCTAAACACAGACTGATTTTATGAGAACAGTTGGACATCACACATCACTCTTGTTGGGAACATTCTGCCACTCTTCTCCTCGCCTCCTTTCTTTTCAGCGAGTATTCATCATTTCTTGCCACCGCCTTCTTTCTTTTCAGCGGGCTTTTACTAATTTTCTTCCACGCCTTCTTTCTTTTCAGCGGGTTTTTCATATTTTCTGTTCCCAACAAAAACCTACATCTATCTGACTCAGCATCTTTGCCTAAACCGTTCGATAAAGCTCATTCTGAGACTCGATACTATTCATCCGAACCTATATCCTCATCCTAGCCTACATCGAGTGCTAAGACCGACTCAAACAAAGGTGGCTTCATTTGGACTTGGTTAAGACCCGTACGAAACCGACAAGATGACAACTTGGTTGATGAGTGGATTGAATCCCTTATTCCGAAGGACTGCCTACGTATTCGCGTGGAGCGAAATCAAATCCGACGTAGTTCGATCATGGTGCATAAACATGGCATTTTGATTGTGTGTACACACTCGAAGGTTTCACCTAAGGTATCATGTCGTATCCCATTCTAGCCTGTAAGGTACCGTTAAATCCCGTGTCTGGGGTTAGGTGTAAAAGGCTTGGATCTTTTGGGATGTGGAGCTTGGTAAAAATAGGTTCGCAAGGTAAACCATCATTCTGAAGGTTCGTTTTGTGGTGCTAAGGCCAAGGGCTACGGCTTATAACGTGGTTGGAAACGGTGTCTCAGGTTTGATAAAACCCGAGTACAAATTGGGTTGGAAAACAATGTGGGTTCAAATCTCCATATCTGGTCCCTAAAGGCTGGGTGTAACAGCACAAGTGGAATGATTCTCAAAATTCCCGACTATCCCTTGTAACTGTCTCAGGAATGACTTAGAGGGTAAAGAGGTTACTACTGACGCTTTTGGGCTTCGCCCATTGAACTTCAACTATAGGTACTTGACTTGACTTATGGCTTCCGTAACTTCGACATCCAACCAAAAGCATTCCGCAATAACTTCAACATCTTTTTTCTTTTTTTCTTTTTCTTTCATCTTTTTTCATTTTTCTTTTTTTTTTCATTTTTTTTTCATTTTTCTCTTTTTCTCATTTCTTTCATTCTTTTTCATCTTTTTTCTCCCTTGGAAAATGATCTTCTATTCATTCTCTTAGTCATAAATGGATACACCTTGAAAACTGGGCTTCGCCAACTAATTTGGGTAAGAACTAACAATTCCTTGTTAGAACGGGTTGATATCTTCTCTCTTCGAGATGGGATGATTTTGTTGGAAAAAGGCTTGCCTTCCGTCATCGATATGGAAAACAAGGAGCTAGTCCGGGTTCGTCCTAGAATCATCTAAAAGCCTGTCATAAGCCTGGTTTTGATGGAGGTTTTCTACCGCCAGACATGGAATAGGTAAAGGAATCAAACACGGGATCCTAGTGTACCTTACATTTTGAAACGGGACATATTTCAACCCCAGGGATGCCCTTGAGTGTGTTGTGCATTTTATCATGTTTCGGAATGATTGAGGATTGGAAACAAGACATATTTGGAAACGAAACTGCAACTTTTTATTGGAATGAGAAATGCTTAACAGACTCGAAGAAACGATTCCAAGGACACACCCTAGGTCATCGCGGAACAAACGACTCAAATTCAAAAAAAGAAAGTTCTAGACTCGACTCGACTAAGATAAGAAAACAGATCCCGACTCATAATTTTCAAATCTGGTCTTGAGCTTTCTCTTGTTCAGCTATCAGCTTAGATGCCCGGCTCTGGTCCTTGATCCCTTTGATAGTCGGCCTCCATCCCGAGGTAGTCCTCTGAGGATCTACGCCAGTGATGAAAGTTGGTGAAACGAATTGTCTTTTATTAACTTCGTTAACGAGAGGAGTACATTATAGAGCAAGACTCCCGACTTGAATTTCATTCTTCGGGTTTAGCAAGGATTCAAAGTAATCCACAAATATGTTCCCGATAAACACCCCTTTCAAGTGACATGGGCGGATAAGATGGGAATAATCGACATTGTCTTCGACAGAAACAAAGTTGGCGTGATCGACAAATGGATTGGTGATGTTATTGGGTTTAACAGTTGGGATCGGGAGCGTTCTGTTCTCAATCATGTCTTGGATTTCGTGCTTCAGTCGATAGCACCTTTCAGTATCATGGCCTTTCCCTTGATGAAAGGCACAATAGGCATTTGGTTTATACCACTTACTTTGTTGCGCAGCGGGAGGGTCCGGAGTTGGACCAATAGGCTTCAGCTTTCCTTGGGCTATGAGCCTTTGGAGAGCGTATGTATAAGTGCATCCGATATCGGTGAATGCCCTTGGTGTTTGGCGCTGCGGATTCTTCGATTTCCCTTCTAAGAGATTGATGGCTTCATCAATATGGGCTGTTGCTGGGGCTTTGCTTTAGATGACGAGGCCTCTTGGTATCCTTTTGGCTTCTCAGCTTCAGCCATTCGGACATCATCCTCTACCTTTATCCCGATTCTTATCAATTCTTTGAAAGAACCAAAATTCTGGTATTTCAGAGCATTACGGTAAACAGGTCGTAAATTCTTCACGAACTTATCTACCATTTCAACTTCGTCAGGCTTCTTGGCTAATTTCACGCTTTCAGCGCGCCATCTTGCGAGGAATTCAGTAAAGCCCTCTTTTTCCTTCTGTGTCATTACTTCCAAAGTCCTTATGTTGGTTTAAATCTCAACATTGTCAGCATAGTGCTTACAGAACTCCACCGTAATATCTTCGAAAGTGGGGAAGTTCTTAAGGTCAAGATTATAGAACCACGCCTTCGGGTGTTCATCCAGAGATTGGGCAAAAATTTCAGAGAGCATGTCAGCAGGTACTCCCTTCAGTGCTAAGTACCCTTTATAAGCCTTAACATAGTGGACTGGATCTTAGGTTCCCTTGAACTTTGGGATGTCAGTGAGTACTATGTTCGTGGGCAACTTATCCTGAACTGGGGCATAGGCCCTAGCATTCTCATAGTGGATGTTCTTCCCCTGGGAGAGTTTCAGACGGTCTTCGATGAACTTGAACCGTTTCTCCGGATCGTCGAGGTGGGGTAGATAGAGGGGAATCTTCACCCAGCTTAGATTCGATTGCATCCATTCGGGTCATCATGAGGTTCACGGCCTCGGTGAGCTTGTTGACAGCATCTTCCATTGCTTGACGTCGGGTTTTGGGCGGCCTTTTTACAAGAAAACCCCGAACCGAGTCAATATTTAAAGTAAGAGCCCCTGCACACTTAAGGACACGACACCAACTTGACTCAAGCAAAGACTCGACTTGAGACTGACTAACCAAAAGGTTCGACTCATGGTTGGATTTAGACCTTGATTCATTTTAGACTCGACAAAACGACATGACTCAAGCTGTCATAGCTCGATTCTAAACTGGACTCGGTGTGACTAAACCCGTGATTGGACCAACATAGTCCTTAGGTTCGAGTGAAACGCCCTAAAGGGCCTAGCTTGGACGTTTCTGTGGACTATCCTAGACCAAATGGTCGACCAACATGACTCAAAGCCCAAGAGGTGAGCTTGGGTGACCCAACAGGGTCGTGTTCTAGACTCTTGGAACGGAAAAAAACGCCTGGCCTAACACGGCCATGACCCGGACACGACTCGACGCATTTCATGCTTGGTTAAGGTTCGAGAAATATTTTGGATTGAATTTGAAAAAAAACGAAGGATCTATTTGAAAATGAGATTTGAAATGGGCAGCATGCCGGCTATAAAAGCTTATTTTGGCCGAAAATTCTAGTCCTATTTGGACAGCATTCCGCGTTTTGAAAATCACGCTATTTGAAAGTAAGTTGTTCAAAAGTTCGGTTTTGAAATTGACATGGAAAATTTTGGAAAGACTCTGGAAAACACCTTGCACATTGTCATTCTCATGTTATAAGGATGTATGCTCCTAGACATCTCTAAGTCTCGGCAAGTCTTCAACAAGAAGGTCTATGCCCTCCATCCTTTTGCGGTCTTATAGAGCAAGGGCCTTTAGGTAGAGTACCTAGAAGACAATCCCCACCATCAAGAACCACGCGAGGCGGAGCGGAAGCAAGCAATGTGCGAGTTCCTGGCATAGTGGGACGTCGCCCCCCACGCATCACAAAGAAACGCTGGGACGGCCCGGGAAAATCCTTAAGGGTTTATGCATGAATCGTAGCACTATGAGTAATGTTTTACTTTCCAATACTTTCTTTTCAAGTTTCACCTCGGAGGAAAAGACCCTAGAAACAAAGTGTAACTAGTCCTCTTTTCCCAGTGAGTCGCCAAATCGTGGACAAGGCCCTCGAGAACTGCGTCCTCGGGATCCACACTAGGCATAATCGACTCGAGGTTCTTTCGAATCGAATTAAGACAAATTAGAGTCGCCACCAAGTTTTTTGGGAACTTGGAACCGTTCAAGTAAACTTTACACCTTTCATCGAAAAGCATAAAGCCAATCGACTACGAGTGATTAAAGATAAAGACTTGTACCCTATATCACTCGATTTGAATGACTCTCGTAATCCAATGGTATTTAGACGGATCCACAAACCATAGATCTTGAGTAAGGGGTGAGGGTACGTGTTAGGAAGCCCATAAGGACACCTAACCCCGCCCGTCGGTAACGGCCTCTACTAAGTCAAGTATCGGATTTCAAACAAGGTCATAGCTACTACGATATATGATATGCAAACATTGTTTTTAAAACCCTAACATGTGAAGTTTCTATGTCGATTTAGATGCAACTAAACTAACTTTGTCAAAGTTGTAATTTAGCATGTGGGTTGATTGATCTAACAACATATAAACGAAACAAACAAGGCTTGGTGGGAATGGGGGAGCCGTTGGGATCTACCCTATTACAACCCAGGCATTTCATGCCGACACAACGAGAAATTAAAGATACAACTCGATCTAAATACAATTGCTATATACGACACCATACACGACACATGGCCATTCGGCCTAGGAAAACGTGCACAAAGGGGTGGCCCACGGCTTACATGACTCACGACCTTGGGTTACTCCTCGTAATGCGTGCTTTCACTTAATCTTATCGAATTAGACATTGGGTCACACACCAAAGCATGCATTAGCATAAATCGGGCCATGTTGCTTTAAACAACATGCGATTTACTACGCTCTTACATGCATTAGGGCACAACCATCTAACCAAACAAGACTAAGGTTTTTAAAAGAGGTTTTGACTCGATAAGAGAAAACTAACTTGAAAATTACAAACAAACTACCAAACACGACTCGATAAACAAAGTAATTACAAGATACGAAATAACGAGATAAAGATGAGAAAACAACGAGAAAAGGGACTACAAGGACACGGCCAAACATGGCCTACACGATCTAGCATACCCTAATCCTTAGGTTAGATTCATTAGGTTAGATAGATGATTGCGAAATGGGATAGGAAACAAGTTAGAAAACGAGTTAGAAACAACGTTGATCGATTGGAAGTATGTTGCGCAAAGGTGTATTCTACACGGCCTAAGGGGTCAAATTAGGTCAAGTTCGCTAATTAAATTAACTCATCGAGTGTTAATAAGAAGGTGCTAATCACGCACTCTTATACTAGCGAGAAATTAGGTGAAAAGAGAGATGCATTCAATTAAGTTACAGAATTGTTAATCGGTTTTTTAAACTACGTCGATGCCACCTAACGTGTCTAATTAGGTTATTAAACTGATCTAATGTCGTCTAAATGAGTTATAGGTTAACAATCAGAGGTCATATTAACATGTAAATGGTCCAGGGGTAGGTCGAATCACACGAGAGAAGAGAGGGATCAAAAGCGAAGAGCGAAGTCAGAATTCGTTTTATTAATGCCCTACCTTGAACACGACGATATGTAAATGAGACGGGGGTGTACGACCGACTGATGTAGCAGTTTCTTTCCCATCTCAAGTCAACGCGGGTGTTCATGGTGGTACTTTAACTCATACTCGGACTAAACTAGTTTCATAGTTAATAAGAACAATCGATAAACAAAAACGATAAACAAAAAACGAACTATAAGAAAACAAACATAAAAACGAAATAAAAGGGAGAAAGAGGAGGATTTGATGCACCCTCAACCTACATGTATCGTTGACACCGTCTTGGGTCGTAATCGATGGTAGATTTTATCTCGAGGGGCCGTCGTCGACGAAGGAACAAAGCAACAACACGTTTTTTTGCAAATCTGGACAGCAACTTTCAAACAGCGATTTCTCTCTCGTTTCACGGTAAAAATTCGATTTAAAAGATGTTTTGAAAACTAGAAAGATAGGAGAACAGATATATTAAAGCAACCCCTGCTCGTTTTGAGTTATTGGGCACGAAAAATGAGCACAAACAGAACTGGACAGACAGGAAAAGCCGCGAAAACAGAGTGTATAACACTCTGTTTTTCGAGGGAATTCGTGTACTCTCAAGGGCAATTTGGCTCGTAAATCTTTGTCTAATGTGTAGATGGATGTTGTATGGTTAATTAGGAACAAGAAACTCGAATTTTAATGGATGTTTGAAGGAGGAACGAATTGTATTTCGAAGAGGACACACAAACTGTTCCAGTTTGCAAGTCGGTTTTGTGGAGGGTTTTTGAGAGGCAATTAGGGTTTGTTTCTAGGTTTTAAAGCTTGTAAGTGACGGTCGTATGTATGGAGAACTTAGAGGAATGAATGTATGGTGAAGGGAGGGTATTTATAAGGAGTTAAAGTAGGGTAAAAGGGAGGAGAGGCAGACGGGCTTATCTGAGCATAGCTGCTGTCCAGCAGCTTTTGTGGGGTTTTTTAGGGTTTGTATGGGAGGTTTTCTTGCTGTTTAAGGTAAGGTAATATGGGTAGGATACTAGGGTATGGGTTAGGGTTAATGGGCACGGGTTTTGGTGGTGTTTGGAGCGGGTTTTGGGCTCGGGATTTGGCACGCAAAACAGGGGGCTGCTCGTGTTTTTGTGCGGGCTGTTGGGGGGTGTTTGGGACGTGATTTGTGCCATGGATAAGGGGTTCGAACTGGGGTTGGATGGGTAGACGCTTAGGTTGGTTAGTGTACTCGAGATTCGTGCCAACTCGTAAAGAAAACGGGCTTAAAAACCGAGCTATAATCGAGCTCCAAAACGCGTGTTTAAAACGAGTTTTTCGATTTTTAAATCGATTTTTCAAATTGATTAACACATTAAAATAAATGATTTTTCAAATCAAATATACTTATAAAATGATTTTTCAAATCAAATATTTATTTTATTTTCAATAAAATAAACTTGAGAAAAAATAAATTCAAAATAAAATAAAATGAATTTACCTTAAAAAAGCTTTAATTTAAATATCATTTAAATTAAAATACTCCGTCGACAACGCTCATTCTACATCGTAAAACGAACCCAAATAATGACAATGACAACTAAAGAATACATGTGTCCTATCATCATCGGGTGTTTGTCGGGTTCCCTATAAATTCCAATATCGACGGATACGGGTATCTACACATATAATTCGATATTTGCGGGTTTTTGTCATCTTATTCAACCCGGATTTAAGAGGCTCGACTCGTTCATATCAAGTCTCTTGAATTCGTCTCTGATATATGTTTTAATTCTGTTTTCTTCATCAATTCTTAATCTTTAATTTCCGCCTCTAACTTCAAGTTTGTATATAAACTCGTTTTCGACATCGTAAATAATATCTAACCTGTAGTAGTTCCTTTCAATCCGTTTTTATCATCTTATGACGATATTAGTATGCATGTAATCTGCTAAATCACTTCTACTTGAGTCCTAATATCAATAATCGGCCTTAAATCTACCAACGAATGATAACAGTGTTGCGGTTCTGACTTCACAAACAGAGCCCAGCTCTAGAACAGACGCATGAAGTGCTGCGCCTCTTCCAGAGGACGCAGCAGATACTGCGCCTGTTCTGGGTTGGCTTCTGTCCCTGAACTATTTCTCTCTTTGACGTAGCTCCTAATTACGTATTTAATCAACTATTAATCGTATTATCGCTCCTTATCAGACGTTTTTTCATACTCGTATTTAAATTTCACTTTTCTTTTATTTTCTTCTTCAAAATCCCGTTTTGAGCGTGCTTTTGAAGTGATCAAATAATCCTTATAATTATTTTACATTTAATTATCCTAATTCGTTTATTTATTATGTATGGTTTATTTACTTGGTTTTCACATGTAATGAATCTAACATCTTACTTCGACCAATTGAGTGCTAAATTACATGTTAACTGACATAGTTAATCTCACATGCTAGGATTAATCTGTGTTTGTTACATTTCATGCATTACATCGACAACATATCACATATAAATAATTTCTCTAATCATTAGTAGAGGCCGCTATCGAGGCGGGCGGGATTAGGTGTTCGATTAATGAGCTTCCTAATACGTACCCTCACCCCTTACTCCAGTTATCTGTGGACATCTGTGTCCTTTGGCATGTTCGAGAGTCATTCTAGACATAGAATGCTAAGGGTAACGAGTTCTTAGTGTCTATATCATTACTTTGTGTCTTGACATAACATGAGGTATTCGAACGGTTTCCAATTTTTCCACAATAAATTGGTGGCGACTCCATAAATGCAGGCTTATTCAACCTTTCACCGGTTTCAATGCCTTACAAATTGGTAACGGACCATGATGTGCTTTGGCAAACCCAAGGCTCCGTGGCAGAACTGTCGCCGCCTCGAGACCAATGCACGGGTGCGCGGGGCATGAGTGGCCCATGTCCACACATACCGGTTTTAACCCGAGTATGATGATAAATATTGACTAATTACAAACAAATGAACTTAAAACAATTAGTTCATAATCATTTTCAAATCAATTCATGTCAAACTTGCAAAACCAAACCCGACATCGAATATTGTCAATACAATGATGATTATTCAAGTCTCGTTCCTCATATTGACCCAAAGGCGGTCTAAACGACCTTTTTAAACCAAGACGGGTTTAAACACCCTCTTTTCAAACCATTTTACAAACATTTTACCAGTCAGAAGACGTCCCCTGGACAGTCTGCTGACACGCGCCTAAACAGGCCAACCATTTTCCAATTTTCAAATCAGGACAGGCCTGTTTGCATCGCCTGATGGCTCGCGCCTCAATAGGCTGCCTGATGCAGACCCTGTTTCCTTTCCACCACTTGTTTAGGATGATCCCGACTTCGGCTAACCCGAATACAGGACGGTTTTTGTTAGATGACAAATCTGCCTCTTTTACATTGTGTTTGCAAAACACCTTACTAAGACAAATGGATCACGTTATGCATCATAAACCTAACTCGGTAAATGGAGGTATAATTTCCGTCTTACATGCAAATCAACAATAAATCCAACTTACATTCATGCATTTACCCGTTTTATCAACTTTTGCATTTAACCAACCAAGATCGATTAGTGGAGGCCGCTACCGCGGGCGGGATTGGGTGTCCGATTAAAGGGCTTCCCAATACGTACCTTCACCTCTTACTCGGAAACATTGGATAGTGGACGACTCCAGGGCGTACGAGTGTCATTCTAGAGATAGGATGCTAAAGAGGGACGACTCCTTATCTCGATTACCTATGTTAAACACCGCTTTTGGCCTTGGTTGACGTAGGTATAAAGTGGATTAGAATGGGTTCCAAGCATCCTACAAATGCTTGGTTGCGACTCCGAACATCTCTTGAATCTTTTCGAGACCCTTGCCGAGACGAAACCAACCGATCTAAAACGATCCGGTCGAAAGAATCTTTTTACGCCGCCAAGCGTGGCTTTCAAGAGACCGCTGCACGTCCCACAGATCGGCTGGGCGTCGTAGGTGGAATGTCCACAGATTGGCGACTCCGTTGGGGAAAACTAGGACACTTGTGTCTTTGTGATCCCTATATGGTGAGACTCGAATGAGTTATTGGTTGAAATGCATTAATTGATATTACGGTCGTAAGTCGGGTTCCTTGTCTGGGCCCACAACCTAACCTTTTTCGACCAATTGGCATGTCCTGTCGGCGTGAGTTTTCTCATCCCCGCGCTTTGAATCTTGATTGAGTCAAGCATACTGTTGACGTTACACATTTATGTTTCATCAAAGAGCTTTCATTTCCCTCGAGCACGAGGCTAGGGCACCCTCCTTACACATTTTCTTTGGATTGATATCCCTCTAAAAAATCGGGGTTTGATCGCTTGGTGTGTAACCCACCCTTTTATGCCAAAACCCGTGTTAGCATTATGCATAACATAATGAAACTGCGAGTGCTTATGTGTTACGTGATCATAAGTCATTCGGTGTTATTTCAATCTTCCAAAAACACCTTTTGCGCCGTTATAATGGCCATTTCAAACCTCGGTCTTTCGCCGACCATCACATTTCAAAAAGCACGCCTTTCTAGGCCATCGTAATGACGATTTTCAAACCTGGTTTTCTACAACCATTTCAAAAAGCACACCTTTTTAGGCCGTCGTAATGACGATTTTCAAACCTGGTTTTCTACAACCATTTCAAAAAGCACGCCTTTCTAGGCCGTCGTAATGACGACTTTCAAACCTGGTTTTCTACAACCATTTCAAAAAAGCACGCCTTTCTAGGCTGTCGTAATGACGATTTTAAAACCTGGTTTTCTACAACCATTTCAGAAAAAACACGCCTTTCTAAGCTGGCGTAATGACGATTTTCAAACCTGGTTTTCTACAACCATTTCAAAAAGCACGCCTTTCTATGCCATCGTAATGACCACTTTCAAACCCGGTTTTCTACAACCATTTCAAAATGCACGCCTTTTTAGGCTGTCGTAATGACGATTTTCAAACCTGGTTTTCACAACCATTTCAAAAACACCTTTTTACGCCATTATACTCACCGCACCAAGACACGGATTTTAATCCGTCTCGCGCCGACACAATTGGCTCTTCAAAATCTGAAAATGGCACACACCCCTTTTTCGAGGCTTTTTTCAAATCCCGAGGACCATACACCATCCCCGAGACCTTTTCAAACCTTTCAAAACTCGATTTTTCAAAACATACAATTTTGAATTTCAAAAACCGCCTTTGGAAACAACACATTGTTTTCAAGGCCGCCTCAACTCGAACTCAAACGTTCTTTTGAAAACAAACTTAAGACAACCTTTTCAACTTACCAACTTTCGAGGACCTCCATTCTTTAGAAGCCGTCCCTAAAGTGACAAACGAATCTTTTTGAAAATATTTATTTTCGAAAACTTCAGTCCACCATTCCAATTCCGCCTCGTGTCTATTGAGTCGAAGTACGTGTACTTATGGGTCTTTACTTATGAGTCGTCTTACCTCGAGACTCATTCGATGGCGTCACGCCACTACGTTGAACGCAAGTCAAAATCCGGCAACACCGTCACATTATAAATCGAGTCAGTACCGAGGCACCATACACGGTTGCCCTCGTCTTATTGAATCTAATTTGTTTTTCCATCTCCCGTGTTGTCTGCATTTAGTCATTAAATCATGTCGGATTGGGATGTAACGTGAGCCATTTTTTGCCTCAGAGCCATGGCCCCGTCTTCAGCTTCGTCCCACAACAACGATGACAACAGAGATCTCACGACTGCTCATCTAGCAAGCCTGCTCACCGCTCTAAAGGTCACCCTGGACTGTGTCGAGACTCGTATCGACACCCTGGAAATCAAGGAAACAAGAGAACACAACACTCCACCTTTGACTAAAACTGAGAAAAGGCTCAAGCTCCTGGAAGAGCAACTCATAGTCCGTGGTAACAATATCCACCTTGAGAACAAGCGAAGATTCGAACCCGTTGGGGATTAACTACTCGACAACTTTACCTTGACTGATGTACCCAAGTTCAAGGGAATGGAGGACCCACTCAACCACATTCGAGCCTTCAAAGACTACAAGTCTATCAAGGGGGTCAAACAAGAACTCTTCACCCGGATCTTTCCATCATCCCTGGAACCAATTCCCCGCCAATGGTACTACTCCCTCGACTCCAAGAACCTTACTACTTGGGACGAAGTCGCCATTGAATTTGCTAAGCAATATGCCGACAACGTCGAAACCCAGACCAACACCCGCACTCTTGAGATCCTGACTCAGAATGATAAGGAAGGGTTCACAGAATACGTAACCCGTTGGAGGAGAGTAAGCACTCAATTTGTCAGTAAGCCGAGTGAATCAACTCTGGTGGAGAAGTTTGTCAACAATATCCACCCAGTTTATGCCAACCTGTTGAGATATCAGAACATCAAAATGTTCCAAGACCTATAAATCCTCGGAACCCGCATTGAAGACGACCTTCGCAAGGGTGTTCTAGCCAAAACCACTGGTAGAGGCTACCAGGGATCTACATGAACCAGATCTCAGCCCTATGGTCAAATAAACAAAATCGATAAGGTTAACCTCTTCAAACCAACCGCAAATAAAACTGAACGTCCTCAAAGGGTATTCACGAACTTAGGGACAACTAATGCCAGTGCCCTAAAAAGAGTCATGGACCAAGGGAAACTACAGCCAATTGGGCCCACTCCTAACCCGTCTGAGGCCAAGAAAACCCGTTTCTGGAATCCAAATGCCTACTGTCAGTACCACCAGGGTAAAGGTCATGACATGGAGGCCTGCTTTAAACTGAAGCACGCCATCCAAGACATGATCGAGAAAGGGGAACTACCTAAAAAAACCCCTTGGGAATCCATGCCATCTCTGATGATGAGCCAACCTTAGATTGCTCACACCTCATCCTACCTATTGATGACAAGGTAAACGCCTTAGGAAAGGATACCCCAGACGGGATGTTCGTATTCAGCGCCACAACTATGCTCACCATGTTCCAACAGGTGGAAGAAGTCATAGCCAGTCTCTCATACATGATTACCCGACTTTAGGACACCTACCACCGGTTAATTTTCAACCCACCAACACCAACACCACACCCGAGGGAGTGTCCTCTAAGCACCCTAAACTACCCTCACCATAAAGGATTCCTCATGCGACCATTCTGGCATGTACCCCACAATAATCAACCCCACAATAATCACCCCCATAAAAAATACCCCCACAAGAATTTTCATTACAAAAACTATCCGCCGAGGAATGCCCCTCCAAGGTACCCTCGAGATCCCAAAATCAACGGTATCTGGAGAGGCAACACAGAAGATGTCTACATTATTCCAGGACAGGGCAAACAAGAACATGAGATCGGTTATCTAACCCGGTCCTAACGCCCCTACCAGGATTCGAGCAATACAACCACCATTCCAACGACGAATGACCAAATTGTCCCGGACATGGACACTCAACTCAAGGTTCCCGAAAACTCGATCCTTAAACAACTGCAAAAAGCAAAGGCTGAAATTTCAATTTGGCAACTGATTGCTACATCCTTTGAACATCGTCAAGCTTTGTTACAATCCTTGGGAAAGTTGACAGTTCCATCTACCTCCTCTCTTGAAGAAGTGGTAGCACACATGATAAGGGATGTCCCCGACCTGAGCAACCCGTTCATCTTCTCTGACAAAGATATCCCCCCATTCTGTGCCAACATAACCTGGCTCTATACATCACCGTACAATGCCTCAACAAGAATGTGCCTATGGTTCTAGTGGAGGACGGATCTGCGGTCAATGTCATTCCCCTCAAGACGGCTTACAAACTGGGTATCAAAGAAGCTGATTTGGTCCCAACTAATCAAGGAGTGCGCGCCTATGACGGCACTCGTCGTAAGGTTGCGGGGATTATCATCTTGACCATTGCAACTGGACCCTTGGAAAGACAAGCCAGATTTCAGGTTGTCGACATCGACGCCTCTTTCAACGTTCTTTTGGGACGCCCCTGGATTCACGTCGTCACCTCAAACCTCCATCAGAAAATCAGGGTCCCTTTCAACGGGAAGACAATCACAATTCCCGCTTCCCCAAACAAGGTTATCATGAAGAAGGTAATATCCTCTCAAGTCATTGAAGAGGACGACAGTGAAATGTGGGGATTCCAAGCTATGAATGCCCTAATCGAAGAATCAGCACCCTTTGATTGTGACCCATTCTCTAACCTCACAGTCAATTACATTTTGATGCGCCAGGGTTACTTCCCTGGCCTACCTCTCAATCCGCTGAAGAGCACCTTGCTTCTCTTGAAACGGGCCAAGGTCCCCAACATCCCCTTCGAGCCTACCGAAGAAGACATCCAGGAGGTGAACCTCCTAATACGGAAGCGCAAAAAGCATGGAGTCATCCTCCATCCCTAACATTTGACTCTAAATGGATACTTCGTCCCCGAGGGAGAATTCGAGCTCTACAAGGGCTTTCCTGAGCCAATCTCTGACTCCGTAGCTAAGGTCAAACACCTGGGTGTAAAAGTCTTCCAAGACTGCTACTTCATCCCTGACAATACCAAACCTGCGTCGAACAAATCTGAGTCAACCCCATGCCTGGACGGACAAGCCGTCAGTCTCCTCTTCGGAGAAGATAACATCAAGCACCTCCGCTATGAGGACATCATCAACATCGCTCTAAAGGATAACCAGTTTGATCCCATCGCCTTAATCTCTGATACTAGCCCGAAGAGTCTAAGTCTGAGTTCGAGTCAGAGTCTGTCTTACCTCATAGCATTCCTGATGTCCCAGTCAAAGTCCCCTTTCCACTGTTTTATCACAAACTTGTGGCTGCTTCAGAGTCTGAGTCAACTAGGGTCTTCCCCACTCCCGGAGAAGGCAGCAACCTAGAGCTTGTTCCAGGGGCCACCTCCTCTGCTGTGTCACCTCTGACTGCCCATGAGATGTCTGCCCTATCTGAGCTTTTCGCTCAAGTCGACTTCATGAACGCTAAATTTGCTTATGACTCGTCTCAATTTAACTACAATACAATTCTGAACGAATATGAGGAATTTGACTTGAGTGACTATCCACCTCACCTAGCAAAATAACTTGTCAAACGAGAAGATAGGACCCCCATCATTGAGGAGGCGGAACCTATTAATGTAGGGACCGATAATACACCTCAAGAACGTAGGATATGTACCACCCTTGACCCCTCGGAAAGAAAGCAGTTCATCGACCTCCTGCACGACTACAAGAACGTATTTGCTTGGTTCTACAAAAATATGCCTGGGATCGACAGGGAGATTGCAGAACACAGGATACCCATTAAACACGGAGCTAAACCCGTGAAACAAAAGTTGCGCCGAATGCGCCCTGAATGGGCCTTGAAAAATCAAGGAAGAGGTAGACAAACAGTTCAAAGCCGAATTCATCAAAGTATCAGAATACTCTGACTGGGTGGCCAACATAGTCCTCGTACCTAAGAAAGACGGGAGAATTCGGGTTTGCATCGACTTCAGGGACCTAAACAAAGCAAGTCCAAAAGACGACTTCCCTCTGCCACATGTTGACATCCTGGTGGATAACGCCGCCGAGCACGCCCTATTATCATTTATGGACAGGTATGCTGGGTACAACTAGATCAAAATGGCTGAGGAAGACATGTACAAGACTGCATTCACTACACAGTGGGGTACTTATTGCTACAATGTCATGGCTTTCGGTGTAATCAACGCTGGGGCAACCTACCAAAGAACAGCTACCACTCTCCTACATGACATGATGCACAAGGAGGTGGAGGTATATGTCGATGATATGATCGTCAAATCAAAAGAGCGGGACGACCACATTAACGTCATTCGGAAATTCTTCGCTCACCTTCGGAAATATAACATGAGACTAAATCATCAGAAGTGTGCATTCGGGGTCACCTCCGGAAAACTCCTGAGACGCATTGAAATTGATCCTACCAAAATTAAGGCTCTTCAACAAATGCCTCGGCCTAAGAATGAGAAGAAGATTCGAGGATTTCTCGGTCAAGTCTAATACATCAGCCGCTTCATAGTCAAACTCACTATGATCTGTGAACCAATATTCAAGAAGCTTCGCGCCTCCGATTACACCGATTGGGATGACGTTTATCAATAGGCCTTCGACAGGATAAAGGAAATCCTATCCAAACCTCATGTCCTTATGCCACCTCGACAAGGGATTCCCTTATCCCTATACCTGACTGTCACCGACACATCCATGGGAGAAATGATAACACAAACGGTCGACGGCGAAGAACGAGCCATCTACTATATGAGCAAGAAGTTCATCGAGTACACACTACTACAAATACAGGCAACCACAACGGCCCTTTAACAACGCTTATTCACGAAAATCATCAAAACACGTTGTAAAATTGATTCCGTGAATTTTACCAAACTTAATTACAACGGTTCTGTGTTGTTAACCGTTGTTATTGGTTTTAACAACGGGTCATACTTGAAAAACCGTTGTTAATGAAAAACTAATAACAACGGTTAAATTTTAACCGTTGTTAATGGTTTGGCGCCAAATTAGTGAAAAGTAATCACAACGGTTATATTAGAACCCGTTTTTAATACTTTTTAACAACGGTTGTAGACTCAATAACCGTTGTTATTAATGTTATGAAAATCTTAAGAACAACAGATTGCTTTATTCTGCTATACGCTACAAAACACAAACACAAGCTAATACTGCTACTATATCATCCTCCATTCCTCCCTGATCGTCTCACTGTCTTCATCTCCGTCACAGTTGTCACCGTCTTCTCTCCCTTATCATGTTTATCAATCAGGTATATATATGTTTCTTCGCAACGCTTATAGATATAGGATTTTTTGGGTTATTATCTAATTTGTTGATAATTTAGCTTAATTGCTTTCCTGAATTTCGTGTATTTGTTTGCCTATTATTGTATTTTCTGAATTAGTCGCCTATTATTACGAATGTAGAATAATGACTTGAACTTGGATGATTGATGCAAATAGGAGTGACCGCACCTACAAGGATGGTTTAGCTGAATTTTATGAATTCGTTTCGAACAATTTGAAAGGTTCTTCTAGTATTACATGTCCTTGTGAAAGATGTGGTAATATTAGCTATATGGCTTTTCCGGACGTTAAAATACACCTAGAAAAGTGGAGATTTAGTCGATCCTATACACGTTGGATTTTTCATGGGGAATCATTAGAGGAAGAGAATAACTCTGAAGAAGATGATGTTGAGGTACAGGAAAGGCTAAATGATGATCCTGAGTTTGCCGAGTTTTTTGAGTTGGAAGAGTTCGAAGTAGAGAAGTTGAATGTTGGGTCTATAGATAATGAAGAGAATGATGATGTCCATTGCTTTTGAAGATGTAGGTGATGACACTAGTAATTGGGATGACCTTAACAACATGTATGAGAAGTTGTGTGAGTCTGAAGCACCTCTGTATCCTGGTTGTAAGTTCACAAAAATGTCGGCTGTGGTGAAGTTGTATAATATCAAGGGGGCAAATGGGGTGAGTGACACGTGTTTCACTAGTTTTTAGCCTTGATAAAGGAGTTGCTTCACGATGGTAATGTTCTACATGTTAAGACATATGAGGCGAAAAAACTAATAAGAGGAGTGGGTATGAAATATGAGAAAATACATGCATGTCCAAATGATTGCATATTGTATCGGAAATTATATCAAAACTTAACCAATTGCCCTAAATGTTTGGAGTGGCGTTATAAGGATAAGGAAGGGATCCCGGCTAAGGTGTTGTGGTATTTTCCATTGATACCAAGAGTCATAAGGATTTATGCGAATCCCGATGATGTAAAAATGTTAACTTGGCATGAAACAGGAAGAATAAATGATGGAAAGCTAAGACACCCGGGAGATGGAAAGCAATGGAAATCGTTCGACGCTAAGTATCCCGAGTTCGGCAATGAACCTAGAAACTTATGTCTAGCGCTGTCCACTGATGGAATGAACCCACACAGAAACATGAGTAGCCAACATAGTACTTGGCCAGTAGTGTTGGCTATTTATAACTTACCTCCATATGTGTGCATGAAAAGAAAGTATTTGATGTTGTCGTTGTTAATTTCCGGCCCTAAACATCCTGGAAATGATATAGATGTATATTTGGAACCTCTTCTAGATGATTTGCGATTGTTGTGGGATAGTGGGATATAAGTATTTGATGCATATAAGAACGAAACTTTCAATTTGAGAGCGATGTTATTGTGTACAATAACTGAATATCCGGCTTATGGAGACCTTTCTGGGCGCACAGTTCATGAGAAAGAGGCTTGTCCATTGTGTGGGGAGGATATCGAGTCTGAATACTTGAAGTCTTCTCGTAAGTATGTGTATATGGGAAATAGGAGGTTCTTGTATCATGACCATTGTTATCGCAAGATGCAGAAAGCATTCAATGGAAGACAAGAACTTCGTCAACCTCCTAGAATTTTGAGTGGGCATGAAGTTTATCAGAAAGTAAAGCATATTGAGATAGATTATGGGAAGAAGAGCGGCTCTAAATTGTCTACTCGTGGGTATAAGAAAAGATCCATATTTTTTGATAAACTTCCATATTGGCCTGACCTGGAGGTCAGGCGTTGCCTAGATTTTGTACCTTGGGCCCGTGTACTTGAGATACCAGTATGCTTTCGAAAGATTGATGAAAGTCTACAAGGACTATACATCTAATCGGTATCGTCCGAAAGGTTGTATTGCTGAACGCGCTATTTTAGACGAAGCTCTTTCATATTGTTACGCTCATCTCTCCCCCGAGGAGTTGATTGACGTTCCTAAGAATCGTCATAGTGACTGGATGACCGGAAAAGGTATTAGGGGTCGGGTTGAAAAAATTGTGACACGTGAAATGTTGCATTTAGCACACACGTATGTGCTAAACAACGAAGATGAGGTGCAACCTTATATTCAACAACACAAAGATGAGCTCAAATACGATCACCCAAACAAGACCGAGAAGTGGATTGCGAACGAGCATACGAAGACGTTTGCAGAGTGGTTTAGGAATATTGTCTTAGAGTGTAATGATCAAACTGGTGATGACATCTCTCCTAGGTTACTACGTCTTGGTTTAGGTCCAAATGCCAGGGTCACACTTTTACAACAGTTTTGCCATTAATGAATATACTTTTTATACCCGCGAGCAAGATGAGTTGAGCACAATGCAAAATAGTGGTGTGAGTTCTGAATTTGAGGCAATGCACTTTGCTACTTCAAAAGATAAAAAGCCTATTTGGGGAAAATGCCTTTATTATGGTGTTATTCAAGAAATATTGGTACTAGATTACATTGATTTCACAATGCCTTTGTTTCGATGTAACTGGGTTGATAACAACATCCATTGTGTCCGAAAGGATAAGATGGGATTTACGTTGGTCAATCTGGATAAGGTTGGCAATAATAAGGATGATCCTTTCATAATGGCATCCCAAGCTAAACAAGTGTTCTATGTCACCGATCCTATGGATAAGAAGTGGTCTGTTGTACTGTCTATAAGGAGTAGAAGGAGTAGTCCATCCGATAATGGTGATGATGATCAGGATGTCGTTTTTGAGGGAATGGATCTGTAATACTCCGTATTTATAAGTCTTGGGGTACTCTATCGAGTAGGCCTTACTCTGTCGAGTAAGGGTAAGTTGCGTTTTAGAAAAGTTTCGACTCAGAGGGTACTCTATCAAGTAGCCTTAGGTACTCGATAGAGTAAGGGGGTACTCTATCAAGTAGCCTTAGGTACTCGATAGAGTAAGGGGGTACTCTATCGAGTAGCCTTAGGTACTCGATAGAGTAAGGGGGTACTCTATCGAGTAGCCTTAGGTACTCGATAGAGTAAGGGGGTACTCGATCGAGTAGCCTTGGGTACTCGATCGAGTAGCCGGTTTTACGGGGAGTTTTCTCGGGTTTTGTTAATTATGCGATTAAGGTATATAAGCTTTGTCGTCATTATTCTAAATCACTTTTGCAAAACCTAAATTACTGTTTAAGAGAGAAAGCAAGCAAGTTCTTCATCCTAATCGCATTATTAGCAATACCCGGAGTTTGGAAGGTCAGTTCTGTGCGTTGATTATACCGTTGAGTTTCTTGCGTCGAGGGTAAGATCTATGTACCCTTTTTATTGTCTTTCCTTTAAGTTGGTTAAACCCTAATCTAGGGATTTGGGGGTTTTTGAGTAGTTTGTGATTTGGTAGCATTTGTATGTTGTATGATAGGAGGTGGTTTCGTAGAAGAGCCTTTTTGAGACAGCTGTAGAGACCGTCTGATAGTTGTGCTTTCCAGGTAGGATTTCCTACTCAGTATTAGTCCCATAATGGGATATTGGTGATGTGCTGTAGTTAGTTGTTTGATATGATGATTGTATTGTGTTTGTGGTTGTGATTGCTGTTGATGGTTCTCGAGATGCGTTCTCGGCTGAGTGGGGTCACTTGCGGGAGTGACTTCACACCCTAGTTTCGCCCTTCGTGGAACCCGCCACGAAAGGGGATGTGCACATTAATGGGACAGGGTTATCGCTCGGTATGATGAGCGGGGCTTAGGTGGGAACGGCTGCGGTCCCCCATCGGCGTGGTGGGTCCAGTGGACAGTCAGATTGAGATGATGGGGATTGGTTGGTGGTGTGTGTGTGTGTGTGTGACACGGTCATTTGTCTGTTTGTCTTATTATTGATATATATATAAGTTGTGTGATTAGTCTTCGACCCCGTTTAAATGTTTTAAAATCGTGGTGATCCATTCGGGGTGGTGAGCGATTTTGCTAAGGGTATATCTTGGATACGCGTGGGATCTAGTGGGGATGGAGTCATCACATATCGTAGTCTTTAGTCTTCCATTTGTGTTTATTAGAACAGTTCCTTTCAGTTGGTTTATAGTTTGAGAACAGTTGTATTTTGCTTACAGTTGGTTTTGTAATGTAATCACTTAAACTTATTTAATAAAGTATGTTTCTTCATTGTCATATGATTATCATGCCTCGGGTAACCGAGATGGTGACATCCTCATACCTGAGTGGTCCTGGTAAGGCACTTGGAGTATGGGGGTGTTACAAATGGTATCAGAGCGATGATCCTGAAACCTGTAACCAATGAATCTAATGAATCTAGGGAGTCAATTAAAATGAACCCGGGGTAAAGGTTGTAGGAGCTAATGCAAAGACTTGGGAGACGTCCTAAAGTCGCGAACTCGCCCTACAATTTTGAACCGGTCACCATGGGATATGTGTCGGGATCGTTATGGCTTATTGTGTCTTGTGTGTATTTATGTAGTAGTATGTTGTATGAATTGATGGATGAAAGATGATAATAACGTGAATTGTATGTTGGTTGATTATAAAGCATGAAAGTATAATTATTGATACATGTAATTTGACATGTTATAATTACGCAAGGAAAAGTGTTTTGTCTATATATATATATATATATATATATATAAAGCGATGTGTAAGTATACATGTTGTTGTTGTCGTGTTGAGTAAAAGTACAGAAGGTTAGGAGTATGAATTGAACATGTGCTGGGTGAATATGTTGAACGTATATGGTGGATAAATATGTGGTATGATGGATGAATTAGTGGAAAAGATGAATCATCGTGGTAGTAACATTTGAATAGGGGACTTGATGTCATGTATTTGTGATTTTGTTTACGAAAAGTGATAGAATAAAAACATGTGGGTAAGTCATAATTGGCAAGTTAGATAAGCTAAGTGCATGATGAATGTTGTTGTTTGGCTTTTGAAAATAGTAACATATGATTATGAATACTGGTTTTATGAGTTTTGGGTTGTTTTCGTTTAACTTGGTTGTTGTTTGGAAGTAAAAATCAAATAATTATGTCGTCTGATTACAGCAAAGTTGTCTTTAACCTGTTATAACTTGAGATGCGTAAATGATTTTAATGTGATTCCAATTGGAGGTGATAGCTTGTTCTTTTACGATTCTAACGATAGGTCACACGTCCAAAACGACCAAGAAATGAGTGAGTTATGACTGTTTTACGAAAACTCGGACAAAGGTCTTGAGAATTGGGGTACTCGATCGAGTAACTAGGATACTCGATCGAGTAAGGGGCACTCGATCGAGTACCTTAGCTACTCGATCGAGTAGCCCTGGTGATTTGTTTTACGTGCTTCTGATCTTCACCTACTCGATTGAGTAAGTCCCTTACTCGATCGAGTGGCTCAGACTCGATCTAGTGACCCCTATTTTGGGTCATATGTTTATCTTTTGACTTCGTTGCATATTATGTTTAATTCAAAGGCGTTATTTTGCTTCTTTATGCATTGTTTTACATGTATGTTGGTCTTGACGCGTAAGTTACCCAATTTTGTGGTGTAAAGAGTGGCACCTATGATGAGTATGAGTTCGGTGGGGAGGACATGATTTATATGTGTTGGGATTAGTAAGACTTAATTGAGGCATAGAGCATGTTGTGTGAGACGATATGAGTGACATGATTGTATGTTGAGTAATGAAAATGTAAGTGAATGTGGGCAAGGCATGATGTAAGTTTAAGGAACGTGAGAATGAAAAGATTGAAAGAAAGGATGTGGATAGTAGCAACCTGAGATGTATAATAAATTATGGAGGGAGATGGTTAGAAATAGTGTTGAGTAAGAACATATGTAATGAAAGGTCGTTTGGAAATAGTGGTATATAGCGAACTTAATGGGACATGTCGTGACGTGGATTTGCGAGTAGTGACCGAGTTTGGAAATTTGTGTTATCGAGAGACGAAATTACTGTGTGATTTCCTTGGGTAATTAACGGTATTAAATGAATTATGATTTCTAGAGATGTAAAAAGGGAGATGCAATTGTTTGAACATTAAACGTTGATTCTATGGATAGATTAGTGGCAAGTGTGAGTGATAGCATAATAAGAGAAGATCCATGGTAAGAAAGAGTGGGATGATGTCGATAGAAAATAATGGAATTTGAGTTTTGGAGCAACGAAAGGGTAACTGGATTTCTAAAGAGTTAGCTAGAAAGAATAAGGAGTTGAACTATTAATTGGTATTATTGAGTGTAAAGAGAAAAGAAGGATAAAAGTAAGCTGAGGAAAATATTCACCGGAGTTATGTGATATAAAGGTAAGGAATCATCGAAATGTGTGATATTATCATGAGGATGTTAGCTAATGGTTATATGGGAGCTTCAGGACAACATGTTTAATAATGAGTTTCGAGAAATTAAGGAAAGTAAGAAGTTAGTAGAATATCTGCATGATATGAGATTTTGGTGGAAAAATGGATGATGATTCAATTAAGGAAAATATTGGGAAGAATGTTGAGGTAATTTTGTTCATGGATTCGATGTTCGTTGTTTGGGATGTTAACCAAAGATAGAAAAGAAATCATGATGTTTAGAGATGAGTGAAGAGGTTTGATGTCCGGACAGTGGTAGTGTTATGGTCTTTGACTAGTGGTTAAGGTTAAGGGTATATTAGAAAAGTGGCAATTCTAAAGAGGCTGATTTTGTAAAGACTGAATTGATAAAAGTATGGTTGTCAGGAAGTATAAGACATAGTCTTAGGAGGTGGTTTCTCATAATGAGTGTTAGTTGTATGGTTATGTATGGCAGAAGGTGCTGGTGATGCGAATGGAAGAATGTGATGAGGGCCATGCGAGTTAAGCTCGGACAACAGGTAACCTTTGTTGAGTGGTAACTTACGTGGTCAGGATTGACTAGTTGGTTGTTATTACGGGTCTATGATATGTGTAAATGTTTGTGTGAGGTTCTGACCTCACAAGAAGTGGTATGGTGTGATAATTATAAAGCTGTTTTATGAATGTTCTGTAATATATATGTTGGACACGGTAGTTTAATTGAATGATATCCAAAAAGGTAATAATTTGATTAATTTGACATGGCTAGTTATAATTTTATGTGTATTAATAACACATGTGTATTCCGTGAAATGGTAGAGATGATGTTCATGAGATGCTTATCTGTTTAATTCATATAATATGTTGCGTTGTGATTGAGTAAAGTGGATTTGAGTAAGTTTTCTTGTCCGAAAGGTTATTTCCGAGTCAGTATTTATGGAATTGTATGTAGCTGTGATGTCTATCGATGTGGTTGTGGTGCCTCCGGTGGTGATCCGGGCACGGTATTTAGTATTGTGATGCGGGTATTTTCACACTACGGTGTGGCTGTTGGTGGCGGTGTTGTGATGCCGTCACCAGTTGTGGTGGAGTAGGCGGGATGATTATGATACGAGTTTTCGAAAGTGCATACCAGTTATACATAGATTGTTGTTTTGTTTGCTGTTGTTCTTTGTGAGTTTTGGTTGAACATGTAGACAGTTGTCTTGCTTATTGATGTTGTCTTTACCAGGTTAAGTTAAGAATGAGGTAGAGTATGATATGAAATAGAGTTGAATATGTTTTCGTTGTTGTCATGGTACAGTGATGTTCTATTGATGGGACACGGTTGTGAGAGGTTGTTACAGTAATTTTGATCTTGTTCTAGATAAGGCTTTAGTAGACATGGTAATGGAAAATGATTCGTGGAACATGTGTTGTAATGATCTGAAAGCGGCAGGTAGTTCATAATCTTTTGTTGGGACAGTGAGTGTAGGGTGTTGGGGGAATTAGTGTCATATTAAGTTATGTATGAGTTTTGCGGTAATGAAGGAAAGAACTTGAGGATCTAGTGTGAGTATAAGTAACGAGTGTGGATCGGGAGTTATGCTTCTGGAAGATAAGTGCTTTACATAGCGAGGTATGTTGGTTTGCAGTGATAATGGAGAGTTAGTATGGTGATTTTGCTACGAGCCTTATGGTATAGGTTAGGGGTGTGCAGATTGATTTGAAGTATGAGAACTGTTGAAGTAAGAGAGCCTTGAGAAATAGGAGTGATTATGGAAATGAGGTTATAGGCAGTTATCTTTGACATATGGTGGTGATGAGGATAATGAGATAATATAGCTAAGGGTTTAGTATTAGTGAGTTACGAGGACGTAACATTTGTCTTAAGAGGAGTAGGATGCAATAAAAGAGAGTTTCATGGTGGTGCATGCGGTAATATAATTGGAAGTAGAGTGTTAGCGTAGCGTAAAGGAGGGATTTGTTTTGTGGACAATACTTATAAAAGGCCATGGCCGTGCTTGTAGTAGTGTGATGCTTCAGAGTGTGGGAATATTTTATATAGTGTTGACAGTTGAAGGATGATGTTATGAGTCTGAGTAAACTTCGAGGACGAAGTTCCTTTTAAGGGTGGTAGAATGTAACATTCCGTTTGATGTCTAGGAGTGTCTTGATTTTGGATTTGATAGTGGATGATATTATGGAGCTAGCAGTGTTAGTGGATGGTGGTTGGTTATGTATGAAGTTGGTGTCGTGAGAGATATATATGTGGTGGATACGATATCGTGAGTCATGTTAAGGAAGTAAACATAGTTGGTGGAGTGGGTGTTAAGAGTTCATGTTTTATGTTTGGTCGAGTTGTTGAGTTCTTAGTTATGTTGTTGTGTCTGGGTCGAGTTAGTATGGTTGTTTTTAGAGTATGGGTTGAACTTCGGGGACGAAGTTCTTTTAAGGAGGGAAGACTGTAATACTCCGTATTTATAAGTCTTGGGGTACTCTATCGAGTAGGCCTTACTCGGTCGAGTAAGGGTAAGTTGCGTTTTAGAAAAGTTTCGACTGAGGGTACTCTATCAAGTAGCCTTAGGTACTCGATAGAGTAAGGGGTACTCTATCAAGTAGCCTTAGGTACTCGATAGAGTAAGGGGGTACTCTATCGAGTAGCCTTAGGTACTCGATAGAGTAAGGGGGTACTCTATCGAGTAGCCTTAGGTACTCGATAGAGTAAGGGGGTACTCGATCGAGTAGCCTTGGGTACTCGATCGAGTAGCCGGTTTTACGGGGAGTTTTCTCGGGTTTTGTTAATTATGCGATTAAGGTATATAAGCTTTGTCGTCATTATTCTAAATCACTTTTGCAAAACCTAAATTACTGTTTAAGAGAGAAAGCAAGCAAGTTCTTCATCCTAATCGCATTATTAGCAATACCCGGAGTTTGGAAGGTCAGTTCTGTGCGTTGATTATACCGTTGAGTTTCTTGCGTCGAGGGTAAGATCTATGTACCCTTTTTATTGTCTTTCCTTTAAGTTGGTTAAACCCTAATCTAGGGATTTGGGGGTTTTTGAGTAGTTTGTGATTTGGTAGCATTTGTATGTTGTATGATAGGAGGTGGTTTCGTAGAAGAGCCTTTTTGAGACAATTTGTAGAGACCGTCGATAGTTGTGCTTTCGGGTAGGATTTCCTACTCAGTATTAGTCCCATAATGGGATATTGGTGATGTGCTGTAGTTAGTTGTTTGATATGATGATTGTATTGTGTTTGTGGTTGTGATTGCTGTTGATGGTTCTCGAGATGCGTTCTCGGCTGAGTGGGGTCACTTGCGGGAGTGACTTCACACCCTAGTTTCGCCCTTCGTGGAACCCGCCACGAAAGGGGATGTGCACATTAATGGGACAGGGTTATCGCTCGGTATGATGAGCGGGGCTTAGGTGGGAACGGCTGCGGTCCCCCACTGGCAGGGCTGGTCCAGTGGACAGTCAGTATTGAGATGATGGGGATTGGTTGGTGGTGTGTGTGTGTGTGTGTGACACAGTTCAGCTGTCTGTTTGTCTTATTATTGATATATATATAAGTTGTGTGATTAGTACTGACCCCGTTTAAATGTTTTAAAAACTGTGGTGATCCATTCGGGGGTGGTGAGCAGTTGCTTGGCAGGTATATCTTGGATACGCGTGGGATCTAGCTGGGGATGGAGTCATCACATATCGTAGTCTTTAGTCTTCATTTGTGTTTATTAGAACAGTTCCTTTCAGTTGGTTTATAGTTTGAGAACAGTTGTATTTTGCTTACAGTTGGTTTTGTAATGTAATCACTTAAACTTATTTAATAAAGTATGTTTCTTCATTGTCATATGATTATCATGCCTCGGGTAACCGAGATGGTAGCATCCTTATACCTGAGTGGTCCTGGTAAGGCACTTGGAGTATGGGGGTGTTACAGGATCAGTCTACCACTATATTTTATTTCGACGATGTTGACACTGATCATGAGGACACTGAAAGCATCTATATGCGTGATGACCATGGTGAAGGTATTTGGGTTAACGAAGAAACTATGACATCCAAGAAACGTCCCCGATCCTGAGATAGTTCATCAGGACACAGTGATATGGAGACCAACATTTTGAGTCATTTTCAGACCAATAATTTGATGGTTTAATTTATTGGTAAATCAATAATGGTCATTGTTAAATAAAAATTCCCAAATTTGCATGGCATGGTAAATCCTGTAGCTTAGATATGCAGTATGCATGCATGCTGGTGTTGTCTTATTTTCTTGATCTTATTATTAGATGTGGATGCTGTTGTTGAAATTGCTGATAATGTTGCAAAGATATGGTGCTTCACATTAAAGTATGTATTATTACAGGTTTGGACTGTAATGGAACTACAGTAATTTTTTTTAAAAAAAAGGTTCAACAATAACAACGGTTATATTTAAATTACCCGTTGTTAATACTTTCAACAACGGTGTAGTACCTCTACCCGTTGTCAATGATTTTTTTGACATATTTCATTTTAGCGCAAATTTGGTGAAAATATATTACAACTGGTATATTTTAACCGTTGTAATAAAGTTTTGACAACGGTTGACTTTTATTGACCCGTTGTTATTAACATATAACAACGGTTCTTCTTTGAGCACCCGTTGTCAATAGTTTGTCTTAATAAAAAATTAATTTACAAACCCATACAGCATACCATACACAAACACACACAACATTAGTTCAACCGTTGGTATCCTGAGTTAATTCTTCTCTCTTCCTCGCTTTCTACATTCTCGTTGCCGGCCGTCGCCCAATTTCCGACGCCCAGATTCCGTTGCCTTCCCTTATCATCCTGCTCGTTCTCTTTATCATCATCATCATCAGGTATGTTCACTTTAATTTTGTGTTTCGTCATTAGGGTTTTAAGACGATCATCTTTTTTCTTTTTCATGCATCTGTTTGTTTTTCGTCTTCTTTGTTATCTTTATCATCCCGCATCATCTACTTCACTCCTCTTATTAGGGTTTAGGATTTTAGAAGCTCAATCTGTTGTTTTAAATTTTCATTCCTATAAGGGTTTAGGGTTTTAGATAATACTCTGCATGTACGTTGTTAAGTTGTTCATTTCCTATATCATTCATATTTGGGTTTTAGGATTATCATGGGTGAAAAATGTAAAAGAAGTCAAAATAATAATAAGCATGAGGATAATAAGCCTGGTGAGAGGGGTGCTACGAAGTGCCAGAAAGTCCTTGCAGCTATAGCTGCTAAACAGCCGTTGGAAATAACATGGAGTGAGATGGGTTTCCATACTGGTCCAAATGCGGGTTATTTCTCCAATTGGATTGGTACTTGCACAAGACAGTTTGTGCCTATCCATTTAGATGATGTTAGAACTTTGAATCCAAAATTGGCGGAGTTATACTTGGCTCGTGTAAAGTAAGGCTTTATTATACCCGATGAAAGCCATGATAAGTAATTAATGCATAAGGCAGCGGATGTCCACAAGCAGTGGAGGTGTGACGTTGCTAGGGATTGGTTGTATGTGGACAAGGCAACAGGGGAGATGCGTAAGAGCCCACCGAAAAACAAGTGTCCCACCATCAGTCAGGAACAATGGGATCTTTTCAAAAAGATGAGAACTACTGAGAAGTTTCAGGTTAAATATCCTCGCCTTTTAACGATTTACCTATCATTTTTTTAATTAATGAGTCCTTTATATAATCTTTTTATTATCTCATCTACTTGCGCTTTTATATAATTATTTGAACGCCGTTAGCAGAATAAATCGTGCTAACATTTCATGCAAGAAGGGGAAATGGTATGGTTCTCGAGGCGGTTACAGAAAGATAGAAGAGAACCTCGTAAGGAGCACGCATTATTCCCCTGTGAGACTTTATTTTTTTAATCACACTTGGACTTGCATTGATACACATTTACGTGTATAAATGTTACCATGTTAATGTGTAGGTGGCAAAGGGAGTGAAAGAGGTGGATCAGCATGTAACTTATAAAGAAGGGCACACGCCTAAAGGATCCCGGTCGCGTGACAAATATGATGAGGAAATGTTGGCCAACATAGTAAGCATTATTTTATTAAGACGAGTTCATTACTAACTTTATTATTTTAGTCACAAATATAATTTGAAGTTTATTTAATATATTATAGGACAACGTATTGAAAGAGGTAGAAGAAGGGAAATTCACTCCCGGTGGTCGTAATGACGTTCTTGCTAGAGCGATCGGCCGACCCGAACATCCAGGTCGTTTGAGGGGCGTCCGTTACAGGTTGGAGTAACGAAATATTATGGGACAACTGCCCCGATAAAGAAGAAAAGGAAGACTAAGTCCGAGAAGGCTGACATGGTAACATTTATTCTATTATTTTCATTTAAGTTCAATTCACATGTTATTGTTGGGATAAAAATTGCCGACACATTATATTCTTGGCACGCAGACTTGATTAATGGCATCCGTACTACTAAATTTGAATCTTCGGAGGCAAGCTTTCGAAGAAGAAGTGAAGATGATGAAGGATGTCATTTCTAAAGGGGGTAATAATAAGGTACAACAGATTGGTCAAGAGGCCGCTACTACCTTGGCAATACATGAGAAGGAAGTATCGGTCAACGAGATTCAGAAAGATCAGGTACCTAATAATGCTTCTGAAGTTGTAACAACTAAAGCCGATCAGGTACCTAATACTTCCTTATTTTTTTTTTTTTTTTTTTTTTTTTTGGGTAAGATCGGGGGTGTGTTCCCCGCCAGCTTTAATGCTATAACTTCGACATGGTGCCATTGGTTAATTTTATTAGGTAAATAATGGGTCCGAAAAGGAGATGCAACTTGAGAAGACGGTGATGGAAAAAAAGATACATCCCCTTCAAGTCGGTTCTGTTTTTGTTAAGGCATGCATGAAGTGTTTAATTAGTTAAATTTATATGAATTCTATTAAATTTTGGGATATAATAATGTATGTGTGTATTCTTCAGGCCGTAAACAAGAGGCCAGTTATTCTTGCTGACCGTAAAACCGAAAAGCCACATGTGCGTGTTGGCCGGAGTCTTGTAGAAATGCACACCAAATCTGCAGCAGCGGAAACTGTAGTTCATGGCGAAAAACTTTTGTCGAATCATACCAAAGTAGAGATAACTACAGTCTTTCCAGGCCATGAAAACTTTCAACTGCCTGTCCCAGTTCGTGACGACATTACCATTCTGGTAGATGCGGTTGGAAGTTTCATCCAATGGCCTGAAACTCACATCTACTTGGCTCGGCCGTCTCCGCCTCAGCAGCGGAAAGCAGTTGGGGTTAGAAGAAATACCTTTATATATATGTTAAATTTTTAATTGTTGAATGTCTTTATATGTTAAATTTATATGTTATTTGTTTTTTTTTTTGGTAGGGAACAAAAAAGCCGGCTTTGGCAGATAAGCCTAAGTCCACAGACATGCCAACAACCTCGTCGAGACAACAACTTGATGAGGTATTTAATTAACTTCTCCATTTTTTTTAAAAACCTCGCTCCCTTTATTTATATTTTGTCTGTATTTATAAAAAGCATGGTAATTTTGTGTAGAGGACAAAAAAGACTGATAAGCCTAAGTCCCCAGTCTTACCTGCTACTACTACCTCATCATTGAAAGAGCAGGTTGACGAGGTATTTAATTAAGTACGCTTTTATTTTTATTACTCCAACTAGGATATGTTACCTTTGGATTTTTTATTATTTTAATTATCTACTACATGTGTAGGCTGGTGGTAGTAGCACAAAATCAAAGACTCATTCTTTCCCGAACCTGAAAGAAGTTAGGAGTTTAAACTCCACACAATATACTGGGAAGGATTACATGCAAAAAGTAAGAACGGTGACGATGAGGAAACTGCATGAGGAGGCTGGCCATCGCATAGCCACTGAGCAATTGATAGTTATTCCGCTCGAGGAGGATATTCTAGGGGTTGAGCGCCAAGCACTTCTATCATGGGATATGCTAGCCATTTGGGCTGGCCTAGACCAGATTGATGTGGCACACCTATTTGTTTGGATGAAGTAAGTTTCTTAATAAATAATTCCATATTCTAATATTCTGACTACTAGATAGTGTTTTAAATACCGGAATTAATACCGTAATAATGTAGGATATTGAAATTGAGAGTGATCCCCGAGAAGAATATTCCATCTGATCAATACGGATTCCTGTGCCCCTATGTTTTATCTTTATTTATTCCGGATTTCTCTTTCGAAGAACGGGTAGACTATATTGCTCAGCAATTGGCGACAACCAAGAAGCTGATTTTTGGCGCTTATAATGAAAAAGGGTAATAAACAAATTAATATTACGTTTCCCCCTACAATTGCATTTTCATAACTAATATACGTACTTGTTAATAATGATGATGTCTCTTGATGTAGGACTCATTGGGTGCTAGCAGCCATCATGCCGACAAGGAATAAGGTTTTCTGGTTGGACTCTTTACATAATCAACCAAGCGAGACTTTTAAGCACTTGATTAATAAGTAAGTTTATAATACTGATTTATTTATAATAACATTAAGTTTCAATTTTTATTTATAGCAAAAAGCTCATTTTTGCCCCTAAAAAAATGAGTGTCTGCCTCCTTTTGTTTTTTTTTTAAAATAAGGGCCTTTGAGAAGAGAAGAGCTAACGAGCAAAATCAACCCACGAAAGATTCTGATGATGGCCCTAATTTTATTACGATAACAGGGGTACGTGCTCAAATACAATCCATTAAGTGCCAAAATCTGTGTTTAATACTAATACAATACCTAAAGTTCAAGATTTTGATGTGAGCCTTCTCTCGTCTGTTTGTTTTTATGTAATAATAGGCCCCTCGCTTGACCGGATAGCATACAATGTGGATACTACGTTTGTCGGTTCATGTTGGAGATTATTAGGCGAAGATATATCATTATTCCAGAAAAGATTAGTAATTTAATAATGTGTTTATTACTTTTTTTAAATTAGAGCTAATGTTGTCTTGCTTCTTTCGCTATATATACCATGATGTTGCTATGCAAAGAATTGATGTTGTTACAATAATGTCTTCTCTTTGTTTTTTCCGCAGTATGTAATCAACCCGTCACAACAGATTGAGCAGTACTCAAGTATAGATATAGACGAGGTAAGGGATATGTTGGGCAAATACGTCTTAGAAAATAGAAATGCATGATACTCAGAGTTTAGATCTGTAATACTCCGTATTTATGAGTCTTAGGGTACTCTATCGAGTAAGCCTTACTCTGTCGAGTAGGGGTAAGTTGCGTTTTAGAAAAGTTTCTGACCTGTTGGGTACTTGATCGAGTAGCTGGGATACTCGATCGAGTAGGGGGGTACTCGATCGAGTATCTTGGGTACTCGATCGAGTAGCCGGTTTTACGGGGGAGTCTTCTCGGGTTTTGTTAATTACACGATTGAGGTATATAAGCTTTGCCGTCATTGTTTCTAAATCACTTTTGCAAAACCTAAATTACTGTTTAAGAGAGAAAGCAAGCAAGTTCACCTTCTTAATCGCATTGTTAGCAATTTCCGGAGTTTGGAGGGTCAGTTCCTATCGTTGTTCATACCGTTGAGTTCCTTGCGTCAAGGGTAAGATCTATGTACCCTTTTTGTTGTCTTTCCTTTAATTTGGTTAAACCCTAATATAGGGATTTGGGGGTTTTATGTGTAGTATGTGATTTGGTAGCCTTTATGTGTTGTATGATAGGAGGAGGGTTCATAGAGGAAGCTTTTTGATTCAGCAGTAGAGACCGTCTGATTGTGTGCATACCAGGTAGGATTTCCTACTCAGTATTAGTCCCATAATGGGATGTTGGTTGATGTGTTGTGTTTGGTTGTTTGATATAGTAATTGTATTGTGATTGTGATTGTGATTGTTGTCTATGGTTCTCGAGGCGTGTCCTCGGCTGAGTGGGGTCACTTGCGGGAGTGGCTTCACGCCCTAGTTTCGCCTTCTGTGGAACCCGCCACAGAAGGGATGTGCACATTAATGGACAGGGTTATCGCTCACTATGTGGAGCGGGGATTTGGTGGGTACGGCTGCGGTCCCCCATCGGGGTGGCTGGTCCAAAGTGGACGATCGGTGATTGAGAGGATTGGAATTGGTGTGGTGGTGTGTGTATGTGACAGCTAAGCTGTCTGTATGTCTTATTGTTGATATATACATTGGAATTGTGTGATTAGTACTGACCCCGTTTAAATGTTTTAAAAACTGTGGTGATCCATTCGGGGGTGGTGAGCGATTTGCTTGACGGGTATATCTTGGATACGCGTGGGATCTAGTGGGGATGGAGTCATCACATATCGAGTCTTTAGTCTTCATTTGTGTTTGTTAAGGCAGTTCCATTCAGTTGGTTTATAGTTTGAGAACAGTTGTATTTTGCTTACAGTTGGTTTGTTATGTAATCACTTAAAGTTATTTAATAAAGTACGTTTCCTTATTGTCTTATGATTATCATTGCCTCGGGTAACCGAGATGGTAGTATCCTTATACCTGAGTGGTCCTGGTAAGGCACTTAGAGTATGGGGGTGTTACAAATGGTATCAGAGCGACGATCCTGAAACCTGTAACCAATGAATCTAATGAACCTAGGGAGTCTAATTAAAATGAACCCGGGGTAGAAGTTGTAGGAGCTAATGCAAAGACTTGGGAGACGTCCTAAAGTCGCGAACTCGCCCTACAATTTTGAACCGGTCACATGGGATATGAGTCGGGATCGCTATGTGCATACTTTGTGTGTTGTGTATCTATATAGTAAGGTGTTGTATGAATCAATGGATGTATACATGTGGGGGATGTGAGATGTGTAGTGAAGGATAATGATGATATGATTATAATTGTCATTGATTGAATACATGAATTGCAAGACGGTTGGTTTATTATGTTGTTTTGAATTGGTTAAAAAGATGAGTTAAGGAATTGCATGAGAATATGAAATTCATGTGGAGGACATGTTTATGTGATGGAAGTGGATTTTCTACTTTTGCTATGTTAGTAACATGTGAATAGGGGATTTCATGTCGTATATTATGTTATTGTGTACGTGAAGTTATAAAATAAGAGCATGTGAGTAAATCGTGATTGACAAGTTAAATAATCTATGTGCATGAAGAATGTTGATGCTTGGCTTTGAACATAGTAACATATGATTAGGAATACTGGTTTTATGAGTTTTGGACTGGTTTTGTTTGCTTGGTTGTTGTTTAAGTTGTTTGGAAGTAAAATCAAGTAGTTGTGTTTTTCGATTATAAAGAGGTTGTCTTTAAACTGTTATTACTTGAAATGTATAAATGATTTTGATGTGATTCCAATTGGAGGTGATAGCTTGTCCTTTTACGATTCTAACGATAGCTCACACGCCCAAAACGACCAAGAAATGAGTGAGTTATGACTGTTTTACGAAAACTGGTCAGTGCTGAGAATTGGGGTACTCGATCGAGTATCCTTGGTACTCGATCGAGTAAGGGGGCACTCGATCGAGTACCTCAGTTACTCGATCGAGTAGCCCTGGTGATTTGTTTTACGTGCTTCTGATCTTCACCTACTCGATCGAGTAAGTCCCTTACTCGATCGAGTGGCCTGTACTCGATCTAGTGACCCTTGTTTTGGGTCATATGCTTGCCCTTTGACTTCGTTACATAGTATGTTTAATTCAAAGGTGTTATTTTGCTTCTTTATGCATTGTTTTACATGTATGTTGGTCTTGATACGTAAGTTACCCAATCTTATGGTGAAGTGAGTGACGCCTGTGGTGAGTAGGAATTTGGTGGGAGGACATGGATTATATATGTTGTGATAGATAGTGGAAAAAGAAAAGGAAGATTGTTATGGCTTAATTGAGACATAGAGCATGTTTTCTGAGATGAAATGAGATGAGTGATATGGTTGTGTGTTGAGTAACGTAAAAGTAAGTGAATGTGGGCAGGGGATGATGTGAGTTTATGGAACGTGAGAATGAAAAGATTGAAAGAAAGGATGTGGATAGTAACAATCTGAGATGTATAACGAATTATGGAGGGAGATGGTTAGGAATAGTGTTGAGTAAGAATATACGTAATGAAAGGTCATTTTAGAGGAATTGAGAAGAGTGGTATATAGTGAACTTAATGGAGACATGTCGCGAGGTGGATTTGCAGATAGTGACTGAGTTTGGAAATTTGTGTTATCGAGAGACGAAACTAATGTGTGATTTCATTGGAAGATTAACGATATAAAAAGAATTTTGATTTCTAGAGATGTAAAACGGGAGATGTAATTGTTTGAACATTAAACGTTGATTTTTATGGACAAATTAGTGACAAGTGTGAGTGAGTGGAGTGATGAGAAAGGATCCAAGGTAAGAAAGAATGAGATGATATAGACATGAAATAGTGAGATTTGAGTTTTGGAGCGATGAGAAGGTAATTGGAGCACTAAAGGGGTTAGGTAGAAGTAATAGGAGTTGAGATATTAAATGGAATTGTGATGGATAAAAGTAAGCTGAGAAAAATATTCACCGGAGTTATGTGATATAAAAGTAAGGAATCATCGGGATGTATGATACTATAAAGAGTAAGTAAGTTAACAATTGTACAGAAATTTCAGGACAACATGATTAATCATGAGTTTCGAGGAATTAAGGGAGTAAGAAGTTGGTGGAGAATTTGCACGATAATCGATAATTGGTGGAGAGTTAGATGAAAATACGAGTAAGATAGTATTGGGAATGATGTTGATGTAATTTTGATTGGTGAATTTGAGGATAGTTATTTGGAATGTTAACCAAAGATAGGAAAGAAATCGTGATGTTTAGAGATGAGTGAAAGAGGTTTGATGTCCGAACAGTGGTGGTGTTATGGTCTGTGACTAATGGTTAAGAGTGATGGTATATTAGAAGGGTAGCAATTCAAAAGAGGTTGATTTGGTAGGGACCTGATTGTTGTGTATAATTGTGAGAGGGTATAAGATGTGGTTAGATGAGGCGGATGCTACTAGTTGAATAGTAATGGTATAGTTATACTTGGCAGGAAGTGATGGTTGTGCGAATAGGGGAAAATGTTGTGAGGGGGCATATGAGTTAAGCTCGGGCGGCAGGTAACCTATGTTGGGTGGTAACTTACGTGATCAGGACTGACCTGTTGGATGTGATTACGGGTCTATGATGTGTATGAATGTTTGTGTGAGGTTTTGACCTCACAAGAAGTGGTATAGTGTGATTATTATAAAGTCATTTTTGAATGTTCTGTAATGCATGTTGGGTACGCTAATCTAATTGAATGGTATTCAAAAAGGTAATAATTTGAGTGATCGGCGCGGATTGGTTATGCTTGTATGTATTCATGATACATGTTAATCTGTAATATGGTGAGGGGATGATATTCATGAGGTTATCTGTTTAATTCATATAATATGTTGCGATGTGATTTAGTAAAGTGGATTTGAATAAGTTTTTCTTGTCTGAGAAGTTATTTTGAGTCAGTGTTTGTGGGAATTGTATGTAGCTGTGAGGTCTATCGATGTGGTTGTGGTGCCTCCGGTGGTGATCCGGGCACGGTATTTAGTATTGTGATGCGGGTATTTTCGCACTGTGGTGTGGCTGTTGGTGGCGGTGTCGCGATGACGTCACCGGTTGTGGTGGAGTAGGCGGGATGTTTATGATACGAGTTTTCAAAAGTACATACCAGCCATATATAGATTGTTATTTTGTTTGATGTTGCTTCTGTGAGTTTCGGTTTGTACGGATAGACAGTTGTTTTGTTTATTGATGTTTCTTACCGGTTAAGTTTTGGTATGAGGGTAGAGTATCATATGAAAGAGAGTTGTCTATGTTTTCGTTGTTGTCATGGTATAGTGACATTCTGTTGATGGGACACGGTTGTCGAAGTTGTTCTGATACTTTTGATCTTGTTTTACGATGAGGCTTTAGACATAGTCATGGTAAGTGATTGGTGGAACATGTGTTGTATTGATCCGGGACGCCTGCAGGTGGTTCATAATCAGATTTTGGGACAGTGAGTGTAGGGTGTTGGGGATTAGTGTCATGTTAAGTTTTGTATGAGTTGTGCGGTAATAAAGAAAAGAACTTGAGGATCTAGGGTGAGTGTACGTAACGAGTGTAGATCGTGAGTTATGCTTTTGGGAGATAGGTGCTTTATACGGAGAGGTATGTTGTCTTGCAGTAAGAATGGAGAGTTAGTATGGTGATTTTGCTACGAGTTTTATGGTATAGGTTAGGTGGTGTGCCATATGAGTTGAGGTATGAGAAATGTTTAAGTAAGAGAGCCTTGGATATATGCATGGCGATGTTTAGAGTATAGGTGGTTATTTATGACGTGCGGTGGTGATGAGGATAATGAGAAGATATAGCTAGGATTTAGTATTAGTGAGTTACGAGGACGTAACATTTGTCTTAAGAGGAGTAGGAAGCGATCAAAGAGATTTTGATGGTTGTGCATATGGTAATATATTTGGAAGTTTGAGTCTGTTGTAGAATAAAAGATTGATTCGTATTGTGGGTGATTTTATTAAAGGTCATGACCGTGCTTGTAGTAGCGTGATGTTTAGGAGTGTGAGAATATTTCACTAGTGTTGACAGTTGGATGATGAGGTTATGTGTATGAGTAAACTTCGAGGACGAAGTTCCTTTTAAGGGTGGTAGAATGTAACATTCCGTTGGATGTTTATGTAGTTGGTTATGTATGGAGTTAGTGTCGGGAGAATTTATGATGTAGTTGATACGACATCGTGAGCGAGGTGTGGAGGTAGGAATAGTTGGTAGAGTTGGTGTTAAGAGTTCACGGTTTCATATTTTGTAAGTTGGGGTTTTGTTTTGAATCCTTAGTAGCTTTGTTACGTCTCGACCGAGTTAGTATGTTTGTTTTTAGTTATGGGTTGAACTTCGGGGACGAAGTTCTTTTTAAGGAGGGAAGACTGTAATACTCCGTATTTATGAGTCTTAGGGTACTCTATCGAGTAAGCCTTACTCTGTCGAGTAGGGGTAAGTTGCGTTTTAGAAAAGTTTCGACTGTTGGGTACTCGATCGAGTAGTGGGATACTCGATCGAGTAGGGGGTACTCGATCGAGTATCTTGGGTACTCGATCGAGTAGCGGTTTCTGAGGGGAGTTTTCTCGGGTTTTGTTAATTACGCGATTGAGGTATATAAGCTTTGCCGTCATTGTTTCTAAATCACTTTTGCAAAACCTAAATTACTGTTTAAGAGAGAAAGCAAGCAAGTTCACCTTCTTAATCGCATTGTTAGCAATTTAGGAGTTTGGAGGGTCGGTTCTATCGTTGTTCATACCGTTGAGTTCCTTGCGTCAAGGGTAAGATCTATGTACCCTTTTTGTTGTCTTTCCTTTAATTTGGTTAAACCCTAATATAGGGATTTGGGGGTTTTATGTGTAGTATGTGATTTGGTAGCCTTTATGTGTTGTATGATAGGAGGAGGGTTCATAGAGGAAGCTTTTTGATTGGCGGCAAAGAGAGACCGTCGATTGTGTGCATACCAGGTAGGATTTCTACTCGTATTAGTCCCATAATGGGATGTTGGTTGATGTGTTGTGTTTGGTTGTTTGATATAGTAATTGTATTGTGATTGTGATTGTGATTGTTGTCTATGGTTCTCGAGGCGTGTCCTCTACCGAGTGGGGTCACTTGCGGGAGTGGCTTCACGCCCTAGTTTCGCCTATCGTGGAACCCGCCACGAAGGGATGTGCACATTAATGGACAGGGTTATCGCTCACTATGTGGAGCGGGGATTTGGTGGGTACGGCCGCGGTCCCCCACTGGCAGGGCTGGTCCAGTGGACAGTCAGTGATTGAGAGGATGAGAATTGGTGTGGTGGTGTGTGTATGTGACAGCTAAGTTGTCTGTATGTCTTATTGTTGATATATACATTGGAATTGTGTGATTAGTACTGACCCCGTTTAAATGTTTTAAAAACTGTGGTGATCCCTTCGGGGGTGGTGAGCAGTTGCTTGACAGGTATATCTTGGATACGCGTGGGATCTAGCCGGGGATGGAGTCATCACATATCGTAGTCTTTAGTCTTCCATTTGTGTTTGTTAAGCGTTCCATTCGGTTGGTTTATAGTTTGAGAACAGTTGTATTTTGCTTACAGTTGGTTTGTTATGTAATCACTTAAAGTTATTTAATAAAGTACGTTTCCTTATTGTCTTATGATTATCATTGCCTCGGGTAACCGAGATGGTAGTATCCTTATACCTGAGTGGTCCTGGTAAGGCACTTGGAGTATGGGGGTGTTACAAGATCAACTTATTAGTAAAATTTTTGTTGAAGTTAGGGAATGATTAGTTCATGTAAATTCAACTCCTTGTAAGTATATATATATATATATATATATATATATATATATATATATATATATATATATATATATATATATATATATATAAATAAATATATATATATATGATCTTCTTTGTTGTGGTTGAATTGAATCTATTGAGTTCGATTAACCCAATTTGTGATTTATCTTTAGTCTTTGGTATATGGTCTTCTTGATATATGCGAGGTTTTGAATGGCATGAAACGAATTTAATTTTTCAAAACATAGGAGTTCGTAATAAAAACGGTTACTAAAAAAAAACCGTTGTGAAGACCTTTCACAACGGTTAATAAAAAGAACACCGTTGTGAATGACTTTCACAAATACCGCGCATAATATTCAACAACAGGTTTTAAACGAAGAACCGTTGTTAAAAGTCTTCACAATTTTGGAGGTAAAGTTACAACAACGGGTTTTAAACTAAGAACCGTTGTTACTAACAATTTCAACAACGGGTATGTAGCATAAACCCGTTGTCAAAAGACTTCACAATTTTGGAGGGAAAGTTACAACAACGGTTATACATATGACAACCGTTGTTATATTATTCCCTCCAAATTTTTGAAACACTTTCCACAACGGAGAACACCCAACAACAACGGCTTTTAACCGTGGTGAATACTTTCGACAACGGTTTCATTAAATAACCAAACCGTTGTAAATACCTTCTACAACGGCCACTTTAACAACGTCCGCTTTTTGTTTTTACAACGGTTTTGACCCGTTGTTATAGCCTGTATCTGTAGTAGTGACGAGACAAGGTACACCCAACTGGAAAAGACATGCCTTGCCCTGGTCTAGTCAACAAAGAAGCTGCAACATTACATGCTTAGCTACACGATTCACATCTACTCCAAGATGGAACCGGTTAAATACATCTTCGAAAAACCCGTACTAAATGGAAGGCTATCTAGATGGACACTCATGCTATCCGAATTTGTCCTCAAATTCGTACCCCTCAAGTTTATCAAGTGAAGAGCAGTCGTCGACTTCCTAGCAGAAAACCCTATCAACGAGGATACAATGACCGACACATGGTCACTTCCTGACGAAGACATACTTTGTGCCGATACCGACGCATGGGACCTATACTTTGATGGTGCATCAAACCTGAGAGGCTCCGGGGGTAGGAATCCTCTTAATATCACCGGAAGGGGAACATGTCCCGATATCAGTCAAGCTAGACTTCGCCGTCACCAACAATGCCGCCGAATATGAAGCATGCCTCATCGGCCTACAAGCAGCCATAAAACTTGGCGGCAAAAGACTAAGGGTCCACGGCGATTTCTCTCTCATCATCAATCAGGTGTCCGGGTCATGAAAAATCCGAAGCGACAGCTTAGCACCCTACCGAGCAAAAATCAATAAAGAGGCCGAATTCTTCGACCAAGTTGACTACTTCCACCTGCCACGAGAGGAAAAACAATTTGCTGATGCCCTAGCAAAACTTGCTGCGCTCGTTAACATACCTGGCGATATGTCATCGATGCCCTTATGTGTCGAGAGAAGGAGTGAGCCCGCTCCAATCTGCGCCATCAATAACGACGAGGAAAACTATGTCGAACCTTGGTACCAAACCATCCTCAACTACAAAACCAAAAACGAATTCCCTCTTAATTATGATACAAGAGGACAAAGAGCCATCCATTTACTTGCTTCACAATTCGTGATAAACCAAGAACAACTATACAAAAGAACACCCTAAGGGATCCTTCTCCTTTGCGTTTACCACCAAAAAGCCAAAAAAATCATGGAAGAGGTCCACGACGGAGAATACGGCCCTCACATGAGCGCAATGATGTTAGCCCGAAAAATCATGCGGTTAGGCTACTACTGGACCACTATGGAAGCCGATTGCAGAAACTACGTCAAACATTGCCACAATTGCCAAATCTTCGCCAACATACAACATATACCACCATCCCTTTTATACACCATGACATCACCTTGGCCTTTCTCGACCTGGGGCATCGACATCATCGGGAAACTCAACCCGATAGGCACCAAGAGGCACTGCTTTGTCCTCGCTGCCATCGACTACTTCATCAAATGGTTGGAAGTATAGTCCTATGCAGTCTTAACCGCAAAACCAGTGGCCAAGTTCATCCAAGACAACATCATCTGTAGATATGAGGTACCCCATGAAATCATCAGCGACCAAGGCACCCACTTCCGGGCGGAAACACAAGCCTTTCTGGACAAATACAAAATCAAGCGGCATCGATCATCCCCTATCATCCCCAAACTAACGGAGCGGTAGAGGCAGCAAACAAAACTCTTGTCACCATTATCATGAATATGCAAGACAATTACCGCGATCAGCCGAGCAAACTCCCATTCGCACTCTCAGGATACTGAACCTCCATTCGAACACCAACAGGCGCCACAGCTTTATACCTAGCATACGGTTTGGAGGCGGTTCAACCAGTAGAGTCGGAGGTCCATCTCTACGCATCCTACAAGAGAGTTAAGTTCCTGAGGCAGAATGGACCTATCGAAGGTTCGAACAACTCACATTTCTAGATGAACAGCGACTTAAAGCCTTTGTAATACTAAGGTTTTCTATATCTTTGGGTACTCTATCGAGTGGGGCTTACTCTGTGGAACAAGCTGCATTCACTTGAGAGATGTGGCAGGAGAATGGTGGGATAAGGTTAGGGAGAGTGTCTTAGACCTGTATGTGAGGCAAAGGAAATCAGCTATACCTTGGGAGGAGTTCAAGAGAGCTATGCGTCGAGAGTTTATGCCAGAGCATGTCCGTAGTAAGCTGAGAGAGGAGTTTGATGATTTCAAAATGACCTAATATGACAGTGGCTGAGTACTACCATAAGTTCAATGAGAAGTTGAGGTATGCTGAGGATATGGGGTTGAACCAGGAGAACCTACTGTCGAGGTTTGAGAAAGGCTTGACCTATAAGACTATGGAGAAGCTACTTGTATGAGTCATTACTGATGTTAAGGAAGTGTATAAGCGAGCCGGGAGAGCTGAGAGGTTGGTCGAGATGGCCAATGAGAATAGGGAGAGAGGTCCCTAGAAGAGAAAGGCTGAGAGCGAGGGTGGTGGTCTGTCTAGTTACAAGAGGGGCAACCATACCCAGGCGAGGGCTTACTCATCGGGATCGGGGTTCAGTGGTAGAGCTTTCTATAGGCATGGCCGAGGTAGTGGTAGTAGCAGCTGGGGAATATCTTACTTTAACTGTGGCGGTATGGGCCACAAGAGAGATGAGTGCACCAGTGCTGTGAGCAGGGGTTTTCAGAGGCCATCATAGGGTAGTTTCTCTCAGGGTCCTTCTTAGAGTTATGCTACTAACAGGCCGACTGGGTCATGGAACAATCAGGGTAGTCAGAATAATAACAACGGTGGGGCTAACCGCAATGGCGGTAATTCATATCAGAAACCGACAACAAGCAACAACTAGGGGTCGGCTGCCAAGCCGTCTACTTCTGCCAGTTCTTTCCAGGGAGGTGGACAGAAGACCAGCAGTAAGCTATTCATGATGGACAAGAAAGTTGTTGAAGATGATGCTCACGTGATCACGGGTACTTTTCTTGTTAATGGTGTCTTTACCTTTGTTTTGTTTGATTCGGGGGCGTCACATTCTTTTGTATCGTCGCGTCATGCTAAGCTTTTGGGTTTGAGAGAGTTTGAGTCTGTAAGAGATGAAGTTTTTATACCGTTGGGCGAGTCTATATCTTGTGGGAGGCTATATAAGGGTGTGTCTATGGTAGTTGGGCAGGTTGACCTTCCAGTGGATTTGTTAGAGTTTCCTATGGATGGTTTTGAGATGATAGTTGGCATGGATTGGTTGGGTAAGTATAAAGCTAGAATAGACGGTCACCAAAAGAGAGTCTCTTTGAGAGGTCCTAAGGGAGTTAGTGTGTCTTATCGTGGGTTTGTTGTCAAACCTAAAGTCAAAGTGATTGCAGCGGTGACATTGAATTCTTATCTGAGGAAGGGGTGTCCTTTGATCCTTTGCCATGTGAGAGACCATAGTATGGTGAGTTCAACAGTTGATAAGATACCAGTGGTGGTAGAGTTTCCGGAGGAGATACCAGGTTTACCACCAAAGAGGGAGATAGATCCTACCAAAGAGCTATGATCAAAGAGCTAAAGCAAGAGCAACCTGTGTTGATTCTTCTATCAAGGGAAATCAACACTGAGGAGAGTAATGATGTGCCTGTAGAGGTTCAACCTCTCATTGAGAAATACAAGGAGGTTTTTCCAGCTCTGTTGCCTAGTGGTTTGCCACCCCTGAGAGGAATTGAGCATCACATAGACCTTGTACCTGGTTCTGTGCTCCCTAATAGACCAGCTTACAGATGTGATCTCACAGCAATCAAGGAACTGCAGCATCAGATTGAAGAGCTAATGACAAAGGGATTTGTGACGGAATCATTGAGTCCATGTGCAGTTCCTCCTTTTCTGGTACCTAAGAAAGATGGAACTTGGAGGATGTGTACTGATAGCAGGGCCATAAACAATATTACAGTCAAGTATAGGTTCCCTATTCCAAGACTAGATGACATGTTGGAAGAGCTCAGTGGGGCTCAGATCTTTTCAAAGATAGATCCCAGGCAAAGATACCACCAGGTGAGGATAAGAGAAGGTGATGAATGAAAAACAAATTTCAAAACCAAACATGGTCTGTATGAGTGGCTTGTCATGCTATTTGGTTTATCTAATGCTCCAAGCACCTTCATGAGGCTAATGACTGAAGTTCTAAGGCCTTGCCTTGGGAAGTTTGCTCTAGTATACTTTGATGATATACTCATCTACAGCAGCAGTCCATCTGAACATCTGTTACACTTGGAAGCAGTTTTTAAAATACTCAGGGAGAGCAGAAGCTGTATGGAAAACTTGAGAAATGTACTTTCATGGTTAATGAGGTAGCATTTCTAGGTTACATTATATCAGGAAGAGGGATATCAGTTGATCAGGAGAAGATTAAGGCCATGCAAACATGGCCAGTCCCACAAACAATCACAGAAGTAAGGGGATTTCATGGTCTAGCATCTTTTTACAGGAGGTTCATTAAGAATTTCAGCTCAATTGTTGCACCAATAACTGAGTGTATGAGAAAAGGAGATTTCCAATGGACTGAAGCTGCTCAGCATTCCTTTGAGAAAATCAAGAAGTTAATGTGTGAGACTCCCATTCTAAAGCTGCCTGGCTTTGAACAATTGTTTGAGGTAGAATGTGATGCCAGTGGAGTTGGAATAGGAGATGTCCTAATCCAAGGCCAGAGACTTGTGGCCTATTTCACTGAGAAGTTAAATGGAGCCAAGCTGAAATATTCAACTTATGACAAGGAGTTCTATGAAATCATAAGAGCTCTTACACATTGGAGTCACTACCTAAAGCCTAAGCCATTTGTGTTGCATTCTAATCATGAGGCCCTGAAATACATCAATGGCCAACACAAGCTGAGCCATAGGCATGCTAAATAGGTAGAGTTCTTACAAGACTTCAACTTTTCAAGCAAATATAAGGAAGGGAAACAAAATGTGGTAGCTGATGCCCTGTCAAGGAGGCACTCTTTGTTGACTGTCATAAGTAACAAGGTCCGTGGGTTTGAATACATGAAAGAGATGTATAAGGAGGATCCTGACTTCTCTGAGGAGTGGATTACTCTTACAGAGGAAGATTCAACTCCGGGCAAGAAATATATGCTGCAAGGAGGATTTCTGTTTCATGGTAACAAGCTGTGTGTGCCAAAAGGATCCTATAGGGATTTACTGATCAGGGAAGTCCATTCATGAGGATTAGGGGGACATTTTGGGGTTCAGAAGACCTTAGAGATCTTACAGGATCAGTTTTATTGTCCTAGAATGATAGGTGATGTTCAGGCAGTCCTTAGAAGGTGCTCAACATCCCAGAAAGCGAAGAGCTCCTTCCAAGCAGGACCCTAAACTCCACTGCCTGTCCCTGATAAGCCGTGGGAAGATGTGAGCCTTGATTTCATTGTGGCACTACCTAGGACACAAAGAGGCAAGGACTCAATCTTGGTGGTTGTGGATAGGTTCAGTAAGATGGCTCACTTCATAGCCTGCAAGAAAACTGAGGATGCTGCTAGTGTTGTTGAGCTATATCTCAAGGATATTGTGAGGCTCCATGGGATTCCTAAGACTCGAGGTGGTTTGAAAGCCGGTGGCTTCAACTTACCTCACTCATTCGAAAGGATGAGATAGGTTGGTCCTACTCTAGAGGATCAACCTAGTTTTCTTACCTTATCAAAAAGAAAAATAATGGGGTTCCTAAGACAATTGTGTCAGACAGGGATACAAAATTTATGAGCTACTTCTGGAAGACCCTATGGAAGCTACTGAAAACAAAGCTCTTGTTTAGTAACTCCCACCACCCACAGATAGATGGCCAAACTGAGGTCACTAACAAAACTTTGGGAAGGATACTAAGGTGTCTAGTTAGCAAGACTTTAAAGGATGGGATTTAAAGCTAGCAGCAGCTGAATTTGCATTCAACAGAGCACCATCTAATGCTACTGGTCACAGTCCTTTTGAGATAGTCTATGGTGTTAATCCACTTATGCCCTTAAACTTGTCTTCTGTTCCAAGGGGAGAGCTCAGTCCTGATGCCAAGAGAACAACTGAACAACTGCTAAAGCTACATGAAATTGTAAAGAAACAAATTGAAAGGTCTAATGAGCTGTACAAGAAATAATCCAAGAAGCCTAGAAAGAAGAAGGAGTTTGAGGCAAGAGATTTGGTCTGGCTACACCTCAGGAAAGAAAGGTTCCCTTCCAAAAGAAAGAACAAGCGTATGCCCAGAGCAGATGGACCATTTGAGGTCGTGGAAAGAATTGGTCCAAATGCTTATAAAATTGACTTGCCAGGGGACTATGGGGTTCATGTTACATTCAATGTGGGTGATCTCAGTCCATTCTATGAAGACTCTGAGGGGGAGGGAGGGCCCAGGCTTGAGGTCAAGCCATGTTCAACCGGGGGGGTTGTAGCAGGAGCTGATATCCAAGCCAACAATCTTTTAGAGACTGATAAGGCACAACCAAAGCACACTCATATTTTGCCAGGGATGTCAGGCAGAAATCAAACCAGCAACAACACTCAGGCAACCTCATCTGCCAGTACAGTCTCATCAGGCCACCAGAACAACAGCCAAGCTAGCCACCAACGGCCACCTTGGCCAGCTAACTCTCTTTTCAACTAATATTAAATCAATCCTAAGGAGCCAGGGACCAATCATAAAGAATTCCACAGAAAAATCAAAACTGAAAGCAAGTTACAGGTGGGGTAATTCAAATAAAGCAAGATTGCCATTTTTGGCCAAACAGGTGAAAACTCTCAACAAAGAAAGCACTGGCTTATTTCAGCATTTATAGATAAAGCCTTGAGCCATAAAAGATGCCTGGACCAGTGCCATTTTGACCTTCAACAACCAGCCAAGGAGATACAACAGTCAAGAGGACAACCTGTCACTATCAGCCTGCAACTCTTTTGTTCTATTCAGTTTGCCTTAATTTTCTTTTGTACCCGTTGTAATATAGTCCCAATGTTCTTGTTTGTTTCCTTAGTTTAATCCTGACCCTTAGATGGAGTTGTCTAGGGTTTTTCATGTACTGAAAACTTCACAGGAAGGCCTATATAAGGACCATTCCTGAGTCTGTTTTACTCAGACTTTGATTAATGAAAACCTTGAGATTTCTCTCAAAAATTTGCAAATCTTCTAACTTTGCTGAGTCTTAGTTATAAGTCAGACTTAATAATACCTTGTGCTTGCTAAGGTGTTGATTAAGGATCTGTGGTGCTAGTTAGAGCAGGTCTGTGCTTGCTTGATCTGTTTTGAGTGCATCGTCTGATTGAGCTCGAATTGATTTTGTGCTTGCTTGAACAATTCAGTCTTAATCTCCCTAAATTATTAAGTTTAATCTTTGTGCTTGCTTGAGAGTAAATTTGATAATTATATCCCCTCTTAAGTCAGAAAATATCACAAAAACAGTCACAAGAGTGACACTGAGGAGACTGCCTGAGAACTAGCCTGTTTCAGTCTGGTTTTCTATTTACTAAAAATACTTAGATTGCGTTTAAAATTCTAAGATTTGGCACAATTTAAGTTTACCATTTTAACTAAATTGTTACCAAGTTTCACAATTTTTCAAGTCCATTTACTATTTTTACAAAAATCCTCAAGTTTATGGCATTCCTTGAGATTTGTTCTTTGTCTGTTTCAAGGATTGTCCAAAATTGTGTCTGTCCCCATAGTTTACACTTCATTCTCTATGCACAGCTATGTCTTTGATGAGGTTGAGAGATGAGGTGGGGAAGATGGGGATTCATGTGATACAAAAAGGGGATGTTATAAGTGACTTGACAGTGGAACCAGATCTTTATGATGATATTTGCGGGAAACAGGATTTGGATCCTAAGATTGAGGAGTGGAGGGCTGGAGTAGACAAAGGGACGGTGTCTCGGTTCTCTATTCATACAGATGGCAGTGTGAGATTTTATGGTAGATGGTGTCTTCCTAGTGATGAGGAGTTGAATAATATAATCGTGACAGAGGCTCATTGCACACCATATTCAGTACATCTAGGTGGTGACAAGTTGTATAAAGATGTGAAGAAGACTTTCTGGTGGCCTGGGATGAAGAAGGAAACAGCTGAGTTTGTGGCTTGATGTTTGACATGTCAAAGGGTCAAGGAAGAGCAGCAACGACCACAAGGTAAGATTCAGTCTCTTGAGGTACCTGAGTGAATATGGGAATCTATATCTATGGATTTTATAGTGGTTTTGCCGAGGAGTCAACAGGGTAACAACATGATATGGGTGATAGTTGACCGTTTGACCAAGTCAGCTCATTTGTTCCGATGAAAGATACTTGGACCAAGATACAGTTAGTTTTGGATTATAGGAAGCATGTGGTTCGTTTGCATGGGGTGCCTAAGGATATCGTGTCACATAGAGATGCGAGATTCATATCACGGTTTTGGAGAGAGTTGCAGGATTTGATGGGAACTACTTTGAAGATGAGTACTGCTTTTCATCCTGCAACAGATGGGCAGACAGAGAAAACTATCAGGACCTTAGAGGACATGTTGAGGGCTTGTGTGATGGAGTTTAGTGGTAGCTGGGAGGATAGGTTGGATCTGATTGAGTTTTCTTATAACACCAGCTACCACAGAGTATAAGGATGGCACCGTTCGAGGCTTTGTGTGGGAGGAGGTGTAGGAGTCCGATTTGTTGGGATGATAGAGATGAGGCCATGGTTTTAGGACCACAGATGGTACAGGAGATGATAGAACAGGTTAAGCTGATCAGGCAAAAGATCAAAGCGGCCCAAGATCGACAAAAGAGTTATGCAGACTTACACCGCCGTGACATAGAGTTTCAGGTTAGGGACAAGGTTCTTTTGAAAATGTTTCCTATGCGTGGGGTTATGAGGTTTGGTAAGAAAGGGAAGCTGAGCCAGAAGTTTATCGAACCATATGAGATTTTGGATCGTGTTGGTGAGGTTGCTTGCCGGTTAGCGTTGCCAGCGGCTTTGGATAGGGTGTATAATGTGTTTCATGTGTCACAGTTACGGAAGTATGTGAGCGATCCTTCACATGTGATAGAGGTGGAGAACATAGAGTTGGATGAGTCCTTGTCTTATCTTGAGGTTCCAAAACAAATTCTTGATCGCAAGGTTCGGAAAACTAGGAACGGGGAAACAGTGTTGCCTAAGGTTTTATGGTCTAACCATGAGGTTGAGGAAGCTACTTGGGAGGCGGAAGAGGCTATGAGGGAGCGGTATCCGTCTCTTTTTTATCAGGTATATATGGTTACGGAGACGTAACCATGTTTCTTTTAAGGGGTAGGAGTTGATCGCATAAGGTTTTGGTATGGTCTATGTTGGTTTTGGTAGAGTTGTTAGTTTTTTTGAGTCGGTTTGAGATTTAGTTTGGAGTTTTGTTTTGAGTTTTTAGTTGCGTTGTTGTGTCGTGGTTGAGTTAGTATGTTTTGTTTTTGTATTTGGGTTGAATTTCGAGGGCGAAGTTATTTTTAAGAAAGGAAGACTGTAATACTACGGTTTTCTATGTCTATGGGTACTCGATCGAGTGGAGCTTACTCTGTCGAGTAAATATGTTTTTATATGAAACAGTAGTCTGCCTGATGGGTACTCGATCGAGTACGTGTGACACTCGATCGAGTAAGGGGCACTCAATCGAGTATGTCACTTACTCGATCGAGTAAGTTGGTCTTACGGGTTATTTTAGCCGGGTTTTGTTAATAACGTGTGATTAATATTTAAGGGTTTCGTCATTTTTCTTAATCACTTTTCACTTTTCTAAAAAACCTTTCAAAGATAGAAAATAGTACGTTATTTCATTCTTCGCGTTAATATCAAATCCCAAGGGCTAAGATTGTCGGATCGTCGTGTTCTTTACGCCGTTGAGTTCATCGTGTCAAGGGTAAGATTCTTGTATAATTTTTATACGGCTTTGTTGAGTTTGTTTAAAACCCTAATTGGGTAGAATTGGGGCTTTTGGGAGTGTTACGTTGTTTAGATGGTAATTGTATGAATATGTGATTATAGGAGGAGGTTTCGTAGAGGAGCATTACTGATTAGCTGCTTGTGACGGTCTTGTGGTTGCTTTTTCCATGTACGGTTTCCATACTCGGTTATTGATTACATAGTGTTGTTGATGGTTGTTTATTGTTGTTGATTCATATCGTATTAGAATTGGTAATTGGTGATTGTTGTTGTATAATGTAGTTGGTTGTGATTGTTTGTCTGTGGTTCTTGAGGTGCGTCCTCGGCTGAGTGGAGTCACTTGCGGGAGTGGCTTCACGCCCTTGATTTGCCCTCTGTGAAACCCGCCACAGAGGGGATGTGCACATTTAGGAACATGGGTTATCACTCGAATGAGATGATCGGGGCTTAGGTGGGAACGGTTGCGGTCCCCCACTGGCTGTGTGGAATACTTGTTGCAATGAGTATTCTGGCAGGACTATACACTTTAGTGTGTAGTCAGGTGTGTGGAGTTATGATGGAGATTGGATAATTGTGTATTGATTCTGTTGTATAGTTTTTGTGTAATCAGTAACTGATCCTGTTTAAATGTTTTGAAAACTATGGTGATTCATTCGGGGGTGGTGAGCAGTTATTGAGCAGGTATAAGATGGACGCGCATGGGATAGCTGGGTTGAGTTGCCACGAGATGTCTAGAAGTCATCCGCTGTGTCTTAAACATTTGTTTACTTTAGTTGGTTTGACAGTTTTGGGAAACAGTTGTATTTTCTTTAACAGTTTCTGTATTAGACATGTATCGTTTTAAATTTACTTAATAAAGTACGTTTCTTTATTTTCTATTTGATATACATTGCCTCGGGTAACCGAGATGGTAGCATTCACATGCCTTAGGTGGTCCTGGTAAGGCACTTGGAGTATGGGGGTGTTACAGCCTTACACAACGTCCAGCTATACCAACGACGTATACAACAGACATTCAACAAAAAGGTCAAACCCAGGAACATCAAAGAAGTCGACTTGGTCCTCAAGTCGGTTCGTGCACCACTACCCGTCGATCCAAGGGGGAAATTCAAACCCAATTGGGCCGAGCCATACCTGGTCAAGAAAATACTTTCGGGGGGCACAGTGAGACTGAGTTACCTAGACGGGGACATTTTCATAAACCCGACCAACCTAGACCAACTCAAGAAATACTACCCTTGAAACCTGGCAACCAACAAACCTCTCCCTAGTTTCACAACTAGTGACCACAATATCTCTTTCAAGTCAAGTTCCTCAACGCGTTCTGATTTGAAATTGCATGCTTTACCGAGTCAAAGTTACGGCACCTTGCCATGTTTCAAACGACCTTTGATCTGTCAAAGGGGACATCCATTTGCACTCAAACCAAAAACCTGAACTACGAACATGGTTTGATTTCACCTCTTCAAGTGGATACGTAGGCAATCCTTTATTACACAAGAAGGATACAACCACAACACCCAAATAAAATTAACAAAACATTCGACAAACTACGATCATGGTTTGATTTCACCTCTTTAGGTGGATACATAGGCAGTCCTTTTCTTACACAATAAGGATACAACCATCCCCACAAATAAAAAAAATCACCCATATCAACTTCCAAAAAAAAGGAGTCTTTCTCCCTTTTCCACAAAAATACAAAAAAGAAAGCCTTTCTCCCTTCCCACAAAAATCCCCTTACACAAGTGCAATGTTTAGGATAATTCAAACCGAATTTCCTTAACAAAATGGATGAAAGAAACAAGCGTTCACAACTCTTTTAACACAAGTAATCCTCTTATTTAATTAATAATGAGAAGGATTACAAATTTGACAACAAATAAGGCTAAGCAAGTCTACAACTTGTCAAAGCTAGGATGTCGACTAAGACATCTCACACAGTAAAAGTAGCACAAAATACACAATACATAGCTAGTACAACATAATAAAAACTCACAAACACTATTACAACATAATAGTAAAACGGGTAATGGAGGACTTCATTCTTCCATTCTAACCTTGCCTTTCCCCTCGGGGTACATCTTCCTCTTGCTCTTCTTGTTGGCCCGCCTAGCATGGACTTCCTCTTCGGAACGGATCCTCAATGGATCTACAACGGCGACAACCTCCGGTCTGTTGCATGACCCTATACTCGGTCCTAGCCGAGCCCATACACGGCCCACTATCTCTTTGGGACCCGAGCTTCTCCTCTTCGGTGTCTCACTACATCCGGGCTAGCTCCATCGGCAAAATCTACAAAGAAGGCACAGTTGGCCTTGCCAACCTCTCTATACTTCAAGTCGACGACCTCGTCCTTTCGAGATTTTGACCTTTCCTCCAAGGTTTGAGCTCTTGATCACTTGACATAAGCAGGAGTCACCCACGCCGTGGCAACAGGGTTTGGCACCTCCCAAGTCGGTCGAGTGACCCACCACCTTTCAAAGACCTCCACAAGCTCCGAGTTCCGGAAAACACTCTCTTGGACGAGAGTATCTTGAGCGGGCACTTTTTGTTGACGCCCCATTTGCCTCATGAGCATTTCGGGATAAATGAAAGAAGCAACCTTCAAGCCCACCACCATCAAAGAACAAGAGCAAGCGGTCAGACCGAGCAACCCCATGAAGGACCTCAAGTGCCACCACGGCACCACCCAACGGATATGAGGACCACCCTCCTACACCAATCTTGAGGTCCAATAGGCCTCGGCGGATGTAAAACTATCTGAGTACAACTTCTTCCTCATAGTAAAGTGACGGAAGGAGTAAGAAGAAGAATCGGTCGGAGGCTCTACATACCTTATCCTCTTCAAGAGCCACACTTGGAGGATCCTTGGAGATTCGAACGAAGGAGCTTCTCCACAAGAGCCCTTCTTGTCCAAAGCTTGGATGATCTCGCCGAGCACCAACCATGATGGATCCCAACCGTGCTCCATTTGCTCAACTATGTGCACAAGGGTCATACTACCATACCATTTTGACCCCTCCTTCTTCAAGGCATCGACAAGGAGATACGCATGCACTAGGAAAAAGGCAAGAGCCCTTCTCCTAGCCACCTCCGAGACATTGACATCCAACCGGTTTGAGAAAATGTTGATGAGAGCCAAAATATCCACACCATGGGGAGCAAGGAGAAAGTTCACTTGGCTCATTGACAAGCCCAACCTTGAACGAAACTTCTCTTTGTAACACAACAGATTCGGAGGAAGCACCGGAGTACAACCCGGCCATCCACCAATGGCGCCTACTTCTTCGGCAAGAGAGCAAATTTCACCTTTCGGGAAAACGAAAACATGATGTTTCGAATCCCAAAACCGAGAGCATGCTTCAAGGAACAAGGATTGCACCTTGACTTGACGAACCACCAACAATTGACCAACTCCCATTACAACGAGTTGATACTTCTCGGGAGGCGACAAATCCCGACACCAATGCCGCAACCTATTTTCGAAAGCATCCATGAATTATTTTGTGGAAGAAGAAGAAAGGTTTTCGTAGAGATATTTTCCGTGTTTCGGATGATGAAATAATGAAGCACAAATGTCCCTATTTATACAAAACAATCAGCGCTTTTTTCCAAAAAGGGGGAAGCTCGCTTTCATCGCCAATGGCCTCGCGCCTCTTTGGGCTGGTCCTGAGGATCTACACCTTCATTTGTCCCAATCAAGTTGTGTTTCTTCCTGGCACATAGATTCTCTCGCCTCAAGGCTCGCGCCTCTTCGGGATTATCCGGAATTTTTGTGTTTTCTCACACTCACATTTCCTTGTTTTCGCGTTTTACGAAATCCGACACGGTTTCCATGACGCAGCTTTAAACATACGGATTTTTCTCTTCTTTTTTTAGGGGGGAAGGGCTAGTCGCCCCGATCCGCAACAGATCGTTCCTATGTCAGTCGGAAATTCCGAAAAAATTTCAATTTTTCGCATTTTCCACAAAAATCGACAATTGATAACACAACGTCAATTTTCTTCAAAATTCAAACTTTTGCAAATCCGAGTTTTGATCTCGCAAAATATCAAAATCAAATACACTCGCAAAAATCTCTTTTGAAATTCATCCATGACGGTTTGAGTTTTAGTTTTTCGAGTTACAAATCAATTTTCGGCAAAATTCGATGCAATTTAATTCAAACACGAGTTAATTACTCAAAACTTCAAATCAACTTTACTAGAAAAATCAGTAGAATTGAAGGATATGTTCAGCAGCCTAGTCAGTTAGTCTAGCGGATTAAAGATGACTGTAAGAGACGCATGTTAGGAGTATTCCAAGGTGATATGAAGTAGGTTGATAGGAATTGGTGTTTGATGGTTGGCATTAAGTGAATGTATTTTGTATGTGTTAAGTTAATGTTGTCATTAGTTACAAAAAACAGTGCTTCTAGCTGGTGTAATGGTGTCCTTTTTGGGACTGTGCTATCAATATTACTAACATTCCACGAAAAAAAAACTTTACTAGAAAAATCCAAACGTGGCGGCGGGTCGCAGAAATTTAAAAATTTCTTTTCGATTTCATTTTTAACTTCGAGTCATCGTGGTTGTTTTTGTTTTCATCAGATGTTTTTGCGTGTTTATGTGTGTGCATACGTGCAACTTGTTGCCTGTTTGCTACACTAACAATGCAGGAACAAATGCCAAAGCAAAGGGGAATCAGCCGATGACCGTGCTTCTCCGAATCACAACACAAAAAAAAAGCCAAACACGAACAAACTACGAACCAAAAACACATATATACATACCGCCTCACGCAAAATACATCCAACACACGTTTGATACAAACGACTGACAATACAAACAGGATTCGGTACAAGTATTTATCATACAGAGACTGGCCTAAAACAACGAATTGGGGGCTATCCGCCACCTACCGAACCAAGCACTCCCTATCCTTCTGATCGGAAAAGAAAAGGAGCAACATGGAAAAGAAAGGAGTAACCGCGGAAGCAGAGGTGGTTACCATGACGGTAATACCTCGTTCCTACTCCGTAACAAAAAAAACAAAAAGTGCCTGGCAGATTTCGGACGGCATGACAATCAGAAATTGTGACTCAATGCATCACCCCGACGTTAACTGCCAATTGTCGGAATTCGGCGATGAGAAGGAGCCACGACATAGGGTGTCACCCCGATGTTGAACCCCAATTATCAGAATTCAACAACGATCGAAGACGGTAACGCAGAATGATGCACCCCCGTTGACTCCCAATCTTCAGACGTCTGAATCTCTGCAGACAACAGCCAATGATCAACACATGATCAAAGGCTGGACAAAGGCCACCAGGGAGAAACACAACTCGACAAGGACAAGGCAACAGCCATATCTCCTCTTCCTGGGTCATCCTCCTCCTTTAAAGCCTCAGCAACTGTTGGGCCCAGAATTACCCTGCCTCATCAGACATAAGTCAGGCGACACTCAAGGCCAAGCCTGGACTAAAATCATCTATGGAAAGACAATTAGGACACCTGATCAGGCATCAACCAGGAGGAAAAGACAGGACATGCACCGAATAGGCCTGGCCTAAAAAGATACCACATCAGTGATAAAGGCAGCATAACTGAAGCAAGTCAGGCAACAAGGGAAGCATGGTCAAGCTGTAGAAGAAGAGTTCCTATAAATAAGGAAGACCCATTCAACACTCAAACAAGAACATAGAAGAATTGACCAAGCAAGGCTAACGACTGGAATTTAGCAACAGTCTATTAACCACTTCCGGGTAAATAGGGCACAAGTCCTATTTACCAGGAAACCCTAAACTGATCTGGAATGGACCGTTGGCAAGCCACTATAAAAAGGAGAGAATAAGGAAAGAAGACACACAATGACACAATTACTTACTCGTACTCTACTCTAATATTTACCCAACAAAAGATCTTAGCATTATTATTGAGCAGCCTTATTAATTATTTTGCCTGACATACACATTCCCTGTCAGGCTATCTAAAGTCATAGTGATAATCCCTCCTGGCTTGGTGCCCGTGGTTTTTTCCCTTATTCCCAGGGTTTTTCCACGTATAAATCTTTGTGTCATACTTTTTAATTTATTTTCTTATTTGTTTAATTATATTAGTCAGGCGATTAAAATTGAGTTAGATCACCCTGCAAAATCTCCCCTGGCAGGACATTTTCTTCGTGCAAATTCCTGCTAAAACAATTGGCGCCCACCATGGGGCATCTAGCTCAAAAATAATCAAAACCAAAAACGAAATAACACAAAAACAATTCCAAAAAATGACTAGAGATAGCATTGAACAACAACTGGCTGTCGCCTAGCAACAATTGTTGGAATTGGAAGAGCTGAAACAGAAGATGTCTCAGGCTGAAGCTGAGGTTATGAAACTAAAGGAATCAGAATCCAATCTGAAACAAAGGCTAGGAGACAAAGCCTCAGGCTCAAAATTAAAAATTCAGCCTGGCACACCATTCTCTTCAATCATCAGGAACATTGATTTCTCCAACTTTGGTACTCCTACTCCATCAAAATAAAGAGCAGGAGAAGGTGATACAGACTCAGAAGAAATCCCAAACGAAGAGGCTATACCAGATCAAACTAACACAGCAATAATGATGGCCATGCTCTAGGAAATCCAGAAACTCCATGAGAAATTTAAGAAGATCCCTGGAGTACCCACACCCATTGAAGAAGCAAATCCAGAGAGTTATGCTGACTCACCATTCGTGGATGAGATAGCAAGGATAGATTTACCAAAGAAATTTGAGGTTCCATCAATGAGAATTTATTATGGAACTACAGACCCACTAAATCATGTAGCCTACTACAAATAAAGAATGTTGGCAGCCTTTATACCTAGTGAACTACGACAAGTCTGCATGTGCAAGGGATTTGGAACAACCCTGAATGGGCCTGCCCTACAATGGTACATAAATCTACCAAATAGAAGCATCAAGTCCTTTGCTGACCTGATAAACTCCTTCAACCACCAATTCGCCAGCAGCAGGGAACTTGAAACGAGATCTAGTGATTTGTACAGGATTAAGCAAAAGCCTGGCGAATCAATCAGAGCAATCATGACCAGATTCAACAAAAAAAAGGTATCAATTCCCAGATGTGATGTTGGAACAGCTGTGGATGCTTTCAGGCAGGAGCTACCACTGGATAGTGATTTCTGTGATGAAATGACTATAAAGCCTTGCCAGACCATTGAAGACATCCAGGCATTGGCTCTTGGCTATATCCGGCTGGAAGAAGATTAAAGGTTTCAAAGCAGACACTACTGACAACAGTTCAGGATATGACAGGTCTAATAGGAAAAGTTCCAATCACAGAGGAAGCAATTCCAGGCCATCCCCTTATACAAGGCCTGACAACTCAGAAGTCAACTATGCACACGAACAACGAGGTAATTCCTATCTTTATTCCCCTATTCAAGAATATAACTTCTCTGTTGACACTGCAGGATAATCAAAAGGCTTGACAACATGGGAGACATTGTCAAGTGGCCAAAGAAGACAGACAACCCCAACTCAAGGAAAGACACAACAAGGTGTGTGAATTCCACATGGACATAGGACACACAACAGAATAATGCCTGAGACTGCGCAGGCAAGTGGCTTACCTGCTAAAGAAAGGCTACCTAAAAGATCTGATGCCATCAAAAAGCAGGGAAGAAAATGGAGCAAGAAAGGACCAGGAAAGACCACAACGTGACCTACCTCAAGCACCACCCATCTATGAGGTTAAGTTCATAAATGGTGGATCTGAGATCCGCGGCCTAACCAGCTCTGTTGCAAAGAAAATAGCCAGGGAGTCAAAAATGAAATCTCTTTTAAACCCAAAACTTTACCTCAAATTACTTTTGATGATACTGACATGCAGAGAATCCCTGATCTACATCATGATGGCCTAGTCATTACCATGCAAATAGGAACTGCACGTGTCCTAAGAATTTTAGTAGATGGGGGCAGCTCAGTCAACCTGATCATGCTTGACGTCCTGAAAGCAATGAAGATTGATGAAAGCCAGATCATAAAGAAATCAAATTTCTTGGTAGGATTCAGTGGTGAAACGAAGAACACTCTGGGAGAAATCTACCTGCCAACATACGTGGAAGGAGTCTCCTCATATGAGAGATTTAGAGTCCTGGATTGCCTGTTATACTACAATGCTATCCTAGGCAGACCATGGATCCACAATGTCAGAGCTATACCTTCCACTTACCACCAGTGTGTCAAGATACCAATAGAATGGGGAATAGCAACCATTAAAGGTGAACAAAAGTCTGCCCAAGAATGTTATACTGAATCATTAAAGCCTTCCAAGGTAGGTAACTCTCTCGCCTTGCAATTATAGTACCCTTTTCAGGAGCACTTATGTGGCAGAAACCAAAATGGAAACAGATTAAGTAATTTTAGACCCTGAGTATCCTGACAGGCATGTACTGGTAGGATCTGATGTCCCTGACAATATCAGACCAGAACTAGTAAGTTTTCTTAAAGATAAATTTTCATGTTTTGCCTGGTCCCACTTTGATATGACTGGTATAGACGCCAACATTATTACCCATAAACTGAATATTGACAAATCATTTAAGCCTGTGCAACAGAAAAGAAGGAAGTTTGCCCCTGGACGCAACTCTATTATTAATGAAGAAGTGGACAAACTTCTAGATATGGGAATGATCAGAGAAGTCATGTACCCTGAATGGTTAGCAAACGTGGTTGTGGTACAAAAGAAAAATGGCAAGTGGAGAGTTTGTGTAGACTACACAGACCTAAACAAAGCCTGTCCAAAAGACCCATTCCCACTTCCTCATATAGATGCAATCGTAGATGCCACAGCAGGGCATGAACTCTTAACATATATGGATGCCTCAAGTGGGTTCAACCAGATCAAGATGCACCCAGTTGACCAGGAAAACACTGCATTCATCGCGGAAAAGGGCATATATTGCTACACAGCAATGCCCTTTGGTCTGAAGAATGCAGGGGCAACCTACCAATGCCTGCCTGGTCAACATGATGTTCAAAGATCAAATAGGTGATGCAATGGAGGTCTATATTATTGACATGGTGGTTAAATTAAAAAAGGCTGAAGACCATGTAAAAGATTTAGAAGTAGCCTTCAAAATCCTGGAAGAATTCAATATGAAGCTCAACCCTTCCAAATGCCACTTTGGAGTCTCTTCGGGGAAATTACTAGGATACATGGTGACAAAGAGAGGGATTGAAGCCAGCCCAGAACAAATAATAGCCATCCTGGAATTGGAATCTCCCAAATCAGTCAAAGATATCCAAAGATTAACAGGAAGAGTTACAGCCCTGAACAGATTCATATCCATATCATCAGAAAGATGCAGATCCTTCTATGACCTCCTCAGGAAGAACAAATCATTCAAATGGTTGCCTGAACACGAAGTACCCTTCCAGGACATAAAAGCATACCTGACTACTCCTCCATTGTTGGCTAAGCCAAACAAAGGAGAATCCCTGACGGTTTACTTATCTGTCACTGAAACAGCAGTAAGTGGAGTCCTAACCAAGAAGGTTAAAGGCCAACAACACCCTGTCTACGATGCAAGTAAAAGTCTCCAGGATGCAGAAACAAGGTATGGACTACTTGAGAAATATGTACTTGCTTTAATTATATCATGCACCAAACTTAGCCCTTACTTTGAAAGTCACCCAATAATTGTCATGACCAACCTGCCTATCAAATCTGTCCGGAGAAAACCTGAGCTTTCAGGCAGAATGGTAAAATGGTCCGTACAACTAAGTACTTATGACATAACCTTTGAGCCTAGGACAACAATTAAATCTCAGGCATTAGCAGACTTTATGGCTGAATTCAGCCCCAACCTAGAACCTGACCTCATAAAAGAGGTCAACCACCTAGACACCCGTAAATTAGGCCAGGAATGGACCTTACACGTAGATGGAGCAACAAATATGAGAGAAACTGTCCTAGGATTAGTACTAAAATCACCACAGAGAGACCTAATTGCTCAGGCTATTAGTTGTGAATTCAAAGCCACAAACAATGAAGCTGAATATAAAGCCCTGATAGCTGGACTCAAGGTATGTATAAAACTTGGTGTGACAAACCTCAAGGTAAAAACTGACTCCCTTTTAATTTCGAATCAAGTCAAAGGAACATATGCTGCAAAGGATTCCAAAATGATTCTCTATTTAGACTACGTCAAAAACCTTTGCAAAAAGTTTAGTTCATTTGACGTTGATTAAATACCAAGAGACTTGAATACTCAGGCTGATGCCTTAGCCAGCCTGGGTCAAATTTCAGCCCTGCCGTGTTTGATAAAATACCCATTGTTCACCTGCTAGAACAAACCATTGAAAAAACCGACCAAACTTGTCCCATCAATGAGGACACAAATTCTTGGACCAAACCATACTATGATTGGTTCTTATAGGGAACACTTCCTAAAGATAAGAATGAAGCAAGGGCCCTTAGGATCAAAGCTTCCACCAATACTATTATCAATAACATGTTTTCGCACGTGAGGGGTTATTTCTTGGTTTCGTCCAGTCATTACTAACTTGATTATTTTTAGATAATAGTAGATAGAAAGAACGCTCGTAAGGAGTCCTATTAAAACCAATAAATATAGGCCTGCCTACCACCCACACCAGAATAAATAGAGTTTTCCGAAAAAACCTGCTAGTGGAGGAAGGCCGCCTAGGGATAAGAGACATAGGGCTAAAGAGAGAGCCAAAAAAGGATCTTTCGTGTATAATCCTGCACAATCTCGAATGTTATCAGTTCCGGTACGTAGACCAAATAATACAATGCAAGCAAAAGTTCCTAGATTCATGGAGAGTTTTAAAAATTTATTATTGACGCGCGATAGCAATTGCACCTATTAAAGCAACTAAAAGAATTATTGAAATGAGTTCAAAGGGAAGAAAAAAATCTGTTGATAAATGAATTCCGATTTGTTGACTAGTAGTTATCAAATCTTGTTCTAGAATCTGGTTTGATTTTGTAGTCCAAATAATACCATACCATGAGGTATTTAGAGTAATAATAATTAATGAAAAAAAAGACTTGTACAAATCAACGAAGTAATGTTTCTTGCGCGTTTCATTATATCAATGGATTCCCGTAGTATAAAATCCTTCTACGATACATTTTTTTTACAATGACTGATTAGGGGGATCAAATGGTATAGTTCGTTTGTTGGTAACGTGGAGGATTACAATTATGACTATAGCTTTCCAATTGGCTATTTTTGCATTAGTCGCTACTTCATCAATCTTACTGATTAGCGTACCCGTTGTATTTGCTTCTCCAGATGGTTGGTCAAGTAACAAAATTATTTTATTTCCCGGCACATCATCATGGATTGGGTTAGTTTTTCTAGTGGGGATCCTTAATTCACTCATTTCTTGAACCTATTTTTTATAGATCCAAAAATAACCCCTCCCCCTGAATTTTTTTAGTATAAAAAAATCTGATGAATTTTAATAAAAAAAGTTACGATCTTTATGTTGATAAATCCACGAATATAGAAATTCATTTCGGACAATTGAACTTTCTCAAACTGTTTCTTTTTAAGAACCAAAAAAATTTGTGCCAAAATAACAGATGCAAAGAAGAACAAAAGACCTTGTACGCGTAATGGGTCTTGAAGGACTATTTCCGCGTCTCCCTGACCAAATCCACCCACATTAGGATTACTCATTAATGGTTGATCAAGTTTGATAGATTCACCCTCTGAAACAAGAAGCTCTGGTCCTGGAGGGATAATATCAACCACTTCACGTCCATCAAAGGCATCCGCAATGCTTATTTCGTATCCGCCTTTTTCTTTTCGTAAAATTTTCTTTACTATACTTGTTGTTGTGGCATTATAAACTGTATTATTACTCTTGCTTCCGTCAGGATAAATCTGACCCCTCCCTCTGTTACCACCTACATATAGAGGATATTTTAAAAAGTAAATATCTTTCTTAGTAGCAGGGTCCGGGGAAAGAATAGGAAAGGTTATTTCACTATATTTTTGACCAGGAATAGGACCTATCACAATAATATTTTTTTTATTGGGATGGTAACTCTGAAAAGAAAGATTTTCGACCTTTTCTTTCATCTCTGGAGAAATACGATCGGTTGGGGCTAATTCAAATCCCTCGGGTAAAATAAGAACAGCCTCGACATTCAATCCTCCTTTCTTGCTGTTAGCAAGAACTTGTTTTAATTGCATATCATAAGGAATTCTAACAACTGCTTCAAATACAGTATCCGGAAGAATCGCTTGGGGAACCTCAATATCCACGGGCTTGTTAGCTAAATGGCAATTGGCACATACAATGCGTCCAGTCGCTTCTCGCGAATTTAAACGAAATGCACTAAGTTAAATCAAATAAAAATGGCAAAAAACAAGACATGGACTGGCAAGATAAATTAAGAAAAAGTATTTTGTATTGGTTCGACCCGTAGTCACATATGAAATCACGGACGGTATCAATTTAGCAACACTTTTCCCTCAAGATCTGTTGCAAGAAAGGGGTAATGTGCAACTTCGAGGTTTCAATTATATCCTTTATGGAAATGGCAAAGTCACTCGGGGAATTTATGACACAAGTATTCAATTAGTACGTACTTGTTTAGTATTGAATTGGAACCAAGACAAAAAAGATTCTTCTATCAAAGAGGCCCGTGCTTCATTTGTTGAAGTAAGGACAAATGGTATAATTCGAAATTTCCTAAAGATCAGTTTAGTGAATAGGACTCTTTCGTATATCGGAAAAACAAATAATCCCCCCCTTTTTTCTGATGATGGCTTAGAGTATACCAATATGAATCCATTTTTTACCATTTATTCAAAGCCAAACTTCAACAAGCATTTAACCCAAATCAAGGAACTGTTCGTATGTCCGAAATGAATTTCTAGATTCGTGGATTTATCAACATAAAGATCGTAACAAGAAGATAATTCGTATTGACAATTCTTTGACAATTTTAGACTATCAATAAAAAATTCTTAAAAAGTTTACTTATATTTTTGTCTACATTTACAATAAGTCTGAAATTATTACTTTAATTAATAATACATTACATTATTAGTTATAATATAACTATCGCGAAGAAAACTATTTGACTTTTTCACCTTTTTCAATCGAAATTGGAATGATGTTACTATTATCATCATATATCATATTTCAATGTCATAGAGTGGATCAAAAGTTTTTTATTCCAGAATATAATTCGACTAGATACTAGCCTAAGCAGAAAATATAGCGAAAAAATATAAATGAAAGGAAAATTTATTCTAGGGGGATTCCTTGCCTTCCCGGTCTTCGACACACGACAAGTAAAGTATGCTTAAGCTTAAAATGCCTTGTCGTGTGTCAAAATAATAATGAGTAATGAGTCTTGATTAAATTTGTCAAAGACTTAGGAAGAATTTTTCTTTTTCGTTATTTAACCTTTTTTTAGATTTATTAGTTATTTATTATTATTGGTAAACGTATAATTGAAATTAAAAGGAGTGGACAAATTGAGGAAATTAAATTTCAATGGATTCGTCTCTCAATCCAAATACTCGAATTGGACTTACCCTTAAAAAAAAACTTTTTTGAAAAAGTAGAAGGCTTTTAATAAAAAATTCATTTCGAACAGTTAGCAAGAATGATTAATATATTCAAGATAATTACGTATTTACAAAATAGCGTCTCAATTCATCCTATTTCACCAGATCCGGGATGTGATATGGTTCCGAAGGATGAACCGGATATGGACAGTTTCGATGTTGAAAAAGTCTCAGGCTGGACCTTACCTGCGTTGCCTGGAACCTCATGAAGCTAAACAAGTTATAGAGGACATACATGATGGATACTGTGGAAATCACAAAGGTGGTAGAAGCCTGGCTAGGAAAGTTCTAAGGACATGCTACTTCTGGCCAACCCTCAGAGCTGATTGCATAGCTTACGGCTCCAAATGCGAAGCCTGCCAAATCCAATCTCCTTTCATCCACCAACCATCAGAGCTACTTCACTCCATCTCAGCCCTCTTGCCATTTATGAAATGGGGAATGGACATTGTAGGCAAGCTACCTCAAGCCCCTGGACAGAAAGTCTTTATGCTAGCCATGACCTACTATTTTTAAAAATGGATAGACGCAGACTCATACAGGCAAGTCAAGGAAAAGGATGTCATATCATTCATCAAACGCAATATCATATGTAGATATGGAATCCCTTCAGAAATAGTCTGTGATAATGGTACTCAGTTCATGGGAAAAAGGACAATGGCTTTCTGTGCACAATGGAATATCATCCTGGTAACCTCCACGCCAGGCTACCCAAAAGCCAAAGGTCAAGCAGAATCCAACAACAAAGTGGTAATCAGTTGCCTTAAGAAAAAACTTAAAAGAAGAAGAGGCAGATGGGCTGAAGAACTCCCCTTAGTCCTATGGGCTGATAGAACTACACCTAACACATCCACATGCCGAACCCCAAACTCCTTGGTCTATGGCTGTGAAGCAGTAATCCCAACAGAAATCCATATACCAACTACCAGAAGTAGCCTGAATACCATAGAGAAGAACAGGCCACTATTGCAAGACAGCCTGACCTTGACTGAAGAATTGAGAGACGCAGCCAAGATCAGGATAGCTTCCTACCAGCAAACAGTAGCAAGAAGCTACAATAAAAATGTGAACATCAAGGTGTTCAAAGAACGAGACTTGGTCCTACGAAAAGTCTTCCCCAACACCTGTTGGAGTTAGTGTCCTCCACAATAGTGCGTTTACATAATAAATCTCATTAAAGGAGTATCATCAGATATTTAATTATTTGATCCTCGTCAGTTGATTAACGTAAATCGATAACGGTTGGCTGACTAGAGTTTGACGTTATTGTCGTGAGACGGCGGTGATCAACTGACCCCTTTCGGTCACACCTATAGGAACGAACCCCAATTGACAACTAATTAGTTGTATGAGATACAATTTATTTAGTCCCTTGATTTATAGACTAAAAGGTTAGTCAATTATTTTTAGAGAGATTTCGAGTTGCGAACTCGAGGCACGGCAGTTATTATTTAATTATGCGATAATTGAATAATAAATTTTGGGAGACGGGTTTTAGTTAAGTAATTGTTAATACACTAAAATTGTACTAATTGATTAATGTGATAAATATTAGTACGTAAATAATATGTGTAGCGGTACATGTATATTTACAGAGTGATTTGAACGAATTAATTATGGAAGTATTTAAACATGAAACGATGTTTAAAATAAAATTACACGTATTTGTGCGATAAATATAAAAACCAATATGGACCCGTAAATGGGCAAGTGGACCGTGTAAATGAAGTTAGTGGATGATTATAATAATTTCACTTTTACTTGTTTTTCTTCCATAAGTTGTCATAACATCTTTGTGCATGTGACAAAAGATTGGACAATATTTAAACAAATTGACTCCTTCACTCCATCAATTCCACCCGCCACTTCCTCTATAATAAGACCAAATTGTTTTTCATTTTCTACACTTCACTTGTACATTTTTGCATGTGATATCTTTCTTGGTCTTCCTCTCTCTAAAATTAATATACATCTTTACTAAGAAATTAGTAATCAAATTTTATTACTAAGAGTGTTATTAATATTACAAATATTATCAAGGGAATAATTTTAACGAGTTTCTAGTAAAATACTTGTTAGATTTTTGGGTTGAGTTCTTGGGTGCATCTTGAAGGAGATCTTCTCTTTGAAGATTTGTTAGGAGGATCATCCTTTTGTTATAAGCTCAAGAACAATCAAGGTAGGAGATCTTGATTATCCCAAATACTACCATAAAAATCTATGTAAGGATATTGTTTTTCCTTAACTTTCATTTTTATGCTTTTATATTTGCATGCATGTTACATAGATTACTAAAATGATAAATTATGAGATAATTTAATTTTTATTAGAGAGTCTAATATAGATCTATGATATTTCAAGTGGTATCAGAGCTTAGGCTTGTAATTTGCATGTTGATTTCAAGCATATTAATGAATTATGAGATAATTTATAAAAACTCAAAAATTGTGTTAGAAGAGGTTTTAGCACGAAATTTTTGGGGCATGCACACCTACTGATCTCAAAAGATTTGTGGTAAAATTTGGTGATTTATGAATTTATTTTGCTATTTTTAATGATTTTTGGTAGAAAACCGAGTTAAAATGCCGTATTTTAGTTATAAATTGAATAAAAAACTGTTAAATGATGATTCGGGCCATGGAATTTTTATGGTATTTCATGCATGTTTTCTACTGATTGTATGCAAAAGGTTGAAGGTTGGTTTGAATTGTTTGCATGTTTATTGATTTTATGAGATAAAAGTCGATAAAAGTGAAATAAATTAATTATAATTTCGAAATAATTGATTCTGCCCTTTATAAATTTATGTACATTTGATAATATAATTTAAATATTAAAAGTGTAATTTAAAATATGTTTTCACCTTGTTTTTGATGTTTATTGGTTTTGGTGGTTAAAAACCGATAAATATCAATCTTTTTCTTCATAAATTTTATCCGGATTTTTGGGGCATTTTTTCTGACATTTTGTTGTTCTTGGGAGTGTTCCAGAATACTTAAAATTTTTGTTTCAATTATTTGGGTAATTTTTCAATTATTTTGGATTTTTACTTAAAAATTATGATTTTACCGATTAAATTAGCAAAATATCACCAAATCAAACTAGTTATTCATCATAAAATTAATGAGGACTAATTTTGAGGTTCAAAATAGTTTAGACATTTAGTTTGGACTTAAATGAGATTTAAGAGTTGATTATTGATTTTTACATGTTAAAAATCGATTAAATCCACAAAACCCGAGATGGATACCAACGATTGATAGATAGAGCGATTTTGGCATCATTTTACAGCATTTTAAGCATATATATTTAAGTTAAATGAATTATTGTCATTTATTTAAAGTATTTATCTTGTTGTACCTAGTATGGCCTAGTTTATTCTAATCGTTATTACCCGAAATGAATGGGAATATCGATTTGTTTGTAATTAAATACGATCTCGTATCATCGGTTTGTAATTAATTAATAGTTTTATTTCTTTTTATTAATTAATATATAATAGGAATAGATATGTAATTCAATTGTAATAGTTATTCTTACCGGCGTTTCCAAAAGACGGATTACATCGAGACGGAGTCTATTTTTGGAAGGTGTTCCAAATCCCTAAAGAAGAAGTTACTTTCGGAATGAAGAGGCAAGGGACCAAGGAGTTGGTTTCCGAAATATAATAGACTAGTTTTTATTAACTAGGTGGCCATACTAGGATTTATTCATATGCTTACTTGTTTACTTGTTTTTATTTTTGCGCATGCCAAAATCGCCATTCACATGCATTTTATCTTCGCGATTGTCAATTCACGTCATTTACATTCGCCAACGTAGTTCACTTATTGGGAATTTATGACTAAATTGACAAGATCTCTCACATAACTAAAATTGAGATTAGCCTTACCAATTAGTAACACCTATGAATCTCTTGTTCATTAGAGCCACGCTCGCCCAAGCGGGGTGTTCTCTTTTTACCTTGAGTAAGTAGGGTGGTAAGCGGTTATCACACGCCAAAATTGGTTGGACTCAATGGGATATAAGACGGTCTTGTGTTCCGAGGCTAGTAGATGGATTTAAAGAAATTCGTCGACCAAGAGTTCTAGAGGTAGAATTAGTCAACGTGACTTACAGAATTTACACAATTATGGGATGTTTCGCCCAAGCGATGCTCATTTTTGTTTAATATTTGGGTCTTGGAATCATTTATATAATTTAGTGGGAGATCATTATATAAATGTTAAAACTTGTTAAAGATGTTTCACAAGTAAAATTAAAACATTGAATGTTAATTTTTCTTATTTTTCGTTCATTCTCATATATGTATGGCATCGCGCACTTCATCCTCCTTTCTCTATTTATTGTTATACTTGTTTCATTCTTTCATAGAAAACGGTTTCTTTGAAGGAATTAATGATTGGTAACATGATTTACCAATTCACCTACATAAGCTTACAACGATTTTTGCGGTTATTATACAACTTAATTAACGTCCATACATATTAAAAAGGGGTTTCATGTTACAAACTCATATTACGAGTTTAAAAGGAAGTCACATTTTATCAAGAGAGTCTTAATTTCGGAAGTGACACCTCCATCATGATGATGACATATTAGTTTTAATTACTCAAGTGTAATTCAAAAGTTTGCGAAAAGAGTTTCCAAAAACACTTATAATACTCCAATATGATACCGTCAAATGGCTCACTTCGAGAAAGGCCAAATCAATTGTTTATGCGCTAAAGAGTTTAGGCATATGATAACAATTGAACGGTTAGGTAGTCAAATTTCGCAAGAAGTTGAGATTTTGCCACATGTTGCACTCACTTTATAGTAATTCACTCTTACTAAGTGTATAAAATATCACGAATGACATGAAGAGAGGTCTTCATGAGATTCATTTTTGCTTGAATGAAGCAAAGAGAAATGTGAAAGTGAGTGGGAGTTAAGAAGAATCAACCCGAGATGTATGCGAAAGAACAAAAGTTGAAAGAGACATCTACTCAATGGATAGGCTAGTTCCACTATCTTGGTATGAGATATCAAGTATGGGTCATTTCTTTGTAAAGAAGTTTACATGAATTGATAAAACGTAAGACGTCTAACATAGGACATTTTGTATCGAAATGGTGCTAGAGTAGCAATGATTTCGATAGGGACAAATGTACTTAAATTTGATTTTAAAAGAATGTAAGTATCTATGTTTATACATAGAAGGCATCACTCATGTGATTTAAAACAAAATGTTGTACCTACTCCTATGATGACTTGGTGGTTGGTTTAGACCACTCAAGTTAGAGGAATTTTACATTCTTCACGAAAACTAAATATTATACTATTTTGTAGATTTTAATGTCTCTAATTCGGTGAACCCAAATTGATCAAACCTCAAGTAAATTCGTTTACACGAATAAACGATAAGCACATCGAACAACCATTTGATTATGAGTCTTATGGTATGTGTGCATGTATTATGTTTTCGTTTGCAGAAAAGAAACACAATAGTGAGGTGATTGACCATATACATACAGATGTGTAAGGACAATAGTTGGTTATATATATACTTCGTTACTTTTACCGTAATGTTAAGTAGATATGAAAACCTCATATCTATTTAATAAGACATAAAAGTACTTTTTTGAAACGTGGAATTTTTTCAAAATGAGGTAGTAAACCAATAGCACGTCAAGATCAAGATGTTGATCGGAAGTTTCAAAGTAATGACTTTGAAGATCAAATGGGTAATATCAAGTAATGACCTTGTTAATTACTAAGAAGATTGTGAACCAGTTCACATAATACCTTCTCCTTGGGACACCATAGAGTATGGTGTAGTCAAGTATATAAACCGAACTTTATGAGATATAGTTTGAGGGTTTTCGCAATTTTTGTAAGCTATTTTCTCACTAAAAGTTTAAAACCCGACTATAATAGCCTAAATGACTCCATATGAGATATGGATAGGGAGAGTCCCTAACTTGTCTTTTTATACATTTGGGATCATAAATGTTTATGTTCAGAACCAATTTGTATATTTGTGAGGGTTATCCAAAATTGAACCACTTGGTTTTTACTCCTCCAAAACGAGAACAAAGAGTTTGTGGCTCATAATACTGTCTTTCCAGAAAGATTTTCATTTTCTGGAAGAAAGAGTGGGAGAAATTTTGAACTTATGGAAGTCCAAGACCCACAAACTGAGTATAATGCAAGAAGACGTTCTTTATTGTGGCTCAGTGGTTATAAGGAGATCATTTTGCGATAATATTGCGTTACTTTTCAAAAGTGACGAATCTTAAACCCTAATCAAAGGCTTTTCTATAATATGAACTCTATGTGATGGCATGTCACCATGCAATTCGAATTGATATCCTTGCACACGATGCGATAAGGAAGGAAACACGAGATGTTTTCGAGACTTGATTTAAGGTGAATACTTTGGTTGGTTACCTTGATCTTGTCGTTAAGGTTACATAAGATGTTTAAAATTTGGGCTTGTTATAAAGAGTTTGTGACAACCCAAATGCCTTTATCAATTCGTATGGTCTTAGCAATATAGCCTCTCATGAGGATGAGTTTAGGCAAAAGGATAAAGAAACTTTCTCCTTGAATGTATCTTATGAAGGGAGAAGTTTTGTTGATGTTGTCAATGTTAAGAAGCCTAGCATGCTTGAAAGATCCCTTTTTGTGATTTATATACGTCAAAGAGTTGGAACTTTGGGTTCAATCATGTAGTCTATCAAAACGGTATTACTCGAGTGTCGAGATAACATGATGATACATGGAGTTTAGTGGGAGCTAAAGTGAGTTTCTTAGTCTAAAATATGTGCTTGACATATTATTGACTAGAAATGTAGCTAAGGTGATATTTCTTAGTCTAAAATATGTGTTTGACATATTAGTGACTAGAAATACTGTCGGGTAAATACTTGAGAGTATTATGGCGCATCTTAAATATCCGGATCTAATGAGATAGATCTCCATGGATACTAGCACCTTAGTCAAGAGACTTATGTGATAAGATTTTTGACTCGTTCAAGTTGTTGAATAAATTAATATGATCTTTTTGCTTCCGCTGCAGGATCTATTAAATATGCTAAAAGCTGCTCTCGTCGGGACTTATTATATTGAGAATATGAGAAGTCATTACCAATAATTTCCTAGTGAGTGTCACTAGATAATTATCAAGAGCAACCTTGAGTACTTGAGAAGCACTGAGGATTTAATCTTGTAGTTTGGAGGAATTTGTAAATTTTGTGTAAAAGGATTACACGGAAACATTCCTATGCTTATAAGATGTTATGGGCCTCGTTAAGGAATGATTAGCATGTAAGAGTGCTATGTGCATAAAGAATAATATGTATAAGAAGTTATACATATGTGTATAAGAAGTTATACATGTATAAAGCAAACATGTATGAGGAGTCATACATAAAAGATGTCATATGAAGGATGTGTATGTATAAGTGTTATACGTACAAATCATGAACGAAAGCTAAGTACATTACAACATCCGATGTTGTAAGAGAGATAGTTGATAACCGGAATTTAATGGGACTAGAGTAGTTCTGTTAGCCGAATATCGTATCCCAAAAGACTGTGAAAACAGTGGGAGTGTTTGACTGGCTTTAGAACCAGAGTCTAAAAACTTATTTAGACGTGTACTTAGAAATGTTCTATGTGATGAAAAGATTGCATAGAACAAAAGAAAATAGCAATGGAAATTAGAGTAATGCAACTGTTGCTTATCCTCTAACCAAAGCCGTAGACGTGATGGTTATGTCATCTCAATGTGAATTGAGGAGTATACCTTAATTGCTAAAGATCGTTATGTAAATATTGGATAGAGTATTGATATTTACATAAGTGATGATCGCATTCATTATTAGAGTTTCTTTAAGAACTCAATTATTCAGTTTGACTGAAAACATTGAATACCTTGTTTATCTGAATAAGTTGTGGAGACAATGTTGAACACTATTCAAGTGAACAAGATGAACATTGTATTTTGTCCCTAGTCACTTAATTAGGTGACGTCTTGGAGTGACTAGATTGTAAGTCGATTGATGGTTGTTCAACGCCATGAGGTCATACGTGATGACTAGTCGATTACATAGGCAGAGTGTGTGACACTTTGCCGGACAGTGACCATTTAGAGAGTCCCTAAGTTCTATTATAGACGCCTGGTCATGGCGGGGATCTCTAAGATGTTCTAATGAGTCGATTCTTTTGACTGGAGACTATTATCTGAGCAAGTGCAGTTTTCGAGTGACTTTGGTTTTTGTCCTAGGTCGTGCTGTGAATGGAGGCCAAAAGGGCATTTACTAGGTCATGGTGATCTGTATTGTGCAATAGGATAGATATGGCATACAGGAATTGTCCACCCACGTTGGGTAAACTATATCTCAAGGCCACTCGAGGAGTTAATGACTACAAATGCGTAGCCACGCTCGGAAGTAATCTGTGAGAGAGTTTTTCGGTCAGGTAGTCACACTCCCGATCGAGAAAACCACTCGCGATATGTTCATGTGCAAGTGCGACCTAAAAGACACATTGCATTAAGTGGGAGATTAAAACGGACAAGAGAATTGGTAGCGCACACCTTGTGTCGGACAAGTGGGAGATTGTTGAAGTTCGTGTCCTCCACAATAGTGCGTTTACATAATAAATCTCATTAAAGGAATATCATCAGATATTTAATTATTTGATCCTCGTCAGTTGATTAACGTAAATCGATAACGGTTGGCTGACTAGAGTTTGACGTTATTGTCGTGAGACGGCGGTGATCAACTGACCCCTTTCGGTCACACCTATAGGAACGAACCCCAATTGACAACTAATTAATTGTATGAGATACAATTTATTTAGTCCCCTTATTTATAGACTAAAAGGTTAGTCAATTATTTTTAGAGAGATTTCGAGTTGCGAACTCGAGGCACGACAGTTATTATTTAATTATGCGATAATTGAATAATAAATTTTGGGAGACGGGTTTTAGTTAATTAATTGTTAATTCGCTAAAATTGTACTAATTGATTAATGTGATTAATATTAGTACGTAAATAATATGTGTAGCGGTACATGTATATTTATGGAGTGGTTTGAACTAATTAATTATGGAAGTATTTAAACATGAAACGATGTTTAAAATAAAATTACACGTATTTGTGCGACAAATATAAGAACTAATATGGACCCGTAAATGGGCAAGTGGACCGTGTAAATGAAGTTAGTGGATGATTATAATCATTTCACTTTTACTTGTTTTTCTTCCATAAGTTGTCATAACATCTTTGTGCATGTGACAAAAGATTGGACAATATTAAAACAAATTGACTCCTTCACTCCATCAATTCCACCCGCCACTTCCTCCATAATAAGACCAAATTGTTGTTCATTTTCTACACTTCACTTGTACATTTTTGCATGTGATATCTTTCTTGGTCTTCCTCTCTCTAAAATTAATATACATCTTTACTAAGAAGTTAGTAATCAAAATTTATTACTAAGAGTGTTAGTAATATTACAAATATTATCAAGGGAATAATTTTAACAAGTTTCTAGTAAAATACTTGTTAGATTTTTGGGTTGAGTTCTTGGGTGCATCTTGAAGGAGATCTTCTCTTTGAAGATTTGTTAGGAGGATCATCCTTTTGTTATAAGCTCAAGAACAATCAAGCTAGGAGATCTTGATTGTGCCCAAATACTACCATAAAAATCTATGTAAGGAAATTGTTTTTCCTTAACTTTCATTTTTATGCTTTTATATTTGCATGCATGTTACATAGATCACTAAAATGATAAATTATGAGATAATTTAATTTTTATTAGAGAGTCTAATATGGATCTATGATCTTTCAACACCAAGGACAAAAATGCTGGCAAGCTAGCTCCTATATGGGAAGGACCTTACCTGATTGATTAAATAGTAGGACAGGGAGCCTATAGACTACAAACCCTGGACGGAGAATTGATCCCCAGATCTTGGAACATTTCCCACCTAAAGTTATTCCATGTTTAAACCCAAATATCTTATGATCCAAATCAGGTAAGACCATTAACTTTGTATCTTGCCTGACTAAGTCTTATATGGAAAACCCCTGAATAAAATCATTTGACCTTAACATGCTGTATTTTTCTGCTACCTGCTATCTTGCCTGAATATCTGCCTACTTTATTTCAATACAAATTCTATCATGTCTGCCTATTTTATTCTTACTATGTTGAATCCTGAAAACTTTTTTTACGCCTTTTTTCCATAAACTGTATATTACACACAGGCTTAAACAAATGTTCAGGATTGAGGGTCACTCTACCCAGCCTGAACAAAGCATCTCAAAAATGCTTCACAAAACTTAGCACCTGCCTGCCTGACCGAAAAAAACTAAGCTCAGTACAAAAATAAAAAAGACAAGTACAATGGTGGAAAAGACCAGACCACTTGTCTAAAAGCCCTCCAGACAGGCTGAGGGCCATAAACCTTCCCGACTGGCAACCACCCCTCTTACTAAAAAGCCTTCCTGACAGGCAAAAAAACCATGATTTCCTAAAAAGGATCGAGAGCCATAAGCCCTCCTGACTGGCAACCAACCCTCTTACTAAAAAGCCCTCCTGACAGGCAAAAAAGCCATGATTTCCTAAAAAGGATCGAGGGCATAAGCCCTCATGACAGGCATCTTTCTAACAAAATACTTCGAAATGCATTATTAAAGGTACCAATTACTCAAACCAAGATATTCAAAGGAACCAGAAAAACGTCTTCAAATTGCATCAAGACAAAAAATATTGCCTAGTGAACATCCCTCCTGGGTAGGATAAAACACTAGCAATATTTAAAAATTGTTTATCCAGGGAACATCCCCTCCTGGATGGACGAAAACAAAAACAACTACCCTAAAAACCAAAGTCACCTAGCCTGCCTTGGAAGCAGTAGCAGAGCTAATTCCTTCATCAACAGGCTCCTCCTCCTCATCATCATCCTCTCCATCAGCAGCTTCACCGCTCTTTTCCTTGGACGGGGAAGAATCTACCTCGTCGTCAGCATGCAACTTGTAAAGGTCAGGATAAGTGGCATTGAGATCAGCCATCTCCTGATCAGGATTCCAGTAAGGCCTGACTTCAATAGGCTCCTTCATGGCATCTACACGACCCTTACCAAAGAAGTAAAGAGCAGCATCCTTGTATCTACCCTGCAGCAAGTCCCTCTCAGCAGCCAACTCCTCATTCACCTTCAGCTGCTCCTGCATAGCCTGCTTCTCAGCCTTTAACTCTTCCCGGACCGTGTCAAACTTGGCCTGGAGAGATTTCAGGGCATTTTGAGCAGAACCCAGCTTTGATGTCTCCATCACCAACTGTGCCTTCTCTGCCTCATTATCTTCCTTCAAAGTTTGATTTTTCGATTTTGCCACTTCCAAATCTATTTTCAGGGTGGCAACATCCTTCTTCAGGCATTGCACCTCCCAGTCTAAAGTATCCTTAACACCATTTGCAGATTCCAAATGACAGGCGCCCCTTAACATATCATTCACATTCTGCAAAAATATCACCAATCAGGCAAAGAAAAACAAAACGCAACCAAAACAAACCTGACAAAAAATTACCTCCTGCAGCAAAGTAACCAGGTTAGCAGCATGATCCCTAGAGCGGTACATAGCAGCCAAAGCACGAGCAGAAGACTCCTCGGCCTGGTACTTATAGAAAGGATCATCAACCAAGAAAGAATGGGCCTGGATCTGTTCCTTGGCAAACTTGGCCTCATCAAGCCTGGCCCTGACTCCCCTGTTCTCATCAACCCCCTCTGAAGTCTCATCAGGCCTCTTCCTCTTTTCAGCACGGCCAGGCTCATCGACCAAAACCTTTAGAGGAGATACCAACTGAGTTTGTTGGGCAGGCGCTTGAACCTGCAACGTACTATCACTCCCTGTAGCCTCGCTACTCAGTGATTTTTCCCCTGTAATCTGAGAGACACATACCTTCACCAAGGACAAACCAAAGCTAGCAATTCTAGCAGAAGCCCTGGTAGCTACACGACGAAATTCTATTAGTAATACTAACATGTTTTCAAATAAGAAAAATTCACAAAGCTAAGACAATGAAACTTATTGCTTGACAAAGAAGCCCCTGAAGCTTTAGCACCCTTAACAGCTTTATAGGTGCTCAACTTGGCTTTCTTGAAGCGAGGCATAGGTGATTGCCCCAGACAGGCAGGCCATGTTCTCTCCTCCTCAGGCAACGCCATAAAAGCAACAATCCGGTCAGCCGATCCCTCAGCATAAGGATTATTAGCCCAATCAGCCACTACAAGGACAAATCAAGTAAGCCTATTTTTAACAAATCAAAACAAATTATCCTTAACCAAAATTGAGTGCATGAAGAAGAAATTACCTCCCTTGACAGCAGGATAATAAGATAATCCAGATCAGGGGCAATGGAATCAGCCCTGATGAACATATAAGTCTGCGCCCATCCTTTATCATCACCTGAATAAAAATCGGTGAACAGATCAGCCATCTTCGACCTGACTCGAAGATTAAAACGACCGACAGAGTTGCTCTTCAGATGATAGACATTCTTAAAATCATCAAGAGTGATGACCAGTTTGTGCTTAGCACACAATTGTTCAACAGAGTGAACGATCTTCCAAACCATTGGCATGAGTTTGAAAGGAGGAACCCTGACAGCCCTGATAACCTCAGCCATAAATGGAGAAAGTGGAAGCTGGCAACCTCCCTTTAATGCCCACTCAAAAATACAGAACCAGCCAGGACTACACCAATTAGCCCTGACTGGACTACTTTCAGGAATCCAAACTTCAGCCTCAGTAGGAAGAAGACCCTTGCCCTTCAAATAATGCTCGAAAGCAGGCTTCAACTAATTAGCCTTAGGAAAGGAGGCAGACAAAGCCCTCACAGGGGCATAAGTAACTCCCATGTGCGTCATAGACAATTTCTGGAGGAGCAGGAACCTCCATAACCTCATCCTATGGGATGATTTCAGAAACATCAATAACTAAAGAGGTTTTCTCAACCTCAGCAGCAGCCTTGGATGCAGCTGTCTTTTTTTTCCCCCCAGCCATTTTTCAGATTTAAATTTGAAGAGTGATTTTTTTAGAAGAGACAAAATTGCAAAGAGAATTTTAGAGAAAGAAAGAAAAGTTTGAGGAATGGAAATATGAAGGCAAAGATGAACGGAGCAAGGTATTTATAGCCACAAAAATAAACGGGAAATGCAAGTGGACAAACCTAATCATGATTCTCCTAGGGTTTGATGAACCTACCTCATTTATGGTAAACTAGCCGTTATAGAAGTTGAAGCAAACACAAACTCTTTCCGGTAAAAAATCTTATACACCTTTTTGCCTGGCCCGAATTTTTATCTCCTTATTTCTGGCCAGATCCATTGGGAATAAGAAGATAAGGGGCAATTATTTGGCCCAGAATTACCCTGCCTCATCAGATATAAGTCAGGCGACACTCAAGGCCAAGCCTGGACTAAAATCATCTATGGCAAGACAATTGGGACACCTGCTCAGGCATCAATCATGAGGGAAAGACAGGACATGCACCTAATAGGCCTGGCCTGAAAAGATACCACATCAGGGATAAAGGCAGCATAACTGAAGCAAGTCAGGCAACAAGGGAAGCGTGGTCAGGCTGTAGAAGAAGAGTTCCTATAAATAAGGAAGACCCATTCAACATTCAAACAAGAACATAGAAGAATTGACCAAGCAAGGCTAACGGTTGGAATTTAGCAACAGTCTATTAACCACTTCCGAGTAAATAGGGCACGAGTCCTATTTACCAGGAAACCCTAAACTGATCTTGAATGGACCATTGGCAAGCCACTATAAAAAGGAGAGAAGAAGGAAAGAAGAAACACATTGACACAATTACTTACTCGTACTCTACTCTAATATTTACCCAACAAACGGTCTTAGCATTATTATTGAGCAGCCTTGTTAATTATTTTGCTTGACATACACATTCCCTGTCAGGCTATCTAAAGTCATAGTGATAATCCATCCTGCCTTGGTGCCCGTGGTTTTTTGCCTTATTCCCAAGGTTTTTCCACGTATAAATCTTTGTGTCATACTTTTCCATTTATTTTCCTATTTGTTCAATTATATTCGTCAGGCGATTAAAATTGAGTTAGATCACCCTGCAAAATCTTCCCTGGAAGGACATTTTCTTCGTACAAATTCCTGCTAAAACAGCAACGGACCTAGTGGGCCCAGAACACTCATCTGCAATCAGGACAAAACATAAATACGTCAGCCGAAATTTTGGCATTACGACGGCACAAAATGGACAAATCCAAAAAAAAAAAAAGCAAACCACCTGCAAATGCAAAACAGAACAAGGGTAAACCCGCCCAAACCCATCCAACAAAAACACTTCACAAAAATCGCACAAGAAAAACGACTCGCCCTTCTTTTCAAGCAGAAGACGAGTCAAAACAACAAAAATTTCAAAAACCACCCAACACCTCAAAGCCCACACAAGACCAACAAAATAAGCGATAAAAATTCCCGACACAACTGGGTATTTTTCACAGCTCAAAAAAGGCAATGTTACGCCGATCCGGGCACAATTAGGTCAAAAATTTAAAACACGGCGACGACAAAACAACGTGACTTAGTCACGTCTTACAGTGACCTAAACTACCGTTAAGGTCCATTTCAAGACAAACCGGCTCAATTTGAGCCCAGACAGACGCTTATTTCGCCAGCATAAGACCGTCTCACAAAGGCAAAAAATTCAAATTTTGCCCACAACGCCCAACAAAGGTCCAATATGGCAAAGACGGTCTTCCCCGACTACAATGAAACCTAGTGGGGAACACAACTCAAGCAAACAAACACGACATTGTGAAATAAGACGGTTTTCTGTCTCATTCACGTTTTTCGAGCCTAGGGAGCGGGAACGGGGCCAAAATGCAAACTAAAAGAACCCCTATACTCCTAAACAGGTTTCTAACCTAATGCAATCATCAATTTCACTCGAAAATGGGCTAAACAAAAACGCCCAAATCGATTTTCGAGGGATTAGGGTTTCGCCCTAATTCAATTTACAAAAAGACAAACAAATTCAAATGGATTCGAAAGGATTTACATACCTAGAGATGACATAAAGGCAATGGCACGAAATCAAGCAAGCAGCAAAGTCGAAAAATGGCGATTTTTCGTGGTTTTTTGTGGTTTTGTGTCGAAGAAGACGAAGACTATGGGGTGCTTGGCCACCTCGCTTCTTTTTACAGAAAAAAGGGGAGCCCCATTCCCTCTGATGTGACCATAATTGGCGCATATTTTGCCCCCGAATTAGCCTTGTTTCCATGCTTTTTAGTGCTTATTTGGGTCATTTCTTATCTTTAGTTCTTTGTTTTGCATATTCTTTGAGATTTTGATCCCTTGGTAGGAAAGGAGTAAGAATCTTGCATTTTCATGGCAAAACGAGACTAAATTGATCGAATTCAATGACCAAGCATCAAGGAGGGACAAGATTAGAAGGCCTTTGTACATATCATAGTAGAAGAGCAATGTTGAGAAAAGATCCTTGAGTCCCCAAGGAAATCCCCAAGGAATTTATGAAGAAAAGGGAAGAAAAGAAGAAGATTTGTTGTCGATCGACAATCCGAGCGGATTGTCACCAATCCGTCCGTCCCAGCAAAGAAGACAATCCGAGCGGCTTTGCCACAATCCGCGCGGATTCCCCCTCCACAATCCGCCCGGATTCCCCTGAATCCGCTCGGATTCCAACGCCAGAATCCGCCCGTCCCGACCCTATTCCGCCCGGATTCTAGCACAGCACGGATTGTCTTCTCCAAGCTACGAAGAAAGAAGCCCTTCTCTCAGAAAATACCGGCTCCTCCTTGCTCATATTAAAAAGTGTAATTACTAGTTTAGCCCTTAGTTAACCCTAGTGCATCCTCCCTAATTTCCACTATAAATACCCCATTAGTCTAATTAGAGGAGCATGTTCATCTTATCAATAATTAGTGTAGTTAATATCAATCAAATCTCTCTTTAATATTGTAATCAAGTATTAATCAAGTTTTAATCCAAGTTTTAGTTCTTTAATCTCTCTTTTGTTCATCCTTTATTTTGGGTAATTGAAGATTATTTTGGGTTATTGTTGGGAGATTGACAACCTCTCAATCAAGCATTCAAGTACTTCTTTTATCTTTGCTTTATTATTGGAATCATTAGTAGGTATAATCTTTTAATCCCTTTTTAATTATTGTTAATTACTTTCATTTATTCATCATGTTTCATATTGTTGGTATGATTGACAACCTTGCTAGCATGATCAACATGATAATGAGTGAGTAGTCTCTTAGCTAGGGTTAATGGGTGATTAGGGGAAACCAACATGGGGAATGATTCATGCTTAAATTAATATGCTTTCATGTTTTATTTGCTTGCTTGTTTTGATCTCAACTCATGCACATGTTATATTTGATGAAATGCTAAGCCTATGAATCCTTGCATTTACTATCATCTTCTATCTTTTCAATGAGACTTGTAAGACATAACCCAACTCGAGTCTCATTAGACCATGCATGTTGTTGAGTAGGGAAGATTAAGTCGACTTGTAGGTGTTGTACAATCTAATCGATTCGGCTCCGGGACCCAAACTTTCCTAGGATTGTAAGATATAACCCAACTCAATCCATCACAACAATAATTGCTTGCTTATAATTTGAGAACATGTTTGTATGATCATATCCCATGATTCCCCTATGATCTCATGACACCCTAGTGCCTTTAATCAATTGTTTACACCCCTTTAATTCATCTTGCTTGTTTATTTTCATTGCTATTTTAGTTTAGTAACCTTCTACATCAACCCAATTTGTGACACCCCTTAGACACCACTAGTTACAATAGAAATCTCATTTCAACTCCCGTCCCTTGGGATCCGACCTTTACTTACCTCTTTACTAATTGTAGAGTTGTTTGTGGAGCTATAAATTGTGTTTTGATTCGACCGTGACCAACGACCACATCTTAATTTGTGAATACTTAACGGGATCGCATCAAAAATGGCGCCGTTGCCAGGGACGGTGTTTGTTTGATTTAGATTTCTTTTTATTGTCATTAGTTGTGTCTTTCTTCGCCTTGAGGAAGTAAAACTCCTCAAGGTTTGTTCTAATTGTTTTCGAGTTGTTTGATATTTTGCATGTCTAGAAGGTTACAAAGTGATTTGTTACCTTTTGACCGTGAAATCGAAAGAACCTTGACGAACAGTAGGAGAGTTGTTAGGAGGAATTTACGAGGTATTAGTGAAGTTGTCCAACCCACTAGTGAGTTTGTCAATCCTTTCGCAATAGAAGGAGAAGAAAACCCATTACACAATACCCCACAAAATCCACCTACAATGCCAAAATTCTCGTCACACTCCGTACCCACCGAGGAGAATCTACCAAATGGTACTCCTACACCGCAACATCTCACCGGAAATTTTATTGCCAAGTCCGCCTTCATCCAATTAGTTGAGAGGAGCCAATTCGGGGGGATGCCTAGTGAGGACCCTCATTCTCATATGGAAACCTTTTGCGACTATTGTGATGCTATCTCTCAAACGGGCGTGACTCAAGACCAAATTAGATGGGTCTTATTTCCTTTTTCCTTAATCGGCACCGCGAAGCAATGGTTGAAGGGCCTTGATAAGGCCACCCTTGGAATAGATTCTTGGAAGAAGTTGGCTCTAGCTTTCTACAAAAAATTCTACCCACCGGAAAAGACTAACATGCTAAGAGCTCAAATTACGGGTTTTAAGCAAAGGGATGAAGAGTCTTTGTATGAAGCTTGGGAGCGGTTCAAGGGAATTTGTCGCTCATGTCCTCACCATGGACTTAGCGAATGGTTTTTGGTGCAACAATTTTGGAATGGTTTATATGAAGATTCTAGGAACATTCTCAATATGGGATCAAATGGAATGTTCACCGAAGTTGATGACAATCAAACATGGAACAAGATTGAGGAAATGGCGGTCCATAACTCACAATATAGTAGGCCTCGCAAGGCTACTAGAGGAGGAAAGCATGAAGTGGACTCTGTTACTCAATTGGGTGCTCAACTTAGTGCTCACATTGACACAATCAACTTGAAGTTTGAACAAGCTATGGCTAGACTTGAGGAAAACTCAAAATCATCGAAGCATCATGTTAATGCCATGACGGCATCCTCATCAATCCCAAGTGGGATATGTGAGAATTGTGGAACTTTGGGACATGACCAAGGTGAATGTAGGGGGACAAATGAACAAGTGAATGCTTTCCAAGCATACAAGAGTGGTACCCCTTATTCCAACTTTTACAATGAAAACACCAAATTCCATCCAAATCTCTCATACAAAAGCCAAAATGTTCAAAACCCTCAAACAACATACACTCCACCACCCATGAGAAACCAAAATCAAAGACCCTTTTACAATCAAAACCAAGGTTACCAAAATTAAAATCCATACAATCACCAAAATGACCAAGGTTTTGATGTCCAAAAAGCGGTCCTCCAAATGCAAAAGAATCAACAAGAATTTTTCACTCAAATGCAAAAAGATAGCCAAGCAAAGGAAACCACCATCAACAACATTCTAGCTCACACCAAGATGTTGGAAACACAATTGACTCAACTAGCATCTTCAAGCTCACAAAGACAAAAGGGGCAATTACCACCTCAAAGTAATCCCCCTAGACATGAAACGGTTAGTGCCATTCACTTGAGAAGTGGTACAAGGTATGAAGCACCGAAGAAGCAAGTTGAGGATGAAGTTGTGGAAGCTAGTGAAAAGGAAGAAAGTGTGCAAAACTCCAAAGATGGAGAATCATCAAAAGAAGAAAGTTCAAAGAAAAATGAAGACAAGGCCAAGGAGAAGGAGCCCATTGTGATTAGACTTCCTTTTCCAAGTCGTCAAGACAAGCCCAAATTTGATGATCAACTTGGAAAGTTCATGGAAATTGTGAAGAATTTAGAAGTCTCAATTCCTTTCACGGAATTAATCAATCACGTTCCGGCCTATGCGAAATACATGAAAGATATCCTCACAAAGAAGAAGTCGATCCGGAAGCTTGAGACTATCGCCTTCACTAAGGTGAGTAGTGCAATACTTCAAGGGAGTTCACCTCCAAAGTTAAAGGATCCGGGAAGCTTCTCAATACCGTGTACCATTGGCGACACAACGATCAACAAAGCCTTATGTGATCTAGGGGCTAGTGTGAGTGTCATGCCGTACTCGGTAAGTAAAAGGTTGGGGATGGGAGAGCTTAAATGCACCAACATCACACTCCAAATGGCCGATAGATCGACGAAGACACCATTAGGGATATGGGAAGATGTCCCCGTGCGAATTGGGAAGTTTTTCATCCCGGTGGACTTTGTCATTGTTGATATGGAGGAAGATTCCAAAATTCCAATCATCCTAGGAAGACCTTTCCTACACACCGCCGGTGCGGTAATTGATGTGAAACATGGTGAGCTCACTCTAGAAGTGGGAGATGAAAGCATAACTTTTAATCTTGACAAGACTATGAGAGCTCCTCGTTTGCATGAGCCATGTTTCATGATTGATCATTATAGCCGAAAGGATGAAAGGAAGAAAACGGAACTCCAATGGAAGAAGAAAATTGAAGATGCTCCATTCAAAGAGCAAGTGAATTGTGACAAAGAGAGCTTGCAAAGCTCATCAAAATCAACCAAGGAAGAAGAGGATGGCCTCATTGGCCAAGAGAAGAAATTGGGAGAATTGTCTCCATCTAAGCAAGAGATTTTCAATGATCAACTCAATGAAGTTTGTGGTCTTTGGGACGACGAGTTTGAAGGGATTTTTAATCCCTACATTGGTAATGCCATCGATCAAGACCAACAACAAGGGCCACGGTCTATTGAGAACCTCTACCATGATAATGAACAAGCTTTTGATTACTTCTTCAAGGTGTTGAGCAATATCAACAACACCTTGGACATGCCCCCTTGACATCTCATCAAGAATGAGAGTTTGGTGGAGTCCTCCCTAAACCACCACTTGTAAATATTTCTAACTCCCTAACTTACATTTCAATTCTTGTATTGCATTTTTTGTCATCTTTGGATTTACTTTGATCAAAATAATTGTCATGTTTGAGAGAAGTGAGGGAGGGACTAACGATTTCAATTGATGTGTAGTGCTTTTAACTTAGTGTGGGGATGGCAATTGCCTAGGCTATCCATGCCTTAGTAGTGCCCCCACAATGACGAACACAAGACTTGAAGAAATAATGGAAGAACGGTATGGGAAATGCAATGTGCACGGATGGAACTGAATCCGTGTACACAGGGCCAGAATCCGAGCGGATTCCAGAGAATCCGCCCGTCTTGAAGAATCCGAGCGTATTGCAGAAAAGACGCTCGTCCTGAACTGAGCTAAATTTTGAAAAATTCTTGACTGTGACTGAATCCGGGCGTCCTGTGAAGAATCCGCCCGTCTTGAAGAATCCGTCCGTCTTGTGAGAAAGACGCCCGTCTTTGCGGTGAGGAAAACAAGCAAAATTTTCGGATCAAATCCGTCCGTCTTTAAGCAAATCCGCCCGTCCCGTGTTCAGCAAATCCGAGCGGATTGTCACAAATCCGCCCGTCTTTAGGCGAGTTTTGCAAAGTTCAGAAAGAGCAGAATCCGCACGGATTGGGCAGAATCCGCACGGATTGCCCCTGCAGATTCGAAAATTTCGGTCTCTTTAAAACCCCTCCCACCTTCATTCATTCATTCATTCATTCATAAACATTACCCACAACATCAAAACCCTCATCCTCTCCATCACAAAAACAAAAACCCTCAACAACATTCACCAAAATCAAATCAAACCATCCTTCCAACAACAAATTAATCACTCCTTCCTCAACAAAAATCAAAACCAAGCACAAAATATTCAACCTTTGAGTCGATTTTTGTTTCCATAAAGGCAAAGCCTTTCACCTTCAAATCGATTCTGGCATACTACAAATTGAAGATTTTTCATTCTTTTCTTGGTTAGTTCATCAATGGCAAGGACTAAGGGAGCAACAAAGGCAACAAAGGCACCAAAGGCTAAGGCACTCTCACAAAGGCAAAAGGCTCTTCAAACAAAGAAAGCATTGGCTATGGTGGTAGCAACACCAAACTTGGAAGTGCAACATCAACAACAACCTTCTATGGGAGCAACAACACCTTCCACTCCGGTAATTGATCAACTTTTGCATTATCCGGAGGTAACTTTTATTTCCGATACCCATAGAAATACCTTTGTCAAGTTTGCTATGAAGTCATTACAATCCACCAAATTCATATGTGAAGATACCTTACAAAAATTGGGTGTTCTTGAACAAACAAAAGCCTTTTTCAATGCCATGGGGTTGAAGAAACTGTTTGAAACAAGGGAATTGACATACCCCTCCCTTACCTTGGAATTTTTAAGTTCTTTGAAAGTCACCAAAGTTGAGAATAGGGAGAATATCGAGTTTCGTCTAGCTAATGTTAGTAGACGCATTACCTTTAGGGAATTGGGTGAAATTTTGGGTCTTAGTGATGAACCGAGTTATTTTAAGAGTTATGGAAAGTATGACCCCGAACCTCTTTGGGAGGCAATCTCCGGGAAGAAATTTGAGGATTTTCATGCGAGTCGTGCTCTTTTGGTCCACCATCCGGGCATAAGAGTATGGCACAAGGTCGTGGGTAACACCATAATTGCTAGGAAAGATACCAACCATTTCACAAGACTTGATTTTATTCTCCTTGAATCGGCTTTGAATATCGGAAGAGTGCACACCAAGCCTTACAATTCTTTGAGGCTCTTGGTAGATAGATGGCTCAACATCGATTGTGGGAAGAAGGGCACGACCGTTATTGTCAATGGCGGCCTAGTTACACTCCTAGCCAAGCACTTTGATCCTAACTTCAATAAGGATAACAAGTACAAAGCAAAGGAGGGTGGCCATCTTGTTGATATGCATACTATGATTCACAAGTTCAAGTGGGTTGCCCATAACCCCCTTGACACTAAGTATGGATGGCTCACTAGTGAAGCTAGATCGTTCACCTTGCCTTCAAAGATTTGCCGTCTAAGCGTCCACCGGACCAATTATCTACTTCCCCTTTCCAAAGAAGCCGAGTATATCATTCAACAACAAAAGGGTGATCTTGAAATGCCCTCCTCTTCCATTGTCATACCACCTTACCCCTTTAAGTATGAAGAGTTCAATAGGAAGGAGTTGAAGTTGGGAAAGACTATGTGACTCTTCTCATGCAAGCAATGCACAAGCAAGCCTATGAAGATCGGAAAAATGCCTACTTGGCTCAATATCCACCCCTCCTACATTTAGCTAGGCAAGGACTACTTGATCCATCTTGTCCTTTGCCTAGTTGGGCGGATAGAGAAGTTTTATTTCCGTGTGCATCTAGGGTCGTTATGGGTGACAATGAGGTTGTTGGAAATGATGAAGAAGTTGATGATAATATTGAGGAAGAAGCAAGTGAAGGAGAAAAGGATGGTGAAGATGATGATGAGGAAGATGAGGAAGAAAGTGAAGAAGCAAATGACAAGGAAAGTGGTAATGTGACCACTTCTCATGAGGGAAGTGGTGATGATAGCATGATGGAAGATTAGCAAGCCTTGGAGACTCCTACACTCTCATGGTTTGTCTATTTCTCTCTTTGTATTTTATTTCATTTTGATCATTGTTGGAGTAGTCCTAGCCCCATTAGAGGACTCACACCTCGGTACCATTGAGGTGTTCTCATTCTATTGTTCCCGTTTTCAAAATCCAAAATGACAAATTAGTTTCATGCATAGCATAGTGTGTGCATGAACTATACCCATCCTTGGACATTAGCAATAGTGTCTCACTCGGTTTGGGGAAGTTAATGCATACGCAACGGGAGGTAATCTAAATTATCCTCTCCGTCATAACAAAAACCATGCATCATGTAGTGTAGCTTAGTATAGATTGCATTTAGTATAGAAATCATGCATCATCTTTGCATAATTTCCATCATTTTGGCCATTGAGGACAATGCCCATATTAGTGTGGGAATGGGAATTCTAACATTTGACTCTTATTCAAAAATCCAAAAAATTGAAAAATTTCAAAAATCATAAAAATTTGAAAATTGAAAACCCAAAAACATGTTTATTTCCTTTTGTAGTCTTGTATATATTGTGTTTGTTCTATCCTTGTTCACATTGATTGACTACACCACATCCGAGACATGAGGATATTGAAGACCGCATGGTATGATCTTTCCAATCTCCTTTTTCCTCTTTATGTTAATGACTATGTGGCTTTATTTTGATTGATGCGGTATAACAATGTGAATTTAGGACTTGCATTTAGTTTATATGTCATATTAGTTTATAGAATCACTTGCATTAGGATGTTTATATTAGTTGCATCATGGCATGTAGTTGCATGTTAGAAATGTTTTGAAAAATGCCTATTTAGGAACTTTGACAAGAGCAACTAAGCCATTATAAATACTTGTTCAACTTAAGACTTTGCCTACTAGAATGGTTGTAAAACACCCTAGATAGTGTCATACTAGTGTCTTTTGACCCATGACCCAAAGCCTAGTCAAGGGTTTGCATGTGAGTCACCTATCCAACCCCGTGATGCGATGTGGACTTGGTTAACTTGTCTAGGTGACCTTGTTTGACCTTGTGGTAAGGCAACCCAAAAATATTTTCTATCAATAAGCTTGAAGTGCTCATTTCAAGGAAATTTTGTCATGTGGAAGTAATGTAATGCCAAGGAAACCTCAAATGTTATGAATTGTTGAAAGTTGAGAAATTTAAGTTGTTTTGATGGAGGCGTACCACTTCGATGTGCTTTGGTGTGGGATCCATTGAATTGGGCCCCCATACGGTTGTGAATTCGGCCGCCCAGAGACAGAGTGACTATCACCCCGAAAAGCTATTGTCTAGAGGTTAACCGGTTGCCTAATAAGCGATTGGCGAAAGCAAAGGACACTAGCCCGGAAGGGACAAACCCCATCTTAAATTTTTGAAATGTGAAAGTGAAATGAGGACAATTTAGAATACTAGTCATATCCACCCGTTGTGAATAAAGATTTGAGCATTTCATTCCCAAAAAGCCTTTTGTCAAGCCACTTGGTCGAGCCTGGGACGATCCATGACCTTTACTTTTGTAGAGAATTCGAGACTTGTCATGTCATATGCCACTAGCATCATAGGGATCATCATTCCACCACCATCCGATCGCTCTTGACGAAAGCATTTGGAAATTGAGGACGAAAGTAGTCTAGTTTAACACCATTTGGAGGTGATTTAGTGCCATCCTCTTAGACTTAGTAATTTGTTGAACTAGTATTTGTGAAGGATTACATGCTCTTAAATTTGTTCCACTTTAGTGCCTCCGCCACTTGATGAGGGAGTGGCTATTCTTTTTGTAGATGCATCCATTATGTGTTTTTGTGTGCTTAAAGTTTGGATGTGTCGCCATTTTGGCAAGACCCACCTTGCCTTGCAAGAAGACATCCTACCTCATGGTTGTCTTGTTGTGAGTTGACGGGGCGGAGTGAGACCCGCTAATTGTATCATATCGGCTATATTATTAGGATAGGTTAGTATTGGTCCTAGTCTCTGTCACCTCTTTACTCGGGACGAGCAAAGGTTCGGTTTGGGGATATTTGATGTGACCATAATTGGCGCATATTTAGCCCCCGAATTAGCCTTGTTTCCATGCTTTTTAGTGCTTATTTGGGTCATTTCTTATCTTTAGTTCTTTGTTTTGCATATTCTTTGAGATTTTGATCCCTTGGTAGGAAAGGAGTAAGAATCTTGCATTTTCATGGCAAAACGAGACTAAATTGATCGAATTCAATGACCAAGCATCAAGGAGGGACAAGATTAGAAGGCCTTTGTACATATCATAGTAGAAGAGCAATGTTGAGAAAAGATCCTTGAGTCCCCAAGGAAATCCCCAAGGAATTTATGAAGAAAAGGGAAGAAAAGAAAGAAGATTTGTTGCCGATCGACAATCCGAGCGGATTGTCACCAATCCGTCCGTCCCGCAAAGAAGACAATCCGAGCGGCTTTGCCACAATCCGCTCGGATTCCCCCTCCACAATCCGCCCGGATTCCCCAGAATCCGCTCGGATTCCAACGCTAGAATCCGCCCGTCCCGACCCTATTCCGCCCGGATTCTAGCACAAAGACGGATTGTCTTCTCCAAGCTACGAAGAAAGAAGCCCTTCTCTCGTAAAATACCGGCTCCTCCTTGCTCAACTTAAAAAGTGTAATTACTAGTTTAGCCCTTAGTTAACCCTAATGCATCCTCCCTAATTTCCACTATAAATACCCCATTAGTCTAATTAGAGGAGCATGTTCATCTTATCAATAATTAGTGTAGTTAATATCAATCAAATCTCTCTTTAATATTGTAATCAAGTATTAATCAAGTTTTAATCCAAGTTTTAGTTCTTTAATCTCTCTTTTGTTCATCCTTTATTTTGGGTAATTGAAGATTATTTTGGGTTATTGTTGGGAGATTGACAACCTCTCAATCAAGCATTCAAGTACTTCTTTTATCTTTGCTTTATTATTGGAATCATTAGTAGGTATAATCTCTTAATCCCTTTTTAATTATTGTTAATTACTTTCATTTATTCATCATGTTTCATATTGTTGGTATGATTGACAACCTTGCTAGCATGATCAACATGATAATGAGTGAGTAGTCTCTTAGCTAGGGTTAATGGGTGATTAGGGAAACCAACATGGGGAATGATTCATGCTTAAATTAATATGCTTTCATGTTTTATTTGCTTGCTTGTTTTGATCTCAACTCATGCACATGTTATATTTGATGAAATGCTAAGCCTATGAATCCTTGCATTTACTATCATCTTCTATCTTTTCAATGAGACTTGTAAGACATAACCCAACTCGAGTCTCATTAGACCATGCATGTTGTTGAGTAGGGAAGATTAAGTCGACTTGTAGGTGTTGTACAATCTAATCGATTCGGCTCCGGGACCCAAACTTTCCTAGGATTGTAAGATATAACCCAACTCAATCCATCACAACAATAATTGCTTGCTTATAATTTGAGAACATGTTTGTATGATCATATCCCATGATTCCCCTATGATCCCATGACACCCTAGTGCCTTTAATCAATTGTTTACACCCCTTTAATTCATCTTGCTTGTTTATTTTTATTGCTATTTTAGTTTAGTAACCTTCTACATCAACCCAATTTGTGACACCCCTTAGACACCACTAGTTACAATAGAAATCTCATTTCAACTCCCGTCCCTTGGGATCCGACCTTTACTTACCTCTTTACTAATTGTAAAGTTGTTTGTGGAGCTATAAATTGTGTTTTGATTCGACCGTGACCAACGACCACATCTTAATTTGTGAATACTTAGCGGGATCGCATCACCCTCGCAGGAAGGCTCGCGCCTCAATTGAAAACCGTCATTTTTCAAATACAAAACATAAAATAGTGAAATTCAAATTCGCTATTTTCACAATTTTCAACGACGGAATTAAAAACCGTCATTCAAATACAAAACACAAAATAGTGAAATTCAAATTCCCTATTTCACAAATTTCAAACAAACGACATTAAAAAACCGTCGTTTTCAAATCACAAAAGACGAAATAGTGAAATTCAAATTCGGTATTTCCACAAATTTCAAAATTCAAAAAACGGCATTAAAAACCGTCACACCTTCGAACAAGATGGTGAAATTAAAATTCACTACTCTTCACAAATTTCAAATCACGAGAAGACGGAACAAAAACCGTTATCTCCCTAAACAAACATGGGGTGGCGAAATTCACATCCGCTATTTCAACAGATTTAAACAAACGGCAATAAAAGTCGTTAACTCTCTTCAAAATTCGAAATCACCGCCGACCAAGTGAGTCGAGCTCACAAGCCTATTCCTTTCCGGCACCAAAAACATCCAATTTAAACACCGAAATTCCCCAGCAGGATATCGAAGACCTCCTCACGGAGCCCACTAACTCAAAAACTCCTAGAAATAATCCTGTCTAACACGACTATTTCCCATAGTCGATCATTCGACCGTCAACATGGCTGGCGAGCCTCAAAACGCATCACATTCAAACACGATTGGCGAGCCTCAAAACGCACATTCAACAAGGCTGGCGAGCCTCAAAACGCACATTTAACACGGCTGGCGAGCCTCAAAACGCACATTCAACATGGCTGGCGAGCCTCAAAATGCACATTCAACATGGCTGGCGAGCCTCAAAACACATCTCATTCAAACACGACTGGCGAGCCTTAAAACGCATATTCAACATGGCTGGCGAGCCTCAAAATGCACATTCAACATGACTGGCGAGCCTCAAAATGTATCACATAACATTCAAACACGGTTGGCGAGACTCAAAACGCACATTCAACACGGTTGGCGAGCCTAAAAACGCACCATCTTCAACACGGTTGGCGAGCCTCAAAACGCACCATTTACGCGGCTGGCGAGCCCCGTCATATCCGCAACACGGTTGGTGAGCCTTTGTGTGCAAACAACGAACCATTCAAGGATATCTCGAAGATGCCTCAGGTATGGCTGTTGCCTATGGCTGGCGAGCCTTCGTACGTAGTCTAACGGACTTTAAACGACCCGCACGGACAGTCGACAGACTCTAAACTGTTCCCGACGACAGGTCTTTGGCCTGTATCCTCGAGTCGCCTTTGCGTCGCCCTCCCCGACGGCAGGTCCTTGGCCCGAACCCTTTCGAGCCGCCTCTATGTCGCTTCGGTCTCCAGGTTGTAATATTTGATTAACCTATGGGATATACTTTAACTTTCGCCCTGTCCAAGCCTCAGTGAAAGTGGGGGCTCTGTAGATACCCAATATCTGTCGATTCTCCAACAAACATAATGTGGCTCTTAATTGCGCACATTTAGTCCCCTAATTGAGCCTATTTTGCATACTAATATAGCATTTCACGGCCATTTAATCCGTCAAATCCATTCTATTTTGCTTTCCTAGTGCGTTTTATATGTCTTATAGGAAAGGAGATAATGAGGCGGAATTCCCATCTCTAGCGCATATTCGGAAGCTTGTTGACGATCTTGAATCCACTAGTATGAAGAGGAGGCAAGAATGATGACCAAGGATGTAGGAATAAAGATTATATAGAAGCATCATAGGCTTAAAAGCAAGAAAAAGGGAAACAGCAGCTCAACCCGCGCGGGTCAAGCTCAAGTAGAGCGAGATACAGCTCAACCCGCTCGGGACAATATCAACCCGCTCGGGTTGAGGCTCAGGTTGCGCGTTTTTCACTCGGGACAAGTGGATTGTTTAACAGAATACTTTTCCTTGTTACGTGATCCACGCATGTCCCTCGGGAGTTGCAATTCTCTACTCAACACTTAGCATTGTTATTTACTAATCTACCCTTGCTTAACCTAATGATGTACCACTATATATACTCCATTTGTAATAATCAAGGGATTACGTTCTCTTAGATTAGATCAAGCGTTCTTAGATTAGATTAGGAGTTGATTAGAATAGATTAATCTCAATCATTCCACATTAATCTTTCCTTAATTATTGTTCAAGCTTTATTATTGGGTAATTGAAGATTATTGGGTTATTATTGGAGAATTGACAACTCTTCATCAATCAATCAAGTTTTCTTCTATTATTCTTTCCTTTCCAATTATTCACCTTAAGTTTGGTATAATCTCTTTACTCTTTATTCTTTATTGTTTATTTCCTCACTCTCTTATCATGTTTATACTTGTTTTTATGATTGACACCATTGATAACATGTTTTTCATGATAATAAGTGAGTAGTTACTTAACTAGGATTAGTGGGGGATTAGGGGAGTTAATCATGGGATAGATTTATGCCTAATGAGTTCATATGAATGAATGCTTATTGTTCTTCAACTTATGCACATGTTACGTTTAATGAAATGCTAGACTTTGAAACCTTGCATTTTTTTACCATCTCTTATCTTTTCAATGAGGCTTGTAAGACATAAACCAACTAAAGCCTCATTAGACTATGCATAGAGTTGAATAGGGAAGACCCAAGTCGACTTGTAGGTGTTGTAAAGTCTTAACCGACTCGGCTCCGAGACGTAAGTTTTCCTAGGGATTGGTTTATCATGCATGTAGTTTAATAGGAAGAATTAAGTCGACTTGTAGGTGTTGTAAAGTCACAAATGTCTCGGCTCTGGGACCCAAATCTTCTTATGAACTATATGACATGAACTAACTTAAATCCAACAATAATAAATTGCTTGCATCTATATAACTCATTTATGCTATCTTACCATGATTCCCCTATGATCCCATGACATCCTAATATCCTATATTATTTGTTTACATCTTCATTTGCTTTATTGCTTGTTTTACTTCCATTGCTTTTATTAGTTTAGAATCAATCAATTCCCATTTCAATTGTGACAACCCCAAGCACAACTACAATTAGATTGAACAATTTGAGTACCCCCGTCCTGTGGATCGACCCGACTTTCTTGCTATGCTAGTAGTTGGGTATAAATGTGTTTGATGGCGAACAACGACCCGCTCTACATCAAAATGGCGCCGTTGCCGGGGACGGTGTTGTGTATTTGAATCGTTCTTTTGTCTATTTTTAGTTGTGCTTCTTCTTGAGGGATTTTGGTTCCTTGAGAATTTTAATTCTTGTACTTGCATTATTTCATATGTTTAACATGTCTACATTCACTTTTTGGCAATATGAAAATGAGTCTTTTGATAAGTATATTGCAAGATTTGAAGATTATATGACTCATGCTTGGCATCATGGTTTTACTCTTTCAAATTATGAAGCATGTTGTGTTGTTTATAATGGCATGAACCTTGAAACCCGCAACTTGGCATTTCACCTAAGTGGTGGTAGGATATGTGAGATGAGTTGTGAGGAATTTTGGGAATTTGTTGAGTTCATGACCACCCATTGTCTTAAGCAAATTGTACATGACATCTTTGAGAGTTCCAAGGAAGGTATATAAGCGATAAAAACCAGATTTCAAAAATTCATTAAGGAAAACTATGATGAAAATGAGATTTGTGAGAATGAGACACCTTCCTATAACCTTGAGCCAACCTACTATGTTCTCAAATTTGCCCCTCCTTGGGAAGATGGTGTGATAGATGAAGAGAGTGACGATGAGGAGGAATACATTCTTGATTGTGAAACCAATGCTTGGATATCGTCATCCTACTCTTCTTGTGTAACAATGAACCCAACTTCCATGGAATTTGATGTTAATGGTCAAAGTGAGAGTGAGATGGATGTGAGCTTGAGTGAAAACTCACCCTTTAAGGATGACATTTTAGAGGGAGACAATTGTGTTGAGTTTGGTGAGCCTTGTTATGACAACCCATTTGATAATGGTCCTTGTTGGGATGAGGAATATGAGGACATTTGGGAACCCCAAATAGACACCCTTGAAATCACCCTAGATGTTAATGAGAGTACTTGTATTGAATATGGTGATTTTGACTATTTGGAGAACGAGTTGAGTGAATTGCCGACCAACTACCCATTTCATGTCCCTTCCATCCATTACATCTCTTATAACTTTTGTCATAGTATTCTTGACATGCTTGTTCGGTCTTTTACTTGGGCACTTTTCAATTGCATAATCTTGTGTTGCTATCCATGTCTATTCATGTCCCACTCCCAAGAATTTGACCGACTTCTACGTGCTTTGAGTGCTAGTGATAATTTTCTATGAAATTGTTTATTGACAATATTTGGTTTGATGGAGTTCCTCAATAACCATTAACTTGTATATATGCATTTAGTGTAGATTGGCATTCATTTAATAAATTTCATGAGAGATGAAAGGGAGAGATCTCAAATTTTGATTGAGCTTTTTGAAGGAAATTAATGAAAATGAGAAGATGGAAAATGTAAAGAAATGAAGAAAATGGAGATTTTGGGCTTGTACACATCTTTTCTATCATCAAAAAGGTGTTGGGTCAAAATTGCTTGAAATCCGTGCGTCCCGAGCCCAACCCGTGCGTATTGAAGGCCAAGAAAAGAAAGAAACTTCCCTGCCCAAGGATCTGCGCAATTTTCTGAGAAAACAAGCATTCCAGACTTCAACCCGCGCGGGTCCAATTTAACCCGAGCGGACAACAGCTAACTCGAGCGGATCCATTTCAACCCGAGCGTGTTCAGCCTAAAGTTGCAAAAATTGTTCAGAATCCGGGCAGATCGTCACCAACCCGCCCGTGTTGAGTTGTAAACTCGTTTATTCCTTCATTTTAGTTCGTGAATGTTACTCTACACTCCTAATCTCACCTACCACCTTCATCTCCTATCATGATTGTAAGAACCCTTTCTTTCCTTATCTCTCAAGTATAGTTGCATTTATGTAGTTACCTCATGATTAAACCCCTTTCTTCCTACATTAGCAATAGTGTTTAAAATCGGTTTGAGGAGGTTAAACCATGAAGCGACATACATATATCATATAGTTTAGGCTTGCATTTGTATTATATTTTATATTGCATTTACATTAGTTAGTTCATATAATATAATTTGCATTGTAATATATCTCACATGATTCATATAGTTAGTTGCATATAGCCTAGAATCCATGCATAGTCACTAATGACCAAACCTATTCATTTCTACACTAGAAATAGTGTTTAAATCGGTTTGGGGAGGTTTGATCATAGGTGACCATAGTTTAATAGAGAACATGCATCACTTAGTGTAGTTTAGATTGCATTCATTTCTTATATATGTCATATAAAATTGCATTTAGTTAGAGTATGCATTCATTCATATCATATCATTGCATTTGTACTTCAGTTTTCAAAAAAAAAAAAAAATATGTATTTCCTTTTCATTCCTACTCCTACATGTACATTGAGGACAATGTCCAAAATAAAGTGGGGGATGGAAATTTATATTCCAAAATACAAAAAAAATTGAAAATTTTCGAAAAATCTCAAAAATATGTTCTTTAATTTCATAAAAACAAAATCCATAAAAATGTCAAAAATTTCAAAAACCAAAAACATGTTCTTTCCTTTGTAGTGTAGAATTGTATATATTTGTTTGTTTGTTTGTCACTCTTATCACATTGGGTCGACTACGCCACATTTGAGGCATGAAAGAAATAGAAGACCGCATGGTATGATCTTTCTAAATCTCCTTCCTCCTTTTTATATGTTAATGACAATGTTGCTATATTTTGATTGATGTGGTATAAACCAATGTATAGCTAAGAGTTTGCATCTATATGGCATACTAGTTGATAGAAGCATATGCATTAGAGTTGTATATATGTTAGTTGCATCATGGCATGTAGTTGCATGGTTAGAAAATTTTGTGAAAATGCCTATTTGGGAAGCTTGACAAGTGTATATAAGGCCCTTGTAGATAATTTTTCTCCTTGAGATTTTGTTTGCTATAATACCCTCAAGACACCCTAGGATGTGTCATACTAGTATCTTTTGACCCATGGACTAAGGCCTAGTCAAGAGTACCTTGTGGTATGATAACTCCTTGGCTGCCGTTTATTCCAAGGTGAAATTTGAAACCATGCAACCGTTCTTTCACTTCTATCATCATATTTTGTCAACAAAAAGGGAATGGGCACAAAATCACCAAATTGGGTTCAAGTTATCAAAATCAAATGCTTGCACAAATTGCATCAAAGAAAGGAGGAGTATAAAAATAAACTCTTATGGTTCAATAAAAGCACCCTCGTTACAAATTAGGGTGACTTTGAAAAATGTTCAAAAATGCATAAATTGAAATATTGTCAAGTATCAAAATGCCAAACATCAAAGACATGTCAAAGAAATGTTCTAAAAAGTCAAATACCGCAAGAAATTGGGGGGAAAAACAAATCAAAAGCAAACTATCATTGTGAAACTCAAAGCATATTGATCCCTTTTTATCCATTGATCTTATTTGTTGCATGGAGGAAAGGGGATGACTCTTCTTCTTGTCTAGGCAAGAGGGGGAATTCTGCGATCCTACAGTGTTTCTAACACCATAAGGAGCCTCTTGACAAAAGCATTTAGCGATTGAGGATAAAAGTACCCTAGTTTGACACAACTTGGAGGTGATTTGTTGGTATCCTTTTAGACTTAGTAGCTTGGAGAAACAATATCTATGATAGAGTGTGCCTTAAATTGTTTCCCCTTTAGATGATTTCCGCTACTTAGATGAGGAAAGTGGATATTTTTTTGTAGATGCATCCATTACTTGTTTTGTGTGCTTAATGCTTGGATGTATCGCCATTTTGGCAAGCCCCACCTTGCCTTGCAAGGAGGCATCTTACCTCATAGATGTCTTGTTGTGAGTTGAAGGGGCGGAGTGAGACCCGCTAATTATCTCACATCGGTTATATTACTAGGATAGTTTAAATTAAGGTCTAGTTCTAGTCACCTCTTTACTCGGGATAAGTAAAGGTTCGGTTTGAGGATGTTTGATGTGACTCTTAATTGCACACATTTAGTCCCCTAATTGAGCCTATTTTGAATACTAATATAGCATTTCATGGGCATTTTATCTGTCAAATCCTTTCTATTTTGCTTTCCTAGTGCATTTTATATGTCTTATAGGAAAGGAGATAATGAGGCGGAATTCCCCTTTCTCGCGCATATTCGGAAGCTTGTTGACGATCTTGGATGGACTGGTATGAAGAGGAGGCAAGAATGATGACCAAGGATGTAGGAATAAAGAGTATATAGAAGCATCATAGGCTTAAACGCAAGAAAAAGGGAAACAGCAGCTCAACCCGCGCGGGTCAAGCTCAAGTAGAGCGAGATAAGCTCAACCCGCTCGGGTTGAGACTCAGGTTGCACGTTTTTCACTCGGGACGAGCGGATTGTTTGACAGAATGCTTTTCCTTGCTACGTGATCCGCGCATGTCCCTCGGGAGTTGCAATTCTCTACTCAACACTTAGCATTGTTATTTACTAATCTACCCTTGCTTAACCTAATGATGTACCACTATATATACTCCATTTGTAATAATCAAGGGATTAAGTTCTCTTAGATTAGATCAAGCATTATTAGATTAGATTAGGAGTTGATTAGAATAGATTAATCTCAATCATTCCACATTAATCTTTCCTTAATTATTGTTCAAGCTTTATTATTGGTTAATTGAAGATTATTGGGTTATTATTGGAGAATTGACAACTCTTCACCAATCAATCAAGTTTTCTTCTGTTATTCTTTCCTTTCCAATTATTCACCTTAAGTTTGGTATAATCTTTTTACTCTTTACTCTTTATTGTTTATTTCCTCACTCTTTTATCATGTTTATACTTGTTGTGATGATTGACACCATTGATAACATGTTTTCCATGATAATAAGTGAGTAGTTACTTAACTAGGATTAGTGGGGGGTTAGGGGAGTTAATCATGGGATAGATTTATGCTTAATGAGTTCATATGAATGCTTGCTTCTTGTTCTTCAACTTATGCACATGTTATGTTTGATGAAATGCTAGACTATGAAACCTTGCATTTTTTGACCATCTCTTATCTTTTCAATGAGGCTTGTAAGACATAAACCAATTCAAGCCTCATTAGCATGCATAGAGTTGAATAGGGAAGATCCAAGGCGACATGTAGGTGTTGTAAAGTCTTAACCGACTCGGCTCCGAGACGTAAGTTTTCCTAGGGATTGGTTTATCATGCATGTAGTTTAATAGGAAGAATTAAGTCGACTTGTAGGTGTTGTAAAGTCACAAATGACTCGGCTCCGGGACCCAAATCTTCTTATGAACTATATGACATGAACTAACTTAAATCCAACAATAATAAATTGCTTGCATCTATATAATTCATTTATGCTATCTTACCATGATTCCCCTATGATCCCATGACATCCTAATATCCTTTATTATTTGTTTACATCTTCATTTGCTTTATTGCTGTTTTACTTCCATTGCTTTCATTAGTTTAGAATCAATCAATTCTCATTTCAATTGTGACAACCCCAAGCACAACTACAATTAGATTGAACAATTTGAGTACCCTCGTCCCGTGGATCGACCTCGGCCTGCTTGCTATGCTAGTAGCTGGATATAAATGTGTTTGATGGCAGACAACGACCCGCTCTACATCAAAACACCCGATGATTATCGGACTACAACATGCTTAGGAATCCCAGCGTTTAATCGGCAGTTTTGAATAACTATACGTCGGAAAACTTAAAGCGTTTTCGAAAACAAAACATTTCAAAACTTTTCAAAAGTACCTGGAGTGTTTAATGCACGATGACGGGGTCGCAATGACACTAACTAGAGTCAAATCGATATCGAACCAAAAACCGACTCAAAAATTCAAATCCCGACTCAAACAACGAGTCAAACACAAAAAACAAACTTCTCAAAACTTTCATGGTAAGTATTCCCGGAATGCTTGATGGTCAAGTACAAATCATGTCATCCAAAACATAGGATAGAACAAATCATAATTTCAATTGCGTGATAGTGACAAGACAGCTCGAAGACCCGCGAAATGGCTCGCGCCTCTTCGAGTAACCTATGCGGCCACGTCACTCAAAATGCACACAACCACCCATTTTTCTATAAATACCCATCAAATGCCACCATTTGAAGGTACGCGAGTGTCCGCCCCCTCATTTCTCCCTTAAAATTCTCGACTCGACTTTTTAAGTCACAAACTGACACGTATTTTCGACCTACCGATCGAAAATACAAGCTATACACATTGTTTGGTACCGTCATCGTGCATTAAATCACTTGACCGACCATCTCGACCAACTACACCATCACCTAAGTAAACAAAACACTCTTTTACATTGCTAAAACGGTTTTTAACCAAGTTTTCCGACCAAACAAGTTGATACACTTTCGTCGATTTCTCGTCTCAAGCCTAGCATGTAAGTATATGGGTGTAAAAATCCTTTTCTTTCATGTTTTTCATCTGTTTTATGACTATAACATGCTAAAACATGCATAACATGATTCAAATATAAGTTAGATGAGCCAAAACCGGATTTTGGCCGGAGACAGGGGCTGCTTGCATAGCAGAGAGGCTCGTGCCTCAATGCCCTCTCAGGCCTTAATCCAGCCGTGTTTGCTCTCATCTGTCCTCTTTATTTCATTTCTTATTTGTAATCGGTTTTTACCATTTCAAATATTTCAAATCATTTCATGATAAAATTTTAACCATAAAATATTTTCACCCTTGGTTCCTCATACCATGACGGTTTAATCCGTGTTTCGGTGATAATATTTGGTTAATCACATTTTAAAAGGTATTTTAAAACCTTTTATTTCATTTCTTTACATTTCAAAACAAACATATTAGTCAAAAATACAAAGTCATCCTTGGTTCCACATACCATGCCGGTTTTAACCAGAGTACGATGATAAACATTGACTAATTACAAACAAATGAACTTAAAACAATTAGTTCATAATCATTTTCAAAACTATTCATGTCAAACTTGCAAAACCGAACCCGACATCGAATATTGTCAATACAATGATGATTATTCAGGTCTCGTTCCTCATATTCACACAAAGGCGGTCTAAACGACCTTTTCAAACCAAGACGGGTTCAAACACCCTCTTTTCAAACCATTTTACAAACATTTTAAAGTCAGAAGACGTCCCTTGGACAGTCTGCTGACTCGCGCCTAAACAGGCCAACCATTTTCCAATTTTCAAACCAGGACAGGCATGTTTGGATCGCCTGACGGCTCGCGCCTCAATAGGCTGCCTGATGCAGACCCTGTTTCCTTTCCAGCACTTGTCTAGGACGATCCCGACTTCGGCTAACTCGAATACAGGACGGATAAGATGACAAATCTGCCCCTTTTACATTGTGTTTGCAAAACGCCTTCTTAAGACAAATGGATCACGTTATGCACCATAAACCTAACTCGGTAAATAGATGTTTAATTTCCGTCTTGCATGCAAATCAACAATAAATCCAACTTGACATCAATTACTAATTGATATTTGGATAAAAAAACCGACATAGAAAGCTCACATGTTAGGTTCAAACTTGTGGATGCGCATTCATGCATTTACCCGTTTTATCAACTTTTGTATTTAACCAACCAAGATCGATCAGTAGAGGCCGCTACCGCGGGCGGGATTGGGTGTCCGATTAAAGGGCTTCCTAATACGTACCTTCACCTCTAACTCAGAAAATTTGGATAGTGGACGATCTTATCCAAGGCGTACGAGAGTCATTCTAAAGATAGGATGCTAAAGAGGGACGACTCCTTATCTTTAGTACCTATGTCAAACACCGCTTTTTGCTTTGGTTGACCTAGATATAAAGTGGATTCGAATGGGTTCTAAGCATCCCACAAACGCTTGGTGGCGACTCCGAACATCTCTTGCATCGTTTCGAGACCCTTGCCGAGACGAAACCGACCGATCTAAAACGATCCGTCGAAAGCATCTTTTTACGCCGACGAGCGTGGCTTTCAAGAGACCGTTGCACGCCCTATAGATCGGCTGGGCGTCGCAGGTGGCATGTCCACATAATAACACTCTTTTATGTGCGTATAAGAGTAGGTGAATGTTTTTCAATAAGAAACACTAGGCAATTTGTATAAAGAGATTGTGGAAATGTTGACAAAAAATGATGCACGAAAGCAATTGTCTAATGGAATTTTTCCGTATAAAAGATGCCATTTAAGCAAACTTTCGTTGTAGCGGAAGCAGTAACAACAAGAATAAGGACCTAACTTGAACACGATCCCTTAACCTCTAGCAAAAGACTGTTTTTAAAGGTAACGAAGCCGCGAATCAGCAACAACTCGCAACAACAACAATAATTAACGAACAGCAACGAAGAGTAATAGCGTGAAGATCGTATCAATGAAATAATGACGAATGAACAGTAATAATTTGTATGATCACTTTCTTCCACATCAGTTTCCTCAGAAACATCATCGAATTATTTGTCAAAAATAATCTCTAGGTTGGTATCAAATAAAGAAGTATCTTCTATATGAAATACATCCTCAAAAGAAAATAGTTCATCTTGAATCACATCTTTCTTCTTCTTCATGAGCAACTTCACACGACTTAACCTCTTCCTCCTTGATTGGATCAGCTTGGTAGATTTTAGTGGTGTGTCGTCCATATGTGAGTAGGGACTTAGAGGCGGCAGTCGGGTCACTCAGGTCGATTACGGGTTCGGGTTCGTGTTATGTCAGGTCAGTGACGGGTTCGGGACGCTTTGGTTCATGACGGGTCATCTTCGGGCGGGTCATCAACGGGTGACAAATCGGGCCGGTTCATTAGCGGGTCAGGTTATCAGCATATATTTTATCTTATATATTTAGCTTTAGATGGTAGTTTCATATTTAAACAATAAGTAGGTGTATTAATTGCAGTTTTAATTGAAAATAATTAAGATGAATGTCAACTTGGTGTTATTTAAACCATTATTAACTATTAAGCTAATTCATTATCGGGTCATCTGTCGGGTTGAGAAAATATCGGGTCACAGGTCGTCGGTACAAGTCGGGTTCGGGGTTCGGGTTGGGATTGGAAAAATAAGGCTACTATCGGTTATCGAGTCGAGTCGATGTAACACCCCCATATTCAGAGGAGCCTTATCCAGGCCTTCCTTAGCATATAAGGGCGCTACCATCTTGGTCGCCCGAGGACAGTAATAATCAAACGTCAATAAAAGAACTACAATATTGTATTACAAGTGATTTAAACCAACAAGCTATATAAAAGATACAACTCAGAGACTACTCGCTATGACTATCGAAACTCGTGAAGACTCATCCCCGTCTGGACTCCAGCTATCAACAACATCAACACCTGCTAAGCTAGACCGACTGCTCACCATAAGGGATCACGACAAACACATAACAAACAAACAACCACACAAGGTCAGTACTGAGATACGACACAACAATAACAACTACAACTATCAACACAATACGATGCTAGCAGTCTCACACACACACTCACGACAAACCAACCAACCTCTGTCACTGACTGTCCACTGGACCAGTCCTGCCAGTGGGGGACCGCAGCCGTACCCACCAAATCCCCGCTCATCATGCCGAGCGATAACCCTGTCCATTAATGTGCACATCCCCTTCCGTGGCGGGTTCCACGAAGGGCGAAACTAGGGCGTGAAGCCACTTCCGCAAGTGACCCCACTCAGCCGAGACGTATCTCGAGAACCAGAGACGACAACCACTATCACAACCACAGCCATCACAATACAATTACGACATTAACGATCACAATACAACTACAACGACCGACACACTAGACCATCTACAGAAACTGAGTAGGCGAACCTACCTTTAAGAAACCGCAACCAATCCATGCCGACAGACAACCTGTCCAGCGACCAAGCAACGCCTATAACCACAATACAATTCTATATTACTAACAAGCAACCCTAACTATGAAGAACAAGGACACGGATGATGATTATGACATACCTATTAGGGAGGAAACTCAGCAAGAGACCTCTACCCGACCCACGAGGCGCTCTCCTAAAGCACAAGGATCATCGAAAGGCTTCCATGGAGGTTTTGAGGTGAAGGGAAGGGAAAGAGGCGACTGAAGGATAGGAGGAAAGTGGCGGAAGTGATTTGCGGAATTAACAAAACGCGATATAAAACCCTCGCTGAAAACTCGGTACTCGATCGAGTACCCAACATACTCGATCGAGTAGCCCCCTACTCGATCGAGTAACCTAGCTACTCGATCGAGTAGCCTCTACTCTATCGAGTACCACTCTTAACACGCACCCAAAGATGGTTTTGGCACACTTTTCTAAGACTATTCCCGATCCCAAGGTCAGTCAACGCTGGTCAAAGGGTCCCTAAAAGGACGGGTATTACAGTCTTCCCCCCTTAAAAAGATCTTCGTCCTCGAAGTTCAACTCACCTATCTCCCGCTCCAGACACGGAAACAACACGACCTCACCAATCCTCCCGCTCAAACCATTACTCCTTGGAAATACCATCCCCCCCCAAAGATTATCACCATTGATTGTCACTCTTACATGTATGCATCAATTCCTACTAATGATTATGTATCAAACATCGACTTTGCCGTATAAGCCAACACAAACAACCATCGGTCGTCATGTGACAACAATTCGTCAACCCGAAACGTAACTCATATCAACCTCATATTGCACAATTAACATCACCGTGTTACTCGATTCATTCTATCACTTTCACTACAACGCATGAATTACTCCACAAACGAGGTAACCAATTGCACTTCATACAAGTAAAGTAACCAAGGTACTAGAAAATTTTACAATTAAACAACAAAACCTTATAAGCAACCAAAACATAATTTCGAAATCAGCCTTTTATTTCGCGATAATTTTCGCGACATTACTCTTCCCCTCTAAAAAGGAACTTCGTCCCCGAAGTTCACCACCAAAATTACTACACATATTACCTATTATTTGCCTCATAACATTAAAGAAAACCATATTATTTATTATGGACATTACTCGCTAACTATATACTCGTTAAATTAGAAATCATACACAAGCCACCGGAATAACTAGCCGCTGTCTAGAAGGCACGTTAAAATGGTATGCACAAACGTATGAGAAGATGTAATTCCGGTAATGAGATAAGAACAAGGCGGATGCAACATTTAAACAAAAGAATCTATCATTGGTTCATTAGTTGGTATAAATATGCATAGAAAACTCAAGCACGACTTCCAACATAGCGAATTAACGGTTCAACGATGTTACTAAGCACTAAAAACCACGTTAAATATGAAACTTGTAACACCCCCATATTCAGAGGAGCCTTATCCAGGCCTTCCTTAGCATATAAGGGCGCTACCATCTCGGTCGCCCGAGGACAGTAATAATCAAACGTCAATAAAAGAACTACAATATTGTATTACAAGTGATTTAAACCAACAAGCTATATAAAAGATACAACTCAGAGACTACTCGCTATGACTATCGAAACTCGTGAAGACTCATCCCCGTCTGGACTCCAGCTATCAACAACATCAACACCTGCTAAGACCGACTGCTCACCATAAGGGATCACGGCAGACACATAACAAACAAACAACCAAACAAGGTCAGTACTGAGATACGACACAACAATAACAACTACAACTATCAACACAATACGATGCTAGCAGTCTCACACACACACTCACGACAAACCAACCAACCTCTGTCACTGACTGTCCACTGGACCAGTCTTGCCAGTGGGGGACCGCAGCCGTACCCACCAAATCCCCGCTCATCATGCCGAGCGATAACCCTGTCCATTAATGTGCACATCCCCTTCCGTGGCGGGTTCCACGAAGGGCGAAACTAGGGCGTGAAGCCACTCCCGCAAGTGACCCCACTCAGCCGAGACGTATCTCGAGAACCAGAGACGACAACCACCATCACAACCACAGCCATCAAAATACAATTACGACATTAACGATCACAATACAACTACAACGACCGACACACTAGACCATCTACAGAAACTGAGTAGGCGAACCTACCTTTAAGCAACCGCAACCAATCCATGCCGACAGACAACCTGTCCAGCGACCAAGCAACGCCTATAACCACAATACAATTCTATATTACTAACAAGCAACCCTAACTATGAAGAACAAGGACACGGATGATGATTATGACATACCTATTAGGGAGGAAACTCAGCAAGAGACCGCTACCCGACCCACGAGGCGCTCTCCTAAAGCACAAGGATCATCGAAAGGCTTCCATGGAGGTTTTGAGGTGAAGGGAAGGGAAAGAGGCGACTGAAGGATAGGAGGAAAGTGGCAGAAGTGATTTGCGGATTTAACAAAACGCGATATAAAACCCTCGCTGAAAACTCGGTACTCGATCGAGTACCCAACATACTCGATCGAGTAGCCCCCTACTCGATCGAGTAACCTAGCTACTCGATCGAGTAGCCTCTACTCTATCGAGTAACACTCTTAACACGCACCCAAAGATGGTTTTGGCACACTTTTCTAAGACTATTCCCGATCCCAAGGTCAGTCAACGCTGGTCAAAGGGTCCCTAAAAGGACGGGTATTACAGTCGAGTCGGGTCGGTATCGGTTCACCCAATTTTCAGGTTGTATCGGGTTGGGTTTCGGTCAGGTCAGCTTTTGCCAACTCTAAGTAGGGTGTATGTTTTGTGCGATCCAATATCACTAATGTCTATTTACGTGGTTTTTGTTTCAGAAGGAATAGACAAGTAATGATCAAGACGTTGGGAGTATAAATAACACCCAACTTTTTTGACCTTTGAAACTTTTTTTAAGGGTAAATGGGGTAAATTTGAAGGAGAAAAGATGGAGAAGTTTTCGATTACCTAAGGGGGTTAGGTTTTAGGTAATCAAATTCCTACCTCATGTAGAAGTTGAAAACTCTCCAAGAGTTATAATTCCCCTATTTTGCAATATTTAGGGTAACCAAACAAGGTTAAAAAAAAAAAAAAAAAAAAAAAAAAAAAAAAAAAAACTCAATTCATGGGATTTTAAAACTCCCATATATTAGGTGAGCAACCGATCAAGCAATTAGATAATTTGAAGCTCCCTGGCAGTTTGCATTACTTTCGCTTTAGTTTCTACAATTAGTCTCATTATAGACGAGTTAAATATGCTTAAAGTGGCGACATTTTTGGGCTCCACCATGTAACTTGTTACTTGTCTTATGTTTAAAGTGGGTGGATATTTAACCCGTTTATAACTATAGACGGATATCTCCCGTCTATGAGAATTTGTGTAGCTTCTAAGGACCCGTAATAGAATAGGGCACCACATAGGCAAAGAGGATATATAAATATGCTGTTCATTAGAAAGTGCATATGCATTCTGGATGAAGGCCGATACAAAATTTAGGTGAGATATACCCGATTACTCCTTCCATCACGAGCAATTGTTGTCCTTGAGTTTTGGCATAAAGATCAAAGAAAGAGGTAGAGGCCAATTACTAAATGACAAGTGGAACAAATTGAGTGTGAATGATCAAATAAAGAAGTATCTTCTATATGAAATACATCCTCAAAAGAAAATAGTTCATCTTGAATCACATCTTTCTTCTTCATGAGCAACTTCACACGACTTAACCTCTTCCTCCTTGATTGGATCAGCTTGGTAGATTTTAGTGGTGTGTCGTCCATATGTGAGTAGGGACTTAGAGGCGGCAGTCGGGTCACTCAGGTCGATTACGGGTCGGGTCATATCGGGTTCGTGTTATGTCAGGTCAGTGACGGGTTCGGGACGCTTCGGTTCATGACGGGTCATCTTCAGGCGGGTCATCAACGGGTGACAAATCGGGCCGGTTCATTAGCGGGTCAGGTTATCAGCATATATTTTATCTTATATATTTAGCTTTAGATGGTAATTTCATATTTAAACAATAAGTAGGTGTATTAATTGCAGTTTTAATTGAAAATAATTAAGAGAATGTCAACTTGGTGTTATTTAAACCATTATTAACTATTAAGCTAATTCATTATCGGGTCATCTGTCGGGTTGAGAAAATATCGGGTCACAGGTCGTCGGTACAAGTCGGGTTCGGGGTTCGGGTTGGGATTGGAAAAATAAGGCTACTATCGGTTATCGAGTCGAGTCGAGTCGAGTCGGGTCGGTATCGGTTCACCCAATTTTCAGGTTGTATCGGGTTGGGTTTCGGTCGGGTCAGCTTTTGCCAACTCTAAGTTGGGTGTATGTTTTGTGCGATCCAATATCACTAATGTCTATTTACGTGGTTTTTGTTTCAAAAGGAATAGACAAGTAATGATCAAGACGGAGGGAGTATAAATAACACCCAACTTTTTTGACCCTTGAAACTTTTTTTAAGGGTAAATGGGGTAAATTTGAAGGAGAAAAGATGGAGAAGTTTTCGATTACCTAAGGGGGTTAGGTTTTAGGTAATCAAATTCCTACCTCATGTAGAAGTTGAAAACTCTCCAAGAGTTATAATTCCCCTATTTTGCAATATTTAGGGAAACAAAAAAAAACACTCAATTCATGGGATTTTAAAACTCCCATATATTAGGTGAGCAACCGATCAAGCAATTAGATAATTTGAAGCTCCCTGGCAGTTTGCATTACTTTCGCTTTAGTTTCTACAATTAGTCTCATTATAGACGAGTTAAATATGCTTAAAGTGGCGACATTTTTGGACTCCACCATGCAACTTGTTACTTGTCTTATGTTTAAAGTGGGTGGATATTTGACCCGTTTATAACTATAGACGGATATCTCCCGTCTATGAGAATTTGTGTAGCTTCTAAGGACCCGTAATAGAATAGGGCACCACATAGGCAAAGAGGATATATAAATATGCTGTTCATTAGAAAGTGCATATGCATTCTGGATGAAGGCCGATACAAAATTTAGGTGAGATATACCCGATTACTCCTTCCATCACGAGCAATTGTTGTCCTTGAGTTTTGGCATAAAGACCAAAGAAAGAGGTAGAGGCCAATTACTAAATGACAAGTGGAACAAATTGAGTGTGAATGATCTAATTTCTCATCAAGTTCATTCTTAAAACAGAAAAGACAAAAATTGACTGAGACACCCAAATAGAGAAAAGAACAACAAATGACCGGACAAAGTGAGTACTTCATTACTGAGATATAGTCACATAGACATAACATGTATATATCTCACCTCATCCACTATACAGAATAACCCGACCAAGAAAACCAATGCCAATTACCTTTTGGAACAACATTACAGCATAAACACCTAAGTACAAGTTACAACCATAAATGAATGCTGTGCAACAACAGAAACCCGACTCTCACATCTCTTTTGTCAATACCAAGTCCATCCCTTCCCCCCACCATTAGTCCGTTCCTAATTAAAGCAAAAAGTCAGACACAAAACAGTGAGCAAGAATGTCTCACATATGAGACATACTTATATTAACTATCTACCTAAATGAGGAATACATAATTATTTGAGATGGTTTTAAATATGAGACTGCCTCCCAAATGTCGTCAAATAGTTAAACTAAAAGCCATGGACTACACTATCCCGTTACTCATGCTCTTAATTGAGCTTCAGTTAGAGAACCTCATAATCTGTAGCAATGTATAAACAGGAATCATAAATTCACAATCCTCAAGTATCAACTACTGAAAATGAAATCATAGACACCAAGATGTAGATAGTGTGCAACTGATGCAAGCAGCTATACTACTAGTATTTGACAACAATGCAGATACAGTTCTAAGATGCTAAAATATTAGAAAGATTTTAGTAAGTTAGCAACACGACTGAACAACAGTGCAAATATTTTAACCGAAAGCGGATCTTCTGAACCCAAGATATAGTTATACGATTTACAACAATAGCAAGGCGATGTTGAACAATGTAGAACAATTTAATGAACTGTGAACTGCATAATGTTTGGGGTAATTTTTACAATTACTCAGCAGATACGCGGCAACACAACATTGGGCAAAAGTAAGGGGAACGGACTAATGATATGGAGAAAGGAGGGCCCTTGGGTCGCAGGTGAAGAAAACACAAAGAAGCCTCATGAATCATGGTCATAAAAGGCAACGACAGCTAGAATCAGTCAAACAACGACTTCCTACTTCTTAGGGAAGGTGGAGGAGATCCAGGAGAATTAGGCGGAAGCTGTTGGGTAAGCAAACCCTAGGGGCTGGAATACTATAAAAGAAAGGGGAGACCTGCACAAAGAATTTATTCAACACGCATTCCAAAAGTCGACCTTAAAAGAAATACCTACGCACCATTGTACTCCTATTACATTAGCCACAAACTAGTCCTCTTGCTTCCATTCGTGTACTCTGCCGTACTCCATATTCTAGTAGAAACTTGGTGGGATTCCGACTCCCCCGCGGTTTTTCCCACATTGGGTTTTCCGCGTCACCAATTGCTTGTGTCTTTACATTTTTTTTTGCTTTCGTTATTTGCTTACATTCACGTCATTTCTATTTGAATTTTTGGCCTTAGTAAGATTATACTTTGACCCTCGCATTAAATCGACATTAGCGAATTTTTTTACCAAAACAAGTACCATACCACCCATTTCAGACACAATCAATAATAAAAGGATTGCGTTGCGAATGACACATAGAGCGACAAGGCAAACCTTGTGAGAAATCGTCTCTCACAGGTTTTTGTTTGACGAAGAAACTAAAAAGCATATCCAAAAAGGCCAAAAGCAAATAAGTAGAACATAATTTGACGAAGAAACTGAAAAGCATAGTTAATATGAAAATCAAACACGAGGTAATCAGCAACAATCCACATGAATAATATACTCCAAACAAAATGTACTCACAACAAAACTAGAAGCTAGTCCATCCATATTCATATACTTATATGACCAAATAAAATCACCAAACTGAAACTAAAACATACTGAGCAGATGACGAAAAGAAAAACAGAAATTAATTTAAAACCAATTCATAGATTACAAGTTAAAGTAAAAAAGATTCATCCGTCAACAGAGTTACCGAGCATAAAGGAGTAAAACTCTCGAACAGGCGAAAACTCGACAAGAGCAACATCCATCCCATAGCCAGAAAGAGGCAACTTAAATTCCCTCAAAACGGAGACGGCCTCAGCCAGGCGAGATTTAGGAACGTCCTGAGCAAGAGGGCAGACAGGAATCCATGAATCAAGTTCGAAATCATCAGTAACTTGAACGCCTTCCTTCTTGAGAAGATCACAAAGCTGGGATTGGAAATTGAGGAGAGATAATGTAGGAGTAGGAGACAGAAATAGGAGATTGTTGTGATTAGGGAGTAAACCAATTGAGGAAAAGGTCAATTGGAGAGGTTCGTGCCTTGAACAGAAGGAATTGAGAATGGGTTCGAGTTTTGTGGGGTCAATAAATGGTGAAGAAAAGAGGGTAATATGGGGACGAGATTCGATTTCGATGAGTTGGGTAGTAATTTGACGGCGAGCTAAGATATTCCATGCTTTTAGGATTTGGTTTTCTAGGGCTGGATCTAAGTATAGCTCGATTGAGTACCCTTCTGACATTCTTACGGATGAACAACAACTAATTCAATTGGGGTTTTGCTGTGTAAGCTCAGAAATGAGAATGAAAGGAAGGTTGAAGACAAAATCAAAATGAACAAGGTTGGTGTGGTGTGGGTTGGAATTTCGATTTTGAGTGCTTGCTTTAGTATTGTGTTTGAGACTCTCACTGGTGAGAATATGAGTTAGCTCTAAGCAACCATGAGATTGGTTCGATTCTCATCTGCGCTTATTTGAAAAAAGAAAAAGAAAAAACTTGTGATGTTGTGTAGTGTTAGGTTTGAGTACATAATATTTACGGTCGTTTTTACCAAAGAACCTAACATCTTTTTTTTCTAGGAGTACCTAATATTTATGGTTTGGTTGTCGCATGGTACCAAAGACACTTTAATGTCAAACTTCGTCACTTAACTAACGGAGTTTCTTAATTAATTATTACTTTTCCTCCTTTTCCCTCTTTTTTTTTTACATTTCTCTACCAAAAACCAATTACTTGTGCTCTTCTCTTACCCACCCATTTCCATCCTCCCTCCATTCTCCATAGCCATTATCGTTAACTGTCTATTAGTAGCACTCTCCTCCCAAACCAAATTAATCATTGTCAACCAACTCCGATCACAATCAATCTATTAAAAAAAAAAATATGATTAGGAGGTAATGTGGTTGTGGGGGGTTGGGGGGGGGGGGGGTTGAATGTTAGGTCGATTTGGAGGGTATTAGGTTGTCGGAGGTGACGGTGAAAGTGAAGAAGAAAAAATGGTTAAGTTGAGTAAGATGAGATGGTGTTGGATTGAAGGTAGAGGTGAAGATTAAGGTGGAGAAGAGGAGGTTAGGTTTAATGACTAATTAGTTTGATGTAAGTTATTAAAGAGGGAAATTAGAAGAACTGGGATTACCGCTTACATCATGATTTTCCGTCAAGTCAAGACGGAATATTGACCTTTTTTTACGGAAAAAGTCACTTGGTACTAGTTAACAAACAAATATAAATATTAGGTACTTCTTGGCTAAAAAAAATGTTAGGTATATTGGTCCAAACGACCATAAATGTTAGGTACTTCCTAACAAAAAAAAACTTACCGTTAATCATATGCTTTTGGGGTGGGTCAACTTTTTTTTTCGACGTTGCTCTTGGAATTTTTTATTCTCTCGGGTAGTAAGGCCCTGTTCTTTCTGAATTTTTAGAGCTGAACTGAACTGAACTAGACTGAACTGAATGGAGCTGAGTTGAACTGAACTAAGCTGGTTGGAGCTGAATTGAACTATAATAATAATAATAATAATAATAATAATAATAATAATAATAATAATAATAATAATAATAATAATAATAATAATAATAATAATAATAATAATAATAATAATGAATAAATAAATAAATAAATAAATAAATAATATTAGTAATATTAATAAAAACTATTAAGTTTAAGATTTTCAAAATTAAAATGGCCTGAATTTAGAGGAGCTGAACTGAACTGAGTTGAGCTGAACTAAATGGAGCTGAGTTGAGCTGAACTGGACTGAATAGAGCTAAGCTGAACTGAGTTGAACTGAATTGAATAGAGCTGAGCTGAACTAAAGTGAGCTGAAAATAAGTCAGAAAGAACATGGCATAACTCTAGTAAGCCTTTAAACCCAATCCCTTCTTCCTCAGCAATCAAGTCTTTTTTGAGACTATCTTAACTTAAAACGAGAAAATGTTAACATTTTATAAGTAAAAGTGATCATTTATGATAAAATGTTATATTTAAAATTTTCATTTTTTAACAAAAAAAATAATGATAATATTTTATTAGGAAATATTTAAAATTTATCATAAAATGTTCACATTTTATCCGTGTTAATTTCAGACGGAATGACCCACCTGAAATGAGAATTTGTCTTCTCCAAAAATCAATAACCGTTTTTTTCCTTAAAAAACAACCAAAACCAACCTCTTAATCTAAAATTGGAGGCTATCATTCATCAAATTTGTAACACCCCCACACACCAAGGTGCCTTACCAAGGCCACTCTAGCATATCAAGGTGCTACCATCTTGGTTACTTGAGGTAAATTATATCAAATAGATCATCCAAGAACATTTATTAAAAGATATCGAACTGTTTAACCAAGTACAACTCAAGTTAAACCAAAACTATTTACAAAAAAAAAAAAACTAATGTTTAAACGTCAGCAGAAGCTAGCTAAGCGATCGGTGATGACAAGACCCCATCCAAGACCTGCAAGCTACATCCTCAGCCATTACCTGCTAAATCAACTGCTCACCATCCCCGAACGGATCATTAAAGTTTTGAAAACAATAACGGAGCCAGTCAGCTGCATAACCAAGATAAGAAATCCCAAACACAAACCAATATGCAATCCAATCCAGTTGTAGTAACCATCCTCCAAACTCCATTAGTAACCAGTAACCGACTACACACCGAAGTGTGTAGCTTTACCAGGTTACCCATCGCAACAGGTAACCCTCTCCACCAGTGGGGAACCGCAGCCTTGCCCACTTAAACCCCGCTCGTCGCAACGAGCGAACCCATTTATATGCACATGCCCTTGTGACGGGAGCCACAATAGGAGAACGTGGGTTTGGAACCATCTCCCGAAAATGGTCCCACAACAACAATCGATCACAATACCAATCTCAATCACAATGATAAATCAACGATCAATTAATCATAAATACATCTTATATCAATTACACAACCGACTGAGCAGGGAAACCCTACCTTATACCCAAGTTCCGTAAATCAATAACAACAACAAGGCTAGAATTGTTCTTCTACGAACTTGTCACCTAGCAAAGAATAATCAAACAATACTACATCATAAAACCATTACTAATCAGCCTTTACCCCCATCCTAACCCAAATTAGAGCAAACCCCAAAAGACAACCACAAACTGATTAAGAAAGCACTAGAGACTTACCAACGAAACCGGTACGGAAAAAGAGATGTAGACTCACGATCGATCAAACTAGACTTGAGAGTGATTAACATGATTAAGTGGTAAACGTAGTTTAGGTTTTGTAAAAATGATTTAGTAACACGTAATTTATAATCTCTAATCACCTTAATCAGAACTATGGAAATTAATCCCGTCTGACCGGGTACTCGGTTGAGTACCTGGGGTACTCGGTTGAGTACCTGGGGTACTCGGCCGAGTACGACATACTTGACCGAGTATCTCACAACTCGGCCGAATGCACCCAAAACAGTAGCCTGTTTAAAAGCACTCGACAACTTACTCAACCGAGTTTGGACTACTCGACTAAGTAAGATAAGACCAGAAAACCATAGTATTACAGTCTTTCTTCCTTAAAACGAACTTCGTCCCCGAAGTTCACACCATACCTACATAGCATGCACACATACCACTCCACCAACCAACACCACTCAACTCTCATCCTCCAACCTTGACGCTAATTCACCCAACAACTCCTACCTCAACAACGTAGCTCACAACATAGCATCAACGATAGAATAGCCCACCTAACTCCATAATACTATCGAATACCAACAACACCAGTGCAACCAACTTTATCTTACTTCTATACCGCTCACTAGCAGATCCAATACCAACACAATCCAGCAAGCGATATGTTACCTTCTACCACTCTTAAAATGAACTTCGTTCTCGAAGTTTACTCACACTCATAAACGTCACATACGAAAACCGTCAACACTATCACAACCATACTTCCTACAACCTTAGTCCATAACCATACATATAAAATACATACTATTACAAGAATAACCTTTACCTTTAATAATATTAACCACAAGCCCATTCTTATTCTACACCAAGACTCAAAACTTCCAAATACACTACAACATGCATAACCATCAAACTTTCTCTGTCGCATCCTACACCTCTTAAGATAAACGTTACGTCCTCGTAACCCAACTAGTACTAAATCCTTAGCTATTTCTTCCCATTATCACCATCTCATGTCACCGATCACTGACTATAGCCTCAACACCGACAACCATTCCTATATCCAAGGCTATCTTTCTCTAACAGTTCCATACCTCTAATCACTCCGCACACCACCTATAATATACCACAAAATCCTCAGCATAACCACTACTTCAACTCTTCCACATTGCCGCACAACCACATTCTTCCCAATGCACGCACCTATCCCCACAACATTACCCACAATCCATAAATTGTTACACACTCACTAAGTCCTCAAATTTCCCTTTTTCTGCCGCCAAACTCGTCCATAACTTAACATGATAATAATTCCCAACACTCCATACTTATTGCCCCAATAAAGATTATGGACCACCTGCAGCTTCCAACTCAGTATACGCATGCTCTCCCAATTACATGCCAGAACTATGTCAAACAATGCCTCATCTAAAACAAGATCAAAAGTATTCCCACAACATTCTACAACTATGTCCCATCAACAAAATATCACTGTTCTATGACAACAACAACCACATGCACAACTCTCTTCCATATTATACTCTACTCTCAGCCACAAGCTGAAAATCACAAGAAACATAAGTAAACAGAATAACAATCTATATGCCCATACTAGGCTGACATATACTTTCAGATGTTCATCTCACAATTATCCTGTAGATACCCAGTATCTGTTGAATCCCCAATAAACACCCGATGATTATCGGACTACAACATGCTTAAGAATCGCTACGTTTGATTGATATTTTATATAACTCCGCGTCGGAAAACTCAAAATTGATTTCGAAAACGTAAACATTTTTAAAACATTTCAAAAATACCTGGAGTATTTCATGCACGACGACGGGGGCGCAATGACAGTAACTAGAGTCAAAACCGACACCGGGCCAAAAACCGACTCAAAATTCAAATCCCGACCCCAACAACGAGTCAAACCGAATCAAACATAAAAAACAAACCTCACAATGCCTCCATACTATGTATACACGGTATACTTGATGGTCAAGTACAACAATCATGTCCTAAAAAACCTAGGATAAAACAAACCACAAATCCAAATCCGTGATAGTGACAAGACAACTTGAAGACCCGCGGATATGCCCGCGCCTATTCAAGCAGCCAATGTAGCCACGTTGCCCAAAATGCACACCAACACACAATCCTCTATAAATACCCCTCAAATGCTACCATTTGAAGGTACGCGAGAGTCCTCCTCTTCTTCTCTCCCTTAAAATTCTAGACCTCGACTTTCTGAGTCAACAAACAACACGTATTTTCGACCTACCGATTGAAAATACGAGCCATAAACATTGCTTGGTACCGTCATCGTGCATTAAATCACTTGACTTACCACTTTGACCAACTACACCATCACTAAAGCAAAGCAACACTCTATACTTTAAAAAACGGGTCTTAAATCCAGTTTTCCGACTCACGAGTTTTTACACTTTGTCGATTTCTCGTCAAGCAACCTAGCTTGTAAGTATGAGGGTGTAATTAATCCTCTTCTTTCATGTTCTTTTTATCTGTTTTTAACATGCTAAAACATGCATAACATGACCCAAATACAGATTGATCGAGGCAAAACCGAGTTTTGACCTAAAGCAGAAGCCCCTAGTCACAACTAGGTGGCTCGCGCCTCTTATGGCACCCCAACTCAGAACTCAAACGTGTTTGAGTTTATCTTTCCTTTATTTTCATTTTTTATCTGTAATCGGTTTTTACCATTTCCAATATTTCAAACCATTTTACAATAAGCATTTTTAACCATAAATTATATTCACCCTTGGTTACTTATACCATGACGGTTTAATTCGTGACTCGGTGATAATATCTGGTTAATCACATTTTTTAGGGTATTTTAAACCCCTCTTATTCATTTGTTTACATTTGCAAAAGCCATATTGGTCATATACAAATAATCATCCTTGGTTCAACACACCATGTCAGTTCAATCCGAGTACGATGATAAACTTTGACTAATTACAAAGCAATGAACTTAATATAATTAGTTCATAACAAGCATTTTACATCTTTGTTTTTACAAAACTATTCATGTCAAACTTGCAAAACCGAACTCGAAATCGAATATTATCAAGACAATGATAATTATTCTGAGTCCCGTTCTTCATATTAGCAAAAAAAACGGTCTTAATGACCTTTTCAACAAAAGCTGGTTTTAAATACCCTTTTACAAACAATTTCACAAGCATTTTAAACAATCAGGAGAGGCCCCATAGGTCCCCCAATGGCTCGCGCCCCAAGGCAGCTCCTGCTTTCTACATTTCAAGTCTGGACAGGCTTCGTTGCATCGCCTAACGGCTCACACCTCAATGGCTGCCTGGCACTTCTCCTGTCCTACTTCCAGCACTCGTCTAGGACGATCTCGACTTCGGGTAACCCGAATACAGGACGGATCAGATTGACGAGTTTGCATTTTACACTTTGCATTCTAAAACACTTTTTAAGACAAACGGATCGTGTTAAGCTCCATAAACCTAACTCGATAAATGGATGTTTAATTTCCGTCTTGCATGCAAATCAACATTAAATCCAACTCGACATCAATTACTTGATACTTGGATAAACAAACGACATAGAAAATGTCACATGTTAGGTCTAAACTTGTGGATGCGCATTCATGCATTTAACCCGTTTTATCAACTTTTGTACTTCACCAACCAATATCGATCAGTAGAGGCCGCTAGCGCGGGCGAGATTGGGTGTCCGATTAAAGGGCTTCCCAATATGTACCCTCACCTTAATCACTCCCAAGTCCAGGCATCCTATAATTACTTGGTGGCGACTCGTAATATCTCTGCATCGTTTCGAGACCTCCACCGAGACGAAATCGATCGATCTAGAGCGATCCGATCGAAAGCATTTCTACACCGCTGAGTGTGGCTTTCCGACTGCTGCATGTCCACGGGCTGGCGTGTAGGTGGCCCATGTCCACAGATTGACAACTCCGCTAGGGAGAACTAGGACACTTGTGTCTTTGCGATCTGTAGATGGTAAAACTCGAACGAGGTCTTGGTTGAAGTGCATTAATTGATATTACAGTCATAAGTCGGGTTCCTTGTCCAGGCCCATAACCTAACCTTTATCGACCAATTGGCTCGTCCCGTCGGCGTGAGTTTTCTTATCCCCGCATTTTGAATCCCGATTGTGTCAAACATACCATTGGCGTTACAATATTTTATTTCGCCAAAGAGCATTCACTTCCCACGTGCACGGGGCTAGGGAGCCAACCTTACACAGTTTGTTTGGGTTGACATCCCTCTCAAAAATTGGGGTTTGTTCGCATGGTGTGTAACCACCCTTATTAAGCCAAAACCCGTGTCAGCATTATGCATAATATAATGAACTGTGAGTACTTGTAACACCCTCATTTATTCAGGAGTCTTTAGCTAGATATAGCAAGTAAATGAGAGCGTTACCATCTCGGTTTCCCGAGGTAGTGAATAACAAAGTCCAACTCACCAAAGTCAACTTTAGTGAATACATGTTTATTACAAATTAACCAACTAAAACTTATATAAAATAAGATACAACTCGCAGCGGAAATAAATAAAGTGATTAAATAATCTATGTAGTCTAGACTTCTAGGTAGACTGGCCAAGTCCTCACACATCCCATAGCTCCCAAGTCAGCTAATCTTCAGTACATGTCAAATCTGATCCCTATTATGATTCATCACAGGTGTTCATGAATACACGGTCAACCACGAGGTTGAGTAGGAATAAACACTAACAACAAGAACATACGATAACAATCCACTTTCCATTCTCATAGCACAACTCCCTGACAACGTGCTCCTTTCCATGACTTAGTACACCTGCCTTAACAACGTGCTCACATTACTTTGGTACTCCTCCCTTAACAACGTACCACCATCATGTAATAATACCCCTCCCTCACAACGTACATATTACCATCACCACAGAGTACAAACTCCCTCAACAACGTATATCTGACTGTAGCACAACTTTTCACAATTTCCACATTCACAATAAACGATAACAATTTAAACCCGTCTCATCATAATCATTAATATCAACCAACCCAATGCACTATAATTCTCCCTTCCAACAGTTACGATAATATCAACCAACACAATGCAATATAATTCCCCCTTCCAACAGTTACGATAATATCAACCAACATAATAGACATACGATCAATTCCACATTAGCATAAACCATCCATTATACCAAATATCATCGAATAAGAGTTGAGTAGGATTTATCCCTACCTGGCAAGCAATTCCAAATAAGCAGCTCAAGCGATCGAAATAATTAAAGCAATCAGAACCCGATTATAATTCCTTCAAAATCGTCACCTAACAAAATATTATAATATTTACAATTACTAACTATTTACTTTGTTTAAATAATTTTATCAATTATAAATTATTTAATTAATTACGTTAATTATAATCTCGTACAGTTAATCCCGTTTTAATTATAATATGAAAACCGTTTATTAAAGTCAAGACCCGATTACTTATTAATACCCGAGTTAACCCATCTTTAAAAATAAATAAGTCAAAACCCAATACCCATGCAAACCCACGAACTCCCCCCCCCCCCCTAACCCGTGTAAATCATCACCAACACCCCCTCTTAAACCCGTCTTTTCCCGACACTACCAACCACCGACGACACCACCCAAGCCTGCCACTTCTAGCCTTCACCATGACGCCCAAAACCAACCCTTGACCACTAGCAACAACTACCCCACACGGTTGCCAAAACAGGCCCTAACAGCTAACATCAACAACACCAACACTATACGAAAACCCGACAACTATCTCCTCCAACACTAGCCCCACCACGACTCTCCACCATCACCCTCACCGTGGTTGGCCACCCATCCCACGGTGTCCCTGGACCTGCCCAGCCACAAACAACAACCCCGACATACAATTCACAAACTTACGCCTAAACTTCCCTCCTTAAACACGACACAACCAATCAACTCACCACCTTACACCACCCCACGACCACCAGCGGCCACCACCGTGGTCTCCCTTGACCCACGGTGGTCCCACCACCAGCCACGACCACTCACAACAACACCCTAACACTGACAGCAACCACGAACACACCCTCCTCTGTTTTTTGCGAAATTCCGGCAACACCCGCACCAACCACTACCTCCGACCCCCCTAACACCACTACTAGGACCGACTAACCTCCAGGGATTTACCCAACCCAGGTCTAGGTCAAAACGAGCAAGGTAAGGGTCATACACCCGTGTTTTACCCACGGTTCAACACCACACACACCCATGGAAAAACCAGCAAAACACCCCTTCCCCTGCCGGTCAACGGCGGTCCAACGTGGGTCCGGTCACCTCCTGGTGTCCCACGGTCAAAGTCACGGTCCTAACCAGTCTAGAGGCGGTCCAAATTACGAGTTATATAAGTTATAAAATCGATACATTAAATTATAAGACGGTCTTACCTTTTATCGCTAATTGCTTCTTCCGTCTCTTAAATCTCCTTCTTCTATCTTTGTGAATTATTTTTCAGATATCTTAGTATTTATAGTCTAGGTTTAGAGAGTATGTGAGGCCAATTAGGAAACTATTGCCTTATTCCGATTACTACTAGTAATTACCATATTATTATTATACTTATTATTTTATTATTAAATCCCGCTTCAAATCCCGACTACCACTCATACTAGTCTTAATATTATCAGCCCATTTATCTACATCACACGGCCCAAGGCTTAATTGACTTTAAGTCCAATTCCCGACTTGCTTACTTTATTATTTAATTAACGTCTTATTTGCAATTATTATTAGAAATGCCTTTAATTAATTATTTAAATTACATAAATTATTTTCATAAATTATTCTCAATGTACGGGGTATTACAGTGCCTATGTGCTATGTGATCATAAGTCCTTTCGTGTCATTTTTCAAACCTTCAAAACAGCTTTTTGCGCCATCATAATGACCGTCTCAAACCTCGGTCTTTCGCCGACCGTTGCAAAACTTTTTCATGCCGTTGTAATGACGATTTTTAAAACCGGTTTTTACAACCGTTTCAACAAAAAATGCCTTTTTTATGCCGTCGTAATGACGATTTTTAAAACCGGTTTTAACAACCATTTCAACAAAAGCACCTTTTTCATGCCGTCATAATGGCAATTTTGAAACACAGATTTTAAACCATGTTGCGCCGACATAATGGACTTTTGCGCCGACATAATGGCCCATTCAAAACCCAAAAATGACACACCATTTTTGAGGACTTTCTAAATCCCGAGGACAGTACACCATTCTCGAGACCACAACAATTTCAACCCTTTTAAAATCTTGATTTTCAAAACACACGATTTTGAATTTCAAAAAATTCGTCTTCGAAAACAACGCATCGTTTTCAAAGCTGCCGCAACTATAACTCAAGCCGTCTTTTTTTTTTTTTTTGAAAACAAACCTAAGACAACCCCTTTTCAACTAGCCGACTCTTTGAAGATCCCTACTCTTTGAAAGCCATCCATGAAGCAACAAATGTATCTTTTTGAAAATTTTTATTTTTGAAAATTTCAGTTCACCACTCCAATTCCGCCTCGTGTCTACCGAGGCAAAGCAAACGTACTTATGGGTATACTTATGAGTCATCTCACCTCGAGACTCGTTCAACGGCGTCACGCTATCACGTTAAACACGAGTCAAAGTCTAGTCAACACCGTCGCACGGTCAATCGAGTTAGCAAAGAGGCACCACACACGGTTGCCCTCGTCTCGTTGAGTCCAAAGTGTCTTTCCGTCCTTTGTGATGTCTATATTTAGTCGTTAAACCGTGTCAGATTGGGATGTAAAGTGAGTGGTTTTCTGCCTCAGAACCATGGTCCCATCTTCAGCTTCGTCCAGCAACAACGATGACAATAGAGATCTCACAACTACTCAGCTAGCCAGCCTGCTCACAACCCTTAAGGTCACCCTGGACCGTGTCGAGACCCGTATTGACACTATGGAAAACAAGGAAACCGGAGAGCATAACACTCCACTATTAACCGAAACTGAGAAAAGGCTTAAGCTATTGGAAAACCAACTCTTGGCCCGTGGAAACAACATTCACCTCGAAAACAACCGAATATTTCCATCGTCCTTGAATGATGTGCCTAAATTCAAAGGAGTGGAGGACCCACTCAATCACATTTAGGCCTTCAAGGATTACATGTCCATCAAAGGGGTCAAACAAGAGCTCTTTACCCGGATATTTCCATCGTCCTTGGAACCAGTTTCCCGTCAATGGTACTATTCCCTCGACCCGAAGAGCATTACAACTTGGGACGAAGTTGCCGTTGAATTCGCTAAGCAATACGCCGACAATGTCAAAATTCAAGCCATTACCACACCCTTGAGGTCTTAACCCAAAATGATAAAGAAGGATTCACCGAATTCCTAACCCGCTGGAGAAAGGTGAGCACCCAATTGGTCAGCAAACCAAGCGAATCAACCTTGGTGGAGAAATTCATCAACAATATCCGTCTGGTTTATGCCAACCTGCTAAGGTACCAGAACATCAAAACCTTCCAGGATCTGCGGATCCTCGGAACCCGTATTGAGGATGACCTACGCAAGGGTGTTTTGGCCAAAACCACGGGTAGAGGCTATCAAGGGTCTACATCAACTGGATCTCGTCCCAACGGTCACGCAAACAAAATTGACGAGGTCAACCTCCTCAATCCAACTGTAAAGAAAGCCGAACGTCCCCAAAGGGTATTCACCAACTTAGGATCAACCTACGCTAGCGCCCTGAAAAGACTCATGGACCAAGGGACACTGCACCAAATCAGGCCCACCCCGGACCCGTATGAAGCAAGGAAAACCCGCTTTTGGAACCTTAACGCCTATTTTCATTATCACCAAGGCAAAGGCCAAGACACAGAAACTTGCTTCAAGCTGAAGCACGCTATCCAGGATATGATCGACAAAGGAGAATTACCCTTACCTCCGCCAGCAAAACCAAACAACAAAATAAACCCTTTGGGAATTCATGCCATTTCGGGGGATGAATCAACTCTGGATTTCTCACATATCATATCGCCTATTGAGGACGAGATCAATGCCTTAGAAAAGGACACCCCGGACGGAATGTTCGTGTTCAGCGCCGCGTCCATGCTCGCCATATTTAAGCAAATCGAGGAAGCTATAGCTAGTCTCTCAGAGAGGATCACCCTACTTGAGGATGCGTACCACCGGCAAATATTCAACCCACCAACACCTGCACAAGGTCCAAGGAAGGGTCCCTCAAACACCCAAAAAAGGGACTACTTCCACGACCATCTGGCATGCACCTCACAATATAAACCACAATAATCAACCCCACAATGATCAACCTCACAATAATCACCTTCAAAAAATTACACACAGAAAAACTCCCTCCCAAAAACTACCCTATGAGGAATACCTCTTTAAGGTACCCTCGCGACCCTGAAATTAACATCTGGAGAGACGACGTAGATGACGTCTACATTATCTCGGGAAAGGGCAAGTAAACCAAAGAGATTGATCACCTTACTCGATCTGGACGCCCTTACCAGAACCCAAATAACATAACAAACAACCCACCAGTAATTAATGACCAAATCGTCCCAGACGTTGACATTCAACCTAGGGTTCCCGAGAACTCAATTCTCAAGCAACTATAGAAGGCTATGGCCGAAATATCCATCTGGAAACTAATCGCCACATCCTTTGAGCACCGACATGATTTGATTCAAGCCTTGGGGAAGCTGTCAATGGCTTCCACCTCCTCTCCCAAAGAAAGGATAGCCCATATGACCAGGGACATCCCTAATCTGAAAAACCGAATCATCTTCTCCGACGAGGATATCCCTCCCTTTGGAGCCAACCACAACTTGGCCCTATACATCACTGTGCAATGCTTGAAGAAGAACATACCCATGGTCTTGGTGGATGACGGGTCTGCAGTCAACGTCATTCCCCTCAAAACAGCTCATAAACTAGGGATCAAGTAATCTGACCTAGTCCTAACCAATCAAGGGGTTCGTGCCTACGACGGTACTCGTCGTAAGGTCGCAGGTCTTATCACCCTAACCATCGCAATAGGACCCTTGGAGAGTGGTCGGTCCGCTTTGAGCTTAGATTTTAGTTACTTGTCGTTAGGAGCACCTAGACCAAAACAATATTTATAACTTCACAAACAACTCTACTACTAGTAAAGAGGCAAGTAAAGGTCAGAACCCAAGGGACGGGTATTGATGTAGGATTTTCGATTGTAAGTAGTGGTGTCTAGGGGTGTCACAATTTGGGTTGAGATAAGAAGATCACTAAACTAAATAACAATAAAAGTAAACAAGCAAGATGACTAAAATGAGATGTAAACAATTGACTAGAAGCACTAGGGTGTCATGGGTTCATAGGGGATTCATGGGAATTGATCATACAAACATATTCTCAAATTATAAGCAAGCAATTATTGTTGTGATAAGATCGAGTTGGTTTATATCTTACAATCCTAGGAAGGTTTGGGGCCCGGAGCCGAATCGATTAGATTGTACAACACCTACAAGTCGACTTAATCCTCCCTACTCAACTATATGCATGGTCTAATGAGACTTGAGTTGGTTTATGTCTTACAAGTCTCATTGAAAAGGTAAGTGATGGGTAAAAAATGCAAGGATTCATAGGCTCGCATTTCATTAAACATAACATGTGCATAAGTTGAAATCACAACAAGCAAGCAAATAAATTATGTGAACATATTAAATTAAGCATGAATCATTCCCCATGTTGGTTTCCCCTAATTCCCCATTAACCCTAGTTAAGGAAACTACTCACTCATTATCAAGTTTAACATGTTAACAAGGTTGTCAATCATATTAACAAAGCAAAACATGATGAATAAATGAAGTTGATTAACAATAATTAAAAAGGGATTAAGAGAATTATACCTAATGACGATTCCAAAATAATAATGCAAAGAATAATAGAAGTACTCGATGATTTATGGAAGGTTGTCAATCTCCCAATAAACCCAAATAATCTTCAATTACCCAAAATAATAGAAGAACAATAGAGAAATTAAGGAAATGAGATTTGTATTAATACTTGATTAGAAGTTGATTACAAGATTAAAGAGAGATTAGAATAATATAAACTACACTAAAGATTGATAAGAAGAACATGATAATCTAATTAGACAAATGGGGTATTTATAGTGGGGATTAGGTGCACAAATTAGGGTTACTAAAGGCTTAAATGACGATTAAGTCCTTGAGGAATCGCTCCTCTCAAGAAAAGATGCGGGTCTCCTTTTAGCTAGTTTTTCAAAAATATGCGCATCTCGAATGGAGAAGGAAGAGGACGTGTTGCTCTGGAGGACAATCCGAGCGTCCAGAAGGTCGGGACGAGCGGATTGTGTAGGCATTGGACGAGCGGCCTGACAGCTTGGACGCTCGGATTGTGGAGCTTCTGGACGGGCGTCCCGATACGTGAGACGCTCGGATCCTAGTCCAACATGCCATTTCTTCTTTTCTTCTTTTCTTCTTCCAACAATCCTCCGGGATTTTGTCGGAGATGCAAGGATCTTCTTCATCATTTCCCATCTACTACATTATGTACAAAGGCCTTCTAGTCTTGTCTTCTCTTTGATGCTTGGTCAATAGATTCGATCAATTTAGCTCTATTTTGCCATGAAAATGCAAGGTTTGAACTCCTCTCCTACCAAGGAAACAAAACCTCAAAGAATATGCAAAACAAAGGAGTAGTAAATGACCCAAATATGCACTAAAAAGCATAGGAACGAGGCTAATTCGGGGACTAAATGTGCTCAAATATTGATCACATCAAATATCCCCAAACCGAACCTTTGCTCGTCCCGAGTAAAGAGGTGACAAAACTAGGACCCTTGTTTAAACTATCCTACTAATATAGCCGATATGAGACAATTAGCGGGTCTCACTCCGCCCCTTCAACTCACAACAAGACAACCATGAGGTAGGATGCCTTCTTGCAAGGCAAGGTGGGTCTTGCCAAAATGGTGACACATCCAATCATTAAAGCACACAAAACCAAGAAATGGATGCTTCTACAAAAAGAATAGCCACTTTCCTCATCTAAGTTGCGGAAATTATCTAAAGGGGAAGCAATTCAAGGGTACACACTCCTTCATAGATATGGTTTCTTCAAACTACTAGGCCTAGAAGGATACCAATAAATCACCTCCAAGTTGTGTCAAGCTAGGGTACCTTTATCCTCAATCATTAAATGCTTTTTTCAAGAATAGACTCCCTATGGTGTTAGAAACACTGGAGGATCGCGGAATTCCCCTTCTTGCCTAGACAAGAAGAAGGGTCGTCCCCTCTCTACCATGCACAAAAATGGATACGATGGATAAAGGGATCAATAGGATTTGAGTTTCATGTGGGAGTTTGCTTTTGTTGTTGTTTTTCCCCCCAATTTCTTGTGGCATTTGACATTTGAGAACACTTTCTTTTTGCCATTTCTTTTGATTTTTGGCGTTTTAATACTTGACAACTTTCAACTTTTGCATTTTCTTTTGAACATTTTCAAAGTCACCCTAATTAGTAACGAAGGTGCCTTATATTTGAAGCATAGGTGTTTTTTCATTTTTGTTACTCCTCTTTTCCTTTGATGCAATTTGCAAACTTTTTGACATTTCATTTCATTTCTTGAACTCAAATTTGAATAATTTTTGTGCCCATTCCCTTTGATGACAAAATGTATGGTAGAACATGGAAGAATGATGGTTTCATGGTTTCAAGGGTCACCTTGGAATAAACGGTAGCCAAGGAGTTATCACACCACAAGGTACTCGTGACTAGGCCTTAATCCATGGGTCACACTACTACAAATACAGGCAACCACAACGGCCCTTTAACAACGCTTATTCACGAAAATCATCAAAACACGTTGTAGAATTGATTCCGCGAATTTTACCAAACTTAATTACAACGGTTCTGTGTTGTTAACCGTTGTTATTGGTTTTAACAACGGGTCATACTTGAAAAACCGTTGTTAATGAAAAAACTAATAACAACGGTTAAATTTTAACCGTTGTTAATGGTTTGGCGCCAAATTAGTGAAAAGTAATCACAACGGTTATATTAGAACCCGTTTTTAATACTTTTTAACAACGTTTGTAGACTCAATAACCGTGTTTATTAATGTTATGAAAATCTTAAGAACAACAGATTGCTTTATTCTGCTATACGCTACAAAACACAAACACAAGCTAATATTGCTACTATATCATCCTCCATTCCTCCCTGATCATCTCTCTGTCTTCACCTCCGTCACTGTTGTCACCGTCTTCTCTCCCTCACCGTCGTTTAGTATCAAAGTTAAATTTATAAATCCGAACTAAAACTATAGATAGTGATAGTAAGGGTCGAACCACAGGGAGGTAGGGAACTATTAGTTGCTTCCTATTTTAGTCTAAGGGTAACAATGAGGGGGGTTTTGATTGATTTATAATTAAACTAAATGCAAATAAATAAATAGGCAAATGAAACTGACGATGTAAACGATGATAAAAAGGATGCTAAGACGATCGGTTCATTGTAGCAACGACAACGCAAGTCCTAGGTAAATCTGAAATAATCACGTAAGGTGGGAAAATAAGAAGTCTTCTCAGACCAACTTAACAAGTAGCGCCGCTCAGCCTAAGCTACTAGTCCCTAGGTCTCACTAATACTAGCTCACGCCCTGAAAAGTGATTCCTAATGCCTAAATTTTACTTATGTTACGATCTTAGTATAATTTAGTCGTTCAATTGGTAGTCTATTGCCCTCCCCTCTCTTTTGATCTAATGGGTCGGTCAATTCCTAAGTATTTAACAAATAGCCTCTCGGTCTTTTATCAAAAATTGCAATTAAATCAATTGAACAATGCTAATTCTTACGTGATGCAGTCGATCGACTAGCTGGGGCAGTCGATCAACCAGACCCCGAAACAGGTCTACCTATTCTACGTCATCTACGCCACAAATTCCCTCACATCTTAGCAAAGGGTGATTACCTACGCATATTAAAATCGATAACAACAACGAAATTGAAATAAAAGATATGGGAAAACATAATTTGAATGATTAAAGCAATAAAACGCAATAAAGAGGCTATGGTTCGGGATTCTAATCTATCAATTCTATGCTAATGACAAAGTAAAGTAGAAACTGAAATTAAGGACAAAATAATACCGAAGTAGGAAGCAAGAATTGAATCCGAAAGCAAGCAAGGAACTTTATTGAGAAATTAATGTAAACTAAAGAACCCTAAATTTTTGATGATGAAAACTGAATGCTAAAACTGAAAGCTAAAACTACGTTATATAGGAATATCACGCAACTCTTATTCCTAAACCTAATATACAATGGGCTTAAGCTAAATCTCGTCTTTAAATTCTCGTCAGACTCGTGGAGTGGTCGATCGACCACTTGGACTAGTCGATCGACCAACAGCGCTGTACAAAATTGCATTCTGACGATTCCTGCAGCGCGCACCGATCTTAAAACAGCTGCCATTTTTCGATACTTCGTCAAATCAGGCGTTATACGCGGCGTTGGAAAGCTAAGAAGATAAGCTTTCACCTCCAATTAAAATCACTCGATTATCTGCTTTAGAACTCGAGATATAGCCATCTGAAGCAGCCTGCAATGTCGTGAGGTGCTTCTTTGCTTGTTAAACTCGTACGCACCCATGCTTTTGCTATCTTCAGGCATTGAAATGCATTCTAAACTTCAAGTCCGAGTCAAATATTCATGTCCTTCCTAAGCTTAGCTTTCGGGGTCAAGATTTGGTTCATTTTCTACTCATTTCCGCAATAATCTGCAATATTACATAAAAACACGAGAGTAGACAGAAATAGGGGAAATAGTAGAATAAACTACATATAATAGACATAAAATGCGTGGAAATAAAGATGTAAAACATCATATTATAGACATGCATCAAACTTCCCCAAACCAAACCTTTGCTTGTCTCCAAGCAAACTAAATGCAAAACTAAATCTAGATAGAAAGGAGCAAAACATGGACAAACTGAAAATCGTCTACTTAAACCAATTTAATGCATATGAATCAACTACTAATAGCTCAAAGTCACGCAAACGAATTTATGCATATTTCGAAAAGATGTTGAACGTTTGACCTTGCAAGACTTTCAAGATTGGACTCTCCCGGTTCACTCTTCTCTCAACCAAGCAAATGGTAAGCAATTTATATGGAAGAGAGAAAGAGACAAAAGTCGCTCACCTAGACTCAACCAACTTGATCATGCATGCAATATAGTATGATAAGTAATTCTAGCTACCGTGCACATACATTCCAACCATTCAGGGTCCATCACATGCCGAATACTTGCAAAGATATGGATAAGTGAGGCTATGGGTAAGAAGAGACAAAACAATATGGGAATGAGAGGGAAATAGCCAAGCTAGCATCCTATCAGACCGAATAAATACATCCACTTCTAAATCAATGAAATAAGCTCAAATGCCTTAATGAATTAGGCAAACACTTCACTAATCCAAACTCAATACTCCTCATAGAATACAAATCGCAACATAGTAGTCAAATAACTCAATTTCTTTTTTTTTTCTTCTTCTTTCTTTGCCGTTTCTTTTTCTTTTGTTTTCTTTTTTTTTCGTTCGGCAGTAACTATTTTTCAATTTTTTCATTTTTCATTTTTCTTTTCTCCTTCATTCATTACCAACTTCATAGAGTGCAAATCGAGCCAAAATTGATACAATACAACGAATACCACTAAAACTACTAAACTAGCTCAGCAAAGGGTAGGCTTAGTTTATGGATTGTAGCTAAATGGTCAACTGGCAATTTTTGGCTAATGTGAAGCTAATGGGTAAAATGAATAAAAGGGACTTTCGCAAGCATTCTCCAAACATGCAATACCAACCACTAATCCGAATGTATGCAGGCAAAAAGAAATTAAATGTCATACTTGTGCAAATTAATGTTACACGATATGCAGGGAGTAACTACTCACAATCCTAAATGAAACTGGTCATGAATGACACCAGTTTATAAAGCTCTAATTCCTTAGAAAGTTTTGTATTTTGCCAAAATTTCAAGTCAAGTCTAATTGTTCAACAAATTTTGAAACGAAATTCGAGATATTGCAAAAACTTTTGCTAAAAATGTGATAAAATGCAGGGTTTAAGCAAATGACAACTATCAGTAATGAATACTCCGATCTGACTCAACCTAATATGCAAAATTAAACGTGATATTTTTGAATTTTTGAATTTTTTTCAAATTTAATTTTTTTGAAATTTTGTATATATGGAAAATAAAAAACAATGCAAGACAAAAATGTAAACGTGAATGCAAAACAGAATGAAATGCAACGCAAAACCCTTCCCCAAACCAAATCACACAATGCCCTCATTGTGCGAAATCATGTGTATAAATAAGCAAAGAGAATTGGGATTTTGCGATAAGAAACTAAATAAGACATGAAATTGGGACTCGGAAACTTACAAGATTTTAAGCGCAAAAGGAAACATCCCCAAACCAGCGTGAGCTAGGAAGTTTCAGTAGCCAGCAGTGCTACCATAAAGTACCTGAAAAGAAACAAAATACCGCGCGTAATTCGAGAAAACAAAATTGAAACGGTAATTATGTGCAAAGAATTAAAAGAACGAGGTATAGCAGCTACAGTGGTCGATCGACCACTCTAACCAGTCGATCGACCAAGTTACCTGGAACAGAAGCTTCTGTGCTGCGCGAATCAGTCGATCGACCACTCTAATCAGTCGATCGACCAAGTTACCTGACGTGAACAGTTCCTGCTCAATAATTAACTCAATGAATTGAGTTAACTTGGTCTAATAACCTGTAAATGCACATAAAACGCGCCCAAAATTGCGCAAAAACCCAAAGTAACTGTCTAAGTCGAGCTAATTATTAAAGCACACAAAACGAATAAAGCTAAATGTTTCAAAACCAAATCAAACAAAATGTTTAAACTCCGGGTTGCCTCCCGGTAGCGCTAGATTAGACGGTCCCAACTCGACCCTCTTTTCCTTCAAACAGTCACTCCAACTAAGCCCAGTCAAAACAGCTCAAAGCACGAAGCAACCGATCAAATAACTGCGCATGTGCTACACAAAACTGTAAGTAGCACCATAAAATAGTAGTAGCATAGGAAATTAAAATGTAATAACATCTAAGTCTAACAAATTTCCTATGACAGCTCCTAAAAACATCCACAAAATTATTCCTCCCTCCAGATAAGGGCGGAATGTAAAAGCTCAAATTAACAGCAGGTGGAAAATTAACGAGCTCAGTAGCATTTGAATCAAAAACAACGCGAGTAGAATTAAGATGCTCAGACGGGTATGAACTGTGAGGTGGAGGAGTCTGGTCAACTAAGGGAGAAGGTGGATAATCGTCCCAAATGCATGGGGCGGTAAAGTCAAATGGGTCAATCGGGTCCTCTATAATAGGTTCATCTATAATATCGTCATACACATCCCAATTAACCTCAAGACTGTCAAAGTTTTCCTCCTCACTCTCCTTATCGCTAGACTCATCTAGTTGGAGGTTCTCAAAGAGACCCTTCAAATTGTCCTCACTATCAGTGCAAGAATCATAAAGGGGATCTAGACTATCCTCATAAAAAGGATTGTCAACCACGCTAATGGTCTCCTCTATGTCTCCGTCGGCACTTCCTAGATCGGTTTCTAAGGTCTCACCCACCCCCTCATCTGAGTCAACATGAAGAGAAAAGTTGGGTTTAAGAGTTTCAGCAGCAAACCAATCAAAAAATTCTAATACCTCATTTACAGGGAGTCCTGTGAAATCCCCCTTACCAATAGATTGCAGGTATGCTCGCGTAGGGTCAGTCATACCCCGGGAGATAGTCCAGCATATTTGGAGTTCAGAAAATGTATCTCGTCTGGGCTCGATAAACTCCCAAAGCTTGGCGAAATAAGCACCAAAGATTTCACCCTCTTCCTGTGGAAAACTCAGAAAAGCGAACATGAGAACGGTCTCAAGGAACCGAAGTTCCCTGAGACAAAAGAAAGAAAGACTAAAATTAAAAACAACTAAAAATTAGCGCTGCCTCCCCGGCAACGGCGCCAAAATTTGATACCGTCGTTTAGTATCAAAGTTAAATTTATAAATCCGAACTAAAACTATAGATAGTGATAGTAAGGGTCGAACCACAGGGAGGTAGGGAATTATTAGTTGCTTCCTATTTTAGTCTAAGGGTAACAATGAGGGGGGTTTTGATTGATTTATAATTAAACTAAATGCAAATAAATAAATAGGCAAATGAAACTGACGATGTAAACGATGATAAAAAGGATGCTAAGACGATCGGTTCATTGTAGCTACGACGACGCAAGTCCTAGGTAAATCTGAAATAATCACGTAAGGTGGGAAAATAAGAAGTCTTCTCAGACCAACTTAACAAGTAGCGCCGCTCAGCCTAAGCTACTAGTCCCTAGGTCTCACTAATACTAGCTCACGCCCTGAAAAGTGATTCCTAATGCCTAAATTTTACTTATCTTACGATCTTAGTATAATTTAGTCGTTCAATTGGTAGTCTATTGCCCTCCCCTCTCTTTCGATCTAATGGGTCGGTCAATTCCTAAGTATTTAACAAATAGCCTCTCGGTCTTTTATCAAAAATTGCAATTAAATCAATTGAACAATGCTAATTCTTACGTGATGCAGTCGATCGACTAGCTGGGGTAGTCGATCGACCAGACCCCGAAATAGGTCTACCTATTCTACGTCGTCTACGCCACAACTTCCCTCGCATCTTAGCAAAGGGTGATTACCTACGCATATTAAAATCGATAACAACAACAAAATTGAAATAAACGATATGGGAAAACATAATTTGAATGATTAAAGCAATAAAACGCAATAAAGAGGCTATGGTCCGGGATTCTAATCTATCAATTCTATGCTAATGACAAAGTAAAGTAGAAACTGAAATTAAGGACAAAATAATACCGAAGTAGGAAGCAAGAATTGAATCCGAAAGCAAGCAAGGAACTTTATTGAGAAATTAATGTAAACTAAAGAACCCTAAATTTTTGATGATGAAAACTGAATGCTAAAACTGAAAGCTAAAACTACGTTATATAGGAATATCACGCAACTCTTATTCCTAAACCTAATATACAATGGGCTTAAGCTAAATCTCGTCTTTGAATTCTCGTCAGACTCGTGGAGTGGTCGATCGACCACGTGGACCAGTCGATCGACCAACAGCGCTGTACAGAATTGCATTCTGACGATTCCTGCAGCGCGCACCGATCTTAATACAGCTGCCATTTCTTCGTTACTTGGTAAAATTAGGCGTTCTACGCGGCGTTGGAAAGCTAAGAGGATAAGCTTTCACCTCCAATTGGAATAACTCGATTATCTGCTCTAGAACTCGAGATATAGCCATCTTAATCAGCCTGCAATGTCGTGAGGTGCTTCTTTGCTTGTTAAACTCGTACGCACCCATGCTTTTGCTATCTTCAGGCCTTGAAATGCATTCTAAACTTCAAGTCCGAGTCAAATATTCATGTCCTTCCTAAGCTTAGCTTTCGGGGTCAAGATTTGGTTCATTTTCTACTCATTTCCGCAATAATCTGCAATATTACATAAAAACACGAGAGTAGACAAAAATAGGGGAAATAGTAGAATAAACTACATATAATAGACATAAAATGCGTGGAAATAAAGATGTAAAACATTATATTATAGACACGCATCAGTGTTTATCAATCAGGTATATATATGTTTCTTAGCAACGCTTATAGATATAGGATTTTTTGGGTTATTATCTAATTTGTTGATAATTTAGCTTAATTGCTTTCCTGAATTTCGTTTATTTGTTTGCCTATTATTGTATTTTATGAATTAGTTGCCTATTATTACGAATGTAGAATAATGACTCGAACTTGGATGATTGATGCAAATATGAGTGACCGCACCTACAAGGATGGTTTAGCTGAATTTTATGAATTTGTTTCGAACAATTTGAAAGGTTCTTCTAGTATTGCATGTCCTTGTGAAAGATGTGGTAATATTAGCTATATGGCTTTTCCGGACGTTAAAATACACCTAGAAAAGTGGAGATTTAGTCGATCCTATACACGTTGGATTTTTCATGGGGAATCATTAGAGGAAGAGAATAACTCTGAAGAAGATGATGTTGAGGTACACGAAAGGCTAACTGATGATCCTGAGTTTGCCGAGTTTTTTGAGTTGGAAGAGTTGGAAGTAGAGAAGTTGAATGTTGGGTCTATAGATAATGAAGAGAATGATGATGAGTCCGTTGCTTTTGAAGATGTAGGTGATGACACTAGTAATTGGGATGACCTTAACAACATGCATGAGAAGTTGTGTGAGTCTGAAGCACCTCTGTATCCTGGTTGTAAGTTCACAAAAATGTCGGTTGTGGTGAAGTTGTATAATATCAAGTGGGCAAATGGGGTGAGTGACACGTGTTTCACTAGTTTTTTAGCCTTGATAAAGGAGTTGCTTCCTGATGGTAATGTTCTACCTGTTAAGACATATGAGGCGAAAAAACTAATAAGAGGAGTGGGTATGAAATATGAGAAAATACATGCATGTCCAAATGATTGCATATTGTATCGGAAATTATATCAAAACTTAACCAATTGCCCTAAATGTTTGGAGTGGCGTTATAAGGATAAGGAAGGGATCCCGGCTAAGGTGTTGTGGTATTTTCCATTGATACCAAGAGTCATAAGGATTTATGCGAATCCCGATGATGCAAAAATGTTAACTTGGCATGAAACAGGAAGAATAAATGATGGAAAGCTAAGACACCCGGCAGATGGTAAGCAATGGAAATCGTTCGACGCTAAGTATCCCGAGTTCGGCAATGAACCTAGAAACTTACGTCTAGCACTGTCCACTGATGGAATGAACCCACACGGAAACATGAGTAGCCATCATAGTACTTGGCCAGTAGTGTTGGCTATTTATAAATAACCTCCATATGTGTGCATGAAAAGAAAGTATTTGATGTTGTCGTTGTTAATTTCTGGCCCTAAACAACCTGGAAATGATATAGATGTATATTTGGAACCTCTTCTAGATGATTTGCGATTGTTGTGGGATAGTGGGATAGAAGTATTTGATGCATATAAGAACGAAACTTTCAATTTGAGAGCGATGTTATTGTGTACAAGATGTCGACTATCCGGCTTATGGCGACCTTTCGGGCACACAGTTCATGGGAAAGAGGCTTGTCCATTGTGTGGGGAGGATATCGAGTCTGAATACTTGAAGTCTTCTCATAAGTATGTGTATATGGGAAATAGGAGGTTCTTGTATCATGACCATTGTTATCGCAAGATGCAGAAAACATTCAATGGAAGACAAGAACTTCGTCAACCTCCTAGAATTTTGAGTGGGCATGAAGTTTATCAGAAAGTAAAGCATATTGAGATAGATTATGGGAAGAAGAGCGGCTCTAAATTGTCTACTCGTGGGTATAAGAAAATTTCCATATTTTTTGATAAACTTCCATATTGGCCTGACCTGGAGGTCAGGCATTGCCTCGATTTCATGCACATTGAGAAAAATGTCTGTGATAATATTATCAATACCCTTCTGAATGTTCCTGGTAAAATAAAGGATAATGCCGCAGCTAGGGAAGATATGAAAATGATGGGTATTAGGCTAGAGTTGGCACCATAGAAGAGAGGTAATCGTATATTTTTACCGCCAGCAGCTTATACCCTTTCACGGAATGAGAAAAAAGAGTTCTGTGCATGCTTGAATGGAATTAAAGTGCCACATGGTTATTCGTCGAACATCAAAAGCCTAGTGTCGATGCAAGACCTAAAACTCACCGGGTTAAAGTCACATGATTGTCACACTTTGATGCAACAATTACTACATGTAGCTATTCGTTCCATTTTACCTGAAAAGGTAAGATATGCTATAACTAGATTCTGTCTCTTCTTCCAGTCCATATGCGAGAAAGTCACCGATCCCGATGACGCGGATTCATTGCAGGACCTCGTTGTAACCTCTCTTTGTCAGTTGGAAATGTATTTTCCACCCTCTTTCTTCACTATCATGATTCATCTGACCATTCACTTGGTTAGGGAGATTTTGTACCTTGGGCCCGTGTACTTGAGATACCAGTATCCTTTCGAAAGATTGATGAAAGTCTACAAGGACTATACATCTAATCGGTATCGTCCAGGAAGGTTGTATTCTTTGAACGCGCTATTTTAGATGAAGCTCTTTCATATTGTTACGCTCATCTCTCCCCTGAGGAGTTGATTGGCGTTCCTAAGAATCGTCATAGTGACTGGATGACCGGAAAAGGTATTAGGGGCCGGGTTGAAAAAATTGTGACACGTGAAATGTTGCATTTAGCACACACGTATGTGCTAAACAACGAAGATGAGGTACAACCTTATATTTAACAACACAAAGATGAGCTCAAATACGATCACCCAAACAAGACCGAGAAGTGGATTGCGAACGAGCACACGAAGACGTTTGCAGGGTGGTTTAGGAATATTATCTTAGAGTGTACTGATCAAACTGGTGATAACATCTCTCCTAGGTTACTACGTCTTGGTTTAGGTCCAAATGCCAGGGTCACCTTTTACAACAGTTTTGCCATTAATGGATATACTTTTTACACCCGCGAGCAAGATGAGTTGAGCACAATGCAAAATAGTGGTGTGAGTTCTGAATTTGAGGCAATGCACTTTGCTACTTCAAAAGATAAAAAGCCTATTTGGGGAAAATGCCTTTATTATGGTGTTATTCAAGAAATATTGGTACTAGATTACATTGATTTCACAATGCCTTTGTTTCGATGTAACTGGGTTGATAACAACATCCATTGTGTCCGAAAGGATAAGATGGGATTTACGTTGGTCAATCTGGGTATGGTTGGCAATAATAAGGATGATCCTTTCATAATGGCATCCCAAGCTAAACAAGTGTTCTATGTCACCGATCCTATGGATAAGAAGTGGTCTGTTGTACTGTCTTTAAGGAGTAGAAGGAGTAGTCCATCCGATAATGGTGATGATGATCAGGATGTCGTTTTTGAGGGAAAAGATCAGTCTACCCTTCGTATCTTATTTCGACGATGTTGACACGATCATGAGGACACCGAAAGCATCTATATGCGTGATGACCATGGTGAAGGTATTTGGGTTAACGAAGAAACTATGACATCCAAGAAACGTCCCCGATCCTGAGATAGTTCATCAGGACACAGTGATATGGACGACCAACATTTTGAGTCATTTTCAGACCAATAATTTGATGGTTTAATTTATTGGTAAATCAATAATGGTCATTGTTAAATAAAAATTCCCAAATTTGCATGGCATGGTAAATCCTGTAGCTTAGATATGCAGTATACATGCATCTTTGGTGTTGTCTTATTTTCTTGATCGTATTATTAGATGTGGATCTTTGGTGTTGAAATTGAATAACGTTGCAAAGTATATGGTGCTTCTTTCACATTATAAAGTATGTATTGTTACTGAGTTTGGATTGTAATGGAATTACTGATAATTTTTTTTAAAAAAAGGTTCAACAATAACAACGGTTATATTTAAATTACCCGTTGTTAATACTTTCAACAACGGGAGTAGTACCTCTACCCGTTGTCAATGATTTTTTTGACATATTTCATTTTGGCGCAAATTTGGTGAAAATATATTACAACGGTTGACTTTTATTGACCCGTTGTTATTAACATATAACAACGGTTTTTCTTTGAGCACCCGTTGTTAATAGTTTGTCTTAATAAAAAACTAATTTACAAACCCATACAGCATACCATACACAAACACACACAACATTAGTTCAACCGTTGGTATCCTGAGTTAATTCTTCTCTCTTCCTCGCTTTCTACATTCTCGTTGCCGGCCGTCGCCCAATTTCCGACGCCCAGATTCCGTTGCCTTCCCTTATCATCCTGCTCGTTCTCTTTATCATCATCATCATCAGGTATGTTCACTTTAATTTTGTGTTTCGTCATTAGGGTTTTAAGACGATCATCTTTTTTCTTTTTCATGCATCTGTTTGTTTTTCGTCTTCTTTGTTATCTTTATCATCCCGCATCATCTACTTCACTCCTCTTATTAGGGTTTAGGATTTTAGAAGCTCAATCTGTTATTTTAAATTTTCATTCCTATTAGGGTTTAGGGTTTTAGATAATACTCTGCATGTACGTTGTTAAGTTGTTCATTTCCTATATCATTCATATTTGGGTTTTAGGATTATCATGGGTGAAAAACGTAAAAGAAGTCAAAAGAATAATAAGCCTGAGGATAATAAGCCTGGTGAGAGGGGTGTTACGAAGTGCCAGAAAGTCCGTGCAGCTATAGTCGCTAAACAGCCGTTGGAAATAACATGGAGTGAGATGGGTTTCCCAACTGGTCCAAATGCGGGTTATTTCTCCAGTTGGATAGGTACTTGCACAAGACAGTTTGTGCCTATCCATTTAGATCATGTTAGAACTTTGAATCCAAAATTGGCGGAGTTATACTTGGCTCGTGTAAAGGAAGGCTTTATTATACCCGATGAAAGCCATGATAAGTATTTAATGCATAAGGCAGCGGATGTCCACATGCAGTGAAGGTGTGACGTTGCTAGGGATTGGTTGTATGTGGACAAGGTAACAGGGGAGATGCGTAAGAGCCCACCGGAAAACAAGTGTCCCACCATCAGTCAGGAACAATGGGATCTTTTCAAAAAGATGAGAACTACTGAGAAGTTTCAGGTGAAATATCCCCGCCTTTTCGCGATTTACCTATCATTTTTTTAATTAATGAGTCCTTTATATAATCTTTTTATTATCTCATCTACTTGCGCTTTTATATAATTATTTAAAGGCCGTTAGCAGAAGAAATCGTGCTAACATTTCATGCAAGAAGGGGAAATGGTATGGTTCTCGAGGCGATTCTGAGAAAGATAGAAGAGAACCTCGTAAGTAGCATGCATTATTCCCCTGTGAGACTTTATTTTTTTAATCACACTTGGACTTGCATTGATACACATTTACGTGTATGAATGTTACCATGTTAATGTGTAGGTGGCAAAGGGAGTGAAAGAGGTGGATCGGCATGTAACTTATAAAGAAGGGCACACGCCTAAAGGATCCCGGTCGCGTGACAAATATGATGAGGAAGTGTTGGCCAACATAGTAAGCATTATTTTATTAAGACGAGTTCATTACTAACTTTATTATTTTAGTCACAAATATAATTTGAAGTTTATTTAATATATTATGGGACAACGTATTGAAAAAGGTAGAAGAAGGGAAATTCACTCCCAGTGGTCGTAATGACGTTCTTGCTAGAGCGATCGGGCGACCCGAACATCCAAGTCGTTTGAGGGGCGTCCCGTTACAGGTTGGAGTAACGAAATATTATGGGACAACTGGCCCGATAAAGAAGAAAAGGAAGACTAAGTCTGAGAAGGCTGACATGGTAACATTTATTCTATTATTTTCATTTAAGTTCAATTCACATGTTATTGTTGGGATAAAAATTGCTGACACATTACATTCTTGGCACGCATGACTTGATTAATGGCATCCGTACTACTAAAGTTGAATGCTGGAGGCAAGCTTTTCGAAGAAGAAGTGAAGATGATGGAGGATGTCATTTCTAAAGGGGGTAATAATAAGGTACAACAGATTGGTCAAGAGGCCGCTACTACCTTGGCAATACATGAGAAGGAAGTATCGGTCAACGAGATTCAGATAGATAAGGTACCTAATAATGCTTCTGAAGTTGTAACAACTAAAGCCGATCAGGTACCTAATACTTCCTTATTTTTCTTTTTTTTTTTTTTTTGGGTAAGATCAGGGGGTGTGTTCCCTGCCAGCTCTAATGCTATAACTTCTGACATGGTGCCATTGGTTAATTTTATTAGGTAAATAATGGGTCCGAAAAGGAGATGCAACTTGAGAAGACGGTGATGGAAAAAAAAGATACATCCCCTTCAAGTCGGTTCCTGTTTTCGATAAGGTATGCATGAAGTGTTTAATTAGTTAAATTTATATGAATTCTATTAAATTTTGGGATATAATAATGTATGTGTATATTCTTGAGGCCGTAAACAAGAGGCCGATTATTCTTCGACCCTAAACCGAAAAGCCACATGTGCGTGTTGGCGGGGTCTCGTAGAAATGCACACCAAATGCAGCAGCGGAAAGCGTAGTTCATGGCGAAAAACTTTTGCCGAATCATACCAAAGTAGAGATAACTACAGTCTTTCCAGGCCATGAAAACTTTCAACTGCCTGTCCCAGTTCGTGACGAAATTACCATTCTGGGAGGTGCGGTTGGAAGTTTCATCCAATGGCCTGAAACTCACATCTACTTGGCTCGACCGTCTCGCCTCGGCGGAAAGCGAGTTGGGGTTAGAAGAAATACCTTTATATATATGTTAAATTTTTAATTGTTGAATGTTTTTATATGTTAAATTTATATGTTATTTTTTTTTGTAGGGAACAAAAAAGCCGGCTTTGGCGGATAAGCCTAAGTCCACAGACATGCCAACGACCTCGTCGAGAGAACAACTTGATGAGGTATTTAATTAACTTCTCCATTTTTTTAAAAACCCCGCTCCCTTTATTTTTATTTTGTCTGTATTTATAAAAAGCATGGTAATTTTGTGTAGGGGACAAAAAAGACTGATAAGCCTAAGTCCCCAGTCTTACCTGCTACTACTACCTCATCATTGAAAGAGCAGGTTGACGAGGTATTTAATTAAGTGCGCTTTTATTTTTATTACTCCAACTAGGATATGTTACCTTTGGATTTTTTATTATTTTAATTATCTACTACATGTGTAGGCTGGTGGTAGTAGCACAAAATCAAAGACTCATTCTTTTCCGGACCTGAAAGAAGTTAGGAGTTTAAACTCCACACAATATACTGGGAAGGATTACATGCAAAAAGTAAGAACGGTGACGATGAGGAAACTGCATGAGGAGGCTGGCCATCGCATAGCCACCGAGCAATTGATAATTATTCCGCTCGAGGAGGATATTCTAGGGGTTGAGCGCCAAGCACTTCTATCATGGGATATGCTAGCCATTTGGGCTGGCCTAGACCTGATTGATGTGGCACACCTATTTGTTTGGATGAAGTAAGTTTCTTAATAAATAATTTCATATTCTAATATTCTGACTACTAGATAGTGTTTTAAATACCGGAATTAATACCGTAATAATGTAGGATATTGAAATTGAGAGTGATCCCCGAGAATAGGATTCCAGGTGATCAATACGGATTCCTGTGCCCCTATGTTTTATCTTTATTTATTCCGGATTTCTCGTTCGAAGAACGGGTTGATTATATTGCTCAGCAATTGGCGACAACCAAGAAGCTGGTTTTTGCCGCTTATAATGAAAAAGGGTAATAAACAAATTAATATTACGTTTCCCCCTACAATTGCATTTTCATAACTAATATATATATGTACTTGTTAATAATGATGTCTCTTGATGTAGGACTCATTGGGTGCTAGCAGCCATCATGCCGACAAGGAATAAAGTTTTCTGGTTGGACTCTTTACATAATCAACCAAGCGAGACTTTTAAGCACTTGATTAATAAGTAAGTTTATAATACTGATTTATTTATAATAACATTAAGTTTCAATTTTTATTTATAGCAAAAAGCTCATTTTTACCCCTAAAAAAATGAGTGTCTGCCTCCTTTTGTTTTTTTTAAAATAAGGGCCTTTGAGAAGAGAAGAGCTAACGAGCAAAATCAACCCACGAAAGATTCTGATGATGACCCTAATTTTATTACGATAACAGGGGTACGTGCTCAAATACAATCCATTAAGTGCAAAAATCTGTCTTTAATACTAATACAATACCTAAAGTTCAAGATTCTGATGTGAGCCTTCTCTCGTCTGTTTGTTTTTATGTAATAATAGGCCCCTCGCCAGCCAGATAGCATACAATGTGGATACTACGTTTGTCGGTTCATGTTGGAGATTATTAGGCGAAGATATATCATTATTCCAGAAAAGGTTAGTAATTTAATAATGTGTTTATTACTTTTTTTAAATTAGAGCTAATGTTGTCTTGCTTGCTGCTGCTATATATACCATGATGTTGCTATGCAGTAATTGATGTTGTTACAATAATGTCTTCTCTTTTTTTTTCCGCAGTATGTAATCAACCCGTCACAACAGATTGAGCAGTACTCAAGTATAGATATAGACGAGATAAAGGACATGTTGGGCAAATACGTCTTAGAAAATAGAAATGCATGATACTCAGAGTTTAGATCAACTTATTAGTAAATTTTTTGTTGAAGTTAGGGAATGATTAGTTCATGTAAATTCAACTCTTTGTACGTATATATATATACGTATATATATATATACGTATATATATATATACGTATATATATATATATACGTATATATATATATATATATATATATACGTATATATATATATATATATATATATATATACGTATATATATATATATATATATATATATATATATATATATATATATATATATATATATATATATATATATATATATATATATATATATATATATATATATATGATTTGCTATTGTGGTTGAATTGAATCTATTGAGTTCGATGAACCCAAATTTGTGATTTATCTTTAGTCTTTGGTATATGGTGTTCTTTGATATATGCGAGGTTTTGAATCGCATGAAACAAATTTAATTTTTCAAAACATTAGGAGTTCGTAATAAAAACGGTTACTAAAAAAAAACCGTTGTGAAGACCTTTCACAACGGTTAATAAAAAGAACACCTTTGTGAATGACTTTCACAAATACCGCGCATAATATTCAACAACAAGTTTTAAACGAAGAACCGTTGTTAAAAGTCTTCACAATTTTGGAGGTAAAGTTACAACAACGGGTTTTAAACTAAGAACCGTTGTTACTAACAATTTCAACAACGGGTATGTAGCATAAACCCGTTGTCAAAAGACTTCACAATTTTGGAGGGAAATTACAACAACGGTTATACATATGACAACCGTTGTTATATTATTCCCTCCAAATTTTTGAAACACTTTCCACAACGGAGAACACCCAACAACAACGGCTTTTAACCGTGGTGAATACTTTCGACAACGGTTTCATTAAATAAGCAAACCGTTGTAAATACGTTCTACAACGTCCGCTTTAACAACGTCCGCCTTCTGTTTTTACAACGGTTTTTACCCGTTGTTATAGCCTGTATCTGTAGTAGTGTCAAAGGATACTAGTATGACACATCCTAGGGTGTTTTACAAGTATTCTAACAAGCAAAGTCTTAAGAAGAAAACGCATCTACTAGGGCCTATATATACTTGTCAAGCTTCCCAAATAGACGGTTTCACAAATTGTTTCCTAAATGCAACTATATGCCATGATGCAACTAACATTTCTACATCCTAATGTATATGCTTCTACCAACTAGTATGCCAAATAATCTAAATGCAAGTCCTAAATTCACATTGTTTATACCGAATCAATCAAAATAAAGCCACATAGTCATTAACATAAAGAGGAAAAAGGAGATTGGAAAGATCATACCATGCGGTCTTCAATATCGTCATGTCTCGGATGTGGCGTAGTCAATTAATGTGAACAAGGATGAACAAACACAATATATACAAAACAATATATACAAGACTATACTACAAAGGAAATTAACTTGTTTTTGGATTTTCAATTTTACAATTTTTCTGGATTTTTCGAAATTTTTTTTTTTTCGATTTTGAATAAAAGTCAAGTTTCACTTTCACTTGCTTTTTCTCCTAAAGTTTGCTAATCCTCACCCATCGTATCATCATCATCATCATCTTCCTCTCTTGAGGCATCATCAACCTCCATAGATGTGGAATCATGTCCACTCTCACTTTCACTTGCTTGTTCTTCCTCACTTTCCTCTTCCTCTTCTTGGACTTCTTCTTCTTGAACCTCTTCTTCTTCTCCTTCTTATTCACCACCCTCTTCAACAACCATCTCCTCTCCACCCGGTCTACCACTACTAGGAATGCTAGGAAAGAATACTTCCCTGTCCGCCCAACTAGGCAAAGGACAAGACGGATCAAGAAGTCCTTGCCTAGCTAGATGTAGGAGGGGCGAATATTGGGCCTTGTAAGCATCCACTATATTATTGTAAGCTTGCTTGTGCATTTCCCTCATGAGTAGAGTCAAGTAATTATTTCCTACTTCGACATCTTTGGGTTTGAACTCGTGGTATTCAAATGGGTAAGGTGGGGTGATAATGGAGGAGGAGGGCTCGACAATTTCGCCCCTTTGTTGTTGAATGATATACTCGGTCTCTTCGGAGAGTGGGAGAAGGTAGTTCGGTCAGTGAACATTCAATCGACAAATTTTGGAAGGCAAGGTGAAGGATCTAGCTTCATTTGTTAACCACCCATATTTGTTGTCAAGAGTGTCATGCTTGACCCACTTAAACTTGTGAATCATGGTGTCCATATCAATAAGATGGCCTCCTTTAACCGGCACATAAGTGTTGTTGTTGTTGAAATTCCGGTTGAAATGCTTAGCCAAATGGGTAACTAGTCCTCCATTGACAATAAAGGCGGTGCCTTCTTTGCCACAATCGACATTAAGCCATCGTTCAACCAAAAGTCTTAGAGCATTGTATGGCTTGGTAAATTCCCTCCCGATGTTCAAGGCCAACTCAAGAAGAATACAATCGAGTTTGGTAAGATGATTTGTGCCATTTCTAGCTATCAAAGTATTCCTAATGACCTTATGCCATACTCTAATGCCCGGATGGTGGACTAAGAGAGCACGACAATCATGAAAGCGTATGAATTTCTTTCCGGAAATTGCCATCCAAAGAGGAGCGGGGTCATACTTGATAGGAGTCTTTGTATATTTCGGGTTATCACTAAGGCCTAATATCTTACCCAATTCGCCATAAGTTATGCGTCTATCAACATTTTCAAGACGAAACTCGATGTTGGTTCGAGTCTCCACCCTTGTGACTTTCAAAGAACTTAAAAATTCCAAGGTGAGGGAGGGGGTATGTCAATTCTTTCATTGTAAACAATTTACCCAATCCCATAGACTCAAAGAAGGTTTTGGTTTGTTCAAGGACACCCAACTTTGACAATGCATCTTCACAAATAAACTTAGTAGGCATGATGGTTTTCTTAGCAAAGAGAATGAATTTCTCCCTATGAGAGTCGGAAGTGAAAATTACCTCCGGATAATTGGATAATTGTTCAATGACCGGAGTTGTTGATGTTGTAGCTTCCATAGGGGGATCTTGTTGTTGAACCTCCAACCTTGCCTCATGGACTACCAATGCCTTTGACAATTGTTTTGCTTGAAGAGCTAGTTGCCTTTTGGAAAGTGTCTTCTTTTGGGGTGCCTTGTTGCCTCCTTTAGTTCTTGCCATTCTCTTTTGCTTGATTACACCAATGAAAGATTGAAATCTTCAATTTTTAGTAATGACCAAATCGATTTAGGATGAAAAGAATGTTGTTTTGTATCTTGAAAATTGACTCAAAGGTTTAAAGATTTTGGTGTTTGAATCACTTGTTGTTGTAAAAGGAGTGATTAATTTTTGTTGTGGGGAAGTTTGGATTTGATTTGGTTGAGTTTGGTTGAGGAAATTTGTTTTTGTTGATGGAGAGGATGAGGGTTTTGGGGTTTTTAGTTTTTGGGTAGTGTTTGCATGTTGAAGAAATGAGAATGAATGGGAGAAGAGGGGTTTAAAAGACCTGTTATATTTGAAACTGCAGGGGAAGATGAGAGGACCAGGTGTCGGGACGCTCGGATTCTTCAAAATTTAGATCAGGAAAAGACGCCACAGGGCGATCGTCTTTCTGGAAAGACGAGCGGATTCTTTGTGGTGGGACGAGCGTCTTTCTGGGTGGACGTTCAGATTCTTTTACAAAGAAAATCCAAGAATTTTTGCAGCAAAAAGACGAGCGTCTTTCTTGAAGGACGACCGTCCAGAATGAGACGAGCGGTTTCTTAGCTAAGACACTCGGATCCATTGTCAGACCAGATTTTTGATTTCTGCAGCTCTACCAGATGAGCGTCTGGTGACTTGGACACTCGGGTTTCTTCAGGACGAGCGAATTGTCCATTTGGCCACTCAGATTCTTCCTTGACCACACGGATTCAGGTCCATCCGTGGGTATTTCGTAACCCGTGTTATTTTCATTCTTCAATTCTCGTGTTCTTCATTGTAGGGGCACTACAAAGGCATGAATAGCCTAGGCAATTGCTATCCCCACACTAAGGTAAAGCACTACACATCAATGAAATCATAAGTCCTTCCCTCACTTCTCTCAAAATGATGAATATCTTGATCAAGGTACAAAAATATAAATCCAAAAATGACAAAAATGCAATGTAATAATTGAAATGCAAGTTAGGGAGTTAGAATATTTACAAATGGTGGTTTAGGGAGGACTCCACCAAATTCTCATTCCAATGTGAGATTTCAAGGGGGCATGTTCAAGGTGTTGTTGATGTTTACTCAAAACCTTGAAGAAGTAGTCGAAAGCTTGCTCATTATCATGATAAAGGTCCTCAATAGATTTTTGCACTTGTTGTTCTCCATACGGGTCTTGGTTCATAGCATTACCAATATAGGGATTGAATATCCCTTCAAACTCATCATCCCAAAGACCGCAAACTTCGTCTACTTGATCACTAAAAATTTCTTGAGTTGATAGGGACAACTCTCCTTCTTTCTTGTCTTGGCCAATGGATCCATCTTCTTCACTTGTCATGGGCGAGCTTTTCAAGCTCTCATTGTTGCTATTTCCTTGTTCTTTTGATGGAGCATCATCCACTTTCTTTTTCCATTGAAATTCCAACTTCTTCCTATCATCCTTCCGGCTATAGTGATCAACCATAAAACATGGCTCATACAATCGGGGAGCTCTCATGGTCTTGTCAAGATTGAAAGTGATGGTTTCATCTCCCACTTCAAGGGTGAGCTCTCCATGCTTCACATCGATCACCGCTCCCACGGTGTGCAAGAAAGGTCTTCCTAAGATAATAGGAATTTTGGAGTCTTCTTCCATGTCAACAATAATGAAATCCACCGGGATGAAGAATTTTCCAATTCACACGAGAACATCTTCCCATACCCCTAAAGGTGTCTTTGTCGATCTATCCGCCATTTGTAGCGTGATGTTGGTACATTTGAGTTCTCCCATTCCTAGCCTCTTGCTAACCGAATATGGCATGACACTAACACTTGCCCCAAGGTAACATAAAGCTTTGTTGATTGTAATGTCACCAATAGTACATGGAATGGAGAAACTTCCCGGATCCTTGAGTTTTGAAGGTGAACTCCCTTGAAGGATGACACTACTCACCTTAGTGAATGCAATAGTCTCAAGCTTCCGGATTGATTTCTTCTTCGTAAGGATGTCCTTCATGTACTTTGCATAGGCCGGAACGTGATTGATCAATTCCGTGAAAGGAATCGAGACTTCTAAAATCTTTACAATTTCCATGAATTTTCCAAGTTGGTCATCAAACTTAGGATTAGCTTGACGACTCAGGAATGGAAGTTTAATCACGATGGGCTCCTTCTCTTTGGCCTTTTCTTCACTTTTCTTTGAAACTTCTTGATTGGTGGGTTCTTCTTCCCTAGAGTTTTGCACAACTCTTCCCTTGCCACTAGCTTCCACAACTTCATCCTCAACTTGTTTCTTTGGCCCTTCATATCTCGTACCACTCCTCAAGTGAATGGCACTAACCGTTTCATGTCTTGGGGGATTACTTTGAGGTGGTAACTGCCCTTTTTGTATTTGAGAACTTGAAGATGCTAGTTGGGTCATTTGAGTTTCCAACATTTTTGTGTGGGCTAGGATGTTGATGATGGTGATGTCTTTTGCTTGGCTATCTTTTTGCATTTGAGTGAAAAATTCTTGTTGATTTTTTTGCATTTGGAGGACCGCTTTTTGAACATCAAAACCTTGGTCATTTTGTTGATTGTATGGAGTTTGATTTTGATAACCTTAGTTTTGGTTGTAAAAGGGTCTTTGATTTCGGTTTCTCATGGGAGGTGGGGTGTATGCTGGTTGTGGGTTTTGAACATTTTGGCTTTTGTATGATAGATTTGGGTTGAATTTGGTGTTTTCATTGTAATAGTTGGAATAAGGGGTACCACTTTTGTATGTTTGAAAAGCATTCACTTGCTCATTTGTTCCCCTACATTCACTTTGGTCATGTCCCAAAGTTCCACAATTCTCACATATCCCACTTGGGATTGATGAAGATGCCACCATGGCATTAACATGATGCTTTGGTGCTTTTGAGGCTTCTTCAAACATAGCCATAGCTTTCTCAAACTTCAAGTTGATGGTATCAATATGAGCACTAAGTTGAGCACCCAATTGAGTAATAGAGTCCACTTCATGCTTTCCTCCTCTAGTAGCCTTGCGAAGTCTACTATATTGTGAATTATGGACCGCCATTTCCTCAATCTTGTTCCAAGTTTGATTATCGTCAACTTCGGTGAACATACCATTTGATCCCATGTTGAGAATGTTTCTTGAGTCTTCATAAAGACCATTCCAAAATTGTTGTACCAAGAACCACTCGCTAAGTCCATGATGAGGACATGAGCGAAAAATTCCTTTGAATCTCTCCCAAACTTCATACAAAGATTCTTCGTCCCTTTGCTTAAAACCCGTGATTTGAGCTCTTAGCATGTTAGTCTTTTCCGGAGGGTAGAATTTTTTTTAGAAAGCTAGAGCCAACTTCTTCCAAGAGTCAATTCCAAGAGTAGCCTTATCAAGGCTCTTCAACCATTGTTTCGCGGTACCAATTAGAGAAAAAGGAAATAAGACCCGTCGAATTTTGTCTTGAGTCACTCCAGTTTCTGAAATCGCATCACAATAGTCACAAAAAGTCTCCATGTGAGAATGAGGGTCTTCGCTAGGCATCCCCCCAAATTGGCTTCTTTTGACTAATTGGATAAATGCGGATTTTGTAATGAAATTTCCGGTTATGTGTTGTGGTGTGGGAGTACCATTGGGTAGGTTCTCCTCGGTTGGTACGGAATGTGATGAAAACTTAGGCATTGTGGGGTGATTGTGTGGTTGATTTTGTGTTGAGTTCTCCTCACCTTCTCTTGCAAAAGGGTTGATGAACTGAATAGTATTTGGTTGAATATCTACAACCTCACCAATACCTCTGAAAGTATTTCTAGTAAGTCTTCTATGGGTTGTCAAAGTCCTTTCAATTTCGTGATCAATGGGTAACAAGTTACCTTGTGATCTTCTAGACATGCAAAATATCAAACAACTCGAAAACAATTAGAACAAACCTTGAGGAGTTTTATTTCCCCAAGGCAAAGAAAGACACAACTAATAACAATCAAGTAAAATCAAATCAAGTTAACACCATCCGCGGCAACGGCGCCATTTTTTGGTCGGTCCGCTTTGAGCTTAGATTTCGGTTACTTGTCGTTAGGAGAAATTAGACCAAAACAATATTTATAACTTCACAAACAACTCTACTAGTAGTAAAGAGGCAAGTAAAGGTCGGATCTCAAGGGACGGGTATTGATGTAGGATTTTCGATTGTAAGTAGTGGTGTCTAGGGGTGTCACAATTTGGGTTGAGATAAGAAGATCACTAAACTAAATAACAATAAAAGTAAACAAGCAAGATGACTAAAATGAGATGTAAACAATTGATTAAAAGCACTAGGATATCATGGGTTCATAGGGGATTCATGGGAATTGATCATAAAACATATTCTCAAATTATAAGCAAGCAATTATTGTTGTGATAGGATCGAGTTGGTTTATATCTTACAATCCTAGGAAGGTTTGGGTCCCGGAGCCGAATCGATTAGATTGTACAACACCTACAAGTCGACTTAATCCTCCCTACTCAACTATATGCATGGTCTAATGAGACTTGAGTTGGTTTATGTCTTACAAGTCTCATTAAAAAGGCAAGTGATGGGTAAAAAATGCAAGGATTCATAGGCTCGCATTTCATCAAACATAACATGTGCATAAGTTGAAATCACAACAAGCAAGCAAATAAATTATGTGAACATATTAAATTAAGCATGAATCATCCCTCATGTTGGTTTCCCCTAATTCCCCATTAACCCTAGTTAAGGAAACTACTCACTCATTATCAAGTTTAACATGTTAACAAGGTTGTCAATCATATTAACAAAGGAAAACATGATGAATAAATGAAGATGATTAACAATAATTAAAAAGGGATTAAGAGAATTATACCTAATGATGATTCCAAAATAATAAAGCAAAGAATAATAGAAGTACTTGATGATTGATGGAAGGTTGTCAATCTCCCAATAAACCCAAATAATCTTCAATTACCCAAAATAAAAGATGAATAATAGAGAAATTAAGGAAATGAGATTTGTATTAATACTTGATTAGAAGTTGATTACAAGATTAAAGAGAGATTAGAATAATATAAACTACACTAAAGATTGATAAGAAGAACATGATAATCTAATTAGACTAATGGAGTATTTATAGTGGGGATTAGGTGCACAAATTAGGGTTACTAAGGGCTTAAATGACGATTAAGTCCTTGAGGAATCGCTCCTCGCAAGAAAAGATGCGGGTCTCCTTTTAGCTAATCTTTCAAAAATATGCTCATCTCGAATGGAGAAGGAAGAGGACGTGTTGCTCTGGAGGACAATCCGAGCGTCCAGAAGGTCGGGACGAGCGGATTGTGTAGGCATTGGACGAGCGGCCTGACAGCTTGGACGCTCGGATTGTGGAGCTTCTGGATGGGCGTCTCGATACGTGAGACGCTCGGATCCTAGTCCAGCATGCCATTTCTTCTATTCTTCTTTTCTTCTTCCAACAATCCTCTGGGATTTTGTCGGAGATGCAAAGATCTTCTTCATCATTGCCCATCTACTACATTATGTATAAAGGCCTTCTAGTCTTGTCTTCTCTTTGATGCTTGGTCATTAGATTCGATCAATTTAGCTCTATTTTGCCATGAAAATGCAAGGTTTGCACTCCTCTCCTACCAAGGAAACAAAACCTCAAAGAATATGCAAAAAAAAGGACTAAAGATAGTAAATGACCCAAATATGCACTAAAAAGCATAGGAACGAGGCTAATTCGGGGACTAAATGTGCTCAAATATTGATCACATCAGAGAGACAAGCCAGTTTCTAAGTAGTCGACATCGACGCATCATTCAACATGCTTCTAGGGCATCCTTAGATCCATGCTGCCAAAGCCGTCACATCAACCCGTCACCAGAAAATTAGGGTCCCCTTCAATTGGAAAACAGTCACAATTCCTGCGTCCCCAATCATGGCTGTCATGAAAAAGGGGATAGCCTCTCAAATCATTGAGGAGATCGATAACGAAATGTGGGGATTCCAAGCCATGAACGCCCTAACTAACGAACCAACACCTTTTGAATGTGATCCGTTCTCAAACCTCATAATTAACCGCATCTTAATGCGCTCCCGGGCATATCTCTTAACCCACTGAAAAGCACCTTGCCTCCCCCTGAAACAGGCCAAAGTCCCCAACATCCCTTTCGGACTAGGCTACGAGCTGACCGATGTGGACATCATGGAGATGGGTCTCCTTGTAAGGAAGTGCAAAAAGCAAGGAGTCATCCTCCGCCCATATCACTTAACCGTCAATGGATATTTCATCCTCGAAGGGGAGTCTAAACTCTACAACGGCTTTCCAGGGCCAATCTACGACCCCATAACAAAGGTCAAGCATTTGGGCATAGAAGTCTTCCAAGACTGCTACTTCATCTCCGACAACAATACGAATGCTACATCAGTCAAATCTGAATTGACCCCTTGCTTGGACGGGCGAGCTGTAAGCCTCCTTTTCGAAGAAAACAGCATCTAGCACCTCAACTACGAGGACATCATAAACATTTCTCTCAAAGACAACCAGTTCAACCCTACTACCTTGATCGCTGACGCTATCCTAGAGAAAACTATCCAAGGCTAGAGGAAGACCTTCAAGTGGACCAATCGTCAAGGCCGCATTTTCAAGATCGCAACCGGAGAAGGCCCCATCTTCAATCAGGGAAGTGAAGAGGAGACTGAGTCTAAGTTTGATGACAAGTCGAGGTCAGAGTCTGTCTTAGGTCCTAACGCTCCCGATATCCCTGCCAAAGTCCCTTTTCCACTGTTTTATCACAAGCTTGGGGCTGTCTCAGAGGCTGAGTCAACTAAAGTCACTCCCACCCTCGCAGAAGGTAGCAACCTGGAGCTTGTTCCAGAGGCCGCCTCTGACTCCCCATGAGATGTCTGTCCTATCTGAGCTCTTCGCTTGGGTCGACTTAACGAATGATAAGTTTGCGTACGACTCGTCTCAATTAAACTGCAATGCAATTCTGAACAAATATGAAGAATTTGACTTGAGTGACTACCCACCTCACCTAGCCAAAGAACTTGTCAAACGCGAACATTGAACACCCATATTTGTGGAGACCGAACCCATCAACGTAGGGACCAACAATTCACCTCAAGAACTTAGGATAAGGACCACCCTTGACCCCTCAAAAAGACAACAATTCATTGACCGTTTGCACGAATACAAGGACGTATTCACATGGTCCTACAAAGACATGCCTGGGATCGACAAAGAGATTGCAGAGCACAGGATAGCCATTAAGCCAAGAGCTAAACTTGTGAAGCAAAAGTTGGGACGCATGCGCCCTGAGTGGGCCTTGAAAATCAAGAAAGAGGTAGACAAGCAATTCAAGGGCGGATTCATCAAAGTTTCCGAATATTCTGACTGGGTGGCTAACATAGTCTCATTACCCAAAAAAGATGGGAGAATTCAGGTTTGCGTTGACTTCAGAGACCTGAACAAGGCAAGTCCAAAACACGACTTCCCTCTACCTCACGCTGACATCTTGGTAGACAACACCGCCGAGTACGCCCTATTATCATTCATGGATGGGTATTCTGGGTACAATCAAATCAAAATGGCTGAAGAAGACATGCACAAAACTGCATCCACTATGCAGTGGGGCACATATTGCTACACTGTCATGCCCTTAGCCTAATCGACGTCGGAGCAAACTATCAAGGAACCGCCACCACTCTCCTACACGATACGATGCACAAGGAAGTGGAGGTATACGTCGATGACATGATTGTCAAATCAAAAGAGCGAGACGACCACATCAGCGTCCTTCGAAAATACAACATGACACTAAATCCTCAGATGTGGTCATTCGGGGTCATCTCTTTAAAACTCTTGGGACATGTTGTCAGCAAAAGAGGCATCGAAATCGATCCCACCAAAATCAAACCTCTCCAACAAATGCTTCGGCCTAAAAACGAGAAGGAGATTCAAGGGTTTCTCGGTCAAGTCCAATACATCAGTTGCTTCATAGCCAAACTCACTATGATTTGTGAACCTATCTTCAAGAAGCTCCACGCCACCGATCATACTGATTGCCAAAAAGCCTTCGACAGGATAAAGGAAATCCTATCCAAACCTCCTGACCTTATGCCACCTCATCAACAGGGAATTCCCTTATCCCTATACCCGACCGTCACCGACACGGCCATAGGAGCAATGCTAGCACAAACAGTCGACGACGAAGAACGAGCCATCTACTACATCTGGAAAAAGTTCATCGAATATGAAACCAAGTACACCCAACTGGACAAGATATGTCTCGCCCAGGTTTGGTCAACAAAGAAGCTACGATATTATATGCTCAGGTACACGGTTCAAATCTACTCCAAGATGTACCCCGTCAAATACATCTTCGAAAAGCCCGTGCTAAATGGCAGGCTGTCCAGGTACACACTCATGCTATCCCGTCAACGAGGATCCAACGACCGACACATGGTCACTCCCTGACGAAGACATCCTTTATGCCGACACTGACGCATGAGACCTATACTTCGACGGAGCATCAAACCTGAGAGGCTTCGAGGTAGGAATCCTTCTAATATCACCAAAAGAGGGACACGTCCCGATCTCAGTCAAACTAGATTTCGCCTTCACCATCGATGCCGCCGAATACGAAGCATGCCTCATCGGCCTAAAAGCAACCATAACACTTGGCATCAAGAGGTTGAGAGTCCACGGCGTTTTCTCACTCATCATCAATCAAGTGTCCGAATCATGGAAAATACGAAGCGACAGCTTAGCACCATATCAAGCAAAAATTAACCAGAAGGCCGATTTCTTCGACCAAATCGACTACTTCCACTTGTCACGGTAAGAGAACCAATTCGCCGATGCGCTAGCAAAACTTGCTGTGCTCGTAAACATACCTGGCAATATGACATCCAAACCCTTATGTGTCGAGAGACGGAGCGAGCCAGCTCACATCTGCGCCATCAACAACGACGAGGATAACCATGTCGAATCTTGGTACCAAGCCATCCTCAACTACAAAACCAAAAACGAATTCCCTCCTAACTCTGATACAAGAGGATAAAGAGGCATCCGTTTACTTGCATCACAATTCGTTATAAACCAAGAGCAATTATACAACAGAATAACCCAGGGAATTCTTCTCTTTTGCATTGACCGCAACAAAGCCAAGAAATTTATGGAAGAGGTCCACGACGGAGAATGTGGCCCTCACATGAGCGCAATGATGCTAGCCCGAAAATCATGCGATTAGGCTACTACTGGACCATCATGGAAGCCGATTGCAGAAACTACGTCAAACATTGCCACAATTGTCAAATCTTCGCTAGCATACAATACATACCACTATCCCTGTGATACACCATGACATCACCCTGGCCTTTCTTGACCCGGGGCATCGACATCATCGGCAAAGTCAACCCGATAGGCGCCAAAAGACATTGCTTTGTCCTCATCGCAATCGACTACTTCACGAAATGCGTAGAAACACAATCCTATGCAGTCTTGACCGCCAAGAAAGTGGCCAAGTTCATCCAAAACAACATCATCTGTAGATATGGGGTACCCCATGAAATCATCAGCGTCCAAGGCTCCTACTTTCGGGCCGAAACGAAAGCATTGTTGGACAAATACAAAATCAAATGACACCGTTCATCCCCCTATCATCCCCAAACCAACGGAGCGGTAGAGGTAGCAAACAAAACACTCATCACCATCATCAAAAAGATGTAGGATAATTACCGCAATTGGCCGAGCAAGCCCCCATTCGCACTCTGGGGATACCGAACCTCCATTCGAACACTAACAAGAGCAACACTCTTCTACCTGGCATATGGTATGGAGGCAGTACAACCAGTAGAGTTAGATGTCCCATCTCTATTCATCTTACAAGAAAGTCAAGTCGCTGAGGCGGAATGGACCCGTTGAAGGTTCGAGCAACTCACCTTCCTAGATGAACGACGACTCAACACCTTGCACAATGTCCAGCTATACCAACGACGTATACAATGGGCATTCAACAAAGAAGTCAAACCCAGAAACATCAAAGAAGGAGGCTTGGACCTCAAGTCGAATCGAGCACCGTTACCTGTCGATCCGAGGGGGAAATTCAAACCCAATTGGGCCGGACCATACCTGGTCAAGAAAATCCTTTCGGGGGGCGCTGTGAGATTGAGTGACCTAGACGGGGAAGACTTCACAAACTCAACCAACCTAGACCAACTAAAAAATACTACTCTTGAACCTTAGCACCAATAACCAACGACCTTTCCCTAGTTTCGCAACTAGTGACCGCAACCTCCCTTTTAAGTGAATTCCTCAAAAGTTCTGATTTGAAATTGCATGATTAATCGAGTCTAAGTTACGACACCTTGCCATGTTTTCAGCCTCCTTTGATTTGTCAAAGGCACCATCCATTTGCACTCAAAGAAAACACCTGAACTATGAGCATGGTTTGATTTCACCTCTTCAGGTGAACGCGTAGGCAGTCCTTTCTTACGCAAGAAGGATACAACCACAAAACCTGATGAGTCATAATTATATACATATTTATGCCTCCCCTTAATTACTTTTGATATGGTTTTCATGCTAAATTATATTATTCACATGCCTTTTATGTTAGAATGTTGATACTTCCGCTATTTGAAGTTTAATACAGGAATGATGTATTTGAGGAGCAAAAGAATGAAATGGACATCGCGGAGTAGACATAAAGTAATTCATGAAGCATGGCACGGGAATCCACATGAATGAAGGAAGAGAAGTTAAGAAGAAAACATGAAAAAGGAGCAGAAACAAGTGATGCCTCGATCAAGTGTAAGAGGGCTCGATCGAGGAAGCATGTACTCGATCGAGTACTTCGAAGCACCATCGAGGAACCATCAATTTCTATATTTTCCGCAATTTTCCTTAAGTCGGTTATGTTTTATTATAAATACCTAGAATCATAGCCTAGTTTATTTACGCCTTATTTACGCTTTATTTTATTTAGTTTCGTATTGCTACTCCAGAAAACTCTCAAAATACTTTTAGTTTAGATTATTGTTCTTACTTTTGGATCTAAATTCCGTTCTTCATCATTTGTTAAGGTACTTAATCTTTCCTCAATTATTAATTTAGTTCATGCTATTATTTCTTTGTGCTTATTTATTGTCTTTAATTACGTCGTCATCAATTATTGTTGTTGTTCTTCCATTTAATATGAGTAGCTAATTCTCTTATCTAGGGTGAATGGACATCTAGGTTGTTAGAAGGGGGAATTAATTAATGAATTGATAGTTAAAATTGCCTATTCGTTGTTGTTTAGTTTATTGTTCTTCATCTAGTTAGTTAATTACTGGCCAGGGTTAATTGATTAGTATAGCGAATTGAGAATTTCACCGACTGGGTTAGAATCAATATAGGTTGCGATAACTAAATAGAGATAATTTAATGATATCGATTGCATGTTAAATTTGATCTAAAGGAATATTGAATCGACGAATCATATAACATTAAACAACATAATTAGCTCTATCAATAAGTTAAGTCTCACCCCCGAATAACTACCTAGTGAACCTTAACCCTAGACTCTTTTAATATTATTGTTATACATCTTTTGTTCACTTGCTATTAGTTGTTAGAAATCAAACTAAACAAAACCCCTGTAAAATTGCTTAATTCAAGACGATCTAAATATAAACAAACTATAATAATTACCTCGCCTCCCTGTGGATTCGACCCTGACTTACTGCTAGCATCTTTGTTAGTACTAAGCTAGGATTTATTTTGATAGGCTAACGACTGAAAAAAAAACCTTATCAAATTTGGCGCCGTTGCCGGGGAGGCAACAAATTTTCTGTTTGTTTCTATTTAGTTTTGTCTTTTGTCTTAGGGAGCATCAGTTCCTTGAGACAGTTTTATCTTTTCTTGTTGTTTTCGTATATGCCCAGGTCTCACAGGTCGGAGATTATGCCTTTTGATCCCGAGCCGGAAAAGACTTTTCGCTACAGATGAAAATTTCAAAGAGAAGTAAGTCAGGTGGAAGACTTGAGTACACCTGACTACGAGCGGTATACTTTTTGCAGAAGACCCGTCCTTAGAAGAGGACACCCTTATTTGTGCACCTGCGGTTTCTACAACATCAAAGATGCCTACCTTGGCAAGTCATTCCAAACCCACGGTTGATTCGATTCCTAAAGGCTTCAAGCTCCCTACCACTGATAAAGGGACTTTTGAGATCAAGCCTTATTACATAAGCCTGGCTGAGAGGAATTTATTTGGAGGAAAAGCAGGAGAGGACCCCACAAAGCATATAGAGAAATTTGTTACATATTGTTATTCCATTCCTTTGACAACTGGGGTGACTCAAGATCATGTGAAACAGACTGCATTTCCTTTCTCTCTAAGAGATGATGCAGCTGAGTGGCTTCGTGACTTGGATATGGAGACCGACGCAATTACTAGCTGGACTTCATTGGCTCTTGCATTCTACAAGAGGTATTTTCCACCACAGAAAACCAATGCTCTTAGAAGTCAGATTACGAGTTTTAAGCAAGGTCCTACTAAGGATTTTAATGAAGTTTGGGTACGTTTCAAAAGGCTAGTTCGATCCGTCCCTCACCATGGCTTGGAAATTTGGTTCCTTTGCAACCAGTTTTACAACGGGTTGTATGACGATCACAGAGCCTTGCTTGATTTAGGTTCTAATGGGAGATTCCAAGATAATACTAATGACGGTAATGCTTAGAAGTTGATTGATCAGATAGCTACTCACACAGCTGAGTATGGTAACCCCAGGGGAAGTAAGAGAGGAAGTGGTTCAGACAATGTCATTGCGGCGCAATCGGAGGCTTTAACGGCTCAAATAGCTGAGTTAAAGACTACTCAGTCTTTGGGTAAGCAAGAAACATTTCACATGGTTCAACAAGAAGTGTCCTGCGAGAGATGTGGGATAGATGGCCACACTGCGGCCAAGTGTATGAGTACTATTGAACAAGTTCATGCCTTCCAATCTTTCAAGCAAGATACTCGATATTCTAACTTCTACCCTGAAAGGAGTCATAATGGTTTGGCTCAAGCTCTGCAATAAGGTCCTTACATTATTCCTCCAAATCGTGGTAACCAACCACAAGGAAACTTTGTTAGGCAAAATCAAGGAGTTTTTTCACAAATGCAACCTTCTCCTCAAGCACCAAATAATGAGATGGCTGAGTTGAGAGCTCTCTTACAACAAACTTTGTCAATGCAACAAAAGCAAACGGCTCAGATTTCCGAACTCATGGCTCATACAAGATGTTGGATTCTCAAGTTGCTCAAATGGCGGCTCAAAATCCTTCAAAACAGTCCGGTGTTCCTCCTCAAGGTAAACAAGCTCATGAGCAAGTTAATGCTATTTCTTTGAGGAGCGGTACTTCTTATCACGGTCCGGACATGCCCATTAATGATGATGTAGTTCCCTATATGCATCTGTTAGGTTCATTAACCCCTATTAGACTCATCTAATCATTTTATAAATTACTCATAATTTATACTCATATGGATCTAGTTGCATGCAAGATGTTTTAATCGTAAATAAGGAGAAAACGATTTTCTTACATATATTTGTGACGGATTTAGGGCATTAGATTTGGACTCCTTCCAAATCTAGATCTTGAGCTAAATAAGATATTGGGTGATCCTCCAAAACCTTCAAGTATTCATTATGGAATACCTCCTCTTAGTTACACCAAGACTATCCCTCAATACCATTAATCTTATTAACTAGATAATATTAATAGTGAACCTTAAATTTTAATCTAATAAAACTACTACACATTTAGTAATATTTTATATTAGATCTATGAACAAATTATGATGCATAAAACTATTTTGTAGAGAGAAAAGAGAGGTTTTGAGCATAAGAAATTAAGAATTCATCTACTCAAAAGGAGAACAATTCTCTATTTTGTATATGGGACAACCTGTTTTTGGCACTAGGGTAGTCCAATTTGTCTTCCCAATTTTGCCTTTGTTCTTCACAAGAAAAGCTAGAATAGGTATAGGTATCTTTCATGCAATAGGGTCATCATTATATTCCAATTAGCATAAAATAATCACCCACTAACCCCTACATAAACCGGTTTTAGCCCCTTAAAATGGACCTCCATTTTATCTTTGTAATTTGTCATTTGTAATATGTTGTGACATGTGACATGTAACATGTCATTAGTAATATAAAAGGAAATTTAACTAATTAAATATCATTATATATCAAATAAATTACAATTAACAAATTAACGAGTAATTCACAATTACATGTATATAAAATAGGTAACATTAAGTCTAGTTAATGTAATCTACAACATTTTGCAATTATGATTAACCAATTACTCTTATCTCAAATGTTTCATAAACATTAATCAACTTTAGTAATATAACATATTAATTACTAAATTGAATCTTATTTAATCATATTACAATAAGATATAATATTTTCTCTTATATATCATTTTGTTCAATTTAAGGATTTAATCAATTTGTATCGTCATACAATCGATTAACTTTACAATTGAGGGAATCGTCCTTTAGGTGTGACCTTAAGGGATCAACTGACCACCACCGTCAAACGACAGTAATGTTAAGCTCTAGTCAGCCAATCATTACCGATCAATGTTGATCAGTTGACATATATAAATGAATCATCCCTTGTGTATTCTTATCATGAGTTTCAATAATGTGATCGCACCATTGTTGAGGACACATACTCCAACAATCTCCCACTTGTCCGAGACAAGTGTGCGTCACCAATTCTCTTGTCCTATTACATCATCTCCCACTCAATGCAAGGTGTCTTGTAGGTCGTACTTGCATGTAATCATATCAAGAGTGGTTTCCTCGATCTGGAGAGTAACTGTTTGAGCGGAATTATCTACCGTCGATACTTTCCGAGCATAGCCATGCATTTCCAGTTCACTACTCCTCGAGTGGCCTTGAGATTTCAAATAACCCTGACAAGGGGTGGATAATTCCTATCGCACTATTCCCTTTGTACACCCACAGTTCATCATGACCCAAAAGATGCACACTAACCCCTTTTAACAGAATGGCTTGGGGAAAAAATCAAAGTTAATCAGAAATTGTGCCGACTTGGGTGAATCGTCTCTAGTCAAAGAATCGACTCAAAAGAATACTATAGTAGCTCTTGCCACGACCAGACTATATAAAATTGCCAGAATTCTATAAGCGGTCACTGCCCGATATAGTGTCCCATACAGTCTGCCTATGTGATCGACTAGTCATCTCTTATGACTTTATGACACTTGAACTTGCCATCAATCGACTCACACTCTAGTACCTAGGAGACGTCACCTCATATAAGTGACTAGGGGCAAATACTATGTTAATCCAGTTCACTTTAATAGAGTTCAACATTGTCTCGACAACCTATTTGGAAAACAAAGTATTATTAGAAAATAGTTTTGAATAAAACTCAAACGATGAGTGTATTATCACATATGTAAAATTGATACAATATAAATTACTACATAATATATAATTTATTTTTAATCTTGCATATAGTTGATCATCTCAATTCAATTGAAATGGCATGACTAATCATGATAAGCTTATGAGAAGGCCTTGATTAGTAAGTCTTAGCAAGACTTTGCACTTTACTAACCTTACTATATATTATTTCCCTTTTTTATGTATAATCTTTATTATAAAAACCCTTTGCGTATATGTGTCTAGATCCAATCTAGACATAGGCTATCATGTTCTAGAACAGCTCCCACTGTCCTCACAGTGAATGGGATAGGACCTTCGGTTATTGGAACGAACTACCATAGTTCCTCCAATTCACAAAACCGAATCCTAATATCATCCCTTCCTTCTTGCATATCTTATTATTGCAAGCAGACTCAATTTCCGTTGTGTATATCTCATTGTTCAACTGGCTTTGACGTTTATAGCAGATCTCCTCCTTAAATAATATAGCCAAGATGGTTCTATAACCATCCTTATATGTTTAGAATATGGTTTTTGTGTAACTCCTTGCACACAAATCCATCTCATTTCTAAATGCTTAGCTTCATATCTTTAGTACTTCCTGAGTACTAACTAATGAACTATGCGGCTATATAGAGACTTCTCTCAAGGATTCGATTTGTAACATCTCATCATACTCCAAGTATACGAGGTTTAAGAATGGTAATATATCTTAGCGTAATGAATTAATCCCGCAGCGGAAGCATGTGGATTCAATTTCTACATGTTCAACACCTTGAACTTGTCTAGACTCTTATCAATATAAGAATATCCATTTATCGCTAATATCCTCTTAGATCTATCTTTATAGGACTGGATACCTTAGAGATTTATTATTCCTCTCCTAAGTCTTTCATCATTCACAATGATCAATATGTCGTTTACATATAAGATTAGTAACACCACATTACTCCCACTAAACTCCATCTATAAACAGAACTACTCGACAATTCGAAAAAAGTTTATCACATGATCAAAACATACAATTCAACTCCTTAACTTCCACTTAAGATTTCTTCTTAAGTTTGTATCCTACCTTAGGATAGTTGCGATTTACAAAACTCATGCAAGATGATTTTAAAATCCAACTATATCAAATCATATCCGAATACAATGAAGCGTTGTTGTTGCGTGCAAAACCCTTTGCCACCAACCAACCAAGCTAAATAAACATTTTCATGTTTATGCGTATTTCGGACTCTTGTGGAGTTGAGACTAGATAAAGCATCGTAATAAGTTACAGGTTTGTTACTTTTAAAAAAAAAATTAACATGACTCCTGTCCACTTAGGTTTCGAATCATCACTTAGGTTTCGAATCAATAATTACTGATTTTGACCAAGAAAGAACATCTTCCTACGTCTTATTCTCAGTTTGTGGCTCTTGAACATTTTATACTACTATGTCTTTTAGAAATAATCCTCTTTTCTTTAATAGACAGCATCACGAGCCACAAACCCTTTGTTCTCATGATCATGTAGGAAGAAATACCACAAGTTTACTATCTAAACAAGCTACATATTAGGCACCATGCGTAACCATATCTCATATGAAATGTAGATGATTGCTTTAATGATGTTTTGTTTTAGTGAAAATTTAAATACGAGACAAATTTTTATAACAGAAACTACCTCCAACTTTATTGTAAAGATTCAATCATATCATAATGAAAGTGAACTTGTGATACCATATCACACTCCTTTTGGTGCATATAAAAGTCTTCACTTTATTGTTCCCTATTTTAACAAAGTACTAATATTTTTGTTTTATAATCTTTAGGTTTTAATACCTTCTAAACATTCATTGAACTTATTCAAAGAATTTCTCTTCTTACCTCATTAAGTGGATATCAAGTATCTACCTAGTTCGTTGGTAGAAGAGATGAAGAAGTAATAACCTTTTCTGATTGAAATTGTATTTGACCATACACTTTAAAGTGTAAATAGGGCGAATATGTTGCTCTATTCATAATCCTTTTCGAGAAAGAAGTCATGAATTATTCTTGCTTTGAATACAAGATTCTCACACACCAAAAGATTTCCAATCAAATGGTTTGGGAGACTAGTCAAAACTAGTTTCTAAATGTGATTTTCAATCGAGAATTGCGAAATGATTGGGCTCACCAACTTGAGTCATGTATATATGACATTTTATTCCTAGTTTGAATATAATTACCATGATTTGTATGGTCTCACCATAAACTTAATCGTGGTATGTAAGGGCACAACGCTTGTTTTAATTGGATAATAGTGACACCCCTTTGTTTTTATACAAAAACTTGAATTATATTCTTATTTAGAGTTAGTGTACATCATAACAACTATTGAGGTACAATTCTAAATACAAAACTAAAATGAGTACACTACAACATTCATATGTTCGTGGATGAAATGGTAACTACCCTAGTTCCATTCATGCAAATTTCTGAACTTATTCTTATTAGTCGTCACACGATAATGCCAAATATCGTGACGAAATCCACAAATTTGTATTAAATACTCATGATGTGGTAATTGGCAAGAATTCAATGTCATGTCATAGATATTTAGGAAGGAATATGTTGGAGTCACACGACCAACTTCCTAGATCTTTACTTATTTGGGGTCTGTCTCTATTTTAGTGTCTAACACATTCTCTTTCGAGCCTAGTTCTATCCTTAACAATTAAGATATGTACTTACTTTTTATTGCTCCCACTGACTTCAAGAATTTCTACTTGATGAAGACTCATCTTCATTTAAATTCCTAGTTAATCCTTCACAAGGGTTAACTCTATTGTGATATTTGGTTAATCAAAATTTCTAACAAATTAATTTACCAATTTAACAATGTCATGTTCTTAACAACTTAAGTGCTTGATGACAAGTGTTTAGGTTGAGCAATAAGACTTTTGAACCATGGACGCATAGATGATATTATCAAAATATATTTTGACTAATTATTACATCTATTCACACTTCTTCACAAGAAATCATACATAGTCATGTTAGGATTTTAAGATACTAATCTTATATGACATAGGACAACTTCTATGGAGTTCTAAGGAATAGAACGATTCCTATGGAACTAGTCCATGCCCTATATAAATGGTTCAATTGAGGATATAGAAAGAGATTCTATTTGTCTTTGGCTATAGTGGTTTAATGGAGACTCGTGTTACAAACGAATTGATATCTTATATAAATATGAGAAATGATAAAGAACAACATAAAACAACGAAATAGTGGGAAAGAAACATTCATCGTTAATATATGAAAACATTTTAGCATGTTTTAGCATTTATATAATGACCTCCACCCAGTTATATAAATGATTCTGAGATCCAAATCCATATTAACTCCGGCACGGGGAAACCGATACATCCCTCCCTAATATAACTCGGTGGGTTAACTCTTTAACCGATTCTACAATTAGAACTCTCGGTCAATGAAATTACGTTAAGTTCATCTTTAGCCCAGAACATGAGACTAGTCTCCAAGTCCGTTGAGTTCAACCAAATTTCGTGTGTAATAACTTGTTATTACCCCACTTACCCAATGAAAATTGAAAGTATCCCGGCAAACCGAATCTACCCCAAATGTCAAAGGGATTCATGGGTCCTACTATTTGGAAAGGCTAATCTCAATTTTAAATATGCAAGAGGACTTGTCGATTTATCATCTATCACTTTTATGTGAACTATATTCGTGAACTAACGATAATTATAATCGACACGGTCGAAAAGACAATGTGTAAATAAAAATGCATGTGATGTAAATGGCGATTTGGCAATGCATGTAACATATAAAGAAAAATGCAAAGCAATAAATAAATTTCCTAGTATGGCCTTTACTAAAATAGAAAATCTAATAATCTATTTACAAATTTGGAAACCAACTCCATTAGTCCCTTGAACTTCAAGTGGCACGCTTCCCAAGGACTCCATCTTGATCGGAACTCCTTTCCGATTGGCACCGTCTTGAAGGAACTCCGGAATAACAAATATAATAAAATACATAGCTATTCCTATTATACATTTTTAATATGAAAAACTAGTAAAAATAAAAGTGATACGAGATCACAATAAAATTACAACCGAATCGGTAATCCCTTACATTACGGGTAATACCGATTAAAAACTAAGGCCATACTAAGATAAAATTACATAATTCAAAATTACATAAATAAAATATGACATTCATAAATAAAATATGCAGCATAAATATATGTGTCTAACATGCCAAATTAATGTGCCAAATCGCCCGACTTAAATCTTATATCGTATATAATCCGGTTTTATGGAAATGCGTGATAATAACTCATTAAAATCACAAATCAATACTTAAATAAAATTTAAGCCCAAGTTAATTATCCTAACCTTCTTAGGACTCAAAAATTTGTCGTTATGCAATATTTGACAATAATTCAACTTGGTTTTCTATTATTGCTTATTAAACTTCTCTTAATCATAACAATAATGAAATAATTCCCAATAAATCATAAAAATTGGAAAAATTCGAAATCACATTTTTTAAATACTGGAATATTACCAAGATTCCAAAAACTCAATAAAATTTGCCCACAAAATATTTATAATTTTCTTCATTAATAAATCATATAAAACATAACTTTTACCATTTAATTCCAAATTAAACATAAAAATTATGGAAAAATCAAAATCAAAATTTTGAACTTTCTTAAATAACTTCCAGAACCTGGAAATGGTAAAATTTTAACCAAAAATTTTGAATTAATTTTTTATGACTAATGAAGTTGCACTTTTATCGATTTTATAACATAAAAATCAATAAACATACCAAATCAATCAAAATTAATTATGAAACTTTAGATCTGATGTCCATATCATATATACAACATTAGGGAAAAACTTCATGCCATAATATTCATTTTAGCTATTTTTGCTAAAAATAGTCATTATTTATATCATTTTAACCATTAAAATTATAAATTATGCATAATAAATCAAATTTATCTCAAATTTTACATACAATCTGTAAAATATGTATGTGATATCATATTAAAATTTCATGTCCTATCACGAAGTTTAACTATTTTTAGTCATTTAACCTCCATTTATTGCTTTTTATCACATAAAAATCATAAAACATGCAAAACTAACCACAATGATCCGAAATTTTACATACAATATGCAAAATATGCATGTGAGGTCATACTAAAAAATCACGGCCAGTAGTGAAGTCTAACAATTTTTAGTAAATAAAAGTTCATTTTACTCAATAAAATATAATTATTTCACTAAATATCATTAAAATAAGCAATAATCATCCATAAATCATCAATATGACCTAAAAATATTTTAGAACCAGAATATATTACATGCAAAATTTTTTCGTGATTTATCATTATAAATCTAAAATTTTAGTTTTTATTTTGTTATCAAATAACTCATAAAAAACATTAAAAATGATATGCATGCAACACCAAAGCTCTTGATGCCAATTACTACCGACTAATGTTGATTAGTTGACATATATAAATGAATCATCCCTTGCGTACGTATTCTTATGATGAGTTTCAATAATGTGATCGCACAATTGTTGAGGACACATACTCCAACAGCATCCTAAGGGATTGGGAAATTTGGAGCTGAGTGACGATGAAAAGGAAATTGATGAAACTGAAACGGGATTTGAAGAAAGGCGAGAAAAGCAAAAAAGATGGGATTTCAGAAGATCCACGATCAAGTAGCACAAGGCTCGATCGAGGAACCAAGATACTCGATCGAGTTCACCCCGAGTTCGATCGAGTTCACCCCGAGTTCGATCGAGGCACCCCCCCCCCCCCCGACATTTATTTTTCTCGTGTTTCAGCTACGATATTGGACAAAAATAGGTTCGTCGATCGAGTGACTACTGGACTCGATCGAGTCACCTCTAGAACTGACGATGATGCCTCTAAACGTACTTCTACAGCTAAGGAAGCCGAGCCGATTAAAATTCAACTACCCTTTCCTCAAAGATTACAGAAATCCAAACTTGAAATAGAATTTTGGAGGTTCATGGAGGTGGTAAAGAATCTAAAAGTGACAGTGCCATTTACTGAATTGGTAACTCAAGTGCCGGCTTATGCTAAGTTTTTGAGAGAAAATTTGTCAAAGAAGCGGTCTTTTGATGAAGTGGAGACTGTCGCGTTCACTCATGAATTCTACGCCATGTTACAAGCCAATTTTCCACCTAAGCTTAAGGATCCAAGGAGTTTTTCTATTCCTTGTAGTATAGGCCCTTTATCTATTGACAATGCTTTATGTATTTTAGGACCAAGAGTCAGTGTCATGCCATATAAAATTTGCAATCAGTTAAACATGACTTTATGTGTACTAACATGACTATTCAATTGGCTGAAAAGTCTATTAAGCACCCTATGGGTATCTTAGAGGATGTGCCATTTAAGATAGGGAAATTTTTCATTCCAGTCGACTTTGTAGTGATAGATATAGCTGAAGATTCTCTTGTTCCTGTTATTCTAGGACGACCATTCTTGTATACAACAGGGGCGGTTATAGATGTCAGGCATGAGAGTCTTACGTTCAACATTGGAGATGATACTATCACTTTTGGTCTTGACAAAGCATCATGTCCTCCTGATTTAAAAGCTTCTTGTCATATGATTAATGCTCTTGATCCTACTATTAATGATTCCTTTGCTTATTGTTTTGACAGGAATCCCTCTGACGCCCTTACTGCTGCGTCATATCCATGGAGCAAGAAAGTGGATGAAATAGAGAAGTTGATTTATGGAGATAAACCCTCTCCTGAGATGGTTTACAGCTGTGATGAGAGTGTTGACATAGAAGTTGAGTTGGATGCTTTGGAAGCTGAGATTTTTAGAGAAGAGCCATTCAAAGTTTTTGATGAAGCTCCTGTGACGGATGAAGTGCCCTATCTCCTACCAAGTGACGATGACTTGAAGAACGATGAACATTTCTCATATTTTATTTTAGACTGTGAGTTTGATGTGCATGAACTTTATTTGTCATTTATTTTCTCTTGGACTATTTATTGGTGCTACTTATGATTGTGTGTAGCACATGCGCTACTTTTTAATTTACTATAACGCGCTTTAAGTTGTATTGATTGTGGTTTGTGTACGCATTTGTTTTGAATGCAGAATGTGCTCGCCAGATGGTAACTCGATCGAGTGCTGGCAGGCTCGATCGAGTACCCACGCTTTTTGGGTCAGAAACGTGTCAAACGACGATATGAATTATGCGGTTGTTTATTTTCCCCTATTTTTGCAGCTGGTTTGGGGGAACTCCTACGCTCTTAACCGGTATTCTCTTCCCTTGTACCTTCTTTTATTGTATTATCTCTAGTTATTTCCCATTCCTTTTGTTATATGTGTCCTTGAGGTTGCTGGAAATTTCTGTGTGATTGCTATGCTGTAGGTGTCATGATGAGGACACTGTGACATTTAGGTTTGGGGGATGAGTCTTTATTTATGTTGTGTGATTTATTTTATGTTGTGTGCATTTATATCAAAAATCCATAAAATTAAAAAAAAAAAATACAAAAACATGTTTTTCCTTTATTTTAAATCGAGTCTTGGTGAATTAAATAACAATGATGTTAAATTGCATTGTTTTTGCATTTAAACCCCATATAGTTGTCCATGTACTTTGTTTTGACCCGTTATTCATGGAAACAAAGCTCATAATTAAAGTCTTTTCCGTATTGACATACCTTATGCTAATTAGATTTGACATAATTATGTTGGTAAACTACTAAATTCTAAGGTCTATAGAGCTTCCTAGGCCAGGAATATCAATAAACTGGTCTCATTGTCGGCTTGAGTGTGGTTTCTCCTTGCGGAATTTGTAATATCAAACTGCATAAGTGTGACATTGATTTCTTGATACTTTTATTGCTTTAATTTGACTAAGTACATGTGGATAGGCGGTTCTTACCGTTCAAATAAGCCTTACATTACCCTTTTTGTTAGCCCGTTTGAACCCTAGTAGCCGTTCTATATCCTACATTTATCAGCTACAATCCAAGAATTTGCCTACCTTTTCGGGACAGTCGCAGTTGCTTTTTTATCATGTTTATTTTGCTATTATGGTTGGGTTGGGACTTATCTTTGTCATGTGGGTATAGCAAAGTACTTTTTAGCAATTGTGTTGTATCCTTGTGTTGGAAAAAGAAAAAATATGAAGCAAAAGAAAAAGAAAAAGAAAAGAAAAAGAAAATTTAACTTTGTCTCGTTTTTCCTTAGATTTGATTTCATCCCACTTGGGACATTCTTTAATTTGGTGAGTTTTATCACCAAACTTAAAGCATCCCACGGTGGAACTAGGTCGTTTCTTGGGAAAACGTTTTTTCGAGTAATTATTATTGAACCTTTTATTACCTTGACCATTGACTAACCCGGCTAGATTCCTTGAGAACATAGCAAACTCATCTTCCTCCTCGTCTTCTCCATCACATGGAGAGGACGTGAGGGCGAGACTCTTTCCCTTTGAAGGGTCACTAGAATGCTTGTCGAGATTAAACTCGTGAGCCATTAATGATCCCACTAGTTCATGAAGAGATAAGGTTGACAAATCTTTAGCTCCCTCTATGGCGGTAACTTTGGGTTGCCACTTAGAGGTTAGACTACGAAGGATTTTTCGAATGATTTCCTCGGACTCGAAGTTCCTTTCTAGACTCTTTAGCTCATTAATAATACAAGAAAAATGTGAAGAAAAACTATTTATGGATTCGTCCTTTGATATTCTAAACATCTCATATTGTTGCATGAGAATGTCAATACGGTGTTTTCTAACTTGGGAAGTCCCCTCATAAGCAAGTACAAGAGAATCCCAAATAGATTTTGCCGCAGGACATCCAGAGATTCGACTAACTTCCCCCTCACCAACACAACGTTGAAGAATCGACATTGCTTTGGAGTTCTTTTCGGCATGTTTGAAGTCATTTTCATTGTAATCTTTTTCCTCTTTGGTTTTGGTGAAACCGTTTAACATGTCGGTTTCCTCAATAACAACAGGTCCATTTTGGATGATGGTCCAACATTGATAATCGATACTTTTGATGTAATGTTCTATTTTGAGTTTCCACCATCCAAAATTCGCACCGGTAAAGACCGGGATCTTGGAGTGTTTCTCGGAATCCATTACCCACGAATCAAACTCTAAGGCGATTAGCCTCGATCAAGAGCACGAGGCTCTGATACCAATTGAAGAGTTTATGGATTCAATTACCTAAGAGGGGGAGGGGGTGAATTAGGTACTATTTTAAAATTTCAATTTAAACTTTATTGGATTAAAGTAAGTTGTTTGATAATGTAGAAGAGTTGTGAATACATCGATTAATATTGAGGAATTAAACGAGTATTGAAATGTAAGTACTTGCTAAAGCCTGAAGGTAACAATGGTTCTGACTGTTGCTATTCGTCTCTTAGCATATAATGTACAAGCTACAGAACGAATGTGACAGTATATAGAACTGTTACTCAGGAGTAAAGAAAATAAAGAAACTTAATAAAAAACAAATGCAGCGGAATAAAAGTAAACGAAGATAGAACACAAGATTTTTGAATTGGTTCGGCTAAAACTCAAAAGCCTACATCCAATCTACTTTTTATTGAATATTTTAGTGATCTACTCCGACTCCTAAAAACCCGTACAATAAAAAGACCAACAACCTACTCCGGTTGCGACACCAACAACCTACTCCGGTTGCGACACAAGTTCAAGGACTACTCCGTCCTAGAACTTTACACTTTTACTTAGAACGTTTACAAAGATCAAGTTTCCATGGACTGATTCTTAACAAGAATTGATATAGACAACTTACAAGATCAAACGGTTCATAAGTGAAAGAGTTTAATACTTAAAGTAACAGTTGTTGTGACTGTAACACTTGAAGACTTTGAAAGCTTTTGCAAAATGTTAAAACGATTTTAAACTTGAAACCAATTTTGCAAACTTAAGAAAATTCTCAAGAAAAGTCTTACTTTCAAAGTGTGGAGAGGTGCTCCTTTTATAGAAGAAGGATGAGAAGATGCAAGCTAGGGTATGTGGTCAAGTCCTTTGGTCAAAAAACAAAAAAGGTTGACCTTCCCAAACTAGCACTAAAAGGGCTTACTTCTAAGGAGCAAAAGGAAGAAAAGAGATTTTGTGTTTAGCCTCAAAATATCCGTGGTTTTTCCGAAACAAGGAAGAGATGCCATTAGCAAGAGGACAATCCATTGATAAACAAGGAAAGAGCCAAATAAGGTTCATGGAAAGATAAGAAAAAGTTGTTTCATGAAAAGGGAAATCTTTTGAACTAGTATTTACAAACTCTTTTTAACACATCACCTTTCCAAATATTTTAGAATGCCTAAACTGATTTGAGAGAGTCTATTTGTAAAATATTTGAAATGAAAAGTTTGCTTTAAGTGTGACGGGTCAAACTATATAGTCAAGAATACCATTACCCGTTATAGGTAACGGTATGTCAGACTGTCACTATTATAAGTATTCTACTCTTGAAACTTTTACATAACATGACCGATACATGACCAAACGACTCTATGTCTTAGGTAGCAAATACTTGACGATCCTTGAATAATTAGAATAAGCAAATTGATCGATTAACCCTGAAATAATAAACTAAGAAAATACATGTTAAATAGGTATGTCATCATCAATTAAGAGAACCCAACAAAGGCTATATGGTTTTGTGGATCTTAGGTCCCATCATAGGTTCTTATAGATGGAATCACAAATTTATTAGGAAGATCCACTCTAGCTATTTCGTCTATGAAGGGTGAGTCAACATAACTCTCTAGGGCAGCCTCTTCCATGCTGGCAGGGACTCCAGGTAATTTTTCGAATTTTTCATTGAGTTTCTTGATTTCCTGGACTATCGCCATCATGACGGCTGCTCCTGTTTCATCAGCTTCTCATTGTCATTTTTGGGAATGTCATCATCATCAACGTTGATAACTTTTTTACTCCACTTGGACTTCCAAAGTTTGAGAAATCAAAGTGATTGATAATTGATTAAAATGGGGTTCCTGGTTGGATCTTGGAGCTTGATCCTTTGGATTTCTCCAGCTTCTGTTTCAAGGCTGATTCAGATTCTTTGAATTGTATGATTTCAACCTCGGATTGGGCCACTTTCTTTAATACAGCAGCCAATTGCTCCTCTATGGTTGGGGTGGCCATTTATAGTTTCTTTTTGGATTTTCTTTGTGAAAAAAGGAGGAAAAAAGATATTTAATGAGCTAGATGCCCCACGGTGGGTGCCAATTGTTTTATCTAGATTCTGCGCAGGGCTAAATCAGGTCAGGGTAGAGAGTTAGCGGGGTTAACTAGCTCTTAATCTCGAGTATGGCTGCAGGGCATGCTAAGTAGAATGTAAAGAAAATGAAATAAAGAATGCAAGTGAGACAACAAATTTTGTACGTGGAAAACCCTTGGGAAAAAACCACGGGCACCAAGCCATGAGAGATTTCACTATAGTATTTGGAGAATAATTGTATCTTAAGCTAAGGAACGTAATTGTGACAGTAAAACTTGTAATTTTATCTTGTATGATAGAATGTATTGCGATGTCCCTTCAAATGGCTTTCAGCCTCCTTTATATAGTAATCTTCACATATCTGCATAATCTTCTTCTTTAATGGCATAATATTCTCCTTTAATGACTCCATTAATTGCTATCTTGAACGCGCCTAATTAGCCGGAGAAAATGTTCCATAATTATGACCAATTATTCTCCTTCAATGCCGATTTATTTACCATAATTATATGATAATTACTCCATATATTGCTTGCTGATTTGGTCAACTGGTGTCGTCATATTTGACCGTTGTCCTCTCCTATCCTGCTTGGTGCCAGGGCTGGGTTTTCTTTAGGCTTCTATCATGGACATTAGGCCAGGGCTTGATAGTACCCTGAACATATCATGGAAATATCAGGCTTCCTAACAACCAAAGTACAAAAACAAATGCAAACGAGTTAAATCAATGATAAAGCTACTGAACCGTCGACTTTGCAAGACCTGTATATATCGGACTCTCACATCTCACTCTTCACTCATTTAAAGAACATGGTTAGTATGTTGTAAGATAAAAAGAAATGAAGCCACTCTCACTGCAACCTATAAGAACATGCATGCAATCTAACATGAAACCGATCTCTACCGACCGTACATACGCATTCCAGCCAATCAGGACCAAGACACATGCCGAGAAGTTACATATAATGTGAGGTGAGGTAATTACGTAAAAAGGGGCAAAAAATAATTTGGATATATGGATTTAAAGCCAAGCTAGTACACACGTAAACAAATAATAAACTCATCCCGCCGTCCAAACCCAAAATAACAGATTAGAAACAATGCCAAATGCGGCAAAAACTCACTCTCAACAATAAAAATGACTCCCCATATAATACAAAGTCAAACTTGGGAGTAACAATCAATACAAATTTTTTCTTCTCTTCTTTTTCCAGCCGTTTTTTTTTTGTTTTTTGTTTTTTCGTCTTTTTTTTTTCCGATTTCTTTTTTTTTTTTTTTTCATTTTTTCTTTTCTTTTCCTCCTTCTCATAGTAAACCCTTTTCTCATTCTCAAATGAAATGCCAAACTAACATAATTAACAATGAAACTAGCTTGACTAGGATAGGCTAATTTTAAGATTATAGTTAATAAATGGGTTAAAATTGGACAATTTGGCTAGTGAAGTTCATGGGTATAAAGACGAGAAATGAGGATTTGCCTCTCCAAATGTGTCACCGCCACAAGCCGAATGCATATAGGTACTAAGAGATAAATGTCATGCTTATGCAATTTGATGTTTTTGATGTTACATGCCATATAAGGATTACTACTCTCATCCTAGAATGAAACCGATCATCAATGTCATAATTTTTTATTTTTTATTTTTTTTTATTTTTTTGCAAGAAAGGCAAGCCATCTTATTCATCCATTATAGGGAATAATAGCCAAAATCTTACAAAGTATAACCAATAACTTAGACCTCTAAACATTAAGAAGCTCAACTCTCTCATCCTTATGAGAAGAATGAGTTACATGAATCAATCTTACACTAACTAGGTATTGTACTCGCCTAATTATGTAAGGTATGTCATGCTCAATTCCTTGAAAAATTCTGAGATTACGTTCTTCCCATATACTATAGACCATGGCAGTTAAACAGCTCATGAACCACCGAGCTTTCCAATACCTAGTTACTGTAAGAATAAATTTAGGGATCTTCTTGGGTTGACCAAAGCTGAAGTTGATCATCTTGTAACTTCCAAGGGTGTACGGATTTTCGATTTTATAGATCGCCTCATAGATAGAGAGGACCCTTCTATTTCTTATACTGCGAGGCGCAAAGTCTTCGGGTTTTGCCTTCTTCATTGTTTTGTCTTGAAGGGCCATGTTGACGCGGAAATGAGGGGTGACCCGCGGCTTTTAGGTATTATCAAGCAAATGGAACTGCACAAGAGCCCAGCTTGCCTGGTATTAGGAGAGACTATCTTAGGGTTGGATAATCGGAAGGCTAATCGTGAGCCCCTGTATCTTGGAAGTCCTATTATTTTACAGGTAAAATGTTCCAATTTATTTCCTTTTTCGTTCCTTGTCATTGTTCGTTTTGAGACGGGGACTTTGATACTTGTATCCTTTTTATAGATTTGGCTGATGGAAGGGCTGCAATTGATCAAGCCCCAAGTTGACGTGCCTGGATATCGATCACGATTGATCGTTATGAGGACGAGGTTGTATATAGTTGATTTCACTCTGGTTTGCAACTAGTGGGAGAACAAACTAAAGAATGAAGGAGGTCCGTTGATTATATGGGTTATCTCTTGGTGGTGTGGACACGGGGGCCACGGGGGCACTTGGGATAAGCATTTGCATTTGTGGAATCGCCACCAACTTTTATGGAAATTGGAACCGTTCGAATACTCGTGTCATGTCAAGACACAATGTAGTGACATGAACACTAACAACTCGTTACCCTTAGCATTCTATGTTAGAATGACTCTCGTGGATGGCAATGAACACGGATGTTCACAGAGAGCTGGAGTAAGGGGTGAGGGTACGTATTAGGAAGTCCTTCTATTGAACACCTAATCCCACCCGCCTTGATAGCGGCCTCTACTAATGATTAGGGAAATCGTTCGTATTTGATATGTTATCGATTATATGCATACAATGCAACATTCAATGTTTTGATCCTAACATGTGAATTATACTATGTCGGTGAACAAGTAATAAGAACTTATTAATGTCGAATTAGGGATTAGAATTAAATACATGTGAAAAATAAACATCCACAATAAATACAATAACGATAATGGAAATTACAATAAATAAATTAGAATGGATTAATTGATTTACGTCAAAAATACACTTAAGACGGACGATCTGGTGAAAAGAAAGGAAACTAAATAAGTTTAGAAAATAGGACAGATTAAGGGCGATATTACGGCTAATAGTCAATTAATTACCTAATTAAAGGATTAAGTCTAAGGGAGAACGGAAATTCAGGAACGGAACTCATCCCAGAACAGGCGCAACATTGCTGCGTCCCTTTGAAGAGGCTCAGCTTTCACTGCGTCTGTTCCTGGGGTGAGCTCTGGCTGTGAAGTCGGAACTGCGGGTTTTTTAACGTTCGTTGTTATATTTAATGATTGATTATCAATATTCGACTCAAGTGAAGGTGATTTAACATATGAATTACATATGGAACCGTCATAAAAGCGATAAACACGAATTAAAATAGATCAAAATGGATTAAAGACAAATTACAAACGAGTTAGAACGAATTAGGTTTAATTATGAAAATAGAAACGAATTTAAAATAACTTGATAAACTGGAAATAAACGGCAAAAATATGTACAAATGACGAATTCCAGAAACTTGATATGGACGAATCGAGCTCTAAAATCCGGGTATGATTTAATGACGAAAACCCGCAAATATTGATTATAAGGGATTTAAGTCGGAATAAAACGTGATAATTATTAAGAATGTATTAAAATTATTATGTATGAAGAAACAACGGCAACCTCTGGAAGAGGCGTAGCGGATGCTGCGACTCTTCGAAGAGGCGCAACTGTTGCTGCGTTTCTTCTCGACGTCTGGTTACTGCTGATCCGTAAAAACGGTTTAATACAAGGGTTTTAGAAGTCAGTTTTAAACATATTTTTGACGTAAATCTTAGAATAATTGGTACAAAAATAAAAATACAATAAAAAGATGGTATTTACACCCTCAGACTTACATGTTTGACGAAATGAGATTAACTAAGTTAACGTTCAGTGATTTCTCGACTCGAATGTACGTAGAAAGTGCCCTCGTTAGCGGATTTAGATTAAATCGATTGATGTGTAGTGGTTAAATTGGTCGGTCATGCAACGAGACTGGAACTTAGAATGATCTGAGCTTACGCGGTCGATTGATCAAGCACGTAGGTGTCGAAAGCTTAGAGCAAGGTCTTACAATGCAAAGGGAGAAGAGAAGGGCGGACACTCGCGTGAAAAATATGTGGAACAAAGGTCCCAATTTATACTAAAAAATATGAAGAGTTTTGGAATAACTCAAACTTTGGAAAGAAATCACGGAAAAATCTGAAAATAGGCAGAAACGAGCTGAGGAAAGGGCGCAACAGCTGTTGCGATCCTTCGAAGAGGCGCAACATCTGCTGCATCATTTTCCCAGAGGTGGATCTCTACTTCCTTATTTCGTAAAATAAGATTTATGGGATATATTTTACCAAAACATATAAAATTAATTTATGCAATAAATATCCGGGATATTCTAGGACATTCCGACTCGTCATTTTAAAACGGTTTCTTAGAAAATGAAGCGATTTTTGACCCGAACTCCAAATGAACTCTAATTACTGTCAAAATGAACGTATCGGTGCGTAGATGACGACCAAGGGGTAGACATAAGTAATTGAGCTACCACTTGACGATAAACTTACAGACTGTCATAAATCGTTCCGCGTACCAAACATGCGGCCCAATTATCACTGGGTGGTTGGCGGAAGGTGAAGAAATGAGGTATCTACAGAGCCCCCACTTTGACAGAGGCATGGATAAGGCGAAAGTCAAAGTATAGCCATTAGGTCTATCGAAGATTACAACCTGACGACTATGGTGACGCGAGGCGGCTCAAGGGGTCTTAGCCAAGGACCTGTCGTCAGGAACATTTTAGAGTCTGTCGACTATCAGGTAGGGTCGTTTAAAGTCCATTAGACTACGTATGGAAGATCACCAACCATAAGATGAAACCATACCTGAGACACCCTTGGGTGAAACAAGACTGAAGGCGCTTCGACAAAAGTCTTTGGTCTGAAGATAACTTGATGTCTGAAGACATTAGGGGTCACAGGGATGTTGAAGGTTACTGAAAGTTGTCTGAAGAATAAAGGATCATCTGAATAATATTGACAATAGCAGGACATCGATAGAAACTGCTGGGGGAATTTTATTGCGTCGGTCTCAAGCGAACTCTCATTGGGGAATATGCTGATGATTCTGTCTAGATTGAATCATTTCCGGGAATCTGCTTGTATCGGCTTCCGAACAAACTCCATCTCTCGAGAAGTGCAATCGGCTGTCATGAACTCTCGCTAGATAAAAAGAAGTATTGATAAAAGGTATCGATAAAGGTGTGTCTTAAAAACACCGTCAAAGGAAATGAAGAGGCTTGATTGATAATGGCGCGTCCTAAGCACCGCCGGAAATTCGCTCGTTGTTGCAAGCGAAATCCTGATAAAAGATCCTTGCTGGGAGATAAAATATCGTGACGGTTTTGCAGTCTGCTTTGGCAAAATATATGGGCCCGGACAAAAGTAAATGTCCAAAAAACCAAATATATGATATAAGGTGTCGGAGAAGAGGCGCACCAAAGATGGGCCCACAAATAACCAACTTATAACGAACTTTTGAAAATTGAACTGGAGGGAAGCTAGGGAAGAGGCGCAGCAAGAGCTGTGGCTTTTGGAAGAGGCGCAACAGGTGCTGCGTCTTTTCCCGGGTTTGTCCCTGTCTGAGTAAAAACTCGACAGACCGTGTATTATTTCATAATTAACAAAACACAAATCCTCTCTAAACTCTCTCAAATTCCAACCATTTTTCGTTAAAATTTGATCAATCCATTCCATTAATCATGACTAATAGAGGTATGCATCTCATTCGTACTTTTAATTCTTGTTTTTGATTGAATTAGAGCTGAAAAAAATTTATGGTTCCCCTCCCCTTATGTCGAAAATTTGGGGGTTTTGTCCTTAATGGATTTGTTTGATAAAATTGACATTAGAAATGGATAATTGGAAATGTTAGGAACATAACTATGTATTCTTTTTGAATTTTCGTCAAGTATTGAGCATTTGAGCGAAATTGAGACGGTTTCTCAACTGTTTCGAAAATTGCTTCGAAAATGCCCTTAGGATTGTCCATTTTTGATGAAATTTGATTTTATGGGACCCTTGTGTAATGGGTGAACTTCCTGCCATGTCGGAGTTTTAATTTGTGACGACTTTTTCAGGACACTTTTCTAGGGCATAGTCGCTATTATAGCGAAATGCTGCCGAATTTTCAACTCAAACCCATGACTAGGCTTGGACTTAGACTTAACTTGACTCACTATTCTACATTAGTGGCCGGGTTTCAAAATAAATAGCCAAAGATAGCAAGAAAAGGCCACTCTTAGGGCTCGAAAACACTTGAAAACGACCTTATCAAGGCTTTTCGTGGCTTGACATGGCCTATTCTACCTTAATTTTGCAGGTGACATTCCTTCTATGTCGGGGAGGGCTCCCATGGACGTAGACTTCGACCCTTCTCTCGCTCTTGTGGGGAATGAGAGAGAGGAGGTGGTTGAGGAGGAAGCTGAGGAGGTCCCGAGGCGGGCCAATGTGGGACGTGGTGGTCGCCAGCTAGTGGGTGCACCCGAGTGGGCCGAGAAATGGGATAGTAGACATCTAATTTGTGCGGCAGAGAGCCACCTGTCCTACAGGACGGCGAGGAACTTGGTAAATTTCAAACTTGTCATTTCTTATTTACCTTCCTGTTCGTTTTATTTCTTATTTGCCACGTGCTGAAGATAGCATTTGCTTCGAATCGATGTAGGATGTCGGGAACGTAAGGTCGTTTTCCAGCAATACTACGATGATGGACGCCTACGTGAGACTGTCGGAGGAGGAGAAGGCCATCATCGAGTTGGGAGCCTTCGGAGCTTTGGTGGGAGCATGGAGAGCGATCAGGGAAAAGAAGATTCGGGCTAACCTTTGCCTGATTCGAGCTTTCCTTGATCGGTACTGGGATATGACCTCGACCTTCTATATGCCTTTTGGAGAGGTTGGGGTCACCCTGGAGGACTACGACATGATCTCGGGTCTGGCGTCCGGGGACGAGGTGTTGGTGTGGCCGTTGATGGCCATGAGAGTGGACTCAGCCGAGGCGAGGAGGTTGATCTGCTGGAACCTGGCGGAGGGTGCTGCCAGCGTTCCTGGGTTGGTGCCGAGTTTTTACGTCAGGGACTACTTTGCGGGTAGGACCCCGGCGACGATGGTGATGGATGGGAGGAGGATGGCTCCTCTTGCTTGTACTGCGAAGCAGAGGGCTCGTTTGTGAGTGTGGTGGTTCTTGTCTTCTATTTACCTCGGAGACAAGAGGGACAGGGTGTCGACGAAGCTTCTTCCTTTTCTGTCTGACCTGAGTAGCCGAGGTCGGTGGGACTGGGTTACTCCTGGCTTTGCGGTCCTCACTCGCTACATGAGGGCCATGGTACGTCCTGAGTTGATGGAGAAGGGGAGTTCTCTGCTACCATCAGTCCCGGACTCTTGTTGGAGGTATGAACCTTTGCTTATGTATTTATGAAAGATCATTACTTCTTCATTTATTTCTATATCTGTCGAATTATGAAAGATCATTATCGAGTATTTTTGTTTTGCAGGCGTGGGTGTACTCCTACTTTCCCGGCTTCACGCTCAAGAGGAATCCTGAGCCGAAGGCGTACCCGGTTGTGAGAGACTGGGTAGTGTGCCATAGGAAGATCCAGCACTCATCTTACGACATTTGTCGATGGGGCGTGAATGCCCTGAAGTTGGAGAGCGTAAATACCTTTGATTACTTTTCCTTTATTTATTTTTTATTTAGAAGCGATCATAGGAATGACCCCCTTTCCCTGCTTGCTTAGAGCCGATCATAGGAATGATCCCTCGTTTGCTTATTTTAGTGGGTGCCTAGACCTTGGGTGGACTACCCTGACGCTCCTGTAACACCCCCATACTCCAAGTGCCTTACTAGGACCACTTAAGGCATAAAAGTGCTACCATCTCGGTTATCCGAGGCAATGATAATCATAAGACAATAAAGAAACGTACTTTAAAAGTAAACATAGTTTAAGTGATTACATGATCAAAAACTGATAAACTGAAATACAAGGTTCTCAGACGGTCTACTGCTAAAACTATCAAAGCTACAAAACCCGTCTGACACAGCGGAAGACTTCTAACTGCCGCGTGATGACTCATCCCAGCTATCCCATACGCGTCATATCATACCTGCTCAATAACTGCTCACCACCCCCGAATGGATCACCATAGTTTTTAAAACATTAAACGGGGTCAGTACTAATCACACAATTTATATAACCAACAGTACAGTAAATAACACAGCTCAAACAGTCACACACAATCACCCACACCAATCAATCTCCATCACCGACTGTCCACTGGACCAGCCCTGCCAGTGGGGGACCGCAGCCGTACCCACGAAATCCCCGCTCATCATACCAAGCGATAACCCTGTCCCATTAATGTGCACATCCCCTTCCGTGGCGGGTTCCACGAAGGGCGAAACTAGGGCGTGAAGCCACTTCCGCAAGTGACTCCACTCAGCCGAGAACGCATCTCGAGAACCAGAGACAAACAATCACAACCATCAACAACAATCAATCAACAACCGTCATAAAACCAATACGATAATAATCAGCAATTACACAACACCAACAATGCATCATGGGACTAATACTGAGTAGGGAAACCCTACCTGGAATGCAACACAAACATCAGACGATCTAGCAGTTGTCTTAAAACCTTTCCTCTACGAACCCTTCTCCTATACACCTAATCATACAAGCACTACCACATCAACATAAACATAGAAAACCCCCCAATCCCAAAAATAGGGTTTAACGAAACTTAACGAAACATTATAAAAACGGTACATAGGTCTTACCCTCGACGCAAGGATCACAAAGGTATCAAGAAAGGTAAAATTCGACCTTCCAAGCTCCGGGATTTGCCAACAATGCGACTAAAGCGAACGACGTAGTTTGATTTCTCTTTTCACAGTAATTAGGGTTTAAAAAGTGTTTAAAGAATAGTGACGGAAGTAATATATACTTAATCGCATGATTAACAAAACCCGAGAAATCATCCCCCGTAAACCGGCTACTCGATCGAGTAGCTAAGGTACTCGATCGAGTGCCCCCTTACTCGATCGAGTATCCACGTTACTCGATCGAGTACCCAACAGGTCAGAAACTATTTTAAACTGTAACTCACCCTTACTCGAGAGAGTAAGGCCTACTCGATAGAGTACCCCGAGACTCATAAATACGTAGTATTACAGCTCCAGCCTTCGTGACTGAGGTCCTTCGTCGTAGGAGCTCGAGTCGTTTTTTGCTGAGGACGTCCATGGGGCCTGTGTGGTACCTGGGCGAGCGTTTGACTCGTTAGTGCTCTCGTGACACTTTCGCGGTTCCCATCGATCCTCCACGAACGATGTTTAGGGAGCCCTCTGACGCCGAGAGAGAGGCCGACTTGGCGGATGTGAGTGGTGACGCCCTTCTCCTTCCTTGTGAGGAGTACTCTGAGTTCGTCCATCGGAGGTTGGCGTTCTGGCCGATCGTGGTAAGTATCTTACTTTTCCGCTTTTGAATTGATTTGGCAAATGACGAATGATCGTCAAAATAACAAACAAAGCTGTTTGAACCTCGTAAGAGATCGAGGTAGCAGGCATCGAGCCCCCAGCGTACCCAGAGACGCTCGAGTACACTAACGCGGCGGGGATGACGACGATCTCGGAGATCCACGACTTCGGCGAGGAGGTGACGAACGCTGGCGTAGGGGATTGGCAGCACCTAGTGAGGAGGGTAAGCCCCCAGCTTCGGCTTTCTTGTCTTTATTTGCATAAGCATGCTTTTATTCCTTTTTCTTTGAGTTTTCTTGAACCTTTTTATTATTTCAAATGCAGATGGCACCGTCTCAGTACGTGGCGCTGTGGAGGATGGCCAACCGGCTACGGGCCACGGCCATCGAGGCTATTGTAGGCGCCCGATGGCGACAGGCATGAACCTCTCGTTTTCTTCCTGATTTTATTTCATTGATATTTTGAATTGTTATTGCAATTACTCGTATTTGTTTCGAAATGATTGAAATGAGGCATTTCTTCATCATTTGCATAGAGAGCGTGACCTGGAGCATGAGCTGGCGCAGTCCTGAGAGGAGACAGCTCATCTGTTGAGGGAGTTGGAGGTCAGGGACGCTGAGATCGCTTCTCTCGAGAGCCCCGAGTTTGATGTATATACTTTGTACATTTTGGACATTTCGGACCAGTTTTGGGCGAGAGCCCCGAGTTTGATGTATATATCGTCTTTTGTTTTATATATAATGGCCTGAGTGCCTTTGTTGCTGGGTGTTTGCTGTTCCTGCATGTTAGCTTAAAAAACAGGTTTGGTAGGTGACGGTTTGTGCCGTCATGTTGCTGAAATTTACATAGAATTTACACGTAAAACAAATGACATATGAGTGGCTTAAATTGGCGCAAAATGAGAGAAAAGGTAAAAAAGTGCCTAAAAATGAGCAAAAATGTCCACAGAAATGAGCAAAAATGACCGGACAGTAGGGAGGGCTACCCCCTAAAAAAACACTTAAAACGAAATGTATATATAAGTGTGAAAAGTATTGAAAAACAAAACGAGGAGTGAAATGATTCCCCTAAAAAAAAAAAAAAAAAGACGAATAAGTGTGCTCATTTAGCGAAAATGTTAAGTTTGTCTCGAAAAGCGAACCCGAAGAATTAGGAAACATAAAACATGGTAATTTGGCGGAATTACCAAAATAATACCCTATAGGAATAGGAAGTTATAGCAAAAGTAAATTAGGAAAGATCCAAATTTGAAATTCACGGAAAAAAGCCTGGCAAGAGGCGCAGCAAGAGCTGCGACTCTTCGAAGAGGTGTAGCAGATGCTGCACCATTTCCCCAGCTACTCAGACCTCGACAGAAATTAGGAAATAGCGATTAGTATAAATAGAGACTTCGGGGAAGCTTTTATTCACATAATTCTTTCATCTTTATTCCGTCTATCTCATAAAAACTCTCATATCTTCTAAAAATTTCAGAATTATGGATGCTTTTGAAAACCGTCTCAAGGAGTGGACAAATGAGTTCACGAATGTTGAGAAACATGACATGGGTGCTTTTAATTTGGGATCGATATTGAGTCTCAAATTAGTGAAGATTGTGAAGCCTTTCTTGGATGCATGTCTTGAGTATTGGAACCCAAATTTTGATGTGTTTGCCTTTCCTGAAGGCGATATCTGTCCTTTCCCTGAAGAAATACCTGCTATTGGAGGATGGGACCCGGAGAATGCACCCGCGATACCCCTTAGCTCCCAAGGATATAAAAGTAAATTTAGAGACTTGCTTGGATTGACCAAGGATGAGGTGGACCGTCTTGTGACCTCGAAAGGGGTCCGTATGTTTGACTTTATTGACCAATTTATAAACAGGGAGGACCCTTCTACTTCTTATGTTGCGAGGCGCAGAGCCTTCAGGTTTTGTCTAGCTACGTCCTTCGAGGGCATGTTGACAAGGAGATGAGAGGAGATCCTCGTTTTCTGAGCCTAGTGGAACAAATGGAGCTGCGCAAGAGCGTAGCATGCCGAGTTTTGGGAGAGACATTCTTGGTTTGGATAACAGAAAGGCCAACCGCGAGCTTCCTTATTTGGGAAGTCCCATATCCCTGCAGGTACGAACCCGCTTTTCATATACTTCAACCGTTTTTTTTGTGTCGTTTTTTTTGTTGCTTTTTGTTTTTTTGTTGCTTTTTGTTTTTGGTTTTGGTTGATGAAACGGTATTAATTCCCGTCTCTCTTTTGTAGGTTTGGCTGATGGAGCGGCTGCGATTGATCGAGCCCCCAGTTAATGTTCCATGATATCATGCTTGATCGATTGCAATGAGAACTAGGCTGTACATGGTGGACTTCACTCGGGTTTGCAATTACCGGGAAAATAAATTGAAGAGTGAAGGAGGTCACCTGATCCAGTGGATTGTGCCGTGATGGCATCTCAGGTCAGTCACAGGAGTTTCATCTTTAGACCTGACACGGTCAGTTCGTGTCCCTGGCTTGGAATTCATGATTTGTATTTATCCGGAGAGGTTGATGAGGCAAGCGGGTTTTAAGCAGAAGATTTTGAAGCTTGATACCGTCCCTCAAACTGCATCGGCACATACCACAAAGATTTCTAGGGAATGGGCAATTAAGTGGGCTCAGAGGAACATGTGGTTCATACCAGTACCTACTGGCTCCTTATGGGTATCTGACTCATACTTGAAATGGAGGAAGGCTGGTACTCCTGAAGAGCGTAAGAAGTTGAGGAAACACGAGCCCGTGGATCACAACGTTCGTGAGGTCGAAAAGGAGAACCAGAAGTACTTGACTGAGAAGGAAGAAGAGGATGGATTCCGAGTTGCTCATCCGTCGAAGAAACCGAAGACCGCTTCTGCCGTAGAGATGGTGATGGATCGAAATGGCAAGTCTAGACCGTGAGAGAGACCTTTGATGATTAGGTCGGAGATAGCACAAGAGCGCCCGGCTCGTGGCTGAGACAAGAAGTATGACAAGGGTGACAAAGGAAAAGGGAAAATGGAAGAATAGCCTTAGTCGTAGTATTATTTATTATTATTATTTAAGTTGTGATAAACGGCGGGATTTTTAGTGTAATACCCGCCCTTTTAGGGACCCTTTGACCAGCGTTGACTGACCTTGGGAGCGGGAATAGTTCTTAGAAGTACGTGCAAAAGCTATATTGGGTTACGAGTTATGAGTGGTACTCGATAGAGTAGAGGCTACTCGATCGAGTAGCGTGGTTACTCGATCGAGTGTGTGTGGTACTCGATCGAGTATCGAGTTTTCAGCGAGGGTTTTTAATCGCGTTTTGATAAACCGCAAATCATTTCCGCCTCATTCCTCCTATCCTTCAGTCGCCTCTCTCCCTTCCCTTCACCATAAAACCTCCATGGAAGCCTTGTGAAGGTCCTTGTGCCTTAGGAGAGCATAGTTTGAGTCGGGTAGTGGTCTTTTACCGGATTTCTCTTTATAGGTATGTCATCATCATTATCCGTGTCCTTGTCTTTACGATTAGGGTTTGCTTGGTAGTAATAGATGATTGTGTTGTGGTTATAGGCTTTGCTTGGTTGCTGGATATGTCATATGTTGGCATGGATTGGTTGCAGTTGCATAAAGGTAGGTTCGCCTACTCAGTTTCTGTAGATAGTCTAGTGTGTCGATTGTTGTGTCGTTGTTGATTGATTCAGACGGTTGTTGATATTGTATTGTAATTGTGATTGTTGTCTCTGGTTCTCGAAATGCGTTCTCGGCTGAGTGGAGTCACTTGCGGGAGTGGCTTCACGCCCTAGTTTCGCCCTTCGTGGAACTCGCCACGGAAGGGGATGTGCACATTAATGGGACAGGGTTATCGCTCAGTATGATGAGCGGGGATTTGGTGGGTACGGCTGCGGTCCCCCACTGGCAGGGTTGGTCCAGTGGACAGCCGGTGACGGAGCTTGATTGGTGTGGGTTGCTTGTGCGTGAATGATAGTGTTGTTTTGCATTGTTAGGTGCTGTTGGTTTTATTGTATCTTATCTCAGTACTGACCTTGTGTGGTTGTCTTGTTGTCTATGTGTCTGCCGTGATCCCTTATGGTGAGCGGTCTGTCTTAGCAGGTATTGATATCGTGGATAGCTGGAGTCCGGGCAGGGATGAGTCCTCATGAGATTTGATAGTTGTAGCGAGTAGTCCTTGAGTTGTATCGTTTGTATCATTAGTTGCTTTTAAATCACTTGTAATATAACATAGTAGTTCTTTTATCGACGTTTGGTTATTACTGTCCTCGGGCAACCGAGATGGTAATGCCCTTATATGCTAAGGAAGGCCTAGTTAAGGTTCCTCTGAATATGGGGGTGTTACAAAGTGGTATCAGAGCGACGATTTTGGAACCTGTAACAAATGAACGTAGTGAGTCTAATAAAATGAACATGGTGTATGTATAATGGGAGCCCCGCTGATGCTAGATTTTGGGTGAGTAGGCGCCCTCATTTCAAAATCTTGGCCCCATGATACTTAAGCCAGTCACATGGTTTGGGAATGTGGAGTCCGTGTGTATATGTGTGATGTGTATGTTAATTGTGTCGGAGAGTTATCTGAGGTCGAGTCTTTGCTAACGTAGAGATGGGTATAGTAGTTGCATTTGAATGGTGCTTAGTGAAGTTTTGGCATGATTAGTGAGCCTGTACGATGATTGTGAGATACGTAACAAAAGTCTATTCGACAGAAATGCGTGGAAATGTGAATGGGTGTGCTATAATAGAAGAGTGGACATGTTGGTGTTTGTCATAAGTTGGTGATAACGGTAGTCGGATATGAGTTTATAAGCCCTACCGTAAGTACAACGAAGATAGTTATGAAATTGTTGAGTTATAATATGAAACATGGCATGTAGTAATGCGTATATGCCTTGTTTATTGGTTGAAATTTTTCCGCTGCGTGACAAACGATTTATGTAAGATGATTTGCTTATGATTGAATTTTGAACATGATAGATTAATTTGTGATGAAGAGTATGCATTTATATGATATATGAAAGAATGAATTAATGTTAATTATATGTTTCAAGTTGAAGTGAACACGAGTTTGGTAGTAATGTGTAAAATAAGTTTAAGTGTAGTATGATGACGTGATTATGCTTATGAATGACTCGGTAGCAGGTAAACCGAGTTGGGTAAGTCGTGTAGCGTAATGTGACATAAACCTTACGTGCGGAGACGACACATTAGGCTTGGGTAATAATGGTAATGCGTGATCGAGCATGATAACTAGTGACGACTCCGAACTTAGTTTGGAATCAACACGCGATATTGTTTTTGCAGGAATCTTCAAGTTACTTCGTATTTATGACTGAGGACTTAAATATACTTGACCGAGTGTGAGTGCTTACTAGACCGAGTAGACCTTACTCGATCTAGTTAGGAAGCTATGACGTCGGGATGTGGAAAAATTTCTGCAAATACTCGATGAAATAGCGCCTACTCAATCGAGTAGGGTGGTACTCGATCTAGTACCCTAGACACTCGATCGAGTAGGTTACTGTACAGCGAATCTTACGGGTTTCTTAAAACCCTTATTTCTTCCTATTCTTCTCATTCCTTCTTCTTTTCGTGACCTAAGCTCTCAAAACCCTCAAAATCTTTCATAATTTTGTGTTGGTAGTGGTTAATTTGGGGTTATTTTCTTTGTTTAATTTCGTTCCTTTACTTTATTAGTTAATGAAGGTATGATTTCTTCCCTATTTACATGTTTTTATGCCTTTAAATTGTTGGGATGATTGTATAATCTGAAATTTCGATTCATATGATCAATTTGTTGCTTTTAATTGTTGTAATATGATTCACATGCCTTCTTTCCTTGATTATTGGTGATTAATTGCCGTAAAATAGACTAGAAGTAACCAAATTGAAACCGAAATTTCTAGGGTTTACAAAAATCGAAATTGATTTTTGATTGTTTTACATGGATTAGATGATGAAATTGAGGACTATACCTTGTTTATATCATGTTGAAGAATGAATTTTGATGATTATCACCTTAAAAAGTTGCCTTAAAACTCCGTCTTAAAAGTGCCTCAAATAGAAATTCGTTGCTATATTTGAAATTTGGTGTTGTATATGGTTGTTTAAGTAAAGGTTGAACTTCAATATGATAGTAGTGATGTTAATTGATGAAGAATATGTCAAAATAATTACAGCTGTAGAGACCGTCTGACAAGTTTAATTGAGTTGTTTGTTTTTAATATTGAAGGTGATGATGATATGTTCTAAATTACTTTTTCATGAGCTTGCACAAATGTCTCACATGTTATTACATGGGCGTATAGAGTAACATTAGAATCATGCTAGGGTGTTGGAATTGGTTGGGTATGTGTGTCTACCATGATAAACGTTTCACAACTATGGTTATGAGTAGCTATAAACTGAGTCTATATATCAAATTAGGGAACTTGTTGGTGAATTTGTGTACCTAGCTGAGTATGTAATATCCAATTGTGTGAAGTATATGCTTTACATGTTTATGCAAGTTTATTTAAGTTATATGCTGAAACAGATGCCGACACCGAACCTAGGGACCCGTCAGAGTAAACGGGGGAGGGTTACACAACCTGAGATTGGGGAAGGGAGTGGACCAGTGGTACCCGCAGTTCCGGAGTACCCTTCTGTCGTGTTTGTAGATTTCAAACAGAGAGAGCGTTTTGTAGTTTTGCAAAAACGCAAAATGAGGCCGACGGGGTGTATAGATACTATACTGTTGGAGGATTTGGGAATAGAGACGGATGTCCGTCACATATTCAAGACTTTGGGCTTTACGGGTTTGTATAGGCTGAGGAAACATTCCTACCCATTCCTTACTTTGGAGTTTATGAGCTCCTTTAGCTATGACCCAGCTGCCCAAACCGTTGAGTTTAGGTTGATGAACACCATTTTTCTGTTGACTATGGATCTTTCTGCGTCTCACCTTGGGTTGGCCAAGCCTCCCAAGGATTCTATCACTCATATTCCTGCTGAGTGCGGTGTCTGCCCCCTAATGCCTTGTCTGACTGGAAAGCCAGCTTCCACCTCAAGTTACATGTTGATAAATGACGTTCAGCATATTACCTTGAGGGTCTTTCTCCGTTCTCTTTTGAACCTCCTGTATGATAGACCGGACATTAGTAAGCTGAACAACCATGAGGTTTTGCTTTTGATGTCTTACCTCAACCCGGAGCGGGCCAGGAAAGTGGTCTTTAATGCTCCTTCCATCGTCTGTGCCGCCCTTGCCTTGATGGCTACTGCCTCTTCCCGGTACTTGAGTTGTGGCACTATTGCCACTCGGTTAGCTGAAAAGCTAACGTCCTTTGAGGCTTCTTCGGAGTATGTGCCTCTGGCTACCCCAGTGCCTACTATGGACCGTGATTACTATCTCGACCGGAAGTGGTTGAGAACTTTGGCTGACAGTAGTCTAGCTTGGAGGGTATGGGGCGTGAGTTGGATGGGGATTCCGACTCCTGAGCACCTTCCACCGACCGAGCCGTTAGAGCCGGTGGTGACAGCTGTTGACTCCGACGAGGAGGAGGAGGATGATGACGTGCCCCACCAGTTGCAGACCTACCTCATCGATGATGTGATTCTCGAGGTGATGCCCGAGCCGAAGAAGGGCGATAATGCATCGGTGGTGGTGGTGGAGGGGCCCAGGTTGGGGAGGGGACCCCGTCGAGTGAGGGAGAGGACCTCGGAGACTAGGCCACGGCCGGTAGCACCACAGTAGCAGCAGCACCCTTTTCCGTGCTACCCTTACCTCGACACCCCGGAGATGCGATCTAGCTACTTGACAGAGAGAGTGTCATATACTTTGACACTCAGGAATATGCATGAGATGGCGTACACTCAGGGGATTGGGACCGAGGGACCGCATCCGGTTTGGTGGAGTGGTGTTGGGGACTATAGTGGGGTTTTCCACTCTTACGGAGTGGATCCGTCAGCTTGGGGGACGCCTCAGTCCTTTCCCTACGGTGGTTTGACCCCATGACATGTAGGCCCGGGAGTTGGAGCGGGATTTGATGCAGGCATCGGGTCATCGGGAGCGGGTACCTCTGGAGGTGATGGTGGAGGAGATGGGTTGATGGTTGAGCAACAGCAGCAGGAGGAGTGATGCTCCTAGTTTCTTTATCCTTGTTTACGATTGTTTGTCTTGTATGTTGGTAGTTGTTGGTTGTTAGAACCTTTTATTTTCGGATTTGTATGCTTGGCCATAAGGTCGGATTTACTACTTGACCCTGTTGCAGGATTTTGGGGTCGGGAAGTCATCCCGACTCACTTTTATGCGATTATTATGTATATACATGGGTTTATGACAAGTTTTCCAAAGGCATTTGACCTGTAGGTACTCGACAAAGTACCCCAATACTCGGTCGAGTAGCTACAGGTATGACATAATTGATGCATTCTGATCTCGGGGCTACTCGATCGAGTAGCCAAGACACTCGATCGAGTAGCATGGCACTCGATCGAGTACCCTTACATACTCGATCGAGTAGCACTGTTACAGGAACTTTTCGAAAATTAAAAGTGTTTAATTGTTTTATAATTACATGTTTGATGTTTAGCATGGTTCGTGATGCTTAGTAACACCTTTGAACCGTTAATTTCATATGTTAAAAGTCGTGCTTGAGTTTAATATACATTTTCGTCACAAATAGTGAAGTGGTGATGGTTTCTTGTTGCTTTAATATTAAATCCGCCATATTACGATCTATTCATCGGAGTTACATCTTTTCATACGCTTGTGCATACGATATTAACATGCTTTATCGACGGCGGCTAGTTATTCCGGTGGTTTGTGTATGATTTCTAATTTAACGAGTATAGGCTTAGTGAGTAATGTCCGTAATAAATAATATGGTTCTAATTTATGTTATGATACAAGTAATAGGTAATATGTGTGGTAATTTTGGTGGTGTACTTCGGGGACGAAGTTCCTTTTAGAGGGGAAGAGTAATGTCGCAAAATAAAAAGGCTGATTTTGAAGTTATGTTGTTATTCGTTTATAATGTTTTGTTGCTTAATTACAAAATTTTATAGTACCTTGATCACATGGCTTATATGAAGTGTAAGTGGTTACTTTAGTTCATTGAAGTGACTGTGATAGTATGTTTTAAAGGACGGTCATAAAGAGATAGTTGTGGTGCAATGTGTCGTAATAGAATCGCGTTGTTGAGTAACATGGTGGTGTTAGTTGTGCAGCATGAAGTTGTTATGAGATATGTTTCGGGTCGATAGTTGTTACCATATGATGGGTGATGGTTGTTTGTGCTGGTTCGTATTGCGAGGATGATGTTTATATGATAGCTGTAAGAGTCGATATGAACAGAGCGTTAGATAATGATGATATGATGACATGGGGGATGGCGTTTCAGGGAAGTAGGTGATTTGTGTTGAAAGAATAGTGATGTCGTGTCTTCTCGTGTCTTGTGCGTTGAGTTAGGTGAGTTGAACTTCGGGGACGATGTTCTTTTTAAGGGAGGAAGACTGTAATACCCGCCCTTTTAGGGACCTTTTGACCTGCGTTGACTGACCTTGGGAGCGGGAATAGTTCTTAGAAGTACGTGCCAAAGCTATCTTGGGTTACGAGTTATGAGTGGTACTCGATAGAGTAGAGGCTACTCGATCGAGTAGCGTGGTTACTCGATCGATTAGGGGGTTACTCGATCGAGTGTGTGTAGTACTCGATCGAGTATCGAGTTTTCAGCGAGGGTTTTTAATCGCGTTTTGTTAAAACCGCAAATCATTTCCGCCTCATTCCTCCTATCCTTCAGTCGCCTCTCTCCCTTCCCTTCACCATAAAACCTCCATGGAAGCCTTTTGAAGGTCCTTGTGCCTTAGGACAGCATAGTTTGAGTCGGGTGGCGGTCTTTTGCCGGATTTCTCTTTATAGGTATGTCATCATCATCATCCGTGTCCTTGTCTTTATGATTAGGGTTTGCTTGGTAGTAATAGATGATTGTGTTGTGGTTATAGGCTTTGCTTGGTTGCTGGATATGTCATATGTTGGCATGGATTGGTTGCAGTTGCATAAAGGTAGGTTCGCCTACTCAGTTTCTGTAGATAGTCTAGTGTGTCGATTGTTGTGTCGTTGTTGATTGATTCAGACGGTTGTTGATATTGTATTGTAATTGTGATTGTTGTTTCTGGTTCTCGAAATGCGTTCTCGGCTGAGTGGAGTCACTTGCGGGAGTGGCTTCACGCCCTAGTTTCGCCCTTCGTGGAACTCGCCCCGGAAGGGGATGTGCACATTAATGGGACAGGGTTATCGCTCAGTATGATGAGCGGGGATTTGGTGGGTACGGCTGCGATCCCCCACTGGCAGGGTTGGTCCAGTGGACAGCCGCTGACGGAGATTGATTGGTGTGGGTTGCTTGTGCGTGAATGATTGTGTTGTGTTGCATTGTTAGGTGTTGTTGGCTTTATTGTATCTTATCTCAGTACTGACCTTTTGTGTGGTTGTCTTGTTGTCTATGTGTCTGCCGTGATCCCTTATGGTGAGCAGTCTGTCTTAGCAGGTGTTGATATCGTGGATAGCTAGAGTCCGGGCAGGGATGAGTCCTCACGAGATTTGATAGTTGTAGCGAGTAGTCCTTGAGTTGTATCGTTTGTATCATTAGTTGGTTTTAAATCACTTGTAATATAACATAGTAGTTCTTTTATCGACGTTTGGTTATTACTGTCCTCGGGCAACCGAGATGGTAATGCCTTTATATGCTAAGGAAGGCCTAGTTAAGGCTCCTCTGAATATGGCGGTGTTACATTTAGAATCCTAGCCTAACATTTATTTTCAGCATTTTATATTATTTGGCATATTATTGTTATTTATGGAACAAATGAATAAAAAATTAATTAGTTAAGAAACTATTATGATTTCCTTTTATTATTTTTTTTGAATTTCAAATGCAAATGCAAATGTCCTTCTATTTACATTTTGAAATAATGGGTTGTATCCTGTGAAGGATTGCCTACGTATTCAATAAAAATGAAATCAAACCCTGTGCGTAGTTCGAATAAATGTAAAAGAATAATTGTTCGAAGCAAGAGCTTGTAGTGAACTTTAAAAAATAAGCCCAGCTTTACTTACTCCTAAAATAAAATTCAATTTATTTGATGATGTGAGGATGTCGAAGTGTCAAAATACAAGAGCATAGGGACATAAGCTTTCTTTCAGCGGGCCTAAGGCCATTTTTATTTCGTGTCGCATGAGCGACACGTGGGTGCTACGCGAGGTGCGTTTTCTATTCCTATAATAAGGGTAGTATCGTTTCCGTTGGTCGAGGTTAGTTGGGTTAACAAATTCATTCCCATCTAGTTCTGTAATCCTAACCGCACTCCCCGAGAGTATGGACTTGACAAGGAAAGGCCCGGCCCAGTTGTGTTTAAACTTTCCACGTGGATCGACAGGTAAGAGACTTCTGCTTGATTTGAGCACCAAATATCCTTGTTTAATGTTCCTGGGCTTAACCCATTTATTAAAGGCTCGTTTGATACGTGCCTGATATGTTTGCACATTATGCAAGGCACGCAACCTTCGTTCATCCAAGAGGATGAGTTCTTCATAACGATGCCTATTCCATTCAGCTTCTGGGATTTGACTTTCGAGTAAAATGCCTAAGGACGGGATTTCTAGTTCAACAGGTTACACAGCTTCCATGCCATAGGTCAGAAAGAGAGGAGTAGCCCCAGTGGGTGTCCGAACTGATGTGCGATAACGCCATAGTGCGAACGGTATTTTACTAGGCCAATCTCGATAATTGTCGATCATTTTCTTGAGGATTGTGACTACATTTTTGTTTGCTGCCTCTACCGCGCCATTAGTTTGAGGTCTATAAGGTGAGGAATGGTGGTGCTTGATTTTGTATTTGACTAGCAATTTTGAAGCTTCGGCTTGGAAATGTGACCCATTGTCACTGATGAACTCATGTGGGCAACCATATCGACAGATGATGTTGGTTTGTATGAACTTTGCCACATGCTTAGCTGTAAGAGCAGTGTAGGTTGCTGCTTCGACCCATTTTGTGAAATACTCGATAGCTACCAAAATGAAACAATGACCTCCTATTCCGGGTGGAGTGATCTTTCCAATGATGCCGATTCCTCAAGTAGAAAATGGCGAAGGAGAGGTCATGGTGTAAAGAAATGAGGGAGGAACGTGCTGCACATTCCCGAAGGTTTGGCAATTATGGCAATGTCTGACGTATTTGATACAATCTGACTCCAATGTGGTCCAATAATATCCTAGACGCGTGATTTTCTTTGCCATCATGGGTCCACTCATGTGAGGACCGCATTCTCCATCGTAAACTTCTCTTCCATCAGTTTTTGTGCCTGTGAATGATCAAGGCAACGCAAAACTACACCAAGAGGTGTTCTTTTATACAATTCTCCTTACATGAGGAGGTATTGAGAGGCTAGTAGGCGTATGTCACATTGTCCCCTCTTATCCATATCTGGTGGATATGTACCATTGAGTTTGAAGTTTAGGATGACTTAGAACCAAGGCTAATCTGGGCTTCCTTCATCTGTAATTTGGTGTATATAGGCTGGTTCCGACCACCGTTCGATGCATAAAGGCATTTCTACCATGTTATCTTGCATATTAATCAAGGATGCGAGTTTCACAAGAGCGTCTGCAAATTGATTCTCTTCACGAGGTAGGTGTAGATAAGTGACTTGATCGAAGAATTGGGCAACTTGATCTATCCTAGGCTGATAAGGTGCTATACTTTCACTTTGAATTTTCCAAGATACCATAATTTGGTTGATGATCAAGGATGAGTCTCCGTGAACTCGAAGGTTTTTGATGCCTAAACTTACTGCTGCTTGTAGACCAATGAGGCAAGCTTCATATTCTACTGCGTTATTTGTCACCTCGAAGTCGAGCTTGACAGAAAGTGGTGTATGCTCACCTTCAGGAGAAATGAGCAACACTCTTATTCCAAATCCTCTTAAATTTGATGCTCCATCAAAATAAAGGTCCCAGGAGTGTACACTGGTTTGTAGTATGTCCTCGTTTGGGAACGACCACATGTCTATTGATTGGGTGTTGTTGATAGGATTGTCTGCGAAGAACTCAGCAACGGCGCGTCCCTTTATGAGCTTCAAAGGTACGTATTTGAGATCGAACTCTGAGTGCATTAGGGTCCACCTTGCCAAACGACCGCTGAGAACGGGTTTCTTGAAGAGGTATTTGACGGGATCCATTTTAGAATACACCTTGACAGCGTAGCTAAGCATGTAGTGGCGCAGCTTCTTTGTCGCCCACACAAGAGCGAGGCATGTCTTTTCGAGAGGTCTGTACTTGTACTCGTATTCTATGAACTTCTTACTTAGGTAGTAGATAGCTCTTTCTTCTTTTCCAACAGTTTGTGCGAGCATAGCCCCATGGTTGTTTTAGTTACTGTGAGATATAAACCAAGAGGTTGAACTCGTTGAGAAGGCATTAGCACTGGTGGTTCGGCTAGTATCTCCTTGATCTTGTCAAACGCCTTTTGACAGTCATCGTCCCATATGGTATGATCTGTGTTCTTGAGCTTTTTGAAAATGGGTTCGCAGATCATAGTAAGCTTTGATATGAATCGGCTCATGTATTGTACTTTGCCTAGAAATCCTCTAACCTCCTTCTCTATCTAGGGTTGCGGCATTTCGATTAAAGCTTTGATCTTGGATGGATCAATTTCTATTCCCCTCTGGCTGACGACATATCCCAGAAGCTTGCCTGAAGTTACCCCGAATGCACATTTCTGAGGATTGAGCCTCATGTTGTACTTGCGTAATCTTAGGAAGAACTTGTGAAGGTTATCAATATGCCCTTTCCTATCCTTGGACTTGAAAATCATATCATCGACCAATACTTCTACTTCTTTACGCATCATGTCATGTAGCAAGGTGGTGCAGTTTTTTGATATGTAGCTCCAACATTGATTAACCCGAATGGCATAACAGTATAACAATATGTGCCCCATTGAGTAACGAAAGTTATCTTATGCATTTCTTCTATGGCCATTTTGATCTAATTATAACCTGCATACCCGTCCATGAAGGATAACAACGCGTGATCTGCTGTATTACCTACCAATATGTCAATGTGTGGAAGAGGGAAGTCGTCTTTGGGACTTGCTTTGTTTAAGTGTCTGAAATCAACACAAACTCAGATTCGTCCATCCTTTTTGGGTACGGGGACTATGTTAGCCACCCAGTCTGAATACTCGAAAACTTTGATGAACTCGGCTTTGAATTATTTATCGACTTCTTCTTTGATTTTAAGAGCCCATTCGGTCCTCATCCGACGAAGCTTCTGATTTACAGGTTTGAAACCTGGTTTGATTGGAATTCGATGTTCTGCAATATCCCTGTCGATTCCTGGCATGTCCTTGTAAGACCAAGCGAAAACGTCCGTGAACTCGTGTAGGATGTCAATGAAATTGGCCCTTTCAAATGGGTTTAAGGTTGTCCCTATCCTAAGTTCTTGGGGTTCTAGTTCGGTTCCTACGTTGATGGGTTCGGTGTTCTCCATAACTGGTGCCCCTTCCCCTTCTTGTAATATTTCTTTAACTATGTAGGGAGGTAATTCGTCTGAGTCTGGGTCAGTATCATCCTCATTATCATCGTAAATAGAATTGCATTCAGAATAACACAACGAGTAAGCATAATATGATTTATTCATATTAAATTTTAAAAATAGCTGAAACAAAGAAGCCATCTGTTCAGTAGTCAGTGGCGGTAAAGGGACAGCTGCCGAGACATTTCCGAAGCTACTGTTACTATTTCATGCTACGCTAGGAGAAATAAGGGGATGGGGAGCGACGACAGAAGAAGACTCTCTAGCGACTTCTCTAGACTCAGGCTCTAGTGAAAGACTCCAACTCCGACTGTGACTCATATTCGTCGTCTTCAGGTTCTCTTTTGAACATCTCTCCTTCTCCAGTGGTTACTTTGAAGATCTTTCCTTGGTTGTTAATCCACTTGATCGACTTTCTCCATCCTTTATGCTGATTTGAATTGGTTTCGGTAATTAGGGCTGCCGGGTTGAAATTGTCGTCTTGAAGTATTATGGTAATGATCTCATCCTGTGCTGCCCTGACGAATTGGTCCTCCCTAAACAGAAGGCTAATAGCCTAATCGTCTAAACAAGGTGTTTGACGAGTTTTGACGGTAGGAACCGTTTCTGAAGGGATGAAGTAGCAATCGTGGAAGACCTCGATTCCAGCTAGTTGCATTCTCTTATAGTGCCAAGGTTCGGGAAACCCGTTAAAGTACTCCTGACTCCCTTCTCTAACGATGTATCCATTTAGGATAGGGAGATAGGATCGCATTTGGATTCCTTTGTTCTTATGGTTTTGAAACAGAGTGAGCATCTCTAAGGCTTCATCTTTCGTGGGTTTGTATCCCAATCCTAATGGTATCCTCTGAGAGTTTCGTTCTTTGTAAGGTGAGAAGGTATTTTTCTTGGCAGGATTCAAGGGCATTCGTGATAAGTATCCCTGGGATTTGAGTATGTGGTTGACCACTAAATTGGAGTATGGGTTGAAGTATAGAGGCGCCAGTTCACTCTCTACATGATTTATGCTCTGAAAGCCTCCAAGCTCGTATACTGGGTCCGTGACTACTTGATTGCTTGACAACTTTTCTATTACAGCCATGATAGGTGACGAAGTGATCGTCACTATTTTGCCATCTAGAGGGATCTTAATCTTCTGGTGCAAGATGGATGTTACCGCTTTGGAAGCATGAATCCACGACCTTCCTAGAAGTATATTGAATGATGCTTCGATATCCATAATTTGAAAATTAACCTATCGATCGATTGGCCATGTGGCTATAGTGAGGTTGATTAGCCCTAATACTTTACGTTGTGTTCCATCATATGTGTTTGGGCCAAAATCCGATTATTGGCCTAATAAGGAGCAGGCCGAAGTGAATCCGCCTAATGAGTTGGGTCGAGGAGCTTACGACTCCAAGAAGCTCGTTAATAGAAGGAGCCCGCGCATTGAAGAGTCGTTAGGGAGATTTCATGGAGATTTCAGGGAGATTAGGGAGAATAGAGGAAGAGGTTCCGTTTATGGAAAGAAGTATGGTAGGATTAATATTGCTTACCATAAATGGAGTAGGACACGTCTAGAGTTCTTGCCTTATAAATAGCCAAGGAAACAAAGAATAAAAGGCATTCAAGGTCTCTCATACATACATAACACATTGTGCTAGCTAGGTTTACATTGCGTCTCCTTTGTACTCGTCCTCATATTAACAGCTTGCGCAATCCTTTGAAGGGTATCGTCCCTTCCCGCGGTCGTTTCCCACATTGGGTTTTCCGCGTCACCAAATCTCACGTGTCAACTTTTCTTTACGTACTTAATTCCTTTATATTGTATTAAACACAAATATCCATTCAACATACAACGAGTAAGACCGCATTGACCTCGCATAACCTAATTCGGTAGAAAATTACCAAAAAAATATGCTCGAACACCTTGGTTGGTAGGGGTCCAATCTGATTCTTTTATGCCCAACTTGTGTGATGTTTTTAATGGTATGACGTTGACTGTAGAGCCGTCATCCACCAAGGTCATTGGCACGTTCTTCTTTAAGCATGTGACTGTAATGTATAGAGCGAGGTTATGACTTGCACCAAAGGGAGGTAAATCTTCATCTGAAAAAGTAACTGGGTTACTTAGTCTAACTGAATCTTGGAAGACCAAGTTGACTACGTCGTCAGGTGTAGAGTTGTGTGCTACGTTCAATTTAGCTAATGCTCGCAGCAAAGCTTGACGATGGGGAAATGAACTCGCAACTAATTGCCAGATTGAAAGATCAGCCTTTGTCTTCTGCAGTTGTTTTAGCAAGTGGTCAGTAGATGTATCCTCGCCATCATTCGGCGTGATGACATTGGAATTAGTAACTGGACCATTAGTCGTAGGACCGTTCTGGGAAACGTTTTGATATGGACGTCCTGAACGAGTAAGGTGGTCTACATTCTTGTCTTCGCTAGCTTTGACTATATCCTCACTAGCTTTGACTAGGTAGTGTTCTATGAGATATTCATCTTCATCGTCATCGGCCCATATTCCATTGACAATACTAAGCTCTCTCAATCTGATGATCTCAACTTCTAGACTGATTATTTGCTCGACTAGGTGGTCAACTACTGCGATTACCTCTTGCATTGTAGACTCCTGAGATATATTTGGATTAGTGATACGTTTTCCCTAGGTATGGTGCCGGGATTGCGTAGAGATGCTACTACAGGTTCCAACTCTGAACTTGCCTACTCACACTCTTTGCCCATGCGATGAAATCGGAAATGGTAGGAGAAATGGTGGAATAGCTCCCTTCCTCTTCTAGAGCATGAATCTCATCATCAGTTGGAGAAATGAGGTGCGAACAATCCAAGGTGGATTCTTCATCTGTGATCATCAGAAATCCAAGAGGATTCTGAGTATTGTTAGGCTTACCTCCGGGAGGTATAGGTAAACGACCATCTTTGATCATATCTTGGAGAACGTGTTTCAGTTTAAAACATTTCTCTGTATCGTGTCCCTTGCCTCAATGATATTCGCAGTATGCATTCTCATCCCAGAATTTAGACCTCTTTTCTGGGTCAGGTGTAGGTCCTATGGGTTGGAGCTTACCCTGTTTCATCAATCTTTTCAGAGTGTTGGAGTATGAATCACCAAGGTTTGTGAACTTCCTTTGCGGGATATTTTTCTTTGATGATTTGACAAGGTTAACCTCATCAGTTTTGCTAGTAGAGCCATAAGAACGACTCGTCGAACCTTGATATCCAGGACCTACCGTTTTGGACAAGAGTCCTTTACGGATGTCATCTTCAATTCTCGTTTCTAGCACAGTCAGATCTTTGAAAGACTTTATGTTTTGGTACCTCAAGTGGTTTGCATAAATGGGTCTCAGATTATCCAAGAACCTTTCCACAAGAGTGGCTTCGGCTAGACGTTCAACAAGTTGTGTACTAGTCTTTCTCCACCTACTTAGGAAGTCACTACTACAAAAAGGGACAAAGAGAGCGGTCAAAAACCGTCCTTAAAGTTTAAACGAACCGTCCTAAAATCACCCGTCCTCGTTGCTTAAGAGGACGGTTGGCAGAAAGTCAAACCGTCCTCTTTTGCATTTAATAAGAGGGCGGTTGTTGTCTTGAACCGTTTTCCTTGAATTTACTAAGAGGACGGTTCCTCGCTGCAACCGTCTTGTTTTGGATCAATATCGCGCCTTAATTTTGTGCCATCATCACCACGCTTTAATAAGAAACTGTCTTCTTTGCAAATTTTTTGAAATCAATTCAGCGCGAATTTATAAATAAATCCCGCATTTTGTTGGCACAAATCCATGCTATTTGTCCACTCGATTTTTGAAATAAAATTATTTCACTCATAAGCCTATACGATAATAGTCGTATAGCTCAAATATACCCCGTTTCATTTAAGAAAATCCAGCCGCAAATCTTTCATTTGTAATCTAAATCCAACTAAACAAAATGGAATGAGTTTCAACCTCCAAAATACAAAATATTAACAATTAATTGTTTAACACAAACACTAACACAAGTTTTTTCGTCCACACACCATTACTTAAGCTATCTAGACAACATCCAAGCCTTGAGCCTAAATACTTCAAACGTTATCATCGGATACTTTCACCTTAAACCGCAATGCATATGTAGCCAAAATGTCCCGCACCTTGTCAATTTGCTCATATCGTTGGGCTTTAATCATGATCTATATACAAATAAACCAAAACATAAAATTGCAATTATATACGTATCATCACAACGTGTAATTTAAATAAAATGAAGTAAATAATTGAAACAAAGGACATTTGCTTGGAATAATATTAATATATCCTCCTCTAATGATCTCCAACATATATCGACAAACATAATATCCATATAACACGGTCCCTAAAAGTTGCGTAGTACACAAATAGAAATCATGTCAACTACAAGTTATAAACATACAAACTAACTACTTTTGCAGAGGTGCTTGGCTGTAAGACAACCCACCACCAGTAGTCCATTAACCTTTACTTACCATTTCACCGCCACTTTCATGTCTCACTTTATAGATAGCTAACTTTCTCTATCTCTATCTTTTTAATTAATGAAAAAGAGAAGCAAACCAGGTACTCATCATTTCATTATCAACAAAAAGAAGATAACGGAAACAGAGCATGAGTTCCAGAAAGGGGAAATATACAAACACATGCCAATCCCAAAAAATGAATAACCGTAAAAGATGAAACATTATATTTCAATATCCGACAATACATATGCAGTTCAACAACAATATTGTAAGATCTCGAGGAAATAATCATCTTTTATCAATTATTCCAAGCTTTATAATCTTAAATTTTCAGAACTTAAAACATGACGTTTTTCCGGGTTTGGACCGGAATGCTCCGAAAACCGGAAACACTATGATTAAAGGACCACAGATCATATAATGTAGGAGATAAACATATTTTTAGATGAAGAAGTAGTGAAGTACCTTTTTTAATTTTCGTTCAAGCTGCTTTTGCTGACACTCGAGAAGTGGATCCATAGAGTTTCTCTTAGTAATTGCCATGTATTAAATATATATATTATAGACTTAACTTAATTATATTTAATTTAATTTACCAAAGCACATGTAGAATTTATGAAATAATTGCAATTTCTTAAATCGTATACATGCTGAACTTACATAGTAATAGTATCATTCAAAAATGTATGAGGCTCTAGACTTTCAGCTTGGTCACACCAATATATTAAACTTTCCATTGGAGTAATGAAAACCAACATCCAATGTTTACTATCATTTATAAGATAAAACAATCAACACATCCTACTAATAAGTGGCATCGAATAATATAATTAATATATAGTAGTATGAAAACACTGGTACATACCCTTCATAATATGGAGCAGAAATAAGCTTTCGACCCCTTCACAACCCTTACATCTCATAGCCTTAACGATATAGTCCAATCGAATATCCTCATTTTCAAAATGAGTGAATTGGGAAAATGACTCGGGGCACAAGAATCCGGTCGAATATATGTAATTTGGAAGGTTTAAGGAGGATGAAAGGTAATAAGAAGTTTTAATGTATAAGCAAACCCTACTGGTATAGTTAAAGTTTTTATTATGAAGAGTGTCATAATGACTGTTGATTGCATAATATTGGGTGAGCAAGGGCAAGCAGCATAGGAGAAGGCCAGCTTTCTCAATTGTGAGCCAACTGGTTCTGAAACTTTTAAAAATCTGGTTCTTAGTGGAATTGGAACCATTAATGTGGTGGACGAGACAAAAGTTGAAGTGGGTGATCTTGGAAATAATTTTATGGGCATTGGTCATCTCTATTCAGCTATACATTCCTTGTATTCTACTACTCTGAGCTCTTTGAATAATAGCTTTCCTAAATTGCCTATGTGTTCTGCTTTGTTAATTACTCATTTTATGAAACCAATAGATGTTAATTACTCATTTACGAAACCATATTTGAACTACTTGTGACTGGCAGACACCCTATCGAACCTAGACGAACAACGAAGGAGCAAATCTACTAAATGGGGGATCAAGGTATCAGGAGCCATCCAATTTATGAGACCAGAGTTTGACTTTTGGCCCAAATTAGATTATTTATCAAAAAAAATTTAATAGTTATCTGGCATTAGGCATTACTATTTCAAAAGTGCATACGGCAGTCTCAGGTTTGGCTTTCACATTATGTATTGGTATCAGGAGCCATCCAATTTATGAGACCAGAGTTTGACTTTTGGCCCAAATTAGATTATTTATCAAAAAAAATTTAATAGTTATCTGGCATTAGGCATTAGTATTTCAAAAGTGCATACGGCAGTCTCAGGTTTGGCTTTCACATTATGTATTCAACTACTACATCGAAGTGCTAACTACATAATCTCACTTTAAAAATCCAATAGCATCATAATCATCATCTCATCTTCATCCATTAATAGTTTGATTTTGAGAAGAAATTTGCCAATACTATAATCATCATTCAACGAATCAAATCCCATAACTGTTACCATAGTAAATTTAGAACAGACAGTATTCTTCACACCTAAACTAAACAACTCAGCCTATAACAGAGGCAAATTAGGACAAATCAGAACATAATTGACTATGATTAACTCTAAGCAAATGATATACTTCCCTAAATTGGCCACAATCAAATCGAATCAAACACAAATTACAAAAAATGTATACTAACAACTATACAAAGTTTATATCACAAAATTTCATCATTTGTGTTTGATTGGTTTAATAAATTTTGAATAATCAAGATTTATACTAATATAACTATATAAATATATGCAAAGTAGAAGTTGTACCAATAAAGCGAGGAGCCTGCAGGACAGATAGGGTGACATACCGCAGCGGCTAGTTACGGCGTTGATGACGACCAATGACCTGGGCGTGTTGGTGACGGATGTGGTTGGTTGTGGGACAAATTGAATGGGTTAGGGTAGTTGGGATAGAACGACAAAGGAAGATTGGATTGCGATGATTTACGTCAAGGCTAGGGAACACTGGCATGGAGGTTGACGTTGATGGAAGTTGTAGTGATCGGCGGTGATGGAATTTGTGGTGGTTGGCATTAGAGTGAGGTAAGGGAATGAATGGGTTAGGGCGAGAGATTTTTGGGCAAGTAATTGCGAGTAGAGAAGCCGAATAGATTAAATTGATTTGGAAACATGGATTACAAATAGGACGGTCTAGATTGCCAACCGTACTCTTTTTGTTAAGCAAGACGGTTTATTTGACCAAACGTCATGGTTGTATACATATCAAGTACGCCTCATTTTATCAACCGTCCTGTATATTTGATCAAGAGAGGCGCCAAAACTATATGCATAATGGAAGACGGTTTCGTGTACAACTGTCATCTAAACGGCGTCATCTTTGCTTGAATTTGTAGTAGTGAGTCGGTGAAGCCATCCTTCTCGTTTAGGGTAAGAACCTCTAAAGTGCGGATGTTGACTTGGGTCTCTGGTCGGACTAAATCTTTTCGGTAACTTGTCGTTAGGAGCACCTAGACCAAAACACAATTTATAACTTCACAAACAACTCTACAAATAGTAAAGAGGCAAGTAAAGGTCGGATCCCAAGGGACGGGAATTGAGATGAGATTTCTATTGAAACTAGTGCTGTCTTAGGGGTGTCACAATTTGGGTTGATGTAGAAGGTCACTAAACTAAATAGCAATGAAAATAAAAAAGCAAGATGAACTAAAAGGGTTGTAAACAATTGATAAAAAGCACTAGGGTATCATGGGGTCATAGGGGAATCATGGGAATTGATCATACAAACATGTTCTCAAATTATAAGCAAGCAATTATTGTTGTGATGGATTGAGTTGAGTTATATCTTACAATCCTAGGAAAGTTTAGGTCCCGGAGCCGAATCGATTAGATTGTACAACTCCTACAAGTCGACTTAGTCTTCCCTACTCAACAACATGCATGGTCTAATGAGACTCGAGTTGGTTTATGTCTTACAAGTCTCATTGAAAAGATAGGTGATGGGTAAAAAATGCAAGGATTCATAGGCTCGCATTTCATCAAACATAATATGTGCATGAGTTGAGATCAAAACAAGCAAGCAAATAAACCATGAAAGCATATTAATTTAAGCATGAATCATTCCTCATGTTGGTTTCCTCTAATTACCCATTAACCCTAGCTAGGTCACTACTCACTCATTATCATGTTGATCATGCTAGCAAGGTTGTTAATAATACCAACAAAGTAAAACATAATGAATAAATGAAAGTAATTAACAATAATTAAAAAGGGATTAATAGAATTATACCTACTAATGATTTCAATAACAAAGCCAAGAATAAAAGAAGTACTTGATGCTTGATTGAGAGGTTGTCAATCTCCCAGTAATAACCCAAATAATCTTCAATTACCCAAAATAAAGGATGAACAAAAGAGAGATTAAGGAAATAAAACTTGTATTAAAACTTGATTAATTGTTGATTACAAAACTAAAGAGAGATTTGATTGATATTAACTACTCTAAGAATTGATAAGAAGAACATGCCCTTGTAATTAGACTAATGGGGTATTTATAGTGGAAATTAGGTGGATGCATTAGGGTTAACTAAGGGCTAAACTAGTAATTACACTTTTGAGATTTGAGCAGGGAAACGCCGGTATTTTTCGAAGGAAGGGCGTCTTTCATTGAAGCTTGAAGAAACGAAATCTTGCTGTCTTGGAATCCGTGCGTCTTAGGCACGGGACGGCCGGATTCAGCAGTGTCTGCCCGGGCGTCTTCAAGGGAATCCGGGCGTCTTCTGGGCTTGCTGCCCGGGCGTCTTTGGGAGAAGACGGCCGGATTGTAGAGGTGGAGGACGGGCGTCTTCCAGTCAATCCGCACGGATTGCTGAACAGCTTCACTTCTTTCTTCTTTTATTCCTTTCCTTCATAAAATCCTTGGGGATTTCCTCGGGGATGCAAGGATCCTTTCGCGTCATTGCCTAACTACTATAATATGTACAAAGGCCTTCTAATCTTGTCTCTCCTTGATGCTTGGTCATTGAATTCAATCAATTTAATCTCATTTTGCCATGAATATGCAAGGTTTGCACTCCTTTCCAACCAAGGACACAAAACCTCAAAGAATATGCAAAACAAAGAACTAAAGACAATAAATGACCCAAATATGCACTAAAAAGCATGGGAACAAAGCTAATTCGGGGACTAAATATGCGCTAATTATGGTCCCATCAAATATCCCCAAACCGAACCTTTGCTCGTCCCGAGTAAAGAGGTGACAAAGACTAGGACCATTATTTAAACTAACCTAATAACATATAGCCGACATGAGATAATTAGCGGGTCTCACTCCACCCCTTCAACTCACAACAAGATAACCATGAGGTAGGATGCCTTCTTGCAAGGCAAGGTGGGTCTTGCCAAAATGGCGACACATCCAAACATTAAGCACACAAAATCAAATAATGGATGCATCTACAAAAGGAATAGCCACTTCCTCATCAAGTGGCGGAGGCAACTAAAAGAGAACAAATTTAAGAGCATATAATCCGCCACAAATACTAGTTCAACAAATTACTAAGGCTAAGAGGATGGCACTAAATCACCTCCAAATGGTGTCAAACTAGACTACTTTCGTCCTCAATTTCCAAATGCTTTCGTCAAGAGCGATCGGATGGTGTGGAATGATGATCCCCATGATGCTAGTAGCATATGACATGACAAGTCTCGAGTTCTCTACAAAAGTAAAGGTCATGGATCGTCCCAAGCTCGACAAAGTGGCTTGACAAAAAGGCTTTTTAGGAATGAAATGCTCAAATCTTTATAAACAAGGGTGGATATGACTAGTATTCAAAATTTGACCTCATTCAACTTTCACATTTCAAAAATTAGAGATGGGGTTCGTCCCTTCCATGCTAATGTCATTTGCTTTCGCCAATCGCTTATTAGGCAACCGGTTAACCTCTAGACAATAGCTTTTCGGGGTGATAGTCACTCTGTCTCTGGGCGGTCGAATTCACAACCGTGTGGGGGCCCAATTCAATGGATCCCTCTCCAAAGCACATCGAAGTGGTACGCCTCCATCAAAACAACTAAAATTCTCAACATTTCTACATTTCATAACATTTGAGGTTTCCTTGGCATTAAAACGTTTCAACATACAAAATCTTTGAAATGAGCACTTCAAACTTATTGATAGAAAGTATTTTTGGGTTGCCATACCACAAGGTCAATCAAGGTCACCTAGACAAGTTAACCAAGTCCACATCGCATCACGGGGTTGGAATAGGTGACTCACATGCAAACCCTTGACTAGGCTTTGGGTCATGGGTCGAAAGACACTAGTATGACACAATCTAGGGTGTTTTACAACCATTCTAGTAGGCGAAGGCTTAAGTTGAAAAGGTATTTGTAATGGCTTAGTTGCTCTTGTCAAAGTTCCCAATTAGGCACTTTTCAAAATATTTTATCTAAATGCAACTAAATGCCATGATGCAACTATTATATACATCCTAATGCAAGTCATTCTACCAACTAATATGACATATAAACTAAATGCAAGTCCTAAGTTCACGTTGTTATACCGCATCAATCAAAATAAAGCCACATAGTCATTAACATAAAGAGGAAAAGGGAGATTGGAAAGATCATACCATGCGGTCTTCATGATCCTCATGTCTCGTATGTGGCGTAGTCGATCAATTGTGAACAAGGATAGAACAAACACAATATATACAATAATATATACAGGACTACACTACAAAGGAAATGAACTTGTTTTTTGGTTTTTCAATTTTAAAATTTTTATGGTTTTTCGAAATTTTTCAATTTTTTTGGATTTTTGAATAAAAGTTAAGTTATAATTCCCATCCCCACACTAATATGGGCATTTTCCTCAATGGCCAAAATGATGGGAAATTATGCAAACGTGATGCATGATTTCTACACTAAATGCAAGCTACACTAATCTACACTACATGATGCATGGTTTTTGTTTATGACGGAGAGGATAATGTAGATTACCTCCCGTTGTGTATGCATGTACTTCCCCAAACCGAGCTAGACATTATTGCTAATGCCCTAAAGTTGGGTGTAGTTCATGCACACACTATGCAATGCATGAAACTAAATTTGTCAATTTGGATTTTCAAAAGTTGGGAACAATAAAATGAGAACACCTTAATGGGGCCGAGGTGTGAGTCCTCTATGGTGCTAGGACTACTCCAAAAATGATCAAGATAAATAAATAAAACAAAGAGAGAAATAGGCAAACCTCAAGAGGGTAGGAGCCTCCAAAGCTTGTTAATCTTCCATCATATCATCACTATCATCATCTTCCTCACTAGAAGTGGACTCATCATCACTTTATTCTTCACTTTACTCATCATCCTCTTCTCCTTCTTCACTAGCTTCTTCATCAATGTTATCATCAACCGCATCACCAACAACCTCATCGTCACCCGAAAACTCACCCCTAGATGCACTCGGAAAGAAGACTTCCCTATCCGCCCAACTAGGCAAAGGACATGAAGGGTCAAGTAGTCCTTGCCTAGCTAAATGAAGGAGGGGTGGATATTGGGCTAAGTAAGCATCTTTCCGATCCTTGAAGGCTTGCTTGTGCATCTCTTGCATAAGAAGAGTCATATAATCATTGCTTGCTTCAACACCTTTGGGCTTGAACTCTTGGTACTCGAAAGGATAGGGTGGTGTGACAATGGAAGAGGAGGGCATTTCAATTTCACCCTTTTGTTGTCGGATAATGTATTCGGCCTCTTTTGATAAGGGAAGTAAATAGTTGGTCCGGTGGACACTTAAACGACAAATCTTCGAAGGCAAAGTAAAAGATCTAGCCTCACTAGTGAGCCATCCATACTTGGTGTCAAGAGGGTTATGAGAGACCCACTTGTATTTGTTCATCATGGTATCAATATCAATAAGATGACCACCCTTCTTCGCCACATACTTGTTATCTTTGTTGAAGTTCGGATCAAAGTATTTAGCTAAGATAGTGACTAGACCTCCATTAACAATAATGATAGTGCCTTGCTTCCCACAATCAATGTTTAGCCATCTATCCACCAAAAGCCTTAGAGAGTTGAAAGGCTTGGTGAATTCCCTTCCAATGTTCAAGGTCGACTCAAGAAGAACAAAATCGAGTTTTGTGAAATGGTTGGTGTCTTTTCTTGCAATGATGGTGTTTCCTATAACCTTGTGCCACACTCTAATGCCCGAATGGTGGACTAATAGAGCGCGACTAGCATGAAAGCTCTCGAATTTTCTTCCGGAAATCGCCTCCCAAAGAGAGTCGGGGTCATACTTGCCAACATTCTTAAAATAACTCGGTGAATCGCTAAGACCCAAAGCTTTACCCATTTCCTCAAAGGAGATGCGCCTACTAACATTAGCTAGGCGAAACTCGACGCTTTCCATTGTCTCAACCTTGTTAACTTTCAAAGAACTCAAAAATTCTAAGGTAAGGGAGGGGTATGTCAATTCTTTTGATTCAAACAATTTCTCCAACCCCATGGCTTTAAAGAAGGCTCTAGTTTGCTCAAGGACACCCAACTTATCTAAGGCATCTTCACAAATAAACTTGGTGGATATAAATGATTTACTAGCAAACTTGGCAAAAGTGTCCCTATGGGATTTGGAAATGAAAATTACCTCCGGATAATTCGAAAGTTGAGCAATTTCCGGAGTAGTAGATGTTGTTGCTTCCATGGGAGGTTGTTCTTGTTGCATTTCCAAGTTTGGACTAGCTACCACCATAGCCAATGATTTCTTTGCTTGAAGACTCTTTTGTCTTGATAAGAGTGCCTTTGCCTTTGTTGCTTTTGTTGCTCCCTTAGTCCTTGCCATTGATGAATAAACCAAGAAAAAGAGTGAAAATCTTCAATTTCTAGGGCACCCAAATCGATTTAAAGATGAAAGGCTTTGCCTTTATGGATTCAAAAATCGACTCAAAGGTTGAAGATTTTGTGCTTGGTTTTGATTTTTGTTGAAAGAGGAGTGATTGATTTGTTGTTAAAAGGATGTTTTGATTTGATTTTGGTGAATGTTGTTGAGGAATCTTGTTTTTGTGATGGAGAGGATGAGGGTTTTGGAATTATGGGGTTTATGGGTAGTGTTTTGAATGAAGAAATGAAGAAATGAATGTGGGAGGGGGTTTATAATAAACCCGAAAAAATTGAAATGCAGGGGGAAGACGGGCGTCTTTCCTTCGGGACGCCTGGATTCTGCCTGTTCTGGGTTTCAAAATTCTCGCCTAAAGACGGGCGGATTTGAACAAAGACGGGCGGATTTTAAAATGCGGGACGGCCGTCTTTCAGAGAAGACGGGCGGATTCCTTTCCAGGGATTTTTCTTGTTTTCCTCAGCCCAGAAGACGGGCGTCTTCCCTTTAGGACTGCGTCTTTCTGAAGACGGGCGAATTCTATTGAAGGACGCCCGGATTTGCTAACAGTCACAAAATTTCAAAAGTTCAGCTTAGAAGGACGGGCGTCTTCTGCCCAATATGCCCGGATTCCTGAAGACGGGCGGATTTTCCTGAGACCGCTCGGGTTCGACCCCTTTTACCCGGATTCAGTTCCATTCATATACTTTTCATATCCCTTGTCATTTTTCATTCTTCTTCATATCTCGTGTTCTTCATTGTGGGGGCACTACTAAGGCATGGATAGCGCCTAGGCAATTTCTATCCCCACACTAAGCTAAAGCACTACACATCAATTGAAATTATTAGTCCCTCCCTCACTTCTCTCAACATGATAATTATCTTGATCAAAGTATAAAAATCCAAAGATGACAAAAATGCAAATTAAGAATTGAAATGCGAGTTAGGGAGTTAGAAATATTTACAAATGGTGGTTTAGAGAAGACTCCACCGTACTCTCATTCTTGATGAGATGTCAAGGGGGCATGTCCAAGGTGTTGTTGATGTTGCTCAACACCTTGAAAAAGTAATCAAAAGCTTGTTCATTGTCATGATAAAGGTCTTCAATAGACCTTGGCCCTTGTTGTCGTTCTTGATCGATGGCATTACCAATGTAGGGATTGAAAATCCCTTCAAATTCGTCGTCCCAAAGACCACAAACTTCATTAAGTTGATCATTAAAAATCTCTTGATTTGATGGAGACAACTCTCCCATTTTCTTTTCTTGGCCAATAAGGCCATCTTCTTCATTGCTTGACTTTGGTGAGCTTTGCAAGCTCTCTTTGTCACAATTCACTTGCTCTTTGAATGGAGCATCTTCAATTTTCTTCTTCCACTGGAGTTCCGACTTCTTCCTATCATCCTTCCGGCTATAATGATCAATCATGAAACATGGTTCATGTAAACGGGGAGCTCTCATAGTCTTGTCAAGATTGAAAGTTATACTCTCATCTCCCACTTCTAGAGTGAGCTCTCCATGTTTCACATCAATCACCGCACTCGCAGTGTGTAAGAAAGGTCTTCCTAGAATGATTGGAATGTTGGAATTTTCTTCCATATCAACAATGACAAAGTCCACCGGGATGAAAAACTTCCCAATTCATACGGGAACATCTTCCCATATCCCTAATGGTGTCTTCGTCGATCTATCGGCCATTTGGAGTGTGATATTGGTGCATTTAAGCTCTCCCATCCCCAACCTTTTACTTACTGAGTACGGCATAACACTCACACTAGCCCCTAGATCACATAAGGCTTTGTTGATCGTGGTGTCGCCAATGATACACGGTATTGAGAAGCTTCCCGGATCCTTGAGTTTTGGAGGTGAACTCCCTTGAAGTATTGCACTACTCACCTTAGTGAAGGCGATAGTCTCAAGCTTCCGGATCGACTTCTTCTTAGTGAGGATGTCTTTCATGTATTTTGCATAGGCCGGTACGTGATTGATTAATTCCGTGAAAGGAATTGAGACTTCCAAATTCTTCACAATTTCCATAAACTTCCCAAGTTGGTCATCAAATTTGGGCTTGGCTTGACGACTTGGAAAAGGAAGTCTAATCACAATGGGCTCCTTCTCCTTGACCTTGTCTTCATTTTTCTTTGAAATTTCTTCTTTTGATGATTCTCCATCCTTGGAGTTTTGCACAATTTCTTCTTTATCACTAGCTTCCACAACCTCATCCTCAACTTGCTTCTTCGGTTCTTCATACCTTATACCACTTCTCAAGTGAATGGCACTAACCGTTTCATGTCTTGGGGGATTAATTTGAGGTGGTAATTGCCCCTTTTGTCTTTGTGAGCTTGAAGATGCTAGTTCAGTCAATTGGGTTTCCAACATCTTGGTGTGAGCTAGGATGTTGTTGATGGTGGTTTCCTTTGCTTGACTATCTTTTTGCATTTGAGTAAAAAATTCTTGTTGATTCTTTTGCATTTGGAGGACCGCTTTTTGAACATCAAAACCTTGGTCATTTTGGTGATTGTATGGATTTTGATTTTGGTAACCTTGGTTTTGGTTGTAAAAGGGTATTTGATTTTGGTTTCTCATGGGAGGTGGGGTGTATGTTGTTTGAGGGTTTTGAACATTTTGGCTTTTGTATGAGAGATTTGGATGGAATTTGGTGTTCTTATTGTAGTAGTTGGAATAAGGGGTACCACTCTTGTATGCTTGGAAAGCATTCACTTGTTCATTTGTTCCCCTACATTCACTTTGGTCATGTCCCAAAGTTCCACAATTCTCACATATCCCACTTGGGATTGATGAAGATGCCGTCATGGCATTAACATGATGCTTTGGTGATTTTGAGGCTTCTTCAAGTCTAGCCATAGCTTTTTCAAACTTCAAATTGATTGTATCAATGTGAGCACTAAGTTGAGCACCCAATTGAGTAACGGAGTCCACTTCATGCTTTCCTCCTCTAGTAGCCTTGCGAGGTATACTATATTGTGAGTTATGGACTGCCATTTCCTCAATTTTGTTCCAAGTTTGATTGTCACCAACTTCGGTGAACATTCCATTTGATCCCATGTTAAGAATGTTCCTTGAATCTTCATATAGACCGTTCCAAAATTGTTGTACCAAGAACCACTCACTAAGTCCATGATGAGGACATGAGCGACAAATTCCCTTGAACCGCTCCCAAGCTTCATAGAAAAATTCTTCATCCCCTTGCTTAAAACCCATAATTTGAGCTCTTAGCATGTTAGTCTTTTCCGGTGGGTAGAATTTTTTGTAGAGAGCTAGAGCCAACTTCTTCCAAGAATCAATTCCGAGAGTGGCCTTATAAAGGCCCTTCAACCATTGTTTCGCGGTGCCAATTAGAGAAAAAGGAAATAAGACCCATCGAATTTTGTCTTGAGTTACACCGGTTTCAGAAATCGCATCACAATAGTCACAAAAGGTTTCCATATGAGAATGAGGGTCTTCACTAGGCATCCCCCCAAATTGGCTCCTTTCGACTAATTGGATAAAGGCGGATTTGGCAATAAAATTTCCGGTCAAATGTTGTGGTGTGGGAGTACCATTAGGTAGGTTCTCCTCGGTGGGTACGAAATGTGATGAAAACTTAGGCATTGTGGGTTGATTTTGTGTGGTATTTTGTGTTGGGTTCCCCTCACGTTCTCTTGCAAAAGGGTTGATGAATTCAATATTTGGTTGAATACCTACAACCTCACTAATACCTCTTAAATTTCTCCTAGCAAGTCTTCTATTGGTTGTCAAAGTTCTTTCAATTTCACGATCAAAAGGTAACAAATCACCTTGTGACCTTCTAGACATGCAAAATATCAAACAACTCGAAAACAATTAGAACAAACCTTGAGGAGTTTTACTTCCTCAAGGCAAAGAAAGACACAACTAATAACAATATAAGAAAATCTAAATCAAGTTAACACCGTCCCCGGCAACGGTGCCATTTTTGGTCAGACTAAATCTTTTCGGTAACTTGTCGTTAGGAGCACCTAGACCAAAACACAATTTATAACTTCACAAACAACTCTACAATTAGTAAAGAGGCAAGTAAAGGTCAGATCCCAAGGGACGGGAATTGAGATGAGATTTCTATTGAAACTAGTGGTGTCTTAGGGGTGCCACAATTTGGGTTGATGTAGAAGGTCACTAAACTAAATAGAAATGAAAATAAACAAGCAAGATGAACTAAAAGGGTTGTAAACAATTGATAAAAAGCACTAGGGTATCATTGGGTCATAGGGGAATCATGGGAATTGATCATACAAACATGTTCTCAAATTATAAGCAAGCAATTATTGTTGTGATGGATTGAGTTGGGTTATATCTTACAATCCTAGGAAAGTTTGGGTCCCGGAGCCGAATCGATTAGATTGTACAACACCTACAAGTCGACTTAGTCTTCCCTACTCAACAACATGCATGGTCTAATGAGACTCGAGTTGGTTTATGTCTTACAAGTCTCATTGAAAAGATAGGTGATGGGTAAAAAATGCAAGGATTCATAGGCTCGCATTTCATCAAACATAATATGTGCATGAGTTGAGATTAAAACAAGCAAGCAAATAAACCATGAAAGCATATTAATTTAAGCATGAATCATTCCCCATGTTGGTTTCCCCTAATTACCCATTAACCCTAGCTAGGTCACTACTCACTCATTATCATGTTGATCATACTAGCAAGGTTGTCAATCATACCAACAATGTAAAACATGATGAATTAATGAAAGTAATTAACCATAATTAAAAAGGGATTAATAGAATTATACCTACTAATGATTTCAATAACAAAGCAAAGAATAAAAGAAGTACTTGATGCTTGATTGAGAGGTTGTCAATCTCCCAATAATAACCCAAATAATCTTCAATTACCCAAAATAAAGGATGAACAAAAGAGGGATTAAGGAAATTAAACTTGTATTAAAACTTGATTAATTGTTGATTACAAAACTAAAGAGAGATTTGATTGATATTAACTACTCTAAGAATTGATAAGAAGAACATGCCCTTCTAATTAGACTAATGGGGTATTTATAGTGGAAATTAGGTGGATGCATTAGGGTTAACTAAGGGCTAAACTAGTAATTACACTTTTGAGATTTGAGCAGGGAAACGCCGGTATTTTTCGAAGGAAGGGCGTCTTTCATTGAAGCTTGAAGAAACGAAATCTTGCTGTCTTGGAATCCGTGCGTCTTAGGCACGGGGCGACCGGATTCAGTAGTGTCTGCCCGGGCGTCTTCAAGGGAATCAGGGCATCTTCTGGGCTTGCTGCCCGGGCGTCTTTGGGAGAAGACGGCCGGATTGTGGAGGTGGAGGACGGGCGTCTTCCAGTCAAGCCGCACGGATTGCTGGACAGCTTCACTTCTTTCTTCTTTTCTTCCTTTCCTTCATAAAATCCTTGGGGATTTCCTCGGGGATGCAAGGATCCTTTCGCGTCATTGCCCAACTACTATAATATGTACAAAGGCCTTCTAATCTTGTCTTTCCTTGATGCTTGGTCATTGAATTCAATCAATTTAGTCTCATTTTGCCATGAAAATGCAAGGTTTGCACTCCTTTCCTACCAAAGACACAAAATCTCAAAGAATATGCAAAACAAAGAACTAAAGACAATAAATGACCCAAATATGCACTAAAAAGCATGGGAACAAAGCTAATTCGGGGACTAAATATGCGCTAATTATGGTCACATCAATCTCAGCATTATCCGCGTATTGTTTAGTGAACTTAATCGCAGCATCGTTCCAAGTGGCAATCTTCTTGTGCTCCAAAGAGTAAAACCATTGCTTAGGAATGGTGTCGAGAGATGAAGGAAAGATCTTTTAGAACATCTCAGGATATGTAATCTTTGAAACAACGAATATGGTTCAACGGGTTTTCATGCCTCTTGAACTTCGGGATGTCAGTCATATTGAAGTTGATTGGCAATTGAGCATTTACCGCCTCATACTTGCGATTATTCTCCCTGTAGATGTCATCTCCCTTAAGGTACATTAGTTGCTTCTACAAGTATTGGAGTCGCTTTTTAGCTTCAGTAGGACCTAGTGGAGGGTTGATTTCTTGTTGTCCAACGAATGGTGGAAGGTTATCATGCATGCTTGCGTTAGGAATATCATTCTCTGCAGGAGAGAGCCTAGTTTCTACAGCAACAATCTGGCCATCAATAGCGTTGAGGCGAGCATAAGCTTGGTCTTGGCTTGTTTGGAGACGGACGAGCGCAGCTAGGATTAGATCATTACCATTTCCGGGCTGGGGTTGAGCATTAACGCTTGCGTGACTAGTTCCAGGCATCTTGGAAACAGGATAAGAGATCGCCGACGAATTAAAACACGATCAACCATTTTAGCATTCCTACTCAAAAAGGACTCGACTTGTGAAGTTGGAGTGTGCCACTGTGTTAAGTGAGGTTTGAAAATGACAGTGTTTTGAAATGTTTCTCCCAAACAATTGTAGTGTAGTTATAGGAGTGTTGACTCGAAGTGAGGTTTTGAAATGGATTTTGAGACCCGAATTTTGACTGGAGGTTTGGACAGAGTTTCGACTCATTTTGCGCCAATTTAGACTATCTTTGAAAATGTTTACATTTTAAAAGGTTTTATATTTTACAAAATTTTGTCATGGTTTTGTTTACAAAATGGTGATCACTGTTTAGGTATTTTTACCCAAATCGATTAATTAGGGTCAATGTAGTCTATATTCGTTGGTTGAATGTATGTATGTTCGTACGTCGTTGAGTAAATAGGAAAATAAAGTGCGTAATGTAAATTGACACGTAAGATTTTGGTGACGCGGAAAACCCAATGTGGGAACAACCGTGGGAGGGACGGTACCCTGCTGTTTTGTGTGGATTTTGCGCAAGGCGAAATCAGGTCAGGGTGATATCGTGCAGGGTTAACTAGCTCTAATTAGATTTGAGTCGGGTTGATGTGGTACGATAGTAAGTCGTAAATAAGATAACAAAAATAACAAGACAAACAATTTTGTACGTGGAAAACCCTTGAATGGGAAAAAACCACGGGCACCAAGCCAGGAGAGGATTTCACTATATGATTTGAGAGAATATTCTTATGATAACAACAATGCTTGTATTTCTATGTAATATGTGTATATGTTCTTGCGTATGAATGATGTCCTTCTTCAGATCTCTCAAGTGTTCTTTATATAGCTTCCCATCTTGAACGGCTGCATGATCAAGCATTGAAGGCTGAATATTCTCCATAATTCTTGGTAATAATTCTTTGAATATTTCCTTTTAATTACCATATTTACTGCACAATCTTCATACTTAATGCTGCGTATTTATTTCCATTAATATACGCGGATATGGTCAAATATTGTCCTGATATTTTGACCGTTGTCCTCTCCATGGCCTGGCGCCTAACTTCATGTGCCCTGAGAGCCTGACAGTCAGGTTTAGGTGTAATGCTGATCAGGCCTAACAGTTGCCCCTTATCTCCTCATTGGTAGTGCTAGGACGAAAAAATGAGCAGATAACTTCAATTTTGATAAGATTACCCAACGGTTAATTTTCCCTGATCAGTTTCCTGTAACGGCTCTTTTACTGCAACTGCTGACGCGTGGTCTATTTACTGCAACTGCCTTAATTATTTTGCGGCTGAAACCCTAATTTTCTTTGCTATAAATACTTGGGTGCTTCATTAATTTGAACTCATCAACATAATTTCTTCGTCTTCTTTCTCTTAACTTTCTTTCTCTTCAGTTTTCTTAATTCTCAACTCCCCAAATCTCTTAATCAATCTTCCATAATTCTTCAAACAATGGCTGCAAAGAAAAAATCTACTTGGGCAGCGGTTCCTGCTACTCCTCCTCCTCAGAATCCTGAGGAAGTTTCTTCTGAAACTCTACATGCTTCTTCTGTTGCTCCATCTCCATGAGAGATAAGTCAAGTGATCCTCCATTGGAGATGATTTCAATATCTCATGGCGCTTTTCAATTCAAGCCTACTAAGGCTTTAAATGAGGATCAGTCTCCTGCAAACCGTTTGAAGCCTGAGTTCGAGAAAATTTTGAAGGATAAGGGGATTATTCCTGCTGATGCTGAAGTCTGGATCCCTGAGAATTCTCCTATCAGGGCTGATTGGGCTTATCCTGGTTGGTTTTGCATCCACGACTGGGCCTTCAGGGCAGGTTGTAAGCTTCCTTTTTCTCCTCTTATGGTTGAGGTTATTAAGGAGATTGGTGTTCCCTCTTATCAATTAATGCCGATGGTGTGGAAAGTTGTATGTTCTATTGAGAACCTCTGTAAGAAACACAATGTCGCTTTTTCTCTTGATGATTTGAAGACCTGTTATGCTATTAAAACAAACAGTTTTGGCCGTATAAGTTTTAAGGTCAGGCCGTCAACTACTCCCCTTCTGAGCAATTTAGACAGTGGCCATGATAAGGGCTGGGCTGCTGGCTATATGTTTGTCGGACCATTACGTGGGTCCCGACCCGACGTATTTGAATCATGAGGCTTGTGTGGTGGTGAGTCTTTTGATTTCTTTCTTTGACCGCATGTTTTTCTGTTAATGAGAAAATGAAATGAAAATAATAAATCATACCTCTTATGTGTGCGATTGATGACGGGTTCTCAAACCGAGTACCCTACTCCCAATGTCTCTGCTTTCCTTGCTATTCCTCCTTTGGAGAGGTCCTGGCCTCTTTGTTGTGGGGTTGGTCACCTTCCTCGTTGTTTGAAGGCTGACGGTGCTCCCAGGGCTAAAGCGTCAGGGGCTGCTGGTGCCAGTACCTCAGGATGTAAGTCTATTTTCATTTTTCCTTTATTTTTACCTGGGCTTCCTGATAATGTTTGGTTTGTATTGCTGATACAGTATTTCGTGTTGCAGCTACCAGGTCGTCTATTCGTCTTGCCAGGTTTGGTATGGCTGACCTCTCAGCCAGGCTGGCGAAAATCAAGGAGGAAGGTCCTCAGGGAAGCGAGGATACTGAACCTGTCATCGACTTGACTGAGCATCGATCTGCCGCCAAGGTCACTCGCACTGTTGTCCCCTTTGGAACAAGTTCGGCGACCCGAGAAAAGGAGAATTGAGGATGTTGATGTTTCGCCCCGGTCGGGAGGTGAGAGCCAGGTTGGATAATATGGAGGTGCTAGGGTGAAAATCGGGGACTATGCACCTTCTAAATCGGATGTCATGCTCACCCTTGACCCTGTTGAGGCGCTACTCGGGCGATTGCTTGATGGATCATTCGATGACCTTTTGGTGGTGACTTGGCTTCTGTGAGGGAGGTATGTTGGAATCATTTCCATGTGTTTTGTTTTTGGTAGTCTTCTATTGTTGGTACAAGTTACTCATACTTTTCTTGTCTTTGGTCAGGGTGCCGCGACCTGTCTCCATAATGCCTATCAGGCTACTTCTTTGGTAGCAGGATCGATCGATGAGACCAGATTATGATAGGTTGAAGTCCGATTTGGAATTTGCAAGGGGCGACTTGGCCGCCAAGCTGCTGATTTGACAAGAGTGCGGTGAGAGGGATCTTGCTAAGGCGAGGCGACTTCAAGCATGCGGTTGTTGCAGGAGGCCCTGGATAGGAATGAAGAGCTTACCCAGGAGAGGGATGACTTGGAGTTCAAGTTAGATGATGCCTCCCTCTATTTCTACATCAAGGGAAGGGCGGCTGCCATGTCGGAGCCTGTCGAGGTCAGGGAGAAATGGGACCCTGCAGCTGAGATGGCTTTTGCTGCTTCGAAATATCCTGACCTGCATAATTTGGAAAATGAACAGGAGGTCGACTCTCTAGGGGAGCAGAACGTTGAGGCTGAGCCGGCTAAGAGTGGGGAGCAGGTTGTTGATGCTGCTGCTTCTGAGGAGAAGCAGTAATACTTTTTAATTCTCGGTTGGTATTTTGGCCCATCCAGGGGGGATGTCCCTGGACAAGACATTATTTTTATTTTCCTGTTTTGGGTCAGGGAGGCTCTCCCTGGCTTTTATGAATATTTTGGCGCCTTTGCCCCAGGGGGTAAAGGTTTATTAATATAGGCATGATGGCCTTCTTTCGGCTGATTTCACTTTTGTCTTTGCTTGATTTGTGAATTTTATCCTGTTGGACCTGTCAAATATTTTGTTTGCATGATTTGCACATTATTCTGGTTAAATAACATGCACATTTTTGTTTCAATTTTTGTCATAAGTATTTCAAGCAAGTATAGTTTTTCGTTATAATGGTTGAAAGGGTGGGAAATCCGGCCTGTCAGGAGGGCTTATGTCCCCTACCTGGCTGGAGGGCTTGGTATTCGACCTGTCGAGAGGGCATTTTAGACTGATGGTCGGGATAAAACACCCTTGCACCGTCTTCTTTGCGTCCGGTAGGTTGTTATCCGTGGCGATAAACCTAGTCGGTCGGCAATTATTTCATGCCGATTGGTCGACTTTTTTACCGTATCGGTGGTGGTTACCAACTCGTTAGGCACGATTAAGTGCAAAATTTTTGTTTCGGGGAATATATTGTAGAGTAGCCCTCAATCCACGAATATTTATGCGTATAATCTTTTATTATGTATAATTGTTCAGAATTCAAAAAGTAAATAGATGGGTTAGTTGAGCAGGTATAAAATACGGACAAGTCATATAAAGCATGTAGTTCATCACATAGCACATCAGGTTGAGTAGTGATTGAATTTGTACTGATCGTAGCCTCGATCTCGATCTTTACATATGGAATTGTTTTAAATGAGTTACATTCCAGGATCTTGGGATCATTTCCCCTTCTAGTGTTTGGAGCCTGTATGCTCCTTGTCCAACAATTGAATCAATTAAGTAAGGGCCTTCCCATGTGGGAGCTAGCTTGCCCGCTGATTTTTCTTTTTTATTTGGAAATACTTTGCGTAGGACAAGGTCTCCTTCTTTGAAGACCCGACCCCCGACGTTTTTATTGTAAGTCCTGGCAATCGCTTGTTGATATGATGCCATCCCGATTTTGGCGGCGTCTCTTAGTTCTTCCGTCGGGACTAAGTTATCTTGCATCAGTCTTTGTTTCTTTCAACATTGTTCAGCCGGATCACGGATGTTGGTACTCGTACTTTCGGGGATGACAGCTTCGCAGCCATACACCGGGGAGTAAGGTGTTTGGCCTGTCGCGATTTTGGAGTCGTCTGTCGCCCATAGTACTAATGGAAGTTCTTGACCCATCCGCCTCGTCTTCTTTTCGGCTTCTTTTGTAGGCGACTTATGACTACCTTGTTGCTTGACTCTGCTGGCCATTGGCTTTTGGGTATCCAGGGGTTGATGTTACCAGGTTGATATTCCATTCTTGGCAGAATGCTTGGGTCCTTTTCCCCACGAACCGAGTTCCGTTGTCACATACAATTTCGATGGGACTCCATATCGCAAATAATGTTTGTCGATGAAGGATATTACTTCTTTTTCGGTTACTTGCACTGTAAGAGTCGGCCTCGATCCACTTAGAGAAGTAATCAGTCATGGCTAACATGAAGACTTTTTGTCTGGAGCTACAGGCGTTTTCCCACAATGTCCATGCCCCACTTTATAAATGGCCAGGGCGAGGAAATTGAATGAAGGAGTTCGGATGGTCGATATATGATTGGTGCATGGATTTGGCAAGCTTCGCATTTCGAAGAGTATTCCAGGCGATCGGCCCTCGGCGTAGGCCGATGTAGCTTTGTCCGAGAACTTTGCTTGCCATGCTCTTTCCTCCTTTATGATTGCCACAGTGTCCATCATGTATTTCTTGAAGTACTAGCTTGGCTTCGTCAGGCTCCAAGCATCTCAGGTAGGGTCCAGCCTGTGATCTCTTGAACAAGGTGTTATTGATGATAGCATAAGATGAAGCTCTAATTCTAAAGGCCCTTGCCTCATGTCTTCCCTGAGGTAGTATTCCTCGGATAAACCAATCATAATAAGGTTTAGTCCAAGAGCTACTGTCCTGATTGACAGGGTTGACCTGTTCAGGTTTGTTGATGGTCGGCTCTAATAAGTGCACAATTGGTATTTTATCAAAAATAGCGGGGGTAAAGTTTGAACCTAGGCTGGCTAGAGCATCAGCCTGGGTATTCAGGTCTCTAGGTATTTGATCGATATCAAATGAAGGAAATTTAGCGGTAAGGTTTTTTGCATATTCTAAATACGAAATCATTTTTGCATCCTTAGCCGTATAAATTCCCTTTATTTGATTGGCAATTAAGAGTGAATCAGTTTTTACCTTTAGGTTTTGAACATCGAGGTCTAGACATACCTTTAAGCCTGCTATCAGGGCTTCATATTCTGCTTCGTTGTTGGTAGCTTTGAACTCATAGCTTACAGCCTGAGCTATTACATCTCCCTGGGGTGATTTAAGTACTAATCCTAACCCTGTCCCCCTGGCATTGGATACCCCATCTATGAACAAGGTCCATTCTTGGTCTAGGGTTTTATTTTCTAGTTGGTTGACCTCTTTTATTAGGTCTGGTTCCAGGTTAGGGTGAAGTCACCACAAAGTCGCTAGGGCTGCGATTTGATCGCGCCCGGGTTCAATGGAGATGTCATATGTGCTAATCTGATCGACCATTTGGCCATCCCGCTGAAAGTTCGGGTTTACGCGGGATGATTTTATTGGTAAATTGGTCGACTATAATTGGGTGACTTTCAAAATAAGGTCTCACTTGGTACATGACATTATCAATGCTAAAACATATTTTTCAAGTAGTCCATACCTTAACTCAAAGATCTAGCGAGGCTTTTACTTACATAGTAGACTGGATGTTCTTTGCCCATCCTGTTCTTTCACCTGGATCGCATCGATTGCGATTCTTTGTGTCGGTGATAGGATAGGTATCTTGACAAAGGTTCTCCCTTTTCGGTTTAGCCGATGGGGTGGAGATGATAAATAGGATTTTAGATCCTGGAAAGCTTCCTCATGCTCGTCCGTCCACTGGAATTGTTTATTTTTCCTGAGTAAGTTATAGAATGTTTTGCATATTTGGAAGATCTTGATATAAAGCGGTTCGGGGGCGGCTACCTACTACTGTCAATTTTTGGATATCCTTGAAAGACTTGGGTGATTGTAGTTCCAGGATGGCCTTTATCTGTTCAGGGCTTGCTTCTATGCCTCTCTTTTGTGACCATATATCCAAGAAATTTGCCTGCAGAGACCCCAAAGTGGCACTTTCAGGTTTCAGCTTCATGTTATATTTTTCTAATATCTCAAATGCTATTTCTAGGTGCTTCACATGATCTTCTGCATTCTTGGATTTCACCACCATGTCATCTATGTACACTTCCATGATGTCACCTATCTGGTATTTAAACATCATGTTGACCGGTATTTGATACGTTGCCCTCGCATTCTTCAGGCCGAAAGGCTGACGATTAGGTAACGATATATGCCTCGATCAGTAATGAATGCGATACTCTCTGGTCGGCGGGATGCATCTTTATTTGATTGAATCATTTGGAAGCATCCATGAATGTCAACATTTCGTGACTTTCTTTGTTGCGTCTACCATGGCATCAATATGAGGCGGGGGAATGGATCTTTAGGGCAAGCTTTGTTCAGGTTAGTGTAGTCTACACAGACTCTCCACTTTCCATTCTTTTTCTGCACAACAACTACGTTAGCTTGACCACTCAGGGTACATTACTTCCCCGATCATCCCCATATCCAAGAGTTTTTCTACTTCTTCATTTATTATGGTGTTTCTTTCAATTTTGTAAATTTGAGCCTTTTTTTTGCCGCACAGGCTTAAAAGATGGGTCAACATTGAGCTTATGAGTAATAATATCAGCACTAATTCCAGTATATCAAAATGTGATCAAGCAAACCAAGATGATTTATTTTTAAGGAATTTTACGATTCGGGCGACATTATCCGGGCGCGTCGGATCCTATTAAAACATACTGTCGGGGTACTCGGGGTCTAGAATTACGATCTGTTTCCATTCGGGAGGTGCTACATACGTGCTCTGACAGTCTTGTAATTGCTATGCCGGGGACTTACCCGCCTTAGAAGGCTTCAAGGTTTGTGTAGCACTCTGGGCTGTCTTGTGATCCCCTTTGATTGTGGCTATGCCCCGGTCTGTTGGTATCTTGATGCACTGGTGATAGGTTGATGGTACGGCCTTGACAATGTGAATCAGTGGTCCGGGATGGCGTTGTAGGATGACAAGCGATCAAGGACCCCAAACTTTTCATAGGATGAGACTCCTCCACATAGGTTGGGAGGTGGATCTCTCCTAGAGTGCTCCTGGTTTCACCACTGAAACCTACTAGGACGCTGGATTTTTTGGTGATTTGATCCTCGTTTATCTTCATGGCTTTCGAGACGTCAAGCATGATCGGGTTTCTTGAGTGCCTCCATCTACCAGGATCCTTCTTATCGTGGCATTGTTCCAATCGCATAGAAATGACCAGGCCATTGTGATGAACATCGGGATGCCCACTAGGTCGCAATCATTGAAAGTGATTGTTGGAACATGATCCGACTTGCCAGGTGACACGGTCCTCGGTGTCCTGGCTATCTTTTTTGCCGAGCTTGTCGGGCCACAAATCTCGAACACTTTGATATGAATTTTACTTCATAGAGTGGTGGTGGTGTGGGGAGGTGCGATCTGCTTGTGCTCGATTTTCTTTATCCTGGTTTGCATTCTGCCTTTTGACTTGATCGGGTCTTTTAAGTATCCCGATTTCAGCGAGTAGGCCACTTCCTTCCTCAGTGAAACAATCATCCGTGGTGTGTCCAATATCCATGTGGAATTCGCACCATTTTGAATTGTGTCTCTTCCGGGATTTGGATTTTCTACCTTCCTGGGCCATCTAACATTTGTTCCCATGTTGTCAAGCCTCGGATCAATCCTACAAAGTATCAACACAAAAGTTATGTTCGGAGATAGGTGGATAAACCTTAGCCTTACCTTGATACCCATGAGTCGGGTTGACTTTAATCGATCGGCCTGGAATATGGAGTAGGTCTCTAACTGTTCCCTCTGTTGCTTTTCCTATTGCTTTTTCATGATCCTTGGTCCTTTGGGTGATCCAAGCTTGTAGCTTTTATCTTCTTCACTGATGAAGGCAAGGGTCTTGGCTCGAACATCTTGAAGGTGTGGCGGGGATACTTAGTGAGTTCACTTTGTATAAGTCACTATGTGGTAGTAACCCCTGTCTAAATGCCTCCACTTTTGTTCCAACGTCACATCTTGGTATAGATACTTTTTCTTTGTTGAACCTTGCAAGGAATGTCCGAGAGTTTCATCGGGCTTCGTGTAACTCGGTAAAGGTCACTGGATCGTTTCTCCAACTCCCGCTACTTGCGAATCTGGTTGAAACTGTTAATCAGGTTGGCAAAGGAGTGGATCTTCGCCAAAGTAGGCGGGTTGATGTACCATTGCGGGCGGGGCGGTCAGGGTCGTTCCAAACCCTTGCACATGCAAACTTATCTCGAACTCGCTAGGAATGGATGCGCCCAACATCTTCGCTTTTAAAGAGCCACGTGATTTTGTGGATCCGTGGTTCCATCATAGACCCTCATGGATGGAATTGTGAACTTCTTTGGTAGGTCTACTTTGGCTATTTCGTCTATGAAGGATGAATCAAGCATAGTTTGTCGGGGCGACTTCTTCCATCTTGGCGGTACTCCTGGTATCTTGTCAAATTTTTCATTGAGTTTCTTGATCTTCGAACTATCGCCATCATGATAGCGCTGCAGATTCATACGGTTTATCATCATTTTTCGGCTCTTCATCACCATCTACGTTAGTGATTTTAGGAGTATTTGGGCTCCCAAAACTGGAAAAATCAATGTTTTTGATGATTGATGAAAATGGGGTTCCTGGTTGGAATCTAGAGCCTGACCCTTGGGTTTTTTCCAATTTTTGCTTCAGGGCTCACTCAGATTCTTTCAGTTGCAGGATTTCTGCTTCCGTTTGGGCCACTTTTTCTTTCAGGCTTTCCAACTCAGCGATTTTTTGGAGAGCTGCATTCAATTGATCTTCAACGGTGGGTTGGGCCATTTTTGTAGGTTTTTAAGTTTTTGTAAGATAAGAAAAAAGGATTAAAGAGCTAGATGCCCCACGGTGGGCGCCAATTGTTTTGTGTGGATTTTGCGCAAGGCGAAATCAGGTCAGGGTGATATCGTGCAGGGTTAACTAGCTCTAATTATATTTCTGGTCAGGTTGATAGGGTACGATAGTAAGCTGTAAATAAGATAACAAAAATAACAAGACAAACAATTTTGTACGTGGAAAACCCTTGAATGGGAAAAAACCACGGGCACCAAGCCAGGAGAGGATTTCACTATATGATTTGAGAGAATATTCTTATGATAACAACAATGCTTGTATTTTTATGTAATATGTGTATATGTTCTTGCGTATGAATGATGTCCTTCTTCATATCTCTCAAGTGTTCTTTATATAGCTTCCCATCTTGAACGGCTGCATGATCAAGCATTGAAGGCTGAATATTCTCCATAACTGCTGGTAATAATTGCTGAATATTTCCCTTTTAATTACCATATTTACTGCACAATCTTCATACTTAATGCTGCGTATTTATTTCCATTAATATACGCGGATATGGTCAAATATTGTCCTGATATTTGGACCGTTGTCCTCTCCATGGCCTGCCGCCTAACTTCATGTGCCCTGAGAGCCTGGCACCGTGAGAGCCTGGCAGTCAGGTTTAGGTGTAATGCTGATCAGGGTGGTCTGCGGATTTCCAGGCCTAACACCTGCCAAGTATTGCACTATATGAATTGGAGGATGATTACAATAGCGACGTTTATACTAATCTTGCTGACACTAGGTGTCTGGCCTGCGAAATCTCAGATGGGTATATATTTGTGAGTGATATGCCGTGGTGTTGATACGTAGGTGCGGTTGTCTTGAGTATAATATCGAATGAATGTATGGATGAGTGAATACCCTTCTTGATTTGCTTTTCTTGGCTATTTATAGGGTAAGAACCCTAGATATATCCTACCTCGAATATGGAAAGGGAATATTATTTCCATAAGGACTTCTTTCCAAACCCGGACTCCCTTGCCAATTCTCCCCGATCTCCCTATCTTCTCCTTAACTTCTCCCTAACTTCTCCCTAACACTCCTTTCCTTAACACGGGCACCTTCTATGACGGGCTCTTGATCCTTCTTAAGACCGTTTCCCCTTTTCCTGACCGCGGGCTCCCTTCCTCCTTATCACTTCTTTCGTAATCTTTATTTTATCAAATGGGCCTTCTTTATTGTGCTATTTTTAGCCCAAAACAGTTTGCCCCAAATTTCTTGTGAAGTACGCTTTCAAGTATCGAGCATGGAATTTTACGTAACCAAATACTAAACCCTACGCCGTCTTTTTACTCCTTCCCATGCAATCCATCATTTCCAGCCTCCCTACTCCTCTTTCTCCGCACCCAACTCCCTCTCTCCTCTTTATAACCCCAACGTCCCTCTTCCACTCTCATTAATCACTTCAAATCATTTCAAAAACTCTTCTCTCTTAAACCCTCAATCTTCCTTCTCCTTTATTCCTTGTCGGCTTCACTGTTTCCCTTCCCCGTCTCCATCACCAGGTAATCCATCTTCTCTTCTTCTTTTAATCTTCATTTTCTCTCTCCACCATGGGTAAAATTCGTCAATCCTCGTCAACCCCTACACCCTCCGACCATAATCTTGACCCCACCTTCCCTTCTCGGGGACTCTTTAAACATCCACACGATTGTGACTCCGCCCTAACTCCGGCCGACATTCCTATGATCAAGAGTCTTCTTGGTCTTGGTGACGGGGTGGATATCGCCATCCCTGAACCGGGACAGAAAGCTGACGCCCTCCGTCCGGGGTGGGTTTGTTTCTACCTGTACCCGTTTAAATATGGCCTCCGTTTTCCTTTCCCTAAACTCGTCCAAGATTTCATTTTTACCAACAATTTCGCCATGGCACAAATTTTCGCTGCCATATGGAGAGTTCTTCTCTATTCTACGCCGCGGTCGAATCTTGCAAATCCGTCACTCTGGGCGATCTGGCCCACATGTACAGCATCAGATCCCTGGGCAGGGGTCAGTTCTCATTCCGGGGACATGGAGAGGCTCCCTTCAGACACGTGTCAAAATCCCGTGATGAGAAATGGTTTGAGTGAAGGAAATGTAGATTCATATACATATTTAACATACTCATATATGTCTAATTAATTTGTCATAAAATTAAAACGGATTTTATGCATGCAAACATTAATAAAAGAGAAGAGAAATAATGTCCTTACATTGTATATTTAATTTATTAGGGCACAAGAGAGATCTCCTTTCTCTTCTTGTTCTTGAGCTTTTCCAATGGAAGAACAAAGATCTAAGTGTAAGATCTCTCCCTATGTATTATACCCAAGGCTTCCTCTTAATCAAATTAATATTACAAGTACTAGTGTGATATTAATTTTGTAGAAAAATTGAACCAAAAATATTTGGTTTTGAGCTCTCAAAACCGGTTGAGAGAATAGGAGAGGAAGAGTGATTATTTTGTCACACTAAAATAATTTTTGATAAGAATGAATGAATGAATATTTTCACACACTAATCCATATAGTGCATAATAGAAAATAAGAAAAGAACCCTTGTTCTTTTCTATGTGAAACCGGGTAGGGTGAGGAGAGATGGCCAATGCATGGTCTTTGTGGTCTTACACAAAAACACTAGGTGTGCATGCCTAAATTAGAGAAGCAATGATGAATTCCACTAATCCAAATTAACACAATATGTTAATTAAGCCTCATTATTTCGGTCCATAATGTAATATGGATTTCATATTATTTTTGTCAAATGTCAATATGTCACATGTCATATGTAACATAAATTGTTTATGTATTTTTAATATATTAAAAATCAACGTATTAATTAAAATACGTCATATACAAAATTGACCTAGTAATTCATAATTACTTGTACCAAAATATTTTGCCCTTTTATAAATCGCATTTATAATAATTCATTCAAGTCCAATCGTTTCTTTAAACAATAATTTCATCCGAGTAATGATACAATTCAATTACTCAGACCGTATCTCATTTAATCACATTTCAATTTGATACGTAAATTTTACTTCCAAAATTGTCCGTCAATTTTTCAAATAATTTAATTAACTCGTAACATTATACGATTAATTAAATGATCAATTAAGAGAATTGCCCTATAGGTATGACCTAGGGGGTCAACTGATCACCACCGTCACACGACAGTAATGTCAAACTCTAGTCAGCCAATCATTACCGATATATGTTGACAGTAACAATATTACTTCCCAATTGTATTCTTAAAATGAGATTTAGTAATGATATTTAAATCATGTGATCGCACTATTGTTGAGGACACATTTCCCAACAATCTCCCACTTGTCCTCGACAAGTGTGCGTCACCAATTCTCTTGTCCTATTACTATCTCCCACTCAATGCAAGGTGTCTTTCAGGTCGTACTTGCAAGTGATCATATCGAGAGTGGTTTCCTCGATCTGGAGAATAACTGATTGACCGGATTTATCCACTCTGGATACCTTCCGAGCGTGGCCACGCATTTCCAGTTCATTGCTCCTCGAGTGGCCCTGAGATATTGTTATAACCCGGACAAGGGGTGGACAATTCCTATCGCACTCATTCCCTTCGACTAGGCACATGACCATCATGACCCAAAATATGCCCATTTGACCCCATTTACGAAGGTCGTAGTAACACAAATCAAAGTTAATCCGAAACTGTGCCATCTTAGGTGAATAGTCTTTAGTCAAAAGAATCGACTCATTAGAATACTATAGCAGCTCTCGCCACGACCAGGCTATATAAATTTGCAAGAACTCTATAAGCGGTCATTAGGCCCGACAAAATGTTCCTAACAGTCTGCCTATGTGATCGACTAGTCATCTCACATGACCGTATGGCACTTGAACTTGCCATCAATCGCCTCACACTCTAGTCACTTCGAGACGTCACCTCATATAAGTAACTATGGGCAAAACAATGTTAATCCATGTTCACTTTAACGGGGTTCAATTGTCTCTACAACCCGTTTGGATGTAACAAAGTATAAATTAAGGATAAAAGACAAATGCGATTATGAACATGAACAAAAACAACACTTTTATTTCATTTCAAAATCTAACAAAAATTTGGTACACGTTTAAGTCCCATGGACGCAACATGCCCATCATGCTTAGCTTGCGATAAAGGCTTGGTGAGCGGATCGGCTATGTTGTCATCCGTCCCAACCTTACAAATCGCAATTTCCTTTCTTTCAATGAAATCTCTTATTACATGATACTTTCTAAGTACATGTCTAGATCTATTACTAGACTTTGGCTCCTTAGCTTGGAAGATCGTCCCACTATTATCACAATAGAGAGTGATGGGATCATCGGCGGTAGGTACTACTTTTAGACCTTCCGTGAATTGCTTGATCCACATAGCTTCCTTGGCGAGCTTCGATCTTTGCTATGTACTCACCTCCGTTGTTGAATCCATGATTCTGACTTCCTTGAAGCTTCTCCACCTTACGGCACCACCGTTGAGCATAAACACGAAACCAGACTTGTGATTTCATGTCATCTCTATCTGTTTGAAAACTTGAGTCCGTGTATCCTGTAACACGCAACTCGGTGTCTCCTCCAAACACAAGGATAGAGTCCTTAGTTCTTCTCAAGTACTTAAGGATGTTCTTGACAACAATCCAGTGACTCTCACCTGGATTTCCTTGATATCTACTCGTCATACTCAAGGCATACGAGACATCGGGACGTGTGCATATCATGGCATACATGATTGATCCAACAGCGGAAGCGTAAGGGATCAACTTCATGCGTTCAACATCATGGGGTTCGGAGGGACATTGAGTCCTGCTCAATATCGTTCCGGTTACCATAGGTACCAAACCCCTTTTGGATTTGTCCATGCTGAATCGTCGAAGAATCTTATCAACATAAGATTCTTGACTTAGTGCCAATATCCTCTTGGGTCTATCTCTATAGATCAGGATACCTAATATGCGTTGTGCCTCTCCTAAATCCTTCATTTGGAAGTGGTTACCTAACCACTTCTTAACAGTAAGACAACATTAGAATATCATTTCCAATGAGTAGTATGTCATCGACATACAAGATTAGGAACACAACATTGCTCCCACTGAATTTCATGTATAAACATGGTTCCTCAACATTTCGAGTGAAACCATTTTCTTTTATAACATGATTGAATCGATGATTCCAACTTCTTGATGCTTGCTTAAGACCATAAATGGATCTCTTAAGCTTGCACACTTTGTTAGGATTTTTAGAATCAACAAAACCTTCGGGTTGTATCATGTACACCTCCTCTTCTAAATGCCCATTTAGAAAAGCGGTTTTGACATCCATTTGCCAAATTTCATAATCATGAAATGCGGCGATCGCTAACAAAATCCGTATGGATCTTAGCATGGCTACGGGGGCGAAGGTCTCATCATAATGGAGACCTTGGACTTGGGTAAATCCTTTTGCTACTAGCCTAGCTTTGTAGACATCGTCATGTCCTTCTATGCCATTTTTGACCTTGAATATCCATTTGCATTGGAGGGGTCTTGCCCCTTTAGGCAAATCTACCAAGTCCCAAACTTGGTTTTCAAGCATAGAATCCATTTCGGACTTCATGGCTTCAAGCTATAAGGTGGAATTAGGACTAGAGATTGCGGCCTTGTAGGTGGCGGGCTCGTCACTTTCCATAAGCAACACATTGAGCGTTCCATCTTCTTCGATAAGTCCCACATATCGATCGGGATGGCGAATAACTCGGCCCGTCCTTCTTAGTGGAGGAGGTACAACCGCGTTAGACGACGAAGGAACATCTTCTTGCGTCTCTACCTCGGTTTGTGGCTCTTGAACTTCGTCAAGTTCAAAATTTCTCCCACTCTGTCTCTTAGAAATAAATTGACTTTCTAAGAAGACAGCCTCACAAGACACAAACACTTTGTTTTCTTGAGGTTTGTAGAAGTAGTAATCTCGAGAGGTCAAGGGATAACCTACAAAGATGCATTTTTCGGATCTTGGGGCAAGCTTATTGTCGGGTTTAGCCTTGACGTAAGCATCACATCCCCAAATTTTCATATAGGATAGATTAGGAACTCTTCCTTTCCATGTCTCAAACGGAGTCTTTTCGGTGGCCTTAGTAGGACTATTATTTAAAGATAGAATTGCAGTTTGGATTGCAAATCCCCAAAACGAGTTCGGTAACTCGGTTTGACTCATCATGGATCGAACCATATCAAGTAGGGTTCGATTCCTCCTTTCGGCAACACCATTTAGTTGTGGTGTTCCGGGTGGAGAAAGTTGTGATATAATGCCACAACCTTTCAAGTGTGAATCAAATTCAAGACTAAGGTATTCACCACCACGATCGGATCGTAGTGCCTTAATCCTTTTGTTCAATTGGTTCTCTACTTCGTTTTGGAATTCCTTGAATTTCTCAAATGCTTCACTCTTGTGTTTCATTAAAAAGATATACCCATATCTACTTAAGTCATCGGTGAAGGTTATAAAGTAGTCATAATTACCACGAGCGGTGATACTCATTGGTCCGCATACATCGGAGTGTATGAGTCCTAATAGCTCACTAGCTCGTGTCCCTTTACCGCTAAAAGGATTATGAGTCATTTTGCCAAGTAGGCAATATTCGCATGTACCAAATGATTGATAATCAAATGGTGTAATCACATTAGTAGAAATTAATCTTTTGATGCGATTCTCGTTTATGTGACCTAATCGACAATGCCAAATGAACGCTTCACTTGGGTCACTTGTTTTGAGTTTCTTTGATTGTATGTTATAAATATCATTTGTTGGATTTGAGGTCTCTAAAATGTAAATGCCATTAATGGAAGTAGCTTGGCCAATAACCAAATCATTCCTAGAAATAGAGCAACGATTGTTCTTAATGACAAAACAAAAAACGTCCATGTCTAGCATGGCGATTGAAATAATGTTTTTAGAGAGCGTAGGAACATAAAAACAATTATGCAAATACAACTCAAAACCGTTTGGCAAAGCTAGAACATAAGTTCCTTTGGATTCGGCCGCTACCCGAGCTCCATTTCCAAGTCGAAGATCCACATCTCCCTTGCTAAGCTTCTCCACATCTCTTAAACCCTGTAAATGATTACAAAGGTGAGAACCACAACCGGTATCTAGTACCCATGTCGTAGTGGAAGTATAATTTATATCAATAACATAAATTTCTTTAGGAATTGTACCTTTTGGAGTAATGAGTCCTTCCCTTATATTTCGCAAATACATAGGGCAATTCCTAAGCCAATGTCCCATGCCATAGCAATAATGGCACTCATCATTAACTTGCTTGAAGTTTTTGATTTTCTTTCCTTTCTTCTTGAACCTCTTGCCCTTTGAAGCAAGAACTTGATTGCTAGAGCTCCCACTAGCTTTGGCATCCTTATCTTCCAGAGATAAAGACCCTATAGATCGTATGAGGTAGTCTTCCTGAGACGGACTCACACGAGGTCTAGTAGTAGTGGGTGGTTTAGAAGTGGTGATGAAATTAAGGTTTCCATCCGAACCTATCCCGAAATGAAGTTCTCTAGTTGTATCGAAATTATTGTTGGAGCATACGTCGTCAAGAACATGGTGATATGACTCAATGGTTATCGGTGCGGTAGCATTTGAGGGATTCATTGTAATGCACTACAAATATGGAGGAAAGGAAATATTAACATTTGTCTTTTTAAATCATACTTGCAATTATAACAAGATATGAACATTTATATAGTGACCTCTACCCAACTATAATAAATGATTCCAAGACCCAAATTCATATCAACTTAGGCACAGGGTAGCCGATGAAACCCTTATCAATATAACTCGGTGGATTAACTTTTAATCGATTCTACTTTTAGAACTCTTGGTCGATAAAATTACTCTAATATTTATCTATAGCCCAAAACACATCAACAAGGGCACGGGGTAGCCGATGAAACCCTTATCAATTACTTTTGTTGAGTTCAATCCAAATTTCGAATAAATGTGTCCATTATCCAAACCCATATCAATTTAGGCACGGGGTAGCCGATGAAACCCTCATCAATATGAATTCGGTGGATTAGACATTTATCACCCACTTCCCCTACGTAACAAGGTTTGTACCCCGGGGTAGCCGAGTGCACTCCCTCGCGAAATAGGTTTTCATGGTTTCTACTATTTGGTAAGGCTATGTCTCAATTAGTTGTTTTAGCGAGAGGTCATGTCAATTTATTATCTATCACGTTTTAAGTGAACTAAAGCGGTGAACTACGATAATTCGAATTGACACGGTCGATAAACTCGATAAAATAACAATGCATGTTTAGTTATGGCGATTTAGCGATGCATGCGACATAAAATAAAATGCAAGCATAAAAGTAAATGAATCCTAGTATGGCCTTTCCTAAAATAGAAAAACTATTAATCTATTACAAATTCGGAAACCAACTCCATTGGTCCCTTGAACTTCGGTTGTGGCACACATCTCGAGGTAACACCGTCTTTATGTATCGCCATTCTTGAAGAAATCCGTCTTTTGGAACTCCGGAATGAATAAAATTACATAATAAATTACATAATTTCCTATTATACATTTGTAACTAAAATAAAATAAATCTATTAAATTACAAAACGGTGATACGAGATCACAATAAAAATTACAACCGAATCGATATTCCCATACATTTCGGGAAATACCAATTAAAAATCTAAGGCCATACTAAGTAAATTACATAATTCAAAATTACATAAATTAAAATTATGACAATCAAAAAGAAAAAATGCAGCATTATAATATGTATGAACATGCTCAATTTTTATGCTAAATCGCCTTTAATTAGCCAATATCGTATATTACTCGGTTTTTACGGATTTGCGTGATTTCAACATTTTATAATCACAAAAATACATAAACTCATATTTATGCATGAGTTAATTACCCTAACCTCTTAGGACTCAAAATATAGTCTTCACTAATTATTTTGACCATAATTAACTTTTATTTACAAAATTGTTCATAAATGGACCAAAATTACAAAAATAAGCTATTAAACTTCAAATAAATCCAAAAATTTCAAATAAATTCAAAATTTGAAATTTAAATTCATGAACATTCTGGAAAAATTCCATGACACTCATAATGTTCAAAATCTTAGGTTAAAAATTTGAAAATTTTAGGAAAAACAATGTTGCGGTTTATCGATATTTAATAAAATAATCATAAAAACATGGAAAAATTATTTTCATTAACTTTTCAATTTTAGATCTGAAAAATACAATAAAATGCAACATTAGACGTTTTTCCTAAGTCATAGAATATATTTTATTAATTTTCACTAATAATGTCACTATTTATGTCATTTTTCTTCAAAAATTCATAAATCATGCTAAAAGACTTCTTTATAGCCAATTATTTTACACACATCTTGTAAAATTGCATGTGACAACATATAAATTTTCTATGACCAGATTCGAAATTTAACTCATATTAACCTATTTTACTCTTAAATCCATATTTAATAATGAAAAATTCATTTTTTGAGCATAACAAGTGCAAAAATTATGAAAAATTACAGGTTATCTCAAAATAATATGTGTGACAACATATCCAAAAACCAACTTAAAATTCGAAGTATAGCTAATTTTCGACCAAAAATGACATTTTTACTCATAAAATCACATTTAAATGCCATTATAGTAAATTATGAACAATAAAAATCCGAAAAATTAACCAAAATACCCTAAAACACTTTAGGACCAGAAATATTAACATGCATGTAATTATTTCGTGATATATCATAATAACACAAATTTTACAAGTTTTATTTTGTTATTCATATAACTCGGAAAAACTTTTAACCAATTTGCATGCAAACAACCGTGGCTCTTGATACCGATTGAAGGAAATGTAGATTCATATACATATTTAACATACTCATATATGTCTAATTAATTTGTCATAAAATTAAAACGGATTTTATGCATGCAAACATTAATAAAAGAGAAGAGAAATAATGTCCTTACATTGTATATTTCGGCTATTAGGGCACAAGAGAGATCTCCTTTCTCTTCTTGTTCTTGAGCTTTTCCAATGGAAGAACAAAGATCTAAGTGTAAGATCTCTCCCTATGTATTATACCCAAGGCTTCCTCTTAATCAAATTAATATTACAAGTACTAGTGTGATATTAATTTTGTAGAAAAATTGAACCAAAAATATTTGGTTTTGAGCTCTCAAAACCGGTTGAGAGAATAGGAGAGGAAGAGTGATTATTTTGTCACACTAAAATAATTTTTGATAAGAATGAATGAATGAATATTTTCACACACTAATCCATATAGTGCATAATAGAAAATAAGAAAAGAACCCTTGTTCTTTTCTATGTGAAACCGGGTAGGGTGAGGAGAGATGGCCAATGCATGGTCTTTGTGGTCTTACACAAAAACACTAGGTGTGCATGCCTAAATTAGAGAAGCAATGATGAATTCCACTAATCCAAATTAACACAATATGTTAATTAAGCCTCATTATTTCGGTCCATAATGTAATATGGATTTCATATTATTTTTGTCAAATGTCAATATGTCACATGTCATATGTAACATAAATTGTTTATGTATTTTTAATATATTAAAAATCAACGTATTAATTAAAATACGTCATATACAAAATTGACCTAGTAATTCATAATTACTTGTACCAAAATATTTTGCCCTTTTATAAATCGCATTTATAATAATTCATTCAAGTCCAATCGTTTCTTTAAACAATAATTTCATCCGAGTAATGATACAATTCAATTACTCAGACCGTATCTCATTTAATCACATTTCAATTTGATACGTAAATTTTACTTCCAAAATTGTCCGTCAATTTTTCAAATAATTTAATTAACTCGTAACATTATACGATTAATTAAATGATCAATTAAGAGAATTGCCCTATAGGTATGACCTAGGGGTCAATCGATCACCACCGTCACACGACAAGTAATGTCAAACTCTAGTCACCAATCATTACCGATATATGTTGACCGATTGTGAGAACAATATTACTTCCCAATTGTATTCTTAAAATGAGATTTAGTAATGATATTTAAATCATGTGATCGCACTATTGTTGAGGACACATTTCCCAACATTGAGGACTTCTTCTACATGAGGAAGGACTCCATCCAACCTCCTGCTGATTATATTTTCGAGAAATGGGTTCTGACTTCGAGTAAGTAGCCTCCCTATCGCCTGATTTATTTTATCTCGCTGCTTACTAGCTTACTTCATCGTCTTCGTGCAGGCCCCTGTGACCTTACCCGTATCGGCGCCAAGATCCCTGCCTGCAGCAAGCCGTTCAGCATTTCTGAGTCTGAGAAGAAGTTCCCAGACCTGCTTCCTGGTTTTTCACCTGCTTCCTCCTCCAATCCTCCCCAATCAGCTTACAGTATGTCTTCCGGTAAGACTTCTGCAACCACTTTTATTTGCATGCTGTTTCTGCTGACGTGTTAATCATCCTGTCATCTGAGACTTATGTATGCTTGCAGGTTCAAAAGTTGATCCATTGGAATTCGACCTCCAAAGTGCTAAAAGAAAGAGACCTTCTGCCAGCCCTGATGTGGCCTCTGCCTCCAAGAGGAGTGCTCATTTGCCTTTTTCGACTCCTCCCACGTTTCGATTCGCCGCACGTGAGCCCCGGAAGTTAACCGTTATCTCGCCATCCGCCTACTCCTCCTGCCAGTCCTCGTGCTTCGTCTAGTGGGGGCATCATTGCTCATTTCCCAAAAGGCTTTGGGAATGTGGACAAGGTGCCGTACTGGCCAGAGATCGATCAGTTGCTCTTTCCTCCTGTTGAGGAAACGTTTTCGGAGTTCACCCCAGAGGAGATGGCCGAAAACGACGTGCACAACGCCTTCATGGTAAATATTCTTCGTGTTCTACCTGTCTGTCCATCTGCTTCTTGCTTAAATTCTGCCTCTCAACTCTCTTGCTGACTTCGGATTAGTTATGCCCCAGACTCTTCAATCTGCACTCTACAACAGGAAGATGATCAACAAAGTGCAGACCACCAGCCGTGCTACCAGCGCCAAGAACCGGGAGTCGAAGGAGAGATTGCGAGATCGGCACACAGCGGGTTGATCTGAAGGAGCGTGTGGTGGAGCTGAAGACTGAGCTTGCTGTCACTAAGAAGAAGTTGAAGGAGGGGGCTGATCAGCTGGCTCGAACCCAGGCGGCGTGCAGCACTTTTTCTGACTCTCTGAAGTAGTATGAGGAGAAGATTAGTGAGCTGATCTCCCTGGCCACCAACGTTGTTGCCTATGCCACCTGGCGGGGAAAGATCAACGGGAGGCGTGCTGCCCTTGAGGAGGCTCCCACCCAGCAGGCCATAGAGGAAGAGGAGAAGCAGCTGGAGATGCTCTACCCCACCCAACCTGATCTGAGCGTCGATGCCGAAGTTGGTGAGGTGAATTCTCCTGTGTTGGCCGAGCAGTGGCTTTGGGGGTGGTCTTTGGAATGTCCCCGGATGATCTTTGCCGACGGAGCTCAGGGAGCTATGGCGGCTGAGGATGCTGAGGCTGAAGTAATATCTACAATGAGAGGTCAGCAGGCAGAGGAGTAGCCAGAGGTGGAGGTCATTAATGTGACCGATAATTAATTTTTTATGTTTTGATGAACTTTTTTTGGCAGTCTGGCCCAGAGGTGGCAGACTTTGTAAGTTTTAAACTCTTCTTGTGTTTGCTCCGCCAGGGTGGCGGTTAAACTTGGGGTCGTATTTTTGGCCATATTTTGAAATGCCCCTTGTCATAGTTTGGCAAGGTTTTAGCTTACATATCGTGTGCTCGTTGTTTCTCTTCCCTGTTTTTAGGAAGTTTGTGCCGTGTCAGTCTGCTCGACTTATTTAGGCGAGTCCTGTCACCCTGAAAAGGCTAACGTTCTGACTCAGCTAGCTGCCGTGTCAGCCTGATGGCTGATTTAGGTGTATGCCGCAATGTTAGGAGGAGTGGCCGTGTCAACCTAGGAGGCTGATTTAGACCAGCCTGGTCAGCCTGAAAAGGCTGATCCAGACCAAGCTAGCTGCCGTGTCAGCCGGATGGCTGATTTAGGCGTATGCCGCAATTTTTTGGACTACTTAACCTTGTTCATGACGCAAGGTGTGTTCATCTCGTTTAATGCCAACAGGGGCGTCATTGAGGCAAGTTTATCGTCATTCTAGGACCAAATAGAGATGTTGCAGGATTCTGGTAGCGCAGATATCCCTACGTTCCATGTTCGTTTTTGCATGCATGATGGGGCCCTGATTAATTGCGATTAGTGCGAGCTATGTCCAGGGGGTGGTATCAGGGGTAGCTGGATAAGCGTATTCAAATCGTCACCAGGCTCCCTTTCGTATGTTCCACGATCACTTTGGTGAGGGTGCTCCTTATGGAGAAAATAGGTTGGGCATGTTGGAGTGCCGTGTGCCTTGTCACCCGCGTTGGCGGTTGTGATCTGCTAGACATCCTTTCAAAGTACCATAGATACCAGAATTCAAAGTGATGTACTTAGAGAAGCCTGAAAATAAGAAAATCTATTAAAATGATGTAAAGTACCTGTCGCCATCTCATGGGGTACCAGAGAAATTGTGGTCCCAGGACGTTGCCAGACCACACCATCCAATAACAGTTTAAAGTTTTAAAAATAACTTAAAGATACAAGAAATAAGAGTGAAACTGGCAGTATGCCTACTACCGGATTTTTATATTATCTTTAAAAATGATTTGGCTTCTCATAGTACATTATTCTGAAAGTTAGAGTCTACTTATTATTAAAAGTAATATCTCTTCCGGTGAAGTATGTTACATGGGCGTTGTATGATTTGACCATCCATAGTCATCAGTCTGTATGCACCATGGCCAACAACTCCTTCTACCTGGTATGGTCCTTCCCTTTTGTAGGCGAATTTGCCTGCTTTTCGATTTTTGGTGTTTTGAAACACCTCTCGGAGAACCAGGTCTCCTACCTCCAGGAGCCTGACTTTCATATTCTTGTTGTAACTCCTGGCCACTGACTGTTTGTAGGCAGCCAGACGGATTTTTGCGCTTGCTCGCAGCTCGTCAATTGTGTCCAGGCTTCTGGTCATCTCTGCATTGTTCAGTTCCATCGTCATATTTTCATACTTGTGAGTGGGAACTAGAACTTCTGATGGAATGACCGCTTCCGCGCCAAACACCAGGCTGAAGGGTGTTTGACCTGTTGCTATCTTTGGCATCGTTCTATCTGACCATAACACTAGTGGCAATTCATCTGCCCACTTTCCTCCTAACTCCTGTAACCTCCTTCTCAGATTGTCCATAATGATTTTATTGCTGGATTCAGCTTGTCCATTGGACTTTGGAGTCCTAGGTGCTGACTTTTTTAAGGTGATATTCCGCCGGCACAAGTATCCTCGGTATCGTTGGAGATGAATTGTGAGCCATTGTCACATATGATTTCTGATGGGATACCAAATCTGCAAACGATGTTTCGTTTTATGAACGAAATGACTTGTTTGTCTTTTACCTCCGTGAATGCTTCTGCCTCTATCCACTTGGAGAAGTAATCTGTCATTGCTAGCATCCGGTTCGTTTTTCGTGGCCCGTGGTAGGGGGCCTACTATGTCCATGCCCCATGCCATGAATGGCCAGGGAGAGATAATAGGGTGCAGAGGCTCTGCTGGCTGGTGGATCATGGGCGCTGAGCGCTGGCAGGCATCATATTTTCGTGCATACTCTGCTGCATCTGCTCTCATTGAAGGCCAATAATATCCCTGTCTGAGGGCTTTATTTGCCAGACTCCTGCCCCCTGCATGGTTTCCACATTCGCCACTATGGAGAGCATGCAACACAGTCTGTGCTTCTTCCTTGTCCAGGCACCGTAGGTAAGGGCCTGCTAGCGATTTTCTGAATAATATATAATCAATAAGTATGAATCTGGAGGCCTTTATTCTAAAAGCTCTCACTTCCTTCTTATCATCTGGTAGCTTGTTATGGCGCAGCCAGTCTAGGTAAGGTGTGCGCCAGTCATCTGCTGGATCGGCTACATGGTCGGGTGTCTGCGTGTTTGGCCGAGAGCTCTCACCTTCCTCTGTAACTGCTTAGATTTCCTTTTCACTTTGTGGATCCTCCAGTTCACCCCCGTCTATTTCGTCTGCCTTCTGGATAGAAGGTTCCAGCATATGTGCTATTGGAATGCTGGATAGCTCTGTTGGTTTGAATGTTGCCCCCAGGGTTGCTAGGGCGTTTGCTTCCACGTTCTGATCTCTGGGGACCTGTTTAAGCTTGCAAGTTTTGAATTTTTGTTTTAATTCCTTTGCTACTTTTAGGTATGCAATCATCTTCGAATCTCTGGCTATAAACTCATCATTTACGTGGTTGACTATTAACAGAGAGTCGCTGGATATGAGCAGGTGTCTGACCCCTAACTCCAGAGCTAGCTTCATTCCCAATATCAAGGCCTCATATTCTGTTTCATTGTTGGTTGCCATGAATTCACATCTTACAGCTTGCGCTATCAGGTCTCCCTGTGGTGATCTCAGAATTAATCCTACACCTACCCCCCTTTGATTGGAGGCTCCGTCGATATGCATCCGGACTTCATGCCTTGCTTCCTTCTAAAGTGAGGATCTCTATATCGCGGATTCTGGATGGTGGATCAAGTCTGACACGAAGTCGGCCAGTGCTTGTGATTTGATTGTTGTTCTAGGGTCGTATTGGATGTCGTATCCACTGAGGTGTACAGACCATTTAGACATTCTTCCTGACAGTTCAGGCTTCCTCATGATATCTTTTAGCGGGTAGTTTGTCACAAAATGTATGATGTGTGACTCAAAATAGGGACGTGGTTTGCGAGATGCTACTACCAATGCTAGTACTAACTTTTCAAGAGATGTGTACCTGGTCTCTACCGGCAGCAGAGACTTGCTTACGTAGTATACTGGCTTCGCTCCTTTTCTTGCTCTCGACCAGACAAAGACTCACCGCTACTTCGTGATGACTAGGTATAGGAATAATGGTTCTCATGGCTTTGGCTTTGTGAGCGGTGGCGGGCTCTTTGAGATAGTGCTTCAGTCTCGAAGGCTTGCTCGTGTTCGGCGGTCCATTCAAACTTCCGGCTTTTCCTTAATACGTCGTAAAATAGCCTGCATTTGTCTGAAGATCTTGAAATGAACTTTGTTGGCTGCTACCTTTCCAGCTAGTCTTTGAACATCCTTAGGTTTCTCGGGTGATTCAGTGTAAGAAGAGTTTTGATCTGTTCGATGCTGGCTTCTATTCCTCTTTGAGTTACAATATAGCCTAAGAACTTGCCAGAAGATACCCCGAAGGTGCATTTAGATGGGTTTAATTTCATCTTGTATTCCCTGAGGGTCTTTGAATGTTTTCGCGGATACGCATATAATCTTTGGCTTTTTGTGATTTCACCACCATGTCATCAATGTACACCTCCATGGTTCTTCCTATTTGCTCTTTGAACATGCGGTTAACCAGCCTTTGATATGTGGAGCCCGCTTTCTTTAGGCCGAACGGCATGACGTTGTAGCAATATATTCCTCTCTCGGACATAAATGTTGTCTTCTCTTGATCTGCAGGATCCATCTTGATCTGATTGTATCCACTCCATGCATCCAGAAATGTTAACATCTCGTGTCCAGCTGTTGCATCCACCATTGCATCAATATGAGGCAGCGGGAATGGATCTTTAGGACATGCTTTGTTGAGATCGGTGAAGTCCACACATACTCTTCACTTCCCATTCTTTTTAGGCACCACCACTATATTAGACAACCATTCTGGGTATTTTACTTCCCTTATTTTCTTCGCTGCCAGCAGGCTATCTACTTCCTGGTTGATTACCTTATTTCTCTCTGCTGCAAACTTTCTCGTTCTTTGTTGAATGGGTTTACACTTTGGGTCCACGCTAAGCTTATGTGTTATGATGGACGGACTTATGCCTATCATATCATCGTGTGACCATGCAAAGCAATCTATGTTATCTTGCAAGAACTTGACTAGCTGCTGTCATAAGCTTCCTGTACATCCTGCTCCAATGAGCACGGTTCTTTCTGGGTGCAGCTTGTCCAGGTTGATCTGATCCAGCTCTTCTGTTGGGGGTTCGATGTATTCGTCTGGATAGGTCGCTCCTGTAATTGCTATGCGGGAGGGCTGGCAGTGCACTTGAGTGCCTTCTTATAGCAGCCTCTAGCTTCCTCCTGATCTCCTCTTATCGTTTATACTCCCCATGGGGTGGGGAACTTTATGCACTGGTGGTATGTTGAAGGGACTGCTTTCATCTGGTGCAACCATGGTCTTCCCAAGATGACGTTGTAAGTAGAAGGGCCATCTATAACCAGGTATCTGACTTGTTTGTTGACTCCTCCCACATAGGTGGGGATGATTATCTCACCTAGCGAGTACATTGTGTTTCTCCATTTGAAGCCTACTAGCGGAATAGTCTTCTTCTCAGTAAATCCTTCTCGTTGAACCCCATGTTCTCTATGGTTTTCAGCATGATTTGGTTGACCGAACTTCCCGTATCTACCAAGATTTTTCTAACTGTGCAATTGGCCATTGATAAGGTGATAATAAGTGCGTCATGATGTTCTCGTTCATCGTATTTATCTCCTTCATCAAAGCTTACTGCTAGCAGGTCACTGTGAGAAATTCTGCAAGAATTAGCTGGCCTGTCTCCTTTAATCTCAGTGGCATGTCTCTTAGCTGCTGAGTATGTCAGGCCGCTTAAGTCTGAGCCGCCTGTTATCACGTTTATAATTTTAGTGCATGTGGGTGAGTCTGCCGGCTTGGCGGAACCTACCTTATCCTGCTGCTTGCCCCCACGTGGTAATAGGTGGCTCAGCTTTCCTTGTTCGTACAGGCGCTTGATCTCTCTTCTTAATGTGTAGCAATCCTCAGTGTTGTGTCCGATATCACGATGGAATTCACACTTCTTCTTGTTATCCTTTCTCCAAGCTTGCTCTCCTACTGGTGGGTTGGGCCACTTGACTCCATCTCCCATCTCTCTGAGTGCCTTCAAGATTCCTCCGATACCTGTATTGAACCCATACTCTGCCAGGGTGGGGAGTAGCTGGTTTTCCTCGATTCTGTTGACTCCCCTCCCATATGGTCTGTATCTCTCGTCCTTCTTGTTGGTGGTTTGCTTTCTTCCTGATTTCTCCACGACTGAAGTACTGGAAATACTCGGTGTGCTCTGTAAGCTGGCTCTGGCTAGAATATCTTCCTCCAACTTGATCGCGGCAGCTGCCTTTTCCTGCACTGCTTCGAAACTATGGCAGGGATGCATAGTTAGCTGCTTGTATAGGTCGGAGTCGTGGTGGAGGCCTCTTCTGAAGGCTTCTTGATGGATGATGTCGTCGGGTCACATCCAATAAAACACATTTATAATACTCAACATACAACTAGTTAGTGGTAAGTCGAGGTCGATCCATGGGACGATGGTTACTCAAATTATTCAATCTAATTATGGTTGTGCTTGGGGTTGTCACAATTATAATGGGATGATGATTCTAATCTAATAGATGCAATAAACAAGCAACAAAAGGAAAGATGTAAACAATGGATTAAAAATGTTAGGATATCATGGGGTTATAGGGGATTCATGGGAATTGATCATACAAACATGTTCTCAAATTATAAGCAAGCAATTATTGTTGTGATGGATTGAGTTGGGTTATATCTTACAATCTTAGGAAAGTTTGGGTCCTGGAGCCGAATCGATTAGATTGTACAACACCTACAAGTCGACTTAATCTTCCCTACTCAAAAACATGCATGGTCTAATGAGACTCGAGTTGGTTTATGTCTTACAAGTCTCATTGAAAAGATAAGAGATGGTAGTAAATGCAAGGATTCATAGGCTTATCATTTCATCAAACATAACATGTGCATGAGTTGAGATCATAACAAGCAAGCAAATAAACCATGAAAGCATATTAATTTAAGCATGAATCATTCCCCATGTTGGTTTCCCCTAATTACCCACTAATCCTAGCTAAGTAACTACTCACTCTTGATCAAGTTTAACATGTTAATAAGGTTGTCAATCATACTAACAAAGCCAAACATGATGGACAAGTAAGAAAGATTAACAATAATTAAAACAAGGATTAAGAGAATTATACCTATGGAGATTCCAAAATAATAATGCAAAGAATAATAGAAGAACTTGATGATTGATGGAAGGTTGTCAATCTCCCAATAAACCCAATAATCTTCTAATTACCCAATAATAAACTTGAATTTCTCAATAATAAACTTGAACAATGATTAAAGGAAAGATTAATGTGTAATTTGTGGAAAGATTAAATGATATTCTATTCTAATCTACTACTAATCTAATCTAAGGAAGGATTGATTTAACCTAATAAAACCTTGATGGTTTGATTATTACAAATGGGGTATATATAGTAGAGCATCATTAGGTTAAGCAAGGCTAAAATAGTAATTACACTTTTGAGATTTGAGCAGGGAGGAGCCGGTATTTTTCGAAGGAAGGGCTTCTTTCTTTGAAGCTTGAAGGAACGAAATCTCGCTGTCTTGGAATCCGTGCGTCCAAGGGTGAAGACGGGCGGATTGTAGTTCACGTAGCAAGGAAAAGATTCCTGTCCTGGAATACGCCCGTCCCGAGCGAAATATGAGCGTCCTGAGCCTCAACCCGAGCGGGTTGAAATGGACCCGAGCGGGTTCATCAGTATCCTGCTCCAGATAGACTTGAGCCGCGCGGGTTGAGCTGGTATTCCCTTTCTTTTTGCTTCTAAGCCTAAGATGCCTCTATATACTCTTTATTTCTTCTTCCTTGGTCATCATTCTTGCCTTCTCTTCATACTTAGTCAATCAAATATCGCCAATAAGCTTCCAAATATGCGTGAAAGACGGGAATTTCCGCCTTATTATCTTCTTTCCTACAAAACAGGTAAAATGCACTAGGAAAGCAAAATAGAAAGCTTTTGACGGATAAAATGGTCATGAAATGTTATAAAAGTATGCAAAATAGGTTCAATTAGGGGACTAAATGTGCGCAAATAATGTTCACATCAAATTTCCCCAAACTGAACCTTTACTCGTCCCGAGTAAAGAGGTGACAAAAACTAGACCTTTATTTAAACTATCCTACTAATATAGCCGATATGAGACAATTAGCGGGTCTCACTCCGCCCCTTCAACTCACAACAAGACAACCATGAGGTAGGATGCCTTCTTGCAAGGCAAGGTGGGTCTTGCCAAAATGGCGACACATCCAAGCATTAAGCACACAAAATCAAATAATGGATGCATCTACAAAAGGAATAGCCACTTCCTCATCAAGTGGCGGAGGCACTAAAGAGGAACAAATTTAAGAGCATGTAATCCTTCACAAATACTAGTTCAACAAATTACTAAGGCTAAGAGGATGACACTAAATCACCTCCAAATGGTGTTAAACTAGACTACTTTCGTCCTCAATTTCCAAATGCTTTCGTCAAGAGCGATCGGATGGTGGTGGAATGAAGATCTCTATGATGCTAGTAGCATATGACATGACAAGTCTCAAATTCTCTACAAAAGTAAAGGTCATGGATCGTCCCAAGCTCGACAAAGTGGCTTGACAAAAAGGCTTTTTGGGAATGAAATGCTCAAATCTTTATAAACAAAGGGTGGATATGACTAGCATTCAAAATTGTCCTCATTTAACTTTCACATTTCAAAAATTTAAGATGGGGTTTGTCCCTTCCGGGCTAGTGTCCTTTGCTTTCGCCAATCGCTTATTAGGCAACCGGTTAACCTCTAGACAATAGCTTTTCGGGGTGATAGTCACTCTGTCTCTGGGCGGTCGAATTCACAACCGTGTGGGGGCCCAATTCAATGGATCCCTCTCCAAAGCACATCGAAGTGGTACGCCTCCATCAAAACAATTAAATTTCTCATCATTTCAACATTTCATAACATTTGAGGTTTCCTTGGCATTAAATTACTTCCACATGACAAAATTTTCGAAATGAGCACTTCAAGCTTATTGATAGAAAAGTATTTTTGAGTTGCCTTAAGGTCAATCAAGGTCACCTAGACAAGTTAACCAAGTCTACATCGCATCATGGGGTTGGATAGGTGACTCACATGCAAACTCTTGACTAGGCTTTGGGTCATGGGTCAAAAGACACTAGTATGACACAATCTAGGGTGTTTTACAACCATTCTAGTAGGCAAAGTCTTAAGTTGAAAAAGTATTTGTAATGGCTTAGTTGCTCTTGTCAAAGTTCTCAATTAGGCACATTTCAAAACTTTTACCTAAATGCAACTACATGCCATGATGCAACTATTATATACATCCTAATGCAAGTGATTCTACCAACTAATATGACATGTAAACTAAATGCAAGTCCTAAATTCACATTGTTATACCGCATCAATCAAAATAAGGCCACATAGTCATTAACATAAAGAGGAAAAAGAAGATTGGAAAGATCATACCATGCGGTCTTCGATATCCTCATGTCTCGGATGTGGCGTAGTCAATCAATGTGAACAAGGATAGAACAAACACAATATATACAATAATATATACATGACTATACTACAAAAGGAAATAAACATGTTTTTGGTTTTTCCAATTTTTCAAATTTTATGGTTTTTGTTTTTATGAAATTAAAAGAACATATTTTTGTGATTTTTCAAAAATTTTCAATTTTTATGCATTTTTGGAATATAAATTCTCATCCCCCACTTTATTTTGGACATTGTCCTCTATGTACATGTAGGAGTAGGAATAAAAAGAAAATACATGTTTTTGGATTTTTGATTTTTTTGAAATAAAGTACAAATGCAATGATATGATATGAATGAATGCATGCTCTAACTAAATGCAATTCTATATGACATATATAACAAATGAATGCAATCTAAACTATACTATATGATGCATGTTTTCTATTAAGCTATGGTCACCTATGATCAAACCTCCCTAAACCGATTTAAACACTATCTCTAGTGTAGAAAAGAATAAGATTGGTCATTAGTGACTATGCATGAATTCTAATCTATATGCAACTATCTACATGAATCATGTGAGATAAATACAATGCAAACTAATCTAATCATATGAGGTAAATTACAATGCAAACTATACATGAGAAATAGGGAAAGAAGGGTCTGACAATCACGATCTCAATCAAAGCCTCTATCATTAAGGCTATCATCACTTTCTTCTTCTTCTTCTTCCTCTCCTCCTCTTTGGTCATCTTCATTCAAGCCTTGGTTTGGGAACACAAGGTGCGGTTTCACCCAAGAAGGCCTAGGACCATTGGGATCAATAAACCCTTGTTGTGCCATATGATAATATTGAGGATAGAGGGCCAAATAGTTGTCTTCTTGCCCTCGGTGCATCCTAACATCCATGTTGCTTATCATACCCATCAATATATCCATGGCCGATGGCGGGCGGGCTCGAGCGAGGGGAGGAGGTGAAAAGGGTCGGTAGACATGGGGTTATGGAGGTATCTCCGCATATGAGGGCCGAACACCATGAAGGAATGGTGGAAATCCAAGGCTTGGACTTTGGGACGGTGGTGGTGCATGGGAAGGAGTAGAAGGTGCCTCCTCACGTCTCCTAGGTGGTGGAACCCTAATCCTCTCAATGGGGAGGAGGTAGCTCGGCATGGGTGCAAGGTAACTCGACCTAGGTGTGATTGGAGGAAGGTCCCAACAAGGAAGGGTGAATGTAGTGCTTCCCTTGGTGTACCAATCAATACCTCCCAAATCATTATATTTGCACCATTTGTGATGCCTAAAGATGACCCTGTCATTAAGTAAAGTATCTCCGGGTAGGGCTTCATACCTCCCATCATCGTTAAACCCCGGGCATAAAGCATCGGCCATCCTAGTCACAAGACCGCCCATCACAATTCCCTTTGATTTTTTCGCACCCTTTGATAGATTTCGAAATCGGACAAGTAATTCAAGAGCGGGATTAAAGTTGTACTTTGGTAAACCTTGGACGTTCAAATATGACTCAAGAAAAGTCATGTCAAGTTAACTCACACATCCCGTGTCACTTCTACCATAAATAGTCCCCGCTATAAATTGATGTCACATCCTAATAACCGGGTGATGAATGCAAAAGGCATGACACCTCTTAAAACCCTCTAATTCCAACCCGGTGATTGCTCTCCACAAATGTGACTCCGTGAACCCCACGGGCTTTTCAAGGCCGGTCTCGGGTATCGCAAGCCCAAAGATTTCACCAAAGGTACCCAAATGCATTTGATGCGTCTCATTACACAACCTAAATTCCAAAGACACCCCATATGTCTCTCCTTCAAATACTTTGAGACTAGACAAGAATTCCAAGGTGAGGCTAAGATATGTTTCCTCGTGCATATTAAATAAAGTCTCAAGACCCATTTCTTTAAATAAGGACTCGGTTCGTCCTTCAATACCAAGTTTATCCAAAGTTTGATGACAAATGAAACGAGTGGGTTCGAACTCCTTACCAAGTAGTTTCAAAAATCGCCTCCTATGCTCATTTTTGATGAATACTACCTCCGGGAAATCATCAATTTGCTCAATCTCCGGTACTAGCTCCTCTTCTTGCATTTGGAACTCCGGTGGAGCATTAGAATTGCTTCCTTTTCTTCTTTTTGATCCCTTAGAAGTAGTAGCTTTACTCTTGCCCCAAAAATTCATTGTTGTAGCCTTGAAATCCACCAAGTATCACTACCCAAGAATGCTTCAAATTTCCACAAATAAGTGCCAAACAACCTTAAAAATACCTTACTAGAACACTAAAAGCAATGTAGTGAAGCTAGAAGGCAAAAATCAAACCCGAAAATCAATTGTTGCTCACGGATTTTTGGAGCTCCAATTTTTTAAATGCTGAAAATGGATGATTTTGAGCAAATAGAAGGTTGGAAAGTTGGTTTTTATTGTGTAGAAATGGATTAGAATGATTTTTAGAGTAATTAGATGGTGATTTGGTTGGATTTGTGGTTATTTGGGTGAGTTTTGTGAGTTGAGGTTGAGTTTGAAGGTAGAAGATGAAGATGGTAGGTGAGCTTGTGTGTAGAGTGGATTTTATAGCTGAAAATAAAAGCATTCACGGGTCAGAGTGTAACACCCAGGATATTTAATAACATTGTTGACCGTTAATGTTGACCAAACAGACCTTAGGGATGAATGGGTGAGGGATCAGACTTGTTTCATGGGGTTTATAGGATTACTTGCTCGACCTAGCTGAGGCTACTCGGCCGAGTATCACCCATACTCGACCGAGTAGAGCCTACTCGGCCGAGTACTCTTGTACTCGACCGAGTATGGCTGTTGTCGACACGTTAATATAAACGCAAGTTCGCGAGATTCATTTCATTTTCTCATTTCTTCGACAGTTCCTCTTTCTCTAACCCTAGCCTATCTCTCCCGTATCACCCCATATCTTCACACTTTAATGGAATTAGCCTAAACCTCCACCATGGGAATGACGGGTTTTGCTGGGGAACAATGACGTGTGTGGTGGTCGTCTATGTCACCGCCGATGTGTAAGGTTAGGTAAGTCCCTGCCTTGTGTTCTTTTGAGTGATTCTTTGAGTATAGTTGTGTAATAGGAGATGGTTATCATTGTTAGGATGCTTATTGGAGTCGTACGTGGCTGTAAATGGAAGTCTTGCATGCTTTGCGATGAGGTAGGGTTTCCCTACTCAGTTCACTGTTAATTGATTTAAGATTGTGATTGTATTGTGTATGATTGTTATCTGCTGATCATCGGAGTATTGGTGTAGTGGTGATGGTGGTGTTGTTGTGGTGTTGTGACAGCTGTAAGGCTGTGTGTGTGGTGATGGTGGTGGAGTCACTTGCGGGAGTGACTTCACACCCTAGTTCCCCCTCCGTGGAACCCGCCACGGGAGGGGATGTGCACATTAAGGGACAGGGATTATTAGTCGCTCGTTGATGAGCTGGACTAGGTGGGATGGGCTGCGGTCACCCACTGGCGGCGAGGATTATCTGTTGCGATGGGTAATCTGGCAGGGCTACACCTTCGAGGTGTAGTCGGTTACTGTGCGAGGTCACGAGACTGGGATAGAGGATAATCAGCTGTTTATATTGTTATTCTGTCTTACATTTGATTAGTCAGTACTGACCCCGTTGTTGTTGATTTTGTGAAACCTGCGGTGATCCATTCGGGGATGGTGAGCAGTTGGCTTAGCAGGTATTGTTGATTATGGCGGCTAGGATTGGAGGGATCGAGTCATCACGCTACCAGTCTAGAGAGGCAGTGTCATGAGTGTTATGATTGTACCTTTATTATAAAAACGTTGTATCGAGTCGTATTGTATAAGACATATTAATATTTACAATAGTTCTTTTATTGTCTAATTTGATCTACCTCCTCGGGAAACCGAGATGGTGACACCGTCATACACTGGGATGGCCCTTGGTAAGGCATTCTGCTGTACGGGGGTGTTACAAAGTGGTATCAGAGCCGACGATTTTGGAACCTGAACCAATGAATCTAATGAATATAGGGTGTGAATTAAAATGAACCTGGTGTATGTACGTTGGGAGCCCCAGCCGATGCTAGATTTTGGGTGAGTAGGTGCCCTTATTCCAAAATCATGGCCCCATCGGACTTAAGCCAGACACGGGAAAAGGGTAGCTAGTGAGAGTCGTTGATTGTTTGGTGATGATTGTTGTGTGTATCTATTTTTAGGGTGATATGTGTTTTGATGTATGTGTGGAAAAGCTGAAGTCAGCGATGGAATTGTTGCAATGTGCGATTGGTGATAAGTTAACCTCTTTGTTTCACGATGAATGTGTTGTGTGTTGAATTGCTACGTTGCAAATGTAATTATGGTGTATATCTGGTGATTTAACGGAATTAGAGATGATGTGACATAAGAGTTAAACCTTGCAGGTACTGTAATTAGATTGTTGAGTATGCTATAAGGATAGAATATAATAGTTTCATGGCAAAGTGAGGAATGAAGGTAGGAGTGATGATTATTCCGATGATGGATGTGATGTTGTTATGTGTTTATGTGGTAGAAATCAGCTTTAATAGTGACGAGCCGGATGCACGGAACTCCGAACGATATTATTTAATTTTGCAGGAACAATGAAAAGTTACGACTTCTTCTTCGTTTTCGGAAAACTCGACCGAGTAGATGAGTGTACTCGATCGAGTAGACTATACTCGGCCGAGTATCAAGCTACACAACCGAGTGCCGTTTTGTAGAAATAATAATCGCTTCTGTTCTTCAAAACTCGATCGAGTAAGACAGGTACTCGACCGAGTAGTGTACACTTGGCCGAGTATCCTAAATACTCGACCGAGTAGTCGACACTCGGCCGAGTATTCACAATACTCGACCGAGTAATGCTGTAGCAGGTCGTATGCAGGTTATACAAAAACCCTATTTTTGTGCCTTTCTTTCTTATTTCCGCCTATCATCTTCACCTTCCCTTCTCTCTAAAAACTCCATATCCTTCCTTTCTCAAGCTTTTGGGTAAAACCTTGGTGTCCCACTTGTTCTTGTTTGCCCCAAATCAAGTTAAGGTAAGATTTAAATCCAATTTACTCTTTTGTTTCCAAAGTTATGATATACTAGCATGCTATATTTCGATTTTTCTTGCTAAAACAGTGGAAATCTAGTCTTTAACTTATTGGTTCTTGGATTCAGCTGTAGGTAGACCTTGTGTATGCTTTGATTGATTAATTTCATGGTTTAAAACTCAATTTCTTAAATCTATGGTTATCAAAAACGAATTGTTTCTGAAATCTTCTGGTTGTTGATAATTATTCCCTAATTTGAAACAAATTAAAGCTTGTAACCATATAAATTGTAAGGTAATTGGTGATTTTCTGATAATTTGTCTTAAAAGGATGGTTCTAAAATCGATATACAATAGAAAACAGTCCGTCTTTTGCGCTAAGAATTTTGTGTCAATCCCCTGTTAAAGAATTGTTTCCTTGCAGTATGGTGAAAACCAGAGGCTTACCCAACAAAAGAACTCGTGCTAATGTCCAGCTTGAGACTGGTCAGTCAAGCACTGAACCGATAGTTCCGCCGGTGGAGGCACATCCATCGGTAATATTCTCTAATTTCAATCATCGTAAGGCTTTTGTGGCTCTTATGCGTCGTCCTTTTCGCCCCACCCGCTGTGTTAACCCTGGTATCCTTGAGACTTTGGGGATCAAGGAGGACATATTTCATATTTTCAAGATTTTGGGCATGGAGGGGTTGTATCATCTGAGAAAGAAATCCTACCCCCACTTGACCTTAGAGTTTTTGAGCTCTTTTGTTTATGATAAGAAAGGAAAGACTGTCTCTTTTCGTCTCATGAATGAAGATCATGAGCTTACCCTGGACGAGTTGGCTGACCATTTGGGTTTAGAGGCCGAGGAGGATGATTACCTCGGTGATGTGGCTAAGAATAGTGGTTCACCCCTTTACCTTCCTTATTTGACTGGTAGACCTGCCCCTAGTGCCAGTGCCATGCATATTAATGACGTTCAACACGTTTCCCTTCGTATGTTTCTGAGGATGATGACTTGTTTGTTATACTCGAGAGATAATGTGAGCAAGCTTAATTCTCACGAGGTCATGCTACTTATGTCTTACCTCAACCTACACCGTCAGAAACCATTCTACTACAGTGCCCCTGGTGTAGTGTGCTCTAGTCTTGAGCGCATGGCACAGTCCGAGACTCGACACATTGCCTGCGGGGCCATTGTGACCCGCCTAGCTCAGCGCCTGACAGATTTTGAGGCCCCACCTCCTTAGGGGAATGAGTATGTAGAGATTGTGTCTACCATGGACGCTCAGTACTGGTGTCAGAACCGATGGTTGAGGAAGATGGATGATGGGTCGTATGCCTGGAGGGTGAGGGGAACTATGTGGATGGTGCTTCCGGACCCAACTCATCTCCCTGTTGTTGATCATTTGGCTGAGTGGGAGACTTGTGCCATTCCTAGACCTGAGCCCCAGTCCTACCTCATTGACCCGCGGATTCTCTTAGACTTACCTGAGCCGGTCACCGTGCCTGACGGACAGCAGCAGGCACCTCCCCCACCTAGGGAGCGCCGTGGAGTGAGGCAGTCTAGGGCAGACCCGATTGTACCCGAGCCCTCTTACTCTGCCCCTGACTCCTACCCTTACCACCCTTATCAGTACTCGCCCTACCCCACAGTGCATGACCCCAGGATGCAGCCTCATGAACTGGCTGAGCGGATCTCCTCTACTTTGGTGCTCCCCAACCTACATGAGATGACCCTTAACCAGGGCATAGGGACACAGCTTGCACAGCCTGTCTGGTGGAGGGGACCGGGAGTGGATACGGGAGTATTCCACAGATATGGTGTCGATCCGACCTACTGGAGACCTCCGGAGGAGACTGAGTTTGGCTACCTTGCGGGACCATGGGGAGCCAACTCTGGCAGCCAGCTGGGGGGGGGGGCTACTCAGCAGCAGCAGGCTTTCCAGGAGCAGGGAGTTCAGGTGCAGGTACCTCGGGTGCAGGGGGTGATGATGACATGGAGGAGTGTCCTCGTTATTGATCTTATGTTGTTAGGTTATTTGGTTTGATTTCTTTGATGTTGGATTTACTTGGTTGTGATGGATTTGTTTTGTTGTGTTGGATTTATTACTTCTTCTTTGGATGTTGCTTTCGGAATTGGGTATCTTCCGTTGGATGACTGTAATTGGCCATAAGGCCGTTATTTACTTAACTATCGTATAGAGACGTGTTGAATGTCGTTTATGTTAGGAATTAGTTGTGCTTAATATTGCTGCGAAGAATTTGATGCAGAATGAATGTGAATGCTCTAGGTAATGCCGTCAAAACGCTCTCTGGTTGTGATAACTCGACCGAGCATAGTTACTACTCGACCGAGTAGAGCTTACTCGACCGAGTAGACTTTCATACTCGGCCGAATATTGCGGAATCAGAGAAATGACGAAGTGAATTACATAAGTTATGTAATAATTGTATGAAAGAGTTGTTAGTACCTTATTTTGTTATTTTATACTATAACATGCTCCACAGATGGATTATGATCGTATCACGGATACGTGATTGTTGGAATAAGCTATGAAATGGTGAATGTTTCGTTGTATAACATTGGTTGGTTACCAGAAACTTAAATTATTTAGGGGAGGAAGACCCGAGTCACTAAATTATATGAAAGGTAACACCATACTCAGACAGCGTGGTAATTGCAATAAGTTTTTATACGTATATATGTTGGATTACAGTGATAATTGCCTCAACGAGTTACGCATAAGACTGCTATTTCTCATTAAATATACTTTATTTTTATACACTACTTGCTTGCTGAAATATTTTTGTCTTTATAAGTCACAAGTGTGTAATGTCATAAAGTAAGATATGCTACAAGAGTCTATGAGTAATTTCACCGTCATGAGGTATGTATTGGCTTTGGGCATGGGAAGTGGCTAGTGGTGAACTTCGGGGACGAAGTTCCTTTAAGAGGGGAAGAGTAATGTCGCGGAATTAAGTATTTAATTATGTGAAATATGTATTTAAGTATACCCATGATTTTTAGGCATGTTAGCATTCGTAATTTACATTCATGTTTCCTTTAAGTTTTATCCATGTTGTATTCAAGTCATATGAAGGTTATACTGTGCACGGGTGTCTCAACTCAATTTATGAGGGTGGTTCACAGTTGTGTATGGTTTGCAATTGCATATTGGTATGTTTGTTAGTGCTGTTTTGAGTATTGCTTCGCATTATTTGAGTATTGCTTCCCATTTGTGTATGGTTGATAATAGTGTATGGGTTGCAACTGCATATTGGTAAGTTTGTTAGTGCTGTTTTGAGTATTGCTTCGCATTCGTGTATGGTTGATAGTAGTTGTGTTGCGTTTGGCAAAAGAATGCATGTGAGTTCATTAATTTCCGTAAGAGTATGTGAAGGTTGGTGATTAGTATTATTTGGAGGAGTAGCTGTGATAGATGATTATTTGTTTGAGTAAGGTGGTAGGATAGTAATGTCAGGATGGTGTAAATTTGTACACCTTGGTGTGGGTGGTTAATATCACGGTACGTAAACCTGAGGAGAGGGTCGTGCGGGCTGAACTTCGGGGACGAAGTTCTTTTTAAGGGGGGAAGATTGTAACACCCAGGATATTTAAGAACATTGTTGACCGTTAATGTTAACCAAACAGACCTTAGGGATGAATGGGTGAGGGATCAGACTTGTTTCATGAGGTTTATAGGATTACTTGCTCGACCTAGCTGAGGCTACTCGGCCGAGTATCACCCATACTCGACCGAGTAGAGCCTACTCGGCCGAGTACTCTTGTACTCGACCGAGTATGGCTGCTGTCGACACGTTAATATAAACGCAAGTTCGCGAGATTCATTTCATTTTCTCATTTCTTCGACAGTTCCTCTTTCTCTAACCCTAGCCTATCTCTCCCCCTATCACCCCATATCTTCACACTTTAATGGAATTAGCCTAAACCTCCACCATGGGAATGACGGGTTTCGCTGGGGAACAATGACGTGTGTGGTGGTCGTCTATGTCACCGCCGATGTGTAAGGTTAGGTAAGTCCCTGCCTTGTGTTCTTTTGAGTGATTTTTTTAGTATAGTTGTGTAATAGGAGATGGTTATCATTGTTAGGATGCTTATTGGAGTCGTGCGTAGCTGTAAATGGAAGTCTTGCATGCTTTGCGATGAGGTAGGGTTTCCCTACTCAGTTCACTGTTAATTGATTTAAGATTGTGATTGTATTGTGTATGATTGTTATCTGCTGATCATCGGAGTATTAGTGTAGTGGTGATGGTGGTGTTGTTGTGGTGTTGTGACAGCTGTAAGGCTGTGTGTGTGGTGATGGTGGTGGAGTCACTTGCGGGAGTGACTTCACACCCTAGTTCGCCCTCCGTGGAACCCGCCACGGGAGGGGATGTGCACATTAAGGGACAAGGATTATTAGTCACTCGTTGATGAGATAGACTAGGTGGGATGGGTTGCGGTCACCCACTGGCGGCGAGGATTATCTGTTGCAATGGGTAATCTGGCAGGGCTACAACTTCGGGGTGTAGTCGGTTACTGTGCGAGGTCACGAGACTGGGATAGAGGATGATCAGCTGTTTATATTGTTATTCTGTCTTACATTTGATTAATCAGTACTGACCCCGTTGTTGTTGATTTTGTGAAACCTGCGGTGATCCATTCGGGGATGGTGAACAGTTGGCTTAGCAGATATTGTTGATTATGGCGGCTAGGATTTGAGGGATCGAGTCATCACGCTACCAGTCTAGAGAGGCAGTGTCATGAGTGTTACGATTGTACCTTTATTATAAAACGTTGTATCGAGTCGTATTGTATAAGACATATTAATATTTACAATAGTTCTTTTATTGTCTAATTTGATCTACCTCCTCGGGAAACCGAGATGGTGACACCGTCATACACTGGGATGGCCCTTGGTAAGGCATTCTGGCGTACGGGGGTGTTACACAAAGGCTGAACACAGGTGGGGTAGTATTATTCTGCCCGTGATTCTGTGAAATTTCAGCAATCAGAGGGTGGACCCGCTCGGGACAGAACTAACCCGCTCGAGTTGGCTGGGAACCCGCTCCAGATAGTTTCAACCCGCTCGGGTTGGCAGCAAAGAAGGGCGTATTTCTTAAAATCCGCCCAGATTCTTGGGCAGGGAATTTTTCTTCTTTTCTTGGCCTTCAACCCGCCCGGATTTATCTCGGGATGGGCGTCTTTTTGAGATTTTGGCCCAACACCTTTCCCTTGATAACACACTTACTCATAAGCACAAATTTTTCATTTTCTTCATTTCTTTACATTTTTCATCTTCTCATTTTTATGAATTCCCTTCAAAAACTCAATTAAAAATATGAGATCCCTCCCTTTCATCTCTCATACAATTAAATGAATGCAAAACTACACTAAATGCATATATACAAATTAATGGTTATTAAGGAACTCCATCAAACCAAAGATTATCAATAAACAATTTCATGGAAAATCATCACTAGCACTCAAAGCACGTAGAAGTCGGTCAAATTCTTGGGAGTGGGACATGAATAGGCATGCATAACACCACAAGATTATGCAATTGAAAAATGCCCAAGTAAAAGACCGAACAAGCATGTCAAGAATATTATGACAAAAATCATAAGAAAAATGATGGATGGAAGGAACATGAAATGGGTAGTTGGTTGGCAATTCACTCAACTCATCCTCCTAATAATCAAAATCACCACATTCAATGCAAGTACTCTCATTATCATCCAAGGTGATTTTAAGGGTGTCTATTTGGGGTTCCCAAATGTCCTCATCATATTCCTCATCCCAACAATGTCCATTATCAAAGGGGTTGTCGTAACAAGGCTCACCAAGTTCAACACAATTGTCTCCCTCAAATATGTCATCCTCAAAGGGTGAGTTTTCTCTCAAGCTCTCATCCATATCATTCTCACTTTGCCCATTAACATCAAATTCCATGGAGGTTGATTTCATTGAAACACAAGAAGAGTAGGATGACGGCATCCAAGCGTTAGTTTCACAATTAAGAATGTACTCCTCCTCATCATCACTCTCCTCATCTAGCACTCCATCTTCCCATGGTGGGGTAATTTTGTGGACAAAGTAGGTTGGCTCAAGGTTATAGGAAGGTTTCTCATCCTCACAAATCTCATTTTAATCATAGTTTTCCTCAATGAATTTTTGAAATGTGGCTTTTATCACTTCCATACCTTCCTTGGCATTCTCAAAGATGTCATGTATAGTTTGCTTAAGACAATGGGTGGTCATGAACTCAACAAATTCCCAAAATTCCTCACAACTCATCTCACATATCCTACCACCACTCAAGTGAAATGCCAAGTTGCGGGTTTCAAGGTTCATGCCATTATAAACAACACAACATGCTTCATAATTTGAAAGAGTAAAACCATGATGCCAAGCATGAGTCATATAATCTTCAAATCTTGCAACATATTTATCAAATGATTCATTTTCATATTGCCAAAAAGTGAATGTAGACATGTTGAGCATGTGAAATAGAACAAGTACAATAAAACTCAATAAAAAGAAGCACAACTAAAACTAGACAAAAGAACAATTCAAATAAACAACACCGTCCCCGGCAACGGCGCCATTTTGATGGGTGATGTCGTCGGGTCACATCCAATCAAACACATTTATAATACTCAACATACAACTAGTTAGTGGTAAGTCGAGGTCGATCCATGGGACGATGGTTACTCAAATTATTCAATCTAATTATGGTTGTGCTTGGGGTTGTCACAATTATAATGGGATGATGATTCTAATCTAATAGATGCAATAAACAAGCAACAAAAGGAAAGATGTAAACAATGGATTAAAAATGCTAGGATATCATGGGGTTATAGGGGATTCATGGGAATTGATCATACAAACATGTTCTCAAATTATAAGCAAGCAATTATTGTTGTGATGGATTGAGTTGGGTTATATCTTACAATCATAGGAAAGTTTGGGTCCCGGAGCCGAATCGATTAGATTGTACAACACCTACAAGTCGACTTAATCTTCCCTACTCAACAACATGCATGGTCTAATGAGACTCGAGTTGGTTTATGTCTTACAAGTCTCATTGAAAAGATAAGAGATGGTAGTAAATGCAAGGATTCATAGGCTTAGCATTTCATCAAACATAACATGTGCATGAGTTGAGATCATAACAAGCAAGCAAATAAACCATGAAAGCATATTAATTTAAGCATGAAACATTCTCCATGTTGGTTTCCCCTAATTACCCACTAATCCTAGCTAAGTAACTACTCACTCATGATCAAGTTTAACATGTTAATAAGGTTGTCAATCATACTAACAAAGCCAAACATGATGGACAAGTAAGAAATATTAACAATAATTAAAACAAGGATTAAGAGAATTATACCTATGGAGATTCCAAAATAATAATGCAAAGAATAATAAAAGAACTTGATGATTGATGGAAGGTTGTCAATCTCCCAATAAACCCAATAATCTTCTAATTACCCAATAACAAATTACACATTAATCTTTCCTTTAATCATTGTTCAAGTTTATTATTGAGAAATTCAAGTTGTGGAAAGATTAAATGATTATCTATTCTAATCTACTACTAATCTAATCTAAGGAAGGATTGATTTAACCTAATAAAAACATGATGGTTTGATTATTACAAATGGGGTATATATAGTAGAGCATCATTAGGTTAAGCAAGGCTAAAATAGTAATTATACTTTTGAGATTTGAGCAGGGAGGAGCCGTTATTTTTCGAAGGAAGGGCTTCTTTCTTTGAAGCTTGAAGGAACGAAATCTCGCTGTCTTGGAATCCGTGCGTCCAAGGGTGAAGACGGGCGGATTGTAGTTCACGTAGCAAGGAAAAGTTTCCTGTCCACGAATACGCCCGTCCCGAGCGAAATATGAGCGTCCTGAGCCTCAACCCGAGCTGGTAGAAATTGACCCGAGCGGGTTCATCAGTATCCTGCTCCAGATAGGCTTGATCCGCGCGGGTTGAGTTTCTATTCCCTTTCTTTTTGCTTCTAAGCCTAAGATGCCTCTATATACTCTTTATTTCTTCTTCCTTGGTCATCATTCTTGCCTCCTCTTCATACTTAGTCCATCAAATATTGCCAATAAGCTTCCAAATATGCGTGAAAGACGGGAATTTCCGCCTTATTATCTTCTTTCCTACAAAACATGTAAAATGCATTAGGAAAGCAAAATAGAAAGCTTTTGACGGATAAAATGGTCATGAAATGTTATAAAAGTATGCAAAATAGATTCAATTAGGGGACTAAATGTGCGCAAATAATGTTCACATCACTTCTACTGCTGTTGAGACATCACACTCTCGTACTGCTACCTTCTCATTGTTAAATCTGGTATTGTATTCTCCAATGCTCTCTCCTGCCCCCTGGACAATTCTGTACAGGTCTCTTGCGTGCTTCTGTGGCTTTCTGCTGCTTGCAAACTGTTGAGTAAATGCGTTCACCAATTCAGCAAATGTAGATATCGACCTGTTGGGCAGGCTTACAAACCATCGAAGTGTCGGTCCTGTTAGGGTTGACCCGAATCCTTTGCACATGCAGGCCTCCTTAACTTGTCCTATGGCTGTTACCGTCATCATTTTCTGTTTATACTGGCTGATATGATCAAAGGGGTCTGATGTGCCGTCGAAGAGAGGCATATTTTGGTTTGTGAATCCCTTTGGCATGGCTGTGATGGATATGGTGTCCATGAATGGTGAGTCGGCATAAGCTGTCAGTTTGCTTTCTCGAGTGGGGTGGTAGCCTGGAACCTGCTCAAGCATCTCCTTTAGTTCCAAGTACTGCTGATTAGTTATATTGGCTGAATCCGGGGTCCGTCTGTCCTGTCTGCATATTTCCTCCTGATCCGGGTTCTTGAAGATTCTGATAAGCTCCGGCAGCCAGGGGGGTTGTGGTAACGATTGTCCCTGCTTTGCCGGTTCACTTCTTTGGTTTGACTCGGATCCTGCTACGGTGTGTCCGATCGATTCTTTGCGGGATGGCCGACGGGGAAGCCACCTATTTGTATCCCTACGCAGCTAGCTGGCTGCCAGCTATCTGGTGTGAGGTATCCCAACCCTCTTGGGGTTATCCTTCCATCTGATGGTATCATAGCCAAATCCAATCTTGTAAATATTTCAGGTGGTATCTGCCTGCTGCCTGCTGCTCCTTGTGTCAGATCTACCAAGGGAGATCTTCCTTCACCTGTCCTGTTCGCTGGAGTGTTGGACTGCTGCTTCAAGAGATCAATTTGTGCCCAGAGCTCTCTGTCTCTCCTTCTTACCTTAGCATCTGCTCTCCTTTGGTCTTCTCTCATGTTTTCCATAGCTTTCTGAAGATTTTCCACGCCGGCGAGCAGGATTTGCGTGGGACTGGGCGGCGGAGTGACGCCTGAGCTTGATGTTCCTTTGTCTGATCTGATCTGAGTTGAGACAGCAGGGGTCCTGGGAGGTAGAGAGGCTTTTGTTGTTCGTATGATTCTTGAGGTATGTCCGGGAGCTGCGTGGTGTTGTCGATGTCGGACTTTGGGTAGACGGTGGTGGTGGCGATGGTTGCCTGCTCCCTGACATGGCTTCAGATACTTGCTTTTCCATTGTATATCTAGAATATCAACGATTGACGACCACAATGCCTCACGGTGGGCGCCAAACTGTTTAGGTATTTTTACCCAATCGATTAATTAGGGTCAATGTAGTCTATATTCGTTGGTTGAATGTATGTATGTTCGTACGTCGTTGAGTAAATAGGAAAATAAAGTGCGTAATGTAAATTGACACGTAAGATTTTGGTGCCGCGGAAAACCCAATGTGGGAACAACCGCGGGAGGGACGGTACCCTGCCAAGTATTGCACTATATGAATTGGAGGATGATTACAATAGCGACGTTTATACTAATCTTGCTGACGCTAGGTGTCTGGCCTGCGAGATCTCAGATGGGTATATATTTGTGAGTGATATGCCGTGGTGTTGATGCGTAGGTGCGGTTGTCTTGAGTATAATCTCGAATGAATGTATGGATGAGTGAATGCCCTTCTTGATTTGCTCCCCTTGGCTATTTATAGGGTAAGAACCCTAGATATATCCTACCTCGAATATGGAAAGGGAATATTATTTCCATAAGGACTTCTTTCCAAACCCGGACTCCCTTGCCAATTCTCCCCGATCTCCCTATCTTCTCCTTAACTTCTCCCTAACTTCTCCCTGACACTCCTTTCCTTAACACGGGCACCTTCTATGACGGGCTCTTGATCCTTCTTAAGCCCGTTTCCCCTTTTCCTGACCGCGGGCTCTCTTCCTCCTTATCACTTCTTTCGTAATCTTTATTTTATCAAATGGGCCTTCTTTATTGTGCTATTTTTAGCCCAAACAATCACGTATGATAGAAGCATTCATACAGGCATTATAACGGTATGCTGAGTGAATTTATAAAGGTTTTGGCTTAAAAGGTTGGTTGCCATACCAAGCAATCAAACTTGGTATGTGGAGAGGTCCGTGCCAAACATGAGTAAGGTCGGTTCCTAGTCCATTTCCTCGAGTAGTGAAAGCCCTTGATACAAATAGGAGTATGTATCACGGTATGGTTCACGTCAATCGCTATCTATCTTTAGGCCCAGATAAGAATTTGGACCGTCCAGATGGGACAATTGGTCGAATGGGTTGGGTTGGGCCTAAGAAGGCCGAATAAAATGACCTAAGGAGGCCGAGTAATAAAAACCGACAATTGTCTCATATAAACAATTCCCTAACCTTGTTCAAGTTTCACCCTGGGTAACACATAAGTGTATCATCCCCAGCGGAGTCGCCAAACTGTGGAGACGGGGGCCACGAGGGGCACTTAGGACAACTGTTTGCATTTGTGGAGTCGCCACCAACGTTTATCGAAAATTGGAACCGTTCGAATACTCGTGTCATGTCAAGTCACAAAGTAGTGACATGAACACTAAGAACTCGTTACCCTTAGCATTCCATGTCTAGAATGACTCTCGTGGATGCCAATGAACACGGACGTTCACAGAGAACTGGAGTAAGGGGTGAGGGTACGTATTAGGAAGTCCTTTTACTGAACACCTAATCCTGCCCGCCTCGATAGCGGCCTCTACTAATGATTAGGGAAATCATCCGTATTTGATATGTTATCGATTATATGCATGCAATGCAACATCCAATGTTTTGATCCTAACATGTGAATTAAACTATGTTGGTGAACAAGTAATAAGCACTTATTAATGTCGAATTAGGGATTAAAATTAATTACATGTGAAAAAAAACATCCACAATAAATACAATAACGATAATGGAAATTACAATAAATAAATTACAATGGATTAACTTATTTACGTCAAAAATACGCTTAAGACGGACGATTTGGAGAAAAGAAAGGAAAATAAATAAGGTTAGAAAATATGGACAGATTAAGGGCGATATTATGGCTAATAGTCAATTAATTACGTAATTAAAGGATTAAGTCAAAGCGATAACGGAAATTCATGGACAGAACTCATCCCGGAACAGGTGCAGCATTGGTGCGTCCCTTGGAAGAGGCACAGCTTTCACTGCGACTTTTCCTAGGGTGAGCTCTGGCTGTGAAGTCAGAACTGCGGGTTTGTTAACGTTCGTTGTTATATTAAATGATTGATTATCAATATTCGACTCAAGTGAAGGTGATTTAACATATTAATTACATATGGAACCGTCATAAAAGCGATAAACACGAATTAAAATGGATTAAAGACGAATTACAAACGAGTTAGAACGAATTAGGTTTAATTATGAAGATGGAAGCGAATTTGAAAGAACTTGATAAACTAGAAATAAACGGTAAAAATATGTACAACGGATGAATTCCAGAAACTTGATACGGATGAATCGAGCTTTAAAACCAGGGTTTGATTTAATGACGAAAACCCGCAAATATTGATTATAAGGGATTTAAGTCGGAATAAAACGTGAATTATTAAGAATGTATTAAAATTATTATGTATGAAGAAAGAAAAGAAAATAAGAAAGTAAAATAAAAGGAAGGAAATCAACAGAAAACCCGAGGAAGAAGAAGAAGAGCAGAAATAGCGGCAGTCTGTGGAAGAGGCACAGCTATTCCTGCGTTTCTTCTCGACGTTTGCTTACTGCTGATCCGTAAAAACGGTTTAATACAAGGGTATTAGAAGTCGGTTTTTAACATATTTTTAACGTAAATCTTACAATAATTAGTACAAAAATAAAAATACAATAAAAAGATGGGATTTACACCCTCAGACTTACATGTTTGACGAAACGAGATTAACTAAGTTAACGTTTAGTGATTGCTCGACTCGAATGTACGTAGAAAGTGCCCTCCTTGGAGGATTTAGATTAAATTGATTGATGTGTAGTGGTCAAATTGGTCGGTCATGCAACGTGATTGGAACTCAGATTGATCTGAGCTTACGTGGTCGATTGATCAAGCACGCATGCGTCGAAAGCTTAGAGCAAGGTCTTAGAATGAAAAGGGAGAAGAGAAGGGCGGACACTCGCATGAAAAATATGTGGAACGAAGGTCCCTATTTATACTAAAAAATATGAAGAGTTTTGGAATGACTCAAACTTTGGAAAGAAATCACGGAAAAATCTAAAAATGGGAAGAAACGAGCTAGGGAAAGGGCACAACAGCTGCTGCGATCCTTCAAAGAGGCGCAACATCTGCTACGTCATTTCCCCAGAGGTTTCCTCCCACGGAAGAAAGAATTCCGCGTATCTTTTAGGGAATTGCGGTGGATCTGTACTTCCTTATGTCGTAAAATAAGATTTATGGGATATATTTTACCAAAAGATATAAAATTAATTTATGGAATAAATATCCGGAATATTCTAGGACATTCCGACTCGTCATTATAAAACGGTTTCTTAGAAAATGAAGCGGTTTTTGACCCTGACTTCAAATGAACTCTAATTACTGTCAAAACGACCGTATCGGTGCGTAGATGACGACCAAGGGGTAGACACAAGTATTTGAGCTATCACTTGACGATAAACTTACGGACTGTCATAAATCGTTCCTCGTACCAAACATGTGGCCCAATCATCACTGGGTGGTTGGCGAAAGGTGCAGAAATGAGGTATCTACATGTGGCATCTCAGGGCAGTGACAGAAGTATCATCCTCTGATCCTACTCAATCCATTCGTATCCTAGGCTTGGAGTTCATGGTCCATATTTTCCCGGAGAGGCTAATGATGCAGGTTGGCATGAGGCAGAAAATCCTGAAGCTTGATACTGTTCCATAGGTGGCTTTGGCGCATACGGCTGAGACTTAACGTGAGTGGGCTTTGCGCTGGACTCAAAGGAACATGTGGTTTATGCCTGTCCCGGTTAGTTCATTTTGGGTGTCAGACACTTATTTGCAGTGGGTTAAGGCTAGCAACTTGGAAGAGCGCGAGAAGTTGAGTATGAATGAGCCGATTGACTACAAGATCCGTGAAGTGGCGAAGGAGAACCAGAATTACTTGGCTGAAGAAGAAGAAGAAGAAGAAGAAGAAGAAGAAGAAGAAGAAGAAGAAGAAGAAGAAGAAGAAGAAGAAGAAGAAGAAGAAGAAGAAGAAGAAGCTGGATTCCGAGTCGTCCGTCCGAAGAAGAAACCAAATAGTGCTCCTATTGAGAAGAAGATTGTGGATCGAAATGGGAAGACTAGGCCTCGAGAAAGACCATTAGTGATTAGGTTAGAGATAACGCAAGAACGTCCCCCTCGAGGTCGAGAGAAGAAGTATGACCGAAATGACAAAGGCAAAGGAAATATGTAAGAATAGAAATAGTCTAAGTCGTTGTATTATTTATTATTATTACTATCGTTTATAATAAATGGCGGGATTTTCAGAATCCTAGCCTAGCATTTTATTTCAGCATTTATATATTATTTGGCGTATTACTAATGGATGAATAAATCGATCGCTTTCATTATAAACTTAAAATCAGCTCCCTTTGTTTACATTTTCGAATTCCAAGTGCCAAAGCAAATGTCCTTCTATTTACATTTTGATTAGAAATTGATTTGGGTTGTGTCCTGTAAAGGATTACCCAGGTATTCATTCAAAATGAAATCAAACCCAGAACGTGGTTCGAAAATAGAAAATGTAAAAGAATATATGTTCGTAGCAAGAGCTTGTAATGAACGTAGGGAATAAGCATGGTGCTTTACTAACTCTAAAAAAATGCAATTAAGTTAGGTTGATGATACTGAGGTTAAAAATAAAAAATGCCAAAACGCAAGAGTGAGGTGGCGCGAATCTCGCAGTTTGGCCAGTGCCGTGTATTTAGTGTCGCAAAATAGAGCTTAAAAATAGAGCTTGTAATGAACGTAGGGAATAAGCATGGTGCGTTTTTTTTGCAAGAATAGCAAGCCATATTTGTAACAAACCAGATTCTAAAATAACGTTTATAATAAAAATTAATATTTTTTTAATTAAATAAGTTCGCCCGATAGCGGAATTATCGAGTAAATAGAAAACCCGGTTCGTTAAACTCAAAATAAATAGTTAAATTACATAGAATAGCAAAGTTACGAAATACTAGTTTATCTGTCATATTTACATTCCAACAATAACATTATATACCAAACACCATACAAAAAGTGTCAGAAGAAAGGACTCTTTAATTGACGTGAAACAATGACAGTAAGGAAAATTTGAAATTTCGTCAACCATTATCCTAAATATAAGTAAAAAAATCACAAAGAGCCCCTGCAAACTCTTGTACCAAATGATTTCATCACCATTAAGGCATTAATACTCACGAAGCATATTATCAGTACACAATTAAAGAATTTCTAGGTTATGACACACCAACTCACCATATAATGTGAAGAAAATGAGTCTGCCCAAATCACAAGGAAACAACAACTATGCAAATGATAAATTACGCAACTAGAATAGCCAACAAGTTCGACTTGAGTACAGCCCCATGCACCCGCATAGTAAATATTAGATATGAGTATAGACAACCCAGGAATAACATGATAAATTACATAATTTAAACAAACAAATAGGCATCTAGATCACCTTATATGAGTAGCCCTAAATATCGCCGTCGATTATGTAGGAATCAGCCTCCGGATCGTCACCACCTTCACCTATACAATTAAGGTAAAGAACTAAACTTTACTAATCAATCGAACGCAAACGATTATATTTTGCTACTAAATCGAGTCTCGGAGTTACTTACCTAGAACGATTGAAGAGCAATAGCGGAGTAGAAGATGAAGATTGAACAAGAAGCAATTAAGATGGAAAAATTGGGAAAAGGAGGGAAAAAAAAGGAGGCAGCTAGTTTTGTATACGTGAGTTTCACGAGTTTTACTCGGTAATAAAATTAGGTCTAATAACCAAGTCAGCTTATTATATATTAGCCTGTCCGATGTTTTTCGGGTCAGCCCGTGTCGAAAATTGGTAAATTAGTCACAATTAAAATTATATCTATAGACTCAAGTCAATTAATTTACTTAACACACTCCATTTTATTTTAGTTTATTTTTAAATTTTACTCTAAACTTGTTATTATAAATTTAAAATTTTACGAGTGTTAAAATATTATTCATCCAATCGGGAATAAAAAGGGCCAATCTTTCAAAAGTATATCCAATAATTAGCAATTAAGACTCTCTACGATCTCATCCTCATAAGATGGGTGAGTTACAAAAAGAAGCCGTACACCTACTATATATTGTATACGTTTGATAATATATTCGATGCTATGCTCTATACCTCGAAAAATCCTTGTACTCCTTTCTTCCCAAACACTATAGAATGCGGCATTTAGACAGCTCGAGTACTAGTTTGCCTTCTAATGTCTCTGCACCCTTTTGTTTGTGATCTATCGCAGTTCCCTTCTCATATCCATTATTCTATCTTGCATACCCAGCCACTGCAACACTCCCTTCAAAACAGCTGTTGTAAAGAAGCATTTGAAGAACAGGTGAGTGTGTGTCTCATTTGCTGCCTTGCACATAATACACCGATTCACTAGGTAGACCCCCTTCTGATTGAGTTTATCAATAGTAGCTAACCGTCTTTGCATTGCAAGTACCATTATAAAACTGTGCATAGGTAAGACAACTCTCTGCCACACCCCTCTATACCAACTTATCCTCTGTGCTTTTTCTAAAAAATGATCATAAATCAATCTAAGTTTCAACCTTTCCTCCCTTAGTACAGTTTCTTAGTACCCTTCTTGCTGTTTCAAGACTGCCTGCTCTGGCTATCAAATCATTCCTCACAATCAGGATACTCCTCCAACTTTCTGAATAGTAAGGTTTGATTGACAAAGTCCAAAAGTTAGCAGATTTAACATTATACACCTGATTCCAATTGGACCACAGGCTATTAGAGTTATTGTCAATTGCCCATATCCATTTACTTATAATGCTTTTATTCTATGCCAAGACTATCTTAATATCATAGCCTTCTTCAGTATGTGGAACGCAGCAAGATTACCAGCTTTTCATTACCAACTTGCTTTGACCTTCCTGTGAGTTCCACAAAAAGTTCCTGCAAAATTTTGTTATAAGCTTTAAAACTCCTTTTGGTATCAACAGAGTTTCACACCACAAAAAATGCAAATAAGTTAGGCTGATGATACTGAGGTTAAAAATAAAAAATTCCAAAACACAAGACCGAGGTGGCGCGAATCTTGCAGTTTGGCCAGTGTCGTGTATTTGGTGTTGGAGAAGCGGCACGTAGGTCTTGTGTGGCGCGTTTTTTAGTCCTATTCGAAGGGTAATACCATTTTAGTCGGTCTAAATTAGTCGGGTTTGAAAACTCGTTTTCGTCTAAATTTGTAATTCTAACCGCACCCCCTGAGAGTATGGATTTGACTAGATAAGGACCGGCGCAATTAGGTTTAAATTTTTCTCTTGGATCGACTGGTAGAAGAGCTCGAACAGATTTGTAAACCATATAATTTTTAACCTGCAATAATAAATAAAGAGCCACAAAAAAATACAAAAAACAAGAGTTTTATTATTGAAAAATTGAGGGTTACAACTTTCGGAGATCTCTTGATTCCATTCTAAGGGCTAGGGTTTGATAGTTTCTACGAGGGTCTTATCGACTTAATCTAGTAGCGAGATGATGGGGTCGTTTTGTGACTTATTCTATCCTACCTACAATTTTGTAGTAAGAGGATGGAGTCATTTATTTGACTTAATCCATTTGGTCTTTTCTAACCCTAAACACGAGGTCTATATTTATAGTAGCTTGGAGGGCGAGTAACATCTTCTGGAATATTCTAAGATATTATCACAATATTTTTAATAATTATCCCTAAATACAAAAGATATCAAATAAAGGATAGATGCTAAAATATAGCAAATATTTTGGTTTCTACGGATGCCCTCTCAAGACTGGTTGTAGAGACTTTGATGTAGGTTGCAACTTTGTCTCGAAACTTGCTACTAAACTTGACCCTTGGAAGATGGAGATGAAGAGCGAAAATTTTCCCACCGAGCGTGCCAATTTGTAAACCATTATGTTACAAAAGTTAGCACTGGCCAAGTACTTTTTGATGCTATCAAAAGCATTTTTGCATTTTTCATTCCATTGAAATGGAGCATCCTTTTTTACAAGATGGCAAACGTCCTTTCAATATATGCCAAACGTCCTTGCAATCCACGCAACTCCTTCAGTGTCTTTGATTCTGGCATTTCGTTGATGGCTTTGATTTTTGCTTGATCAATTTCAATGCCTCTATGCTTGACCACAAACCCCGAGAACTTCCCAGATGTGACACCAAACGCACACTTGAGTGGATTCATCTTGAGTTGACAATTTCTAAGTCTCTCAAAAATGGTTCGAAGGTCTTTGATATGGTCTTCTTTTTTCTTTGATTTGACAACCACATCATCAACATAACACTCTATTATTTTATGCAGCATGTCATCAAAGATCTTTTTCATTACCCGTTGGTATCTAGCGCCAGCATTCTTCATTCCAAATGGCATGACCGTGTAGGAGAAGATCCCTTTTGGGGTTCGAAAACCCGTTGCTTCCTGATCTTCAGGTGCCATATGTATATGATTATAACCAGCCGTACAATCCATAAATGAGAGTGCTTCGTTACCAGTGGTTGCATCAATCATCAACTCTGTAACTGGCAAAGGGAAGTCATCCTTCGGGCATGCATCATTAATATCTCTGAAGTCTACGCATATGCGCAATTTTCCATTCTTCTTTCTGACTGGGACAATGTTCGCTATCTAGGTAGGATATTTGACTTCGCGAATAAAACCTGCTTCTATGAGTTTGTTGACTTCCTTTTCAATTTTAGGTACAAGCTCCGACCTGAAACGACGTTGAGGGTGCTTTTTTCGATTGATGCCTTTCTTGATTGCCAGACGATGAACTGCAACTTTTGGGCTGTGTCCAGGCATCTCTTTATAGCTCCAAGCGAAGATATATTTGTACCCGACCAACAACTTGTTGTACTCCTCTTCTTCTTCTTTACTTAGCAGAGCACTAATATAAATGGGGCAAGGGTCTTCAGTAGTTCCCAAGTTGAGCTCTTTGAGTTCATCAAAAGTCGATTGCCCCCCGTCTTCAAGTGTTTCAGGGGCCCCGTCGGTCTCAAATTCTTTATTCTCGTCAGGTATCTCTTCTACCATGATGTGATATGACGACGTTGTAACTTCTAAGTCTCTTGGCTTCTTTGCACCAGAGGGACGTGAAGATGAAGGAACAGGCTCTTCAACATTTTTGACTGGCCCGTGAGAACTAGTACGCGCCTTCTTGCTTTGAGCGGCTCATGCTGGATGATATCCACGACTTGCATATGCTTCATACGAGATGGTATTGCACTTCTCAAGTCATCACTTACTCTTACTTCTTCTTCATTTTGTTTTGCAGAAGTTGAGAGAGGATGATACTCATCCTTATTCTTCTTGGGAGCCTCTATTCGACTGAAGACCATTTTTTATGGACCGCCCAAGCTATCATGGATTCTGCCCTTCCTGTTTATGCGTAACGAAGGCGTTGATGATTTGACTTCACTTTCACCTTGATTGCCAAGCCTTGCAAAGACAGAAGTGTGATTGATTGAAGCACTTGGCCTTCCGAGCCTTGTAAATAAAGAAGGACGAGACTTTTCTGCAGGTGGACTTATTCGATCAAAGACCGAAGATGAATGCTTTTTTTCTTCTCCTTCTTCATTTTTTTCGACCTCTTCCACTATGATGTGCTGACAAGACGCAGTAGCCCTTTTTCTACGAGCGTCAATCTTCACAAGCGCAGGAGACTCATATCCGAGCCCGGCCTTGGTCACTGTGAAGCTCTCATCTTTCTTGAACACTTCATGTTGCACTTTGTTAAGGCCATACGGCTCAACTTCTATAATCTTGCCGAGAGGAGTTGGATTTGTAAAATCATATCCAGCCTTTGCCAGTAGCTTGTAATCATTGGAGTCAAATATCCCCTTGTTTTTCTCACTTGATGATTGACTGGATGAACAGACGAAACAAGTTGGAGGAGGTCTCATAATATTCGTTTGAGATAAACTTGGAAGAGGTGTAAAGACTTTGGCCACCCATTCCTGCTTGATCACCTGACTTGACTTTTTATCCTTAGGCTATGTCTTTGATGTTAGACACTCTGCAAAAGGACTCTCCTCATCATTGCGGCGAGACTTCGGGATGTAGCGTAGTACTGGTGGTGTAGTTTTCTACGTCGTCTCTTGCTTCTTAGGTGATGCAACATGAGTGGCTCTTTTGCTGGCCTTGTCTACATCTTTCTTAACATCATTTTCTTTAGCAGGACCTGCGGCTACAACTTCTTTGATGATGTTCTTTTCCCGCTTCCCTCCTTTTTCCTGTTGAAGAGATAGTAGTTGCCATGAACTCACCAGATGTACAATTCTCATCAACGAATATTGCATCAACGAAGAAAGAATCGACGTTAGAGAAGGGTTTGGCGTCTCCGTTTATTTTCCATTCTACACCACGCTAATATTTCAAGCATTGATAGAGGGTTGAGGCTGCAACTCTACGCTCGTGCTTCCAAGGTCGTCTCAGCAATAGTTTAAACGATGTCTTACCATCCATGACATGGAACAATGTGTCGGACGAAAGATCACCCGTGGTAAGGCTCACGCGGATCATGCCAACTGCGCGCTCCCCATTGAAGTTGAAACCATGTATAATTATTCGACTACTGGAGAGTTCATCCATCGTGATCCCTAATTCGTTCATGGAGGATTTTGGCATAAGATTGACTCCTGAGCCTCCATCTATTAAGATGCGCTTAAGCTTTTTCCCCTGGATGTACCCAGACAGATAAAGTGGCCCGTTGTGAGGCTTGGATCCAATAAGTAAATCCCCATCTGAAAAAACTTAACGCTGCATTACAGAAGACACATCCAGTTGATTGTTCAGCAGGCTCGATTTTGTCTTTCATCCTGCCCGCGTACAACTCCAGCTTCTCAAGTCCTTGAATTATTAGTTGACGCTTCTCTTTAGGTAGATGAAATATTTGCTTCTACCCCATGTTTGTAGGAAGGGCATCAAGAGCAGCCACTAGTTCCCTCTCCTTTTCAGAATGAGACTGTTATGGTGGTATCACATCATCTAGGCCTCCTTCTTTTATTTTCTCTTTATCATCACCACCTTCAGTAGCTGAGATGGTTCGCACAACAAGCTTGTTCATTAAATCTTGCGGGAAGAATTATTTTAAGGTGACAGGACTAAGTGGTTCTTGTTCCAGCAAATCAATAGGTAAGACATGTGGTTTGACCACTGTTTTTGACTTCTTCTTCCCCTTTGATTTGCGGGGTTTTGTCTTCTTTGATTTACTTCGTTGACGGTAGACACGTCCGACCACTTGCTTCACTTGTTTTCTTGGCTTCTTACGTGTCACCAAGGTCCAACCTTCATCATCGTCTTCATCCTTCTTTTCCCTATTCTTATCTTGAGGAGGTAGCTTTTCATCCAATGACACTGGAGGTAGTGATGACAATGACCCTTGGATCCATAACGACATAGGCTTCCAACTTCCGAACTGCAACATATGCACAAACCATCCTTGATATATAGTTGGCTGCTCAGGCTCCAAGACTACAGTAGTTTGATTTGTGATTACGGTGTCATCCAAGTCAAGAATGATCTTCCTTTCCCTGGAGAGCTGCATGATCTTCTCCTTAAGTGTTAATACACTTTTAAATTGGATGAATCACCTGCCTGTGGTAGCGACAGTAGTTAGGATCACTTGTCTTGTTCGTCTGCTCAGGGCGCTTGGACTATGGCAATTGTATAACCCTCTTTTCTAAGAGGTCATCAAGCATTCCGGACAAGTCAGAATCTGGAAATTTATACTCCTTTGCTTGCAACTCCTTCAAGGTAGGCTTTTCTCGTTGGTAGTTGTAAGAAAACGTCTCCTTCTTCTTTTCATACTTAGGCTTGGATGATATTTTCACTAACGCGTTGCTGGTTTCAACGACAATTGTATCCTTTGTCGATGACTTGGAGCCCTTGTCAATTTTCTTGAACTCCTTTTTTTCACTTGGCGCATTGGTGGCAGTTGGTCGAGCACTACCATGTTCATTGATTATGATCTCCATGTCATGAGTGCGGGTAGCTAGGTCTTTGAAGCTCTTCGGCATGATCCCTTTCAGGATCTAGAGAATGTCCCACTTTAACCCGTTGACGCATGTTTCAACTGTTAACGGTTCACTTAAGGGATCCTTGTATTCTAGACTCAGCGCACACCACCTGTTGATGTAATCGACGATAGGCTCATCTTGCCATTAAGATGTTTTTATCAACTCGCTCATGCTGACGACACGTTTGGTACTATAGAATCTGTTGAGGAATTCATCTTCCATGCGACCCCAGCTGTCAATTGACTCAGAGTTCATATATGTGTACCAGTCGAACGCAATCCCTTTGGCGAATGCACAAACTGCTTCACCAAACGATCACTCTCTATCCCAGCATTATTGCATGTTTCGACGAAGTGGGCGATGTGTTGCTTTGGGTTCCTCTTCCCGTCGAACTGTTGAAATTTTGGAGGCTGATAGCCAGATGGCATGCGCAGGCTGTCAATCTCTTTGTGTAAGGCTTGATGTAGCGTTCACTACTTGTCGAGCTATCATTTAACTGACACTTGATCGTCTTGGCTATTAACTCCTGCAGCTTCTCTTCGGTGAAGGCACTGATCTCATTGTTTGGCTTTCCCCTGTCATCCTCGCCAACTTCTTTATCGCTATCAGGATCCCTGTCGGTATCACCATGCTTGTTGTCAGCGTTCCTGTCACGGAGTGCCACCACCTCTTTCTGGAGCTCATCACTTTTCTTGTTCTTTTCTTCATTCTCCTTCATCATCTTTTCAAGAATTTCATTCATTTTCTCCACTCGATCCTCAAGAGTATCGCCACTTATCACCATGACTGAAGCAATGTTAGGAGTTGAGGTTTCTTTCTTCTTTGGTGACGCCTTGGGTTTGCAAGGGTTAGCCTTCGTGTCAACCTTAACACTTCTAGTCTCTTCGCGTGAAGGAGAAGAGGCGGCCGGGACGTTGTAGCGGCAGCAGCTATGGAGGCGACAGAGATCTTATGTGGCCTAGTAGGGATGCTTGCAAAGCGTAGACTGGCAGCAGCAGCGTTGACAACCGCCTTCCTCGCCATTCCTCTTGTGCAGGTGCCAAATGACTGCGCAGCTGAGGAGGTAGCAACACTGAGGGTACCCTGCAGGGTATCTGCGTAGGTCTTCTTTGATGGACTAGAGTGTTGGAATATGTTTCCTCCGACAATAATGCGATCACAACTGTTGATCATAATGATCACATGTTTAAATCTCATTTTAAGAATACATGTGGGATGTAATATTTTAGAGTCAACTGGTCCACACCTATCGGTAATGATTAGCTGTCTAGAGTTTGACATTACTGTCGTGCGACGGTGGTGATCAGTTGATCCCCTTAGGTCATACCTATAGGGAAATACTCTTAATTGATTATTTAATTAATCGCATGCCGATACGAGTTAATTAAATTGCTTAAAATTGACGGATGATTTTGTCAGTAATGTTAACGTATCTTATTGTAATTTGATTAAATGAGACACGGTCAAAGTAATCGAATTATTTTATTACTTGGATAAAATTATTGTTTACGAAACAATTGATATTTAATTGAGATTGAATGAATGATTTATTATAAATACAAGATGTTGTGATTTATAATTGATAAACCATTTTGGTACAAGTAATTACGAATTACTAGTCGATTTTGTATATGACATATTTTATGAGTATGTTGATTTTTAATATGTTAAAAATACATTACAATTTCATATGTCAAGTAACATGTCACATATGTCACAATTGACAAATGACAAAAAATAAAATGGACCTCCCATTTTATATGTGCCGAAAATGGAGGGGCTTATGGTTGATATTGTGTTAATTATTTTTAAGTGGAAAACACAATAATTACCTATAGTCTTAGCCTTGCATGCCTATCTTTTCTTGGGTAGAAAAACTAGCCCATGCATTGGACACACTACTCCCTCCAACCGGTTTTACCAAGGGAATAAATAGTGTTTCCTCAACAATTATTCATTCAAAAATTATCATAAAATTTCTAGTGTAAGAAATAATCATACTCTCTACAATTTGTGAAAATTCTAGAGAAATAAACTCACATAATCACTACCTCTTGAACCGATTTTTAAAGAGAACAAAATCATTTTTTGTGTCATATTTTAAGTAAGACTAATATTATTACTAGATCATAATAATATTAGTTATTAAGAGGTTTCCTTGGGTATATGCTTTTGGGAGAGATTCTAAACTTGAATCTTGTTCATCCATTGTTGGAAAGCTCAAGAACTAACAAGAAGGAGATCTTGTTGGTGCCCATAAAACCGAAATCACATAGTAAGGTTGATGATTTCTTCTCTTATTTTGTTTTAGTTTGCATGCATAAGATCTTGTAATTATTTTATGAATAAATAAATTTGAACATATATGAATATGTAAATTAATGAGATTAATGATTTCTAACAAGCGGTATCATGAGCCTTAGGTTGTTTGCATGCAAATCGGTTATTGTTTTTGCGAGTTATATGATTAACAAACAAAACTTATAAATATGTGTTTATTATGACATATCACGAAATTTATTATGCATGTTAAAGTTTCTGGTCCTAAAATGTTTTAGGATATTTTGATTTAATTTATTGATTTTATTGTTCATTTTATATAATAATGGCATTAAAATGTGATTTTGATGATAAAAATGTCATTTTTGGACGAAAAATAGCTAAACTTCGAACTTTTCAGTGGTTTTAGGATATGTTTTCACACATATTAACTACTGATGGTCTGTAAATTTTCATGATAAAATGAGGTGTTATGCACGAAATATGGATTTTTCAAGTTAAAATCGTATTTAAATGGGAAAATAGGTTAATATGAGTTATATTTCGAATCTGGTCATGGAAATTTAGTATGTTCCCACATGCAATTTTAAAAGATGTGTGTAAAATATTTGGCTATAATGAAATCTTAATGCATGATTTATGAATTTTTGATGAAAAATCACATAAATAGTGACTTTAATAGTAAAAAATGCTAAAACATACTTCATGACTAAGAAAAAACGTCACATGTTGCATTTTATCATATGTTTCAGATCTAAAAGTGAAGAGTTGATAAAAATAATTTTTCTCATATGTTTATGGTAATAATTGATAAATCCGATAAACCGCAACATTGTTTTTCTCGATAAATTTTCGAAATTTTTAACCTAAGTTTTGAACATTATGAGTGTCATGGTATTTTTCCAGAATTTTCATGAGTTTAAATTTCAAATTTTAAAATTATTTGAAATTTTTATGATTTAATTTGAAGTTTATGACATAATTTTTGTATTTTAGGTCCATTTATGAACAATATTAAGAAATCAAGGTTAATTATTGTCAAATGTTAGTGAAGACTAATTTTGACTCCTAAGATGGTTAGGGTAATTAACTTGTACATAAATATGATTTTATGTAATTATTGTGATTTTAAAAGGTTAAATCACGCAAATCCGTAAAAACCGATTAATATACGATATTGACTCCTTAAAGGCGATTTAGCATAAAATTGGGCATGTTCATACATATTATAATGCTGCATTTTATTTATGATTGTCATATTTTAATTTTATGTAATTTTTGAATTATGTAATTTTACTTAGTATGGTCTTAGTTTTTAATTGATATTACCCGAAATGTATGGGAATATCGATTCGGTTGTAATTTATTGTGATCTCGTATCACCTTTTTGTAATTTAATAGATTTATTTTATTTTAATTACAAATGTATAATAGGAAATTATGTAATTTATTATGTAATTTATTTATTCCGGAGTTCCTTGAAGACGGTGCCACTCGAGAAAGTGATCCATCAAAGAATGTTGCCTTGATTTGCGTGGCAAGACCGAAGTTCAAGGGACCAAAGGAGTTGGTTTCTGAATTTGTAATAGTTTATTAGATTTACTATTCTAGGAAGGCCATACTAGGCTTTTATTTATGCTTTGCATTTTATTTATATGTTGCATGCATCGCTAAATCGCCATAACTAAAACATGCATTATCATTTAATCGAGTTATTCGACCGTGTCAATTACAATTATCGTAGTTCACCGCTTTAGTTCACTTAAAACGTGATAGATAATAAATTGACATGACCTCTCGCTAAAATAAACAATTGAGACTTAGCCTTACCAAAAAGTAGAAACCATGAAAACCTATTTCGTGAGGGAGTGCATTCGGCCACACCGGGGTACAAACCTTGTTACGTAGGGGAAGTGAGTGATAAATGTCTATCCACCGAATTCATGTGGATGAGGGATTTATCGGCTACACCGTGCCCAAGTTAATGTGGGTTTGGATCATTGACACATTTATTCGAAATTTGGATTGAGCTCAACGGAAGTATTCGTGACCGTAGTCGCATGTGTTCCGGGCTAAAGATAAATATTAATGTAATTTTATCGACCAAGAGTTCTAAAAGTAGAATCGATTAAAGAGTTAATCCACCGAGTTATATTGATAAGGGATTTATCGGCCACACCGTGCCCAAGTTAATATGAATTTGGATCTTGGAATCATTTATCATAGTTGGGTAGAGGTCACTATATAAATGCTTTACTTGTTATTTACAAGTATTAATAAAACGATAAATGTTAAGTTTTCCACTATTCCGTTATCATATTGTTCTATTTTTTTTACCACAATTCATATACGATATCATTTCGATTTTAATTCAAATCTCCATTAAAACATCGTAACTAAAGACAAATATGAATTTGATTCTAAAACCTCATATGAACCATTGCTAAGGATCTTTTGTGAAGAGTATAGATAAAAGTTATTCGTGATAAAAAGGGTTTTTGATTCTTGACTAACATATCTACTTACAATGAATTGTTTCTCATATGCTTAATTGAGTTAAGTACTTTGAAACATTACATCATTTTGGTAACTAGATTTGTTTGAAATCAAAATTTACCAAAATACCGCAACCACTTCAATGAAAGTTTTAAGACTAAACAAATGAATTGAAGTGTAGTCTTCATGAAATTCAATTTTGCTTCTCTAAGCAAAGGCTCATTGAAATGAGTGGGAGCATTATCTTAAATCGTTAAGAAAAGGATAAGGTTTTAAAGAAGTAAAATTAGAATGGAATTGATACAAGGTAATGTTAAAAGTAAAGTTATTGAGAATAACGATACTAAACCTATCATTCCCGACCGATAAAGTTTCCATTGTCTTAATTGTTGGACGCTAGAAAGGAAACTACCCCAAATTATTGAAGAATCAACAAGTTAGTTGTGGAACATCCAATGGGACCTTCTTCTTTAAATGTTTATTTGATTAACATAAATTTTGCTAGTACTACTTCGTCAATATTAGAAACCAATGGAGGTTTTCATCATTGTATTTGATACATAGGATGATTAGAATATGACGACTAGCAACAATGATGTTAAGAGATAGAGTCATTGTGTACTCAATCTAGTTCTGGGTTTAGAGTTGTACTTAATTGTGACTATTAAGTGCATAAACTCTAAATAAGAATATAAACTTGTTAAGATACAAAAGAGGTTTCACTTTTGTGACCCTATACACCATGATTTGATGTATGGCTAGCCTATTATCAAGGTGATTATATTCTAAACCAAACTAGAATGATATATCATGAAGATGATGCAAGACTCAAGTTGGTAACCCAAGATTAAACCTTAGATTCTGGAATGATGAACGCAAAGAGTTATCGAGTACTCTTGAAACCATTAGATCTTATGGTATATGCGTATCTTGTATTCAAAGCAAGATGTCTCGTGCCTTTTGGTTGAAAAGGAGATCTAGGTTGTAAATCATTGATCCAAAATAGGTTGATCATTTTCTTTTACCAACGATTTAAGTTGACGCTAATGTGTTCACTTAATAAGGTAAATAGAGAAATCTTTGAAGAAGTTCAAAGAGTTCCAGGAATCACGATCTAGTCGTGATGGGATTATCAAAGTGAAGACTATGATATAAGCCAAAGGAAATATGATATATATAGTATCACAAATTAATCTCTCTTAGCACGCATTATGGGATAATGTGTGGTTGGATAAATAAATCAAACGCTATTCGATATGGTTTGGACTTTAATCAAGTTACTTTGAGTTACTTGATCCTTTTGGGGATTTTATCATTTTGTCTAAATTATTTTTCCATTAAATCTAAAACGATTCATATGAGATATGAAATGGTAGGGTACGATGCTTGTAAGTTTTCACAAAAAACAAATGCTCATTTTTACAGGTTTGTGGCTCGTGAAGCTGTCTTTCTAGAATACAAGTTTATTTCTAGAAGACAGAGTGGGAGAAATTATCTAAGAACCACAAAAGAATTGTATGTCGCAAGAAACTGGTCTTTCTTGGCTACATGAGACGTTTTGTACGTTTTGTGTAAGACGTTGTTTCTTCAAAACCAAGGAGGTTAAAGTCATCACTTGTTGAAGATGATGAATTCATGTTACTTTTAAGAAAGTAAAGAGCTTACAACTTACAAAGAAATTGTTTGATTCAAGTTAATTACTTCTGGAAAGTAATGAACATATGACTTAGATGAGAATGTTTGAGTTACAACTCAATACAAGTGCTTAGAGCCATAAAAATCCAAAATAAAAGGCTTGATTAGTGACAAAGGGTTTTGCACTAATAAAGAGAGATTTCAAAGCTTGATTGGTAGCAAAGGGTTTTGCACTAATTGAGAAGCTTAAGTCTAAGGATTGTATTTCATTATGATGAGATATATAGCGAGTGAATCCAAAAACCCACTTCTTCAAAGAAGAAATGTAGTCGATACATGTTATGAGTTTTTGCAATCCTAAGATAATGTACAACTTAAGAGATGGTCTTGAGTAGGACATAAATGAGTTGGAATCAATGATTTGATCATGGTATAAAAATTTTCCCGATAAGTCGAGAAGTTGTGTTTATACATGAAGTTTAGTGGGAGTTACGGAAATTTTAATTAGTCTAATATGTGGATGACATATTGATCATTGGGAATGATTTAAGACTTTTGAAGTAATATAATACATCTTTAATATCCAGATTTATGTAAATAAATCCACATGATATTAGCATCAAATAAGAAGTCTTATGTTGATAAGATTCATGATTAGTTCAATCGAGTTGAACATATTTGATTGATTCTATTTGTTTCCACTGCCGAATCAATTAAATAGGAAATGATGTATAACACTTCATATACTTTAAGTATGATGGATTGTTTCAAATCGAATTTAAGTAATAGTTACCAAGTAAGCCATAAAGATTACCCTTAAGTGCTTGCAGAAGCATTAAGGATGTCATACAAAGTGTTTTTGATGCAATTTTGTGTAAGGGTGTTACACAAGTGACAATTGACAATTGAGATTGCGCATGGTTTCCGACAAAACCATAATCAAAACACAACAGGATGGTTAAGATACCATTGTGGCTATGTTATTTAAGAAATATATTTTCTAGAATCGTTCTAGGCAATAAAGAACAATGAGAAATATTTACAACGGAAATTGAGTACACTTGCAATCATGGGATGTGTAAGAAGGATGAGTCCCACACACTGTGAAAACAATGGGAGCTATTCTAAGGCTAGAGGGCCTATGTCATGATTGAATCTCGACACGTACTCAAAAAGTTTTGTAATGAAAATGTATACATTACAAAGGAAAACGAGTATGTAGTAAGGTTGACTAAGGTACAAGAAGTTGATAAAACCTACTAACCAAAGCCTTCTCATAGACTTAACATGATGAGTCATGTCATTTCACTTGAATTGAGATGAACAACTACATACAAGATCTAAATTGGATATGAAGTAGTAATCAAGTATTGACTACTCATATGATAATCACATTTGTCGTTCGAGTTTTTAAAATCTGAAAACTCCTTTTATACTTTGTTACATCCAAACGGGTTGTAGAGACAATATTGAACCCCGTTAAAGTGAACCCGGATTAACATGGTATTCGCCCATAGTCACTTGTATGAGGTGACGTCTCAAAGTGACTAGAGCGTGATGCGATTAAAGGCAAGTTCAAATGCCATAGAGTCATATGAGATGACTAGTCGATCACATAGGCAGGCTGTTAGGAACACTTTGTCGGGCCTTATAACCGCTTATAGAGTTCTGGCAAATTTATATAGCCTGGTCGTGGCGAGAACTACTATAGTATTCTAATGAGTCGATTCTTTTGACTAAAGACTGTTCACCTAAGGTGGCATAGTTTCAGATTAACTTTGATTTGTGTTACTACGACCTTCGTAAATGGGGTCAAATGGGCATATTTTGGGTTATGATGGCTGTGGCTAGTCGAAGGGAATGAGTGCGATATGAATTGTCCACCCCCTTGTCAGGGTTAAAACAATATCTCAGGGCCACTCGAGGAGTAATGAACTGGAAATGCGTGGCCACGCTCGGAAGGTATCTATGGTAGATAACTCCGGCCAATCAGTTATTCTCCAAATCGAGGAAACCACTCTCGATATGATCACTTGCAAGTACGACCTGAAAGACACCTTGCATTGAGTGGGAGATAGTAATAGGACAAGAGAATTGGTGACTCACACTTGTCGAGGACAAGTGGGAGATTGTTGGGATATGTGTCCTCCGACAATAATGCGATCACAACTGTTGATCATAATGATCACATGTTTAAATCTCATTTTAAGAATACATGTGGGATGTAATATTTTACAGTCAATTGGTCCACACATATCGGTAATGATTGGCTGTCTAGAGTTTGACATTACTGTCGTGCGACGGTGGTGATCAGTTGATCCCCTTAGGTCATACCTATAGGGAAATACTCTTAATTGATTATTTAATTAATCGCATGCCGATACGAGTTAATTAAATTGCTTAAAATTGACGGATGATTTTATGAGTAAAGTTAACGTATCTTATTGTAATTTGATTAAATGAGACACGGGGTAAGTAATCGAATTATTTTATTACTTGGATAAAATTATTGTTTACGAAACAATTGATATTGAATTGAGATTGAATGAATGATTTATTATAAATACAAGATGTTGTGATTTATAATTGATAAACCATTTTGGTACAAGTAATTACGAATTACTAGTCGATTTTGTATATGACATATTTTATGCGTATGTTTATTTTTAATATGTTAAAAATATATTACAATTTCATATGTCAAGTAACATGTCACATATGTCACAATTGACAAATGACAAAAAATAAAATGGACCTCCCATTTTATATGTGCCGAAAATGGAGGGGCTTATGGTTGATATTGTGTTAATTATTTTTAAGTGGAAACCACAATAATTACCTATAGTCTTAGCCTTGCATGCCTATATTTTCTTGGGTAGAAAAACTAGCCTATGCATTGGACACACTACTCCCTCCAACCGGTTTTACCAAGGGAATAGAGAGTGTTTGCTCAACAATTATTCATTCAAAAATTATCATAAAATTTCTAGTGTAAGAAATTATCATACTCTCTACAATTTGTGAAAATTCTAGAGAAATAAACTCACATAATCACTACCTCTTGAACCGATTTTTCAAGAGAACAAAATCATTTTTTATGTCATATTTTAAGTAAGACTAATATTGTTACTAGATCATAATAATATTAGTTATTAAGAGGTTTCCTTGGGTATATGCTTTTGGGAGAGATTCTAAACTTGAATCTTGTTCACCCATTGTTGGAAAGCTCAAGAACTAACAAGAAGGATATCTTGTTGGTGCCCATAAAACCGAAATCACATAGTAAGGTTGATGATTTCTTCTCTTATTTTGTTTTAGTTTGCATGCATAAGATCTTGTAATTATTTTATGACTAAATAAATTTGAACATATATGAATATGTAAATTAATGAGATTAATGATATCTAACATGGAGGAGATGCTCTGGTTGATAGACATCTTCTTGTTGTTGTGGTAAACTTGATTAAAACGGTAATAGAGATGAGAGGTAGAGATTTTCACGCCGGGTTCACCAAAATTTGTAACAACAAATTTTGTAATGTGCTAACTGAAATACAAAACAAGGAAACAAATGAATTTTTATTAATAAATATCAAAAGTTACGTGTACAATATCTAATGTATCCTCTAATTCTAATATGCCGTAAGAGATACGTGTACGGGGTACACGTGAGGGGTGCGCGTGTAGACAGCTTTTATTCTCTACGCGCGATGTAGATTTGATTTCTTAAGAGGGTCGCGATGACTTGAATCTCTCGTGAAGGTTTGAATTTGTAATTGAATCTTCAAAGTAGGCGGCACGATTTGATGTGCTTGTTGACTGCTTGCAATGATTTTGACAGAGAGGATTTGTAGGAATTTGTAACTTGTTCTCTGTTGGGCATAAGACATTCCCATTTGCGGCCGAATTACTTGTTTGCACTGGGGTGACATTTTAATATGGGCGACCAGATCAAGTTGGGTGATCTATGTCAAGATCCTCCAAAGTTTTGACCAGGGGATGTTCTTTGAGGTAGACATCCTCGTCATCGTCGGCCCAAAAGCCATTGAAAGTATTGAGTTATTTGAGGCATAGACTTTCGGATTTTAGATGGAGGATTTGTTGAACCAAATTGTCAACTACTGCGATTACCTCTTGCATTGTAGATTCACAAGATAGGGTAATCACCATTTGTATGGCTCTTGGTTATGAGATTCTTGACTTTTGTAAAGATGACACGACATCTTCTAGTTCAACGACCTGTCTACTCACATTTCTTGCCCATGCGACAAAATCTGCAATAGTTGGTGTGATGGTATAGTAGGCTTCTCCATGGTCGACCATATTAATCTCATCTTCGACTGGAGAGATAAGGTGTGAGCAATCCAAGGTGGATTCCTTATCCGAGATCATTATAATTCCAAGTGGATTCTTTGTATTGTTAGGTTTACTTGAGGGAGGGATAGGTAAACGTCCATCTTTATTCATGTCTTGGAGAGCATGCTTCAGCCTATAACAGTTTTAGGTGTCATGTCCTTTACCCCTGTGAAACTCGCAATAAGCATTATCGTCCCAAAATTTGGTCTTCTTTTCCGGGTCAGGTGTAGGTCATATTGGTTGGAATCTTCCTTGCTTCATCAACCTCTTCAGTGCATTCGTGTATGTGTCACCGATGTTGGTAAACTTCCTTGGTGTAATATTTTTCTTGGATGGCTCGACAAGGTTGACATCGTCGGTCTTTCTAGTGGAACCGTAGGAACGATTTCCAATTGATGTTGACCCTTGATATCCGCGTCCTACTATCTTGGACAAGAGCCCTTTGCGAATATCGTCTTCCATTCTCGTACCTAATACTGCTATGCCTTTGAAAGACTTGATGTTTTGGTACCTCAAATAATTTGCATATATAGGCCTAAGATTGTTGATGATTGATTATTTTTTACCATTTCCCCTCCTTATTCTCATGATTTTTGACTCCATTTGGCAAGGGTTTGACCCCGACTCGCTTGCATTTTGTCCTTTTATTCCATTTGGTCGTATACTATGAATTCCCGTCTCAATTTGTAGAGAATTGGCCTAAGAGGAGGCAAGACAGAAGAAGGAGCAAGCGCAGGATAAAGATCGTGTTGGCTTGAGAAGAAGAGGAAGGAAAATGCTGAGAAAGGTGTCTCTGCCGGCAGCCGGTCCACCGACAGGGACACCCCTCCCAACCATTGAAATGAAGAATAAGGCTGAGGAAGTGTTCTCTGTCGGCAGGCCGGCAGCCGGTCTACCGGCAGGGAACACATGCCAACACTTAGCCAAATTTTGAAGAAGATTTTGGAGCAAGAAATAAGGACTCGCTGCCGGCAGGGAGGCCGGCAGTAGGTCAACTGGCACACACATGTCCCTAGTGAAGAATTAAAGAGAAAATCAAGAAAGGAGTACTCTCTACCGGCAGCCGATCCACCGGCAGAGAGAAACACCGGGTCAAGTTTTGTCTCGGAATTAGAAGAGGACGCTGCCGGCAGGGAGCCTGGCAGCCGGTGTCCCGGCACAGGATTAACACTTGAGGTATTTGGAATTCATTTATCATGTGATAGAGAGCGGAATATAAAACGATAAGATAAATAAAGATAGACAGATCAGCCTCTTTGCGGTTAGGCAGTGAAGAGCACGAAGCACTGATACCAATTGAAGAGTCTATCGATCCGAAATACTCAAGAAGGGGGGGGGGGAATTGAGGATTAAAAACTTTAACCTACTTTTTCGATGTTAATTGTATAATTAATTATTTAAAGTTTATTGATTAAACTTTAACTAATTAACTAATTAACGAATTAGAACAAACCAAATAAACAAAAGAGAAAGAGAGACACACGGGTTTTTGAATTGGTTCAGTTTCACAAATCGAAACCTACGCCCACTATTCTTGATTAATAAATTTAGTACCTTTCTACGGATTACAAATTTACTAACCCAACACGTACAACTAACCCTAGTTGTAACATAAGTGAGTATCGCTAAATACTCGAGTGACTAACTTACGCTAATAAAAAAACACTAATGATTCTTTTAAAAGTTCACGTTAATGAACGTGTAAGAATTAAATTAAGCACTATTATTTTACAACGATAACAAAAGCATGAATGCACAAGTATATAAGACACACGACCTTTTCAAAATAACAAAACGGTTTTTTTGCTTGTAAAACACGGTTTTTGCTTTTAAAATAAAATCAAATTATACTCAAAGGTCTTGCTTTCAAATGTAGCAAAGAGTAAAGTATTTATAGCGAGGAAGGAAGCTGACACTCGGTTTTTCACGAAACTCTAGAAGCCGAAATAACAGATATGTAAACAAATCATATCTTTGTTATTTCTTTCCTTAATATCTTAGGAGATAATAGAGAATATTCAAAAGATAATTTTATCAATTATTCTCCTATTATCTTTTCCTTAAATCTTAAGATATGATAAGATTTTCCATAACTAAAATATCTTATCATATATAACCATATCAAGTTAAACACAAAAGATATGTAAAGATAATTCTAGAGAATAAAATCTTAAGAATAAAACAACTTTTATCCTTAAGTTACACGAAACTAACACTTCTCATATGCCTTGACTTTCGTGAAAACCATAGCTTGATATTAGGTTAGATTTAAGATTTAAGAGTATGCAATATTAGAAACCCTAATTAGTAATATGACTCAACTCATAAGTTGATCCAATATTATTACTAATTATATGATTAAAATAAAACCACACTTAATATGAATATGGACTTCCTTGTTAAATAAATAATTTTTGCTAAAACATTTAAAAGAGACAAAAATATTTTCCAAAAACAATTTGAAAACTTCTTAAGTCGTGTGTTATATAAGCTTAGCATCTCAATGTTATAGTAGAAGAGCTATAACATTGAGCTCCTTCATAAGTAATGTTATAGCTGTGAAGCTATAACTTTGCTAACGTAAAAAATCCACTCTTACGTTACCATTACGAGATAATCACCTACGCTATTCTAATATTCTTAGGAGATCTTCGAGTGTAGGCTACTTCGTTATTCAAGCTTGAACAATCTTTAATTGAGCTTCATCTTCTCATGAACGCTTGAATAATTCTTCCACTATCTTGCAATATCTTGATCCATAATTGAGGGCTTGATCACAATATGTTCTTGTATACTTTCATCACAATCCTTTAAGCTTTGAAAATAATAAGTCTAATCTGAAGAGACTAAACGAACAATTACGCGCAACGAGTATATATAATATAAAGTACTCTTGGCATCATCAAAACATAAACATATATTCTATATGGTTCAACAATTGCCACCATGGGTGGCCTCGTTATACCCATCAATCTCTGCAAACATGGCATCCAACTCAGGATCAGGAGCACGGCCACCATGGCCTCTAACACGTCCACATCGTCGACCACGGCCTCTAGCACGACCGCCTCTTGGAACAGCTGTTGCAGTAGAAGAAGAAGCTGCAAACTGGCCAAATGGCCCTCTCTGAGAAAGAGGGATCCCAATATCCTCAGGAAACACACTGGTAGGCTGGTGGGGACGAATAGGAGTGTAGAATGGTCGACTCGGAGCACCATACTCCCTATTAAACTGCCCGTACTCCGCAGGAGTAACACCATAGAGATGGAAAACACGACTATCATCACCAGGTGTAGTGTAAAAGCTTGAAGTAGTACCAGTATACTGACCTTCCTTAGAAATAGTAGTGGCCTCCATCTGCTCCATACACGCCTCTGTGTCAAGGTGGTATTGATACCCTCGCGAACCCTCACTTCTCTCTCAATAAGTGGATCGAAATGGTAACCATAGTGGGAAGTGGATGCAACAGAAGAAGTAGAAGGCTAAGGCTGGTAAGAACCAGACAAGTGGGTAGAAGGTCTATGGTGCTGCCTACGGCGCCCTCCAGTGGTAGCTGTAGTGCTAGAACCAGGCAAAGTAACCAAAAGCTCATCCCGAATCAAATAGGTAATAGGTGGAGGTCTCTGCTGAGACTCATTCTCCTCTAGAGGGGAGATAGCTGGCAAAAGAAGGTTAGGCAATAGCATGTAAAAGTGATCCCTTACCTTCTAGTAGTGGTCTTTACCACCAAGAATGTCAATATAGGAGATGCCATAACGTAGATAGTCATCATCTACCAAAGGCTCAGGATCCTCTATAGGCTCATAAGGAGCATCTCCCTCAAAATCACACAAATGGCGTGCAATCCGAGTAATAATAGCCCTACAATCTAAATCCGCATAATTCCCAGTCATGCGGTCTAATACTTGGCAAACAAGGGCTGGTGGACAAAACTGGAAAGGCTTCTCCTCATTGGGGTTCAAGTAACTAGCCAAAATCAACACTTCTAAGGACGGGGCCTTACTCCTGTCATGCCTCCCAAATAATAAATAACTCAAGTACCTCAAAAGGAGCCTAAGGCAGACATGCTGCACATCAAGCAAAGCCATAGAGCTAACATCTGCATCCGAAAAACCAGTAAACAAAGGAAAATATCGAACAGCAGACAAGCCAACAACATTATATAAATCTCCATCAGAATGCTTATCTATGCCTAGGATCTCAGAAAGCCGATCAAATGTCCAAAGACCGTTCAACATTTAACAATCTAAAACGAATCTTGTGTTCCTTTGGGAGATAGACATACGAGCTAAGAAACTCAAAAGTCAAGGCGCGATAAGAGAGTTCATGCATAAGAAATAGACCTTGCAACCTAAGCTGAAAGAATATATCATACATGACCTCGTCAATTTTGAAAGTGTACAAAATCTTACGGTCCACACACCTAGTTGGAAGCATGGTTTTTTTAATCATCAATTCCACAAATTTATTCCGTTGCTCCTTATCCCGAAATTTAACAAAAGGAAAATCGTTTATTGGTAGAAGCTCCTCCTCTTCCTCCTCGGAGGACTCTACTACCACCGGCTGAAGAACGGGAGCGCGCCTCTCCCGTGGCCTCTTGCTACCTTGTCCACTAGATGACATATCTGTAAAAAGACAAGTATATAATCACAAACCAATTTAATTGCCAAAACAGTCCACCTTTTTAAGACCACATGAGTCGGAAAATTCGATTTTGAGGTCAAAAATCACACATAAACCATGTAAAAGGCAAGGGAATTGCAATTATATATCAAAAAGTGAAGATTCCAAGCAAATAAACACAATTTCTAACCAATTTAATGCAAAATATCAACACGGATTTATGAACCCTAATTCCCAAATTTTCGAAATTAGGCCTTTAATTCATCAATTAAAGGGCTAACAAGCAATGAAATAGAAATTGTATATAAGCAATGGAAGATTCAAGGCAAGAAACACAAGATTTAAGTAATAAAATCTCAAATTTTTGGACCAATAAAAGCATAAAACGGGACTTACTTGAGGGAATATGAGCAATGAAATACACAAATAAGCACCAAGGAATGATTTAATCCACTAGCAAGCAAGTTAGCACGAAGTAGAATGAAGATTTGTTGATGATATGAAGATTGAGAGATGAAGAGTTGAATATAAATGAGAGAATAAGGAATAAAGAGTGACGGAATTAACAAGAAATTAGAACAAGTATGAGAAAAAGAAGGACGAATCGGCCGGTTTTTTTTATCGCGAAACCGGTCCAGGTAGGTTCCTCGATCGAGCCTCACTCCACTCGATCGAGGCACCCATTTTCAAACTGCCCAACTTTCGACATTTGATATTTTAATTAATATACTTGGTTCCTTGATCAAACCCTTGTTGCAGTTGATCGAGCATGGAAGTTCCTCGATCGAGCCTCCACTTACTCGATCAAGGCACCAAATTCCGTCCTTTTTCTCATAAATACGTTAACGCATCGTCTTGAAATTCGTCTTTAAGCTGCAAAAACACTCGAAATACATTAAATTCTCTCCCTCACATCACTCAAAACAATGAAATAACTTAATTAAAATACGATTAATGAAATTTAAATTACAAAATTACAAAATATTACAATGCAAACTCCGAGCTGCCTCTCGGTAGCGCTGGTTTAAGCGGTCCCGCACGACCGTAATACCTCATCTGTAAGAGGAATCAATGGCAAAGAGGTCAATGGCCTCTATCACCCCAATATGGGCACCTTCATAATTGATTTTCAATCGTTGCCCATTTACTTTAAATGTCTCACCTTTGTCAGTTTGCAGTGTAACTGACCCAAATTTGTTTACCTCAGCAACTGTGAATGGTCCAGACCATCTACTACTTAGCTTACCTCGGAACAAACGCAAACGAGAATTAAATAGCAATACCTTTTCACCAACATGGAATTCTCTTTGTAAGATATGCTTGTCATGTCACTTCTTTGTTCGTTCCTTGTACACTTGAGCACTATCATAAGCATGCAGTCGAAACTCATCAAGCTCATTCAACTGCATCAATTTTTTCTCACCCGTTAGTGAGGGATCCATATTTAGCTCTTTTATGGCCCACATAGCCTTGTACTCAAGCTCGACAGGTAAATGACAAGATTTGCCATAGACTAATCAGTAAGGTGATGCTCCAATCGGTGTCTTGTATGCAGTATGGTAAACCCATAAGGTGTCATCAAGCATCCGACAACAATGTTTGTTATTCTTGTTCACTACCTTCTCCAAGTTTTGTTTTAATTTTCTGTTGGAAACCACCACTTGTCCACTAGTTTGAGGATGATATGACAATCCTCTACGGTGTGTAACGCCATATTTCTTCAATAAAGAATTAAGATGACGTTCATTGAAATGCTTGCCTCAATCACTGCGCGAGGCCCTCCAAACCGTGGAAAGATGATTTTTTGAAAAAGCTTAACAACAGATTTAGCATCACAAGTGGGGGTGGCAATTGGCTCCACCCATTTAGAAACATAATCTTTAGCGACTAAAATATATTGATTCCCATGAGAAGTATGGAATGGCCCTTGGTAGTCAATACCCCCAAACATCAAAAATCTCCACCTCTGAGATTCCAGTTTGAGGCATTTCGTGCCTTTGCGAAATATTACTTGTTCTTTGACATGCTTCACAATAGAGGACAAAAGTAGTAGCATCTTTCAAGATAGTTGGCCAAAAGAAACCCGATTGCATTACCTTAGCAAAAGTCCTAGAAGGACCATGATGACCACCATAAGAAGAAGAGTGACAGTGAGAGAGAATGGCATGTACCTCACCCTCTGGAATACACCGTCTATAAATACCGTCTGTGCACTCCCGGAACAAGTATGGATCATCCCAGAAATACCGCTTCACATCATGCATAAATCTCTTCTTCTGTTGATAAGACAAGTCAGGAGGAAGAATACCTCCAACCAATTAATTAGCATAATCTGCAAACCATGGAGTGCTTGCAGCAATAGCTAGAAGATGGTCATTTGGAAAAGAATCATCAATAGACAAAATATCTCTTCCTACAAATCTCAATCGAGACAAATGATCTGCAACAACATTCTCAGTACCAGGCTTATCACGAATTTCTAAATCCAATTCTTGCAATAATAAAATACATCTAATAAGTCGTGGTTTAGCTTCTTGTTTAGTTAAAAGATACTTTAATGATGCATGGTCAGTATGAACAATAACTTTAGGAACAACAAGATAAGCTCTAAATTTGTCTAAAGCATAGACAACCGCAAGAACCTCCTTCTCCGTAGTAGCATAGTTGATCTGCGCATCATCAAGAGTCTTACTTGCATTATAAATAGCATGCAAAACCTTATCTTTTCTTTGCCCCAAAACAGCTCCAACTGCATAGTCACTGGCATCACACATAATCTCAACAGGTAGACTCCAATCCAGAGATCGGATTATAGGAGCTGAGATAAGAGCTTGTTTAATCCTGTCAAAAGACTTAACACACTCATCATTAAACACAAAAGGTGTATCTTTATGAAGCAGCTGAGTTAGAGGTTGATCAATTTTTGAAAAATCCTTAATAAAGTGACGATAGAACCCTGCATGACCAAGAAGACTACGTACACTCTTAACATTAACCGGGTACGGGAGTTGCTTAATTACCTCAACCTTAGTTTTAGCCACTTAGATACCTTTACCTAACACCAAATGACCAAGTACCACCCCTTCAGTAACCATGAAGTGGCACTTCTCCCAGTTGAGCACAAGATTGCTCTCCTCACAGCGCTGCAAAACCTTAGTCAAGTTTCTCAAGCAAACATCAAAATTAGTACCATAAATACTGAAATCATCCATAATAAACTCTATGTAATTAGAAAATATGGCCATCATACAACGCTGAAAGGTAGATGGGGCATTACATAAACCAAAAGGCATTCTCCTATAAGCAAATACACCATATGGACATGTGAAAGTAGTCTTTTCCTTATCATCAGGATGAATGGGTGTTGGGGATAAAATTTACAATTTTATCAATTGACACGTGGCATGGATTAACTGGGCAGAATCATGGCGCAAGGATCGCTGACGTGGCGACAGGAGGACCACCAGATTATTTTGAAGAAGCACACACAAATTATATGCGTAAAATATGGCAGGAGAAGGAGTCAAAGTAACTGTTCCCTACTTTTCAGCTAACGACTCCTGGATCCTAGGAGCCTGACCCGGAGGAGCCTGCTGCAGCCAAAACCCTAGAAGGATAACTATAAAAGGGAGGAGCATACGTTTGAGGAGAGATCATTCTCTGGCCAATTATTAGAAAGAAACACCATTGTATTTCCTTACTTGCTACGAAAATCTTGAAAGTCATAGTGAAAATACTTGGCGGGATTCCGACTCCCCTCGCGGTTGTTCCCACAACGGATTTTCCGCGTCACCAAAATTCTTGCGTGTCATACTTTTCATTTCGTTATTTTTTACCTTTGCTCATCGCTTTCTTTACTTGTTCGAAGTCACAAATGATCACTTTGACCCCCACAGATTAATATCTAACTCGTAAATTTTTACCCAAAACAATTTGGCGCCTACCGTGGGGCCTCAGTGATCAATCTCTCATAAAGTTGAAATTAAGCAGTCCGTCCGTCATCATGTCTAGAGCCAGCGCAAGTTCGTCCAGCACCCAGGGGGTATCCTCTCAATCTTCTGGGGGAAGATCTCTTCCAGCAAGCGCAGGATCACTCACCACATCGTCAGCAGCCAGCCAGATGGCCTCGGTCAGCGCATCCCCGAAAGCCATGCCACCACCTTTCAAGCCACCCCAAGCGCCTAAGGCGTCAGCAGCACCCGGTGTTACGAGATCCAGCAGGGAAAGCAGTCCCAGCAGGACCCAGATCCAGGCGACTGCATCCGGGGGAATCCATCAGGAGACTGCATCAGGAGGAGTCCCAAAGAAGTCAGGAGCCTCATCACCAGACCCGATGCGAGTGGTATTGGAAGGAATGGATACCCTGCACCGAGCCATCGAAAGCCTGAGGAAGGACAACCAAGACCTCAGGAGCCAGATCGCAATAGTGACCAGGTCCGGGACCTCGCCAGCTGCGCTGCCTCCACCTTCTGAGGCCCCAGTTTCAGTCACCAGCGCGGGCCCCAGGCAGATCCCATCAGAGCTGATCACTAGACTGGATCTTGAAGGAGTACCACCCAGAGGAGCCATCGAGCCCAGTGGATTAGGATTCCTGTCTTTTGATCGACCATTCAGCTTGCAGCCAACCCAGGTAGTGCTCTGTCTAATAGTCAGCCGGGAACTAACTCGCAACTTTTTGCAGAAACACCCCTCCAGCAGGTGGCAGGATGGAATCCAGGACCCAGCATCGGCATGAGGAACCCATCAAGCGGACATTTCTCAGGAGGAACCTGGATGGGAGGAACCTCTCCTCAACAGGCACCAGAGTGGCAACCAGGAACCATCATCCACGCAACACCTTTGGCAAGTCAGCCAGGCAGTCAATTCCCAGGAGGAGCCTGGTTGGGAGGTACATCTGTTGGCTCTTTTCCGCCTGTCTCTAACCCTCTTGCAGGAACAGGCAGCTTGCTGGAACAGCAATACCAGGAGTTGAGGGACCTGATGTACAGGATTCCTGGTGTAGCGCGACCCCTGGAGAAGGTAACACGAGATAGCTACGCAGATTCCCCTTTCGTGGATGACATAGCCCTTGTCGGTGTCCCAAAAGGATGCGTGCCGCCAGCCATGACGCTTTACGACGGAACCACGGATCCTCTTGACCATATCAACCACTATAAGCAAAAGATGATGGTGATCACCGCGACAGGCTCCTTGAAAGAAGCCTGTATGTGTAAAGGGTTTGGATCCACCCTGTCCGGAGCTTGACCTTGCAATGGTTCGTCACCGCCGAACGTAGACAGTATAACACCGCTTTCGCCGACTTAGTCAATGCTTTCCACCAGCGGTTTGCCAGCAGCCAGGCGGACAGAAAAACAAAACGACACATGCACGGATAGTGCAAGGACCTGAGGAGGCCACCAGAGATTTCCTGAACAGGTTCAACAAAGAAAAGGTGGCAATTCCCCGGTGCGACATAGCCACAGCCATAGAAGCTTTTCGCCAAGGGCTCCGCCAGGATTCAGACTTGTATAAAGACGACCAAATACCCATGCACTACCTTCGAGGAGGTGCGAGACAAAGGCAATTGCGCAGTCATGCGGGTGGAAGAAGACTCGGGGCCCGGGAGAGCGACTTATGGCACAGATCCTATCTCCGAAAGGCACTGTGGAGAAGCGAGAATGAAAGAGCCAAACCCTACAAAGCAAACACCGTGAACAAAGTATCGGAGGGCCCAGGAGGAAAGAACAACTCAGAGCCACCTCCGAAAGTAAGTGAGTATAAATTCTCGACCAATCTTGCAGGAGTACTCAAGGCCCTAAAGGAGATCCGGGGAGTCAGATGGCCCAGGAAGCGGACTGACGAGCGTCCTAACGATAAGAGAGACTCCAGTAAAAGGTGCGAGTATCATGATGACATCGGCCATGACACCGACGAATGCTACACCTTGAGAAAGGAAGTCAAATTCCAGTACGATCGAGGAAACCTGGACCACCTATTGCCATGAGGCTCCACCAAAGTTCATTCCACTAACCAGGTTCTGCCTACTCCTCCACCTGTGTGCACTAGAATTGTGAACGTTATTACAGGAGGCTTGGAGTTGTGCGGCCTAACTTATTCAGCAGCCAAAAGACACGCCACACGAACCAAAGGAGATAAGCCAGAGTCTTCCTGCAGAGTCAGCCGCCAGGACCTCCCTGCAGTCACCTTTGATGAAACAGACGCACAAAATGCCCCGGAACAACACCACGACGCTCTGATCATCACCCTCCCCATAGGAAACTGTGAGGTACGGAAGATCCTGGTGGACACAGGAAGCTCCGTCAACCTGATTATGCTGGAAACACTGAAGGTCATGGGGTTCAGCGAGAAGGACTTAACGACGAAAGAGGTACCTCTAGTCGGTTTTAGTGGCGAAACGAAGCACTCTCTGGGAGAAATCGTCATCCCAACCTATGCCAAAGGAGTCAACAAGCAGGTAAGATACTTGGTTATCGATGGGCCCTCTACTTACAATGTGAATCTTGGCAGGCCCTGGATCCACGAAATGAAGGCGGTATCTTCAACTTACCACCAATGCCTGAAATTCCCAACGCCTTGGGGAGTGCAAGAGATACGTGGGGATCAGGAGGAAGCTAAGAATTGCTACAAGATAGCCCTAAAACCAACAGCCAGACCGCCAGCATAGCAATTACAGAGCCAGAGCATCCAGGAAGAATACGTCGAGCCACCTCAGGTAGAGCTAGACGAGATCACTGGATGAGAGCAAAAAAAAACGAACCATACTCATCGGGTCGAATGCACAGGTAAAGTCCGTCAGGAACTTGTTCAATTATTGAGAGCTAACATGGATTGCTTTGCTTGGTCCCACAATGACATGGTAGGTATAGATCCAAGTATCATAACACACAAGCTGAGTGTGGACCCAAGCTATAAGCCTATCCAGCAGAAGAGGAGGAAGATTGCTTCAGAGAGGAACCAGGTCATAAACCAGGAGGTAGACAACCTGCTCGCTGCTTGAAAAATCAGGGAAGTAAAGTACCCGGAATGGCTGTCTAATGTGGTGGTAGTCCCGAAAAAGAATGACAAAAAAGAGGTAAGAAGCTTTAAAATGCGAGCTTCCAGATTTGTGCTGATTGATGGTGTCTTGTTCAGGAAATCCCTCGCAGGACCCTACCTGAGGTGCCTGGATAAGGATGAAGCCCAGGCTGTTCTACATGCTATCCATAGTGGTGAATGTGGAAACCATACAGGGGGCAGGAGCCTGTCCAACAAGGCCCTCAGGCAGGGGTACTTCTGGCCCACGATGCGCAAGGATGCTATGGAATACGCGAAAAAATGCGATGCCTGTCAAAGGCATGCGCCAGTCAGCCACCAGCCTGCAGAACCTCTGCATCCAGTTATCTCTCCCTGGCCTTTTATGAAATGGGGAATGGACATAGTGGGACCGCTGCCCAAGGCACCAGGAAACAAGGTCTACATGCTTGCCATAACGGACTACTTCTCCAAATGGATAGAGGCAGAATCATTCTCCCAAGTTACCGAGGCCCAGGTGATATCTTTTATTAAACGCAACATCATCTGTAGGTTTTGTATTCCATCTGAAATAATATGCGATAATGGGTCTCAGTTTATTGGCAATAAGACAGAAGCATTTTGTGCTAGTTGGAACATTTCATTGCAGAAGTCTACTCCCAGGAACCCTCAGTCCAATGGCCAGGCGGAGTCCAGCAATAAAATCATAGTGGAGAACTTGAGAAAGAACCTGGAATAAATTGGGGGTAAATGGGCAGAGGAGCTACCACTAGTCCTGTGGGCTGACAGGACCACCCCTAAAGTAGCAACAGGGCAAACTCCCTTCAGCCTGGTGTTCGGGGCTGAAGCAGTTATCCCTTCAGAGGTTAGGGTTCCTACCCACAGATACGGGTGCACGAGAGGAGCGGAACCGGTGGAAATGGCAAGCGGTTTAGACACGGTGGATGAGTTGAGAACCGGCGCCCGGATCGGGATGGCCTCATACAGGCGAGACGGTGGCGGGAGCTACAACAAAAATGTAAAGGTCGGGGACCGCATAGGAGACTTGGTCCTGAGGAATGTTTTCCAGAACACTAAAAACCAGAGAGCAGGAAAATTTGCCTACAATTGGGAAGGACCGTACCAGGTGGAAAGTATCGTCGGAAATGGAGCCTACAGGCTCATGACAATGGAAGGGCAAATGGTCCCTAGATCGTGGAATATCATCCACCTAAAGAAGTATTACATCTAAAGCGACCAGAGCAGTCAGCAACCAGACATGCAATACGACCCCACCAGGTTCCAGGTTTTGCAAAAGTGTCCTTTTCCTTTCTAAGAGCCTCAATTTTTCAAATAGAACTTTAAAAATCCTTTTCCGAGCTTCCAAATAAAACTTTTGACTTCAAGTTATCAGATTATAATTAAAATTTCAGTATGCTTTAAACAAATTACCTTAAAATCTAAGTTTTATCAACAGTACGCTTTGGGCTTATTTCAAAATTTGCATGCTCTAGAAGATAGGAGCCTGCGAAAGCTAATCTGGCGGAGTTTCTATGTCCCTACACAGAGAAGCATGGACTTATGACTAAGTACCCACAGATCGGATGAACTAGGCTCCTGCAGTACTCAGCGTCCGTGCAAGCGAGGTTCCTCTGAACAAAGGGGCAAGTAGATCCCAGAGCCTCCAATCAACGTAAGCCGGCAACAGTACAACGAAAAAGGTGCACACACGACAAAATAAAGGTACGCCAGAAAACGGCAGAATATTAATTAAAGCGCCTGAAACGGCAAAATATCAAAGTACTCTTCGCTCCCATGAGCAAAGCCAAAACATACCGAAAATTATCCAAAAACTAATAAAGTTTTATGCCACACAGGACCCAGAAAATAAATACTGAAAATAGAAAGGAAGCTGGTTCAGGAGCCTCGTCAGTCCAGCACAACACGCTCCACCTCTGCAGCAGGAGCTGGAACATTTCCAGGAGCAGGCTGAACAACAGAGTTGCCCTCTGGAACCAGGTTGTCAGCTGTGTGGGTTCCTCCCTGAACCTCTTCCTCCTCGGCAGCAGAGAAGCCGTCGTCCTCCTCCAAGGCGTCAATCTCAAAATCCGACAATATTCCCAAATCAACCTTCTCGGGAAAAGAGTCAGCAAACAGCCTTTCTTCCTCTTCCAGATCCCAAGACAGGTGCTTCCCCTCTTGAAACTCCCTGATGCAAGCAATCTTCATCTCCCAGGAAGAGCAAGCGGCAGCATCAGTCAGGGCCTTGGATAGATTGGCTTTCTTCTCTTTCAAGACCTTGTTCTCAGCAGTCAGAGAGTTGTTAACCTCCAGCACTTGAGCAAGCCGCTCCTCAGACTCCTTCAGGCTGATGTGCACTGAGTCAGCCTCCCCTCGAAGACCAGCCTTTTCCTTTCTCTCCTCATCCAGCTGATCAAGAAGCTCCCTTTTTTCCGTCTGCAGGAGGCTTACGTCATCTTCCAGCTTAGTAAGTTTCTCCCTAATAAGGAGAGATATCTGCAGCGACTGGCAGAAAGAAGGAAAATCCTCAATACGAAATTAAAAAAAAAAAAAAAAAAAAAAAAAAAAAAAGGAAAAAAGATCTACCTCAAAGGCATGCTCAGCTTCCAAATCCGCCATCTCTTTTAGGGGCCTCTTCTCCAGCGACGAACGAGGACCAGGAAGCAACAAGCGTTCCAAGTAAGGCCAGTGACCAAAGGCCCTGGACCTGCCAAACCCTTCTGGGAGCTTCAAAGTCATTTCGGGGAGGGGAGCATTAGGGCCCTTGGGAGTGGAAACTTCCCTATCCTCAGGAGGCAGCGATGCAAGAGGAGTAATTTCAACAGGCACCGAGTCAGAAGAAGTAGCAGGCTTTTTCGAGCAAGCAGCCTCGGCATCCAAAGAGGACTCGTTCTTTCTTTTAGAGCCAGGCTTGGGGGCACCTCCAGTGGCCCTCTTCCTCCTCTGAGCCAATATCATTTGCAAAGTAGCCTTGGGCCTAGCAGAATCTAGGAACCAGAAATTTTCAGAAACCAGAAAATCAGAAAGCTGAAATGAAAAGCGAGAAATAAAGGAAGGGAAGAGGGTCATACCAGACGACATTTCTTCTTCCTCCTCTTCCACAGCAGGGGTCGGTGCACCAGGAGAAAAACCAAGCAGGCGGTTAAAGGAACGTTTTTCAGGAGACAGACCAAAGAGCTTCGTCAAGGAAGCTACTTCGTCCGACGAAGGAACCAGACGATTCAAACCTGCACAAAAAAGCAAGTAAGGAAAGTAAGAAATCAAAGAACAAAGGAACAAGCAGTGGAAGGTACCAAGTACCTGTGGTAGGTCTCCACTCGGAGAACAAATAATCAACTGGAGGAGGGAGAGAACTAATTTCCACGAAAATGAAACGGCGGAACCAGTCAGCGTCGTTGGGTTTTGGAGGAAAGATTATACAATGCTCCTCACTTTCCCTAACGCGCAAAGTCACTTGTCCGTGTCCCAAAGATCTCACGGTGAAAAGATGACCCAAATCCCCGAGATCAATCGCGGAATCATACAAATCATTCATAATACAAAGAGGAATCAAAGTACGCCAAGCATAAGGAGCAACTTGGCACACGGCGAGGTTGTTAAAACGAAGGAAATCTTGAATTAATTTTGGAAAAGGAAATCTTAAGCCTAGAAAAAAGGGGTAAAAGTAAAAGCAAGTCCAACTCGGCCTACGAAAATCGGCCCTCTGACCCGGAAGAGGGACATGCACCACGACATCATCAGAGAACCCAAACAATTCCTTGATCATGGCAATGTCGGCCGGATCGAATTCGGAATCGCAGGAATGAGTAGGAGTGAGAATAGAGGTAGAAGGAAACAAGTCATTAGGATTAAAATTCGGGACAGAAGAGCTAGACGACCGAGTATTTTTCCGGGCCATCGTAAAAAGAAAAGAAAGGAAGACAGAAGGTACATAGCAAAGGGGCGTGTCTTGAGGATGAAGATGAAAGAGAGATTTTTGGGAGATGGAAAGTAAAGGTGAAGTAAAGAGGGGAGAGGTATTAAAGGAGTTTATGGGAAATAGGAAAGCAAGTGGGTGGTTGGAGAATAATGGGATGCGGCAGTTGAAGTGTCCAGGGAACTGAAAAGTCCAGTCTTGTCACGTCAATAAACTTCTGACGGCTTAGGAAACTGAAATTCCCGCTCAAGCGTACTTGCCCAAGAATTTGGGGGCAATAATTGTTGGGGATAAAATTTACAATTTTATCAATTGACACGTGGCATGGATTAACTGGGCAGAATCATGGCGCAAGGATCGCTGACGTGGCGACAGGAGGACCACCAGATTATTTTGAAGAAGCACACACAAATTATATGCGTAAAATATGGCAGGAGAAGGAGTCAAAGTAACTGTTCCCTACTTTTCAGGTAACGACTCCTGGATCCTAGGAGCCTGACCCGGAGGAGCCTGCTGCAGCCAAAACCCTAGAAGGATAACTATAAAAGGGAGGAGCATACGTTTGAGGAGAGATCATTCTCTGGCCAATTATTAGAAAGAAACACCATTGTATTTCCTTACTTGCTACGAAAATCTTGAAAGTCATAGTGAAAATACTTGGCGGGATTCCGACTCCCCCCGCGGTTGTTCCCACAACGGGTTTTCCGCGTCACCAAAATTCTTGCGTGTCATACTTTTCATTTCGTTATTTTTTACCTTTGCTCATCGCTTTCTTTACTTGTTCGAAGTCACAAACGATCACTTTGACCCCCACAGATTAATATCTAACTGGTAAATTTTTACCCAAAACAATGGGTATCTGAAAGAAACCGGAGTAGCCATCTAGGTAACAGAAATAACTATGACATGCTAGTCTCTCTAACATCTGATCAATATAAGGAAGTGGGAAGTGGTCTTTCTTAGTAGCTATGTTCAACTTCCTATAATCAATACACATCCTCCAACCTGTAACAAGTCTAGTAGCAATTAATTAATTCTTATCATTCTTTACTACTGTAGTACCTCCCTTCTGAGGTACAACTTGGACAGGACTGACCCATTTAGAATCAGATATAGAGAAAATAATGCCAGCATCAAGTAATTTATGTACCTCCTTCCTTACCACCTCCTGCATTGGAGGATTTAGTTGTCTCTGACCCTGTGCACTAGGCTTGTGGCCTTCTTCCAAGTGAATACGATGCACACAAAAATCAGGACTAATACCTTGTAAATCATCAATGCTGTACCCAATGGCCTTTTTATGAGTTTTCAAAACAGTCAACAAAGCAGAAAGTTGGCCTTCAGTTAGGCTAGCATTGACAATTACTGGGTTCATTTCACAATCATCCAAAAATTCATATTTAAGATGAGAGGGAAGGGGTTTAAGTTCAGGTTTCTTTACCTCAGTAGCCTTAGATGGGCTACCTAAGTTGTATACCTTTTGATTTGGGCATTCCTCTCTAGTAAGTAACTTCTCAATCTCATCTACTTCTTGACTCCATGAACCCGTCTCAGCAGCTGAATTAGAAACAAGGGCAATCTCTAGAGGATCCATGTTTAAACACATAGCAAGACACTCGTCAATAGTAAAATCAACAATATCAATCTATGACAAGTTTCTTCTATCATGGGATGTTTTAAAGCTTTTTCTAAGTTAAAAATAATAGTATCATCCCCCACAGCTAAAGTCAGTCTCCACCTCCTAACATCTATAACCGTCCCCGCTGTGTGAAGGAATGGTCTACCCAAGATGATATGAATTTGGTTGTCCTCAGCCATATCTAAGACAACAAAATCAACGGGAATGAGGAATTTCCCAACTCGAACGGGAACATCCTCCAACACACCCAATGGGTGCTTAATAGAACGATCAGCCATCTGCAAAGTCATATTAGTAACAGTCATTTGACCCATATTTAATTTCTTACAAATAGAATAAGGCATGACACTAACGCTAGCTCCTAAATCACAAAGAGCTTTACTAATAGCAAGATGACCGATATCACAAGGAATAGAAAAACTCCCTGGATCCTTAAGCTTAGGGGGTGAATTAGCTTGCAACACGGCGCTGCACTTTTAAGTAAAAGCAACGATCTCCACCTCATCAAAGGACCTATTCCTTGTCAATATCTCTTTCATAGACTTCGTATAAGCCGACACTTGAGTGATAAACTCAATAAAAGAAACACTTATCTGTAAGTTCTTCACTACCTCCATAAACCTTCCAAACTGCTTGTCCAGCTTAGACTTTTGTTGACGATGCAGAAAAGGCAGTGCAATAGTAATCGGCTTGACTTTCTTTACTTTAGAATCAATTTTTGAAACACCGTCATCGACCAGAGAGGTTCCTCGATTGAGCCTTGATGTCACTTGATCGAGTTCTGAAGTTCCTCGATCGAGCCTGATGCTACTTGATCGAGGAACCTTGGCAGATCCGTCTTTTGATTTTTCTCGCTTTTATTCTCATCTCGTCTTTCAGTTTCATCAACTTCTTTTTCATCGTCACTTAGTTTCAAATTACCCAATCCCTTAGGATGCATATAGGGTACCTAATCTTCATTAGTGGGCAATTCTTCTTCATTACTTGGCAATTCCGGATTTTTATATGTGGTACCGCTCCTCAATTGAATGACATTAGCTTGCTTACCTTGAGGAGGAAGATTTCTGGGCTGTTTTGAAGAATTATGAACCGTCATCTGAGCCACTTGGGTATCCAACATCTTATTATAGGCAATCAGCTCAGAAATTTGAGCCGTCTTCTTTTGTTGCATTGACAAAGTTTGTTGCAAGAGATTTCTCAACTCTGCCATCTCATTATTTGGAGATTGTTGAGGAGGTTATTGATATTGATTATTAAACTGCTGACCTCCCTGATTTTGCCTTTGATATCCTCTTTGTGGTTGCTTACCACGGTTCTGAGGAATTGTATAAGAATTTTTCTGTGGTTATTGAGGCTGTGGATTTTCTACATTCTGACTAGACCATTAAAGAAAAGGATGCTCCTTCGTTTTTTCATTGTAAAAATTAGAGAAAGGTATACCTTGCGTGAAAGATTTATAGGCATTAACCTGCTCTAATGTGCTCAAACACTCAGGTGCATTATGACCATCCATACCACATCTATCACAAGACTCCTCCTGTTGACTCATAGCATGAACTACCTCTTTATTACCCAAAGATTGGGTAGTCTTCATCTCAATAATTTGGGCAGAAATAGCCTCTAACTGTGCCGCAAGATTGCTATCTCCACCATTCCCATGCGTACTTCCCCTAGGATTTCCATACTTAGCAGTATGGGTAGCAATCTGATCAATTAACTTCCACGCGGTATCATCATTAGTGTTGTCCTGAAACCTCCTATTAGCTGAAGAATCTAGCAAAGGACGATGATCATCATATAACCCGTTGCAAAACTGGTTGCAAAGAAACCACTTTTGAAAGCCATGATGGGGAACTGAACGAACCAAACGTTTGAAGCGAACTCATGCTTCATTCAAATCTTCAGTAGCTGTTTGTTTGAAGCTAGTAATCTAATTTCTCAATGCATTGGTCTTCTGTGGTGGGAAGTACCTCTAGTAGAAAGTAAGAGCTAGAGTATTCCAGTCAGTAACTCCTTGATCCTCCATATCCAAATCTTGCAACCACTCCGCATCACCATCGTTTAGAGAAAAAGGAAAGGGCAACTGCTTTACCTGATCTTGTGTCACCCTAGTAGTTAAGGGGATGGAACAACAATAAGTAATGAATTTCTCCATATGTTTTGCAGGGTCTTTAGTAGCTGCACCTCCAAATAAATTTCGTTCCACCAAATTAATATAAGACAGACGAATCTCAAAAGTTCCATTGTCTGAGGTAGGGAGCTTGAATCCTTTTGGGATGGAAGCCAAAGTAGGCTCGGTATAACTTGCTAAAGTAGGCATGGTGGTAATCTCAAGAACTGGAATTTCAAGGTCAGAAGTAGTGTCCTCTGCAAAGAACTGATTTTCTGAAGTAGTAGCATACTCCGTCTCAACGTCAAGTATACTCAAGTCTTCTACTTCATCCACTTCCTTCTGAAACTTTTGTCTAGAGCGAAAAGTCTTCTCTTGCTTTGGATCTATTTGAAGAATCTCGTACCTAGTTGACCTGGGCATATACGAAATTAACAAGAAAAGTGTGAGAACGGTCTCAAGGAACTAGGTTCCCTAAGACAAAAAGACAAAATAAACAAAAACAAACAAGAAAATTGGTGAAACGGCGCCAAATTTGATAAGGATAAAGTCGTTTCACCTAAATCAAAGTAATCCTATCTCAGTACTAACAAAACAGCTATTGGCAAGAAAGGTATCGAATCCACAGGGAGGCGGTAATATTCAGTTTGTTAATATTTAAAGTGTCTTAAAGTAACAATTTCTTAGGGGTTTTGTTTGTTTGTTTTCTAACAACTATTAGCAAGTGAAAATAAAAGATGTGTAACAATAATATTAAAGGGTCTAGGATTTTGGTTCACTAGGTCAATTATATAGGGTGTATCTTAGGTCAATCAAACTATCTAAGGTCACAAGATTGATTAATTCTATTATGCCCTTTAGATTAAATTTTACATGCAATCGCTATAATTAAAAACAACCTATCTGATTATCGTAACCTATATTAATTCTTACCCTCTCGGTGAAAGTATTAATTCACTACACTAGTTATAGACTCAGGCCTTAAATCATATAACTAGAATAAGAACGATAATCAAACGATAGTTTTAACGATATTACTAACAATCAATTAATAATCCCCTTTCTAATCAACCTAGACCCCTTCATCCTAGATGAATGATTTAGCTATTCATAGTGAATTGATTAACAACAATAAAGATGGATGAAAACATAACTGAAGACATGAAATAACAATAATGAATTAAAAGCATAAAACTTGAACAATAAATTATAAATTATGAAGAACGATTAGTACCTTAATGATTAATGAGGAAAGATTAATTGGTCCAAAGTATGAAAGCTTAGAGTATTTCTTGCCGTACGAAATTAATAAAAAGCGTAAAAACATAAACCCTACGAGTTTAGAATATATATTAAAAATAAGACGTGTTTTAGGGAAATACGGAAATAAGTGAATCAACAAAATCCTCGATTGAGCCTCAACATACTCGATCGAGGAAGGTTACTCGATCGAGCCCTCATGTACTCGATTGAGGAACCAAGTGCTTCCAGTCCATTTTCGTCTTAACTTTTCTATTCGTCTTCAAATCTCCTCGTTTCTCGTGCCATGACCCGTGTATTCCACTGTGCCATAACCACAATTCTCATCTTCACTTGATTCACCTCGTAATGCGTCATTTCAGTATTAAAATATAAAGTAGCGGCAATATCGACATTTCACTATAAAAGGCATATAAATGATATAATAGGCACAGAAACGGCATCAAAACAACATGAAAGGAGTTATAAAGGTGTATATAAAAGTGATACATCAGAATTTGTTGAAAAGTTTGTAACTTTGTGAGTAAGGTTTGAAAGTTAGTCTTGGGTTAGTTGTTTTAAACTCTCACAAGTTAATCCTAGCTCTTTCATTTGGCTTTGTTCTTAATGATCCTATGTGTTATCCTTTGTGTGGTTTTCATTTGGGAAAATACATGAGTAGAATTATTTTCTTCTAGCTTAGGAAGGAAATTCTTACCATCTTATGAAAGTAGTATTAGGTAGTTATTGAAGAAAGAAAAGGGGTGTCTTTGTGGCTTAAGGAGTAGTGTTTGACCAAGTTGCACCAAGTTCTCCCTAATATTGAATTTTTGCAAGTGTTTGTTGATTTGTCTCTTAAAAAAGTTCACATCTTTAGTTTTGTTATGTTTGTTTCCAACCAAATGCTTTTTTCCATTTATGTTTCCTACAAGTTGAACATTGTGAATACCCATTGTTTGTGATTAGTTTACATTATTGAGTCTAAATTGTTATTAATGTCTTAATTAGTTAGAGGAGTCCTAATTACACTACAACAAAAACGCGGCATAAGGACGGCCATACTGACGGAAAAAACAAGCCGTCAGAAAACACGGGATACTGACGGATATCTGACGGAATTTCCGTCAGTACCGATTCCTGACGGAGATTCCGTCAACTATAATTGGCGCGTTGACTAAGTCAATGGCGCTAAAATACATCTGATGGAAACTCCGTCAGTCTTTTGCTTTTACTGACGGAATTTCCGTCAGATGACTCTCACACTCAGCAGTGCAGGACAGCTAATCAAAAATTGGTTCAACTGACGGAATTTCCGTCAGGATTTCAAATTACTGACGGAATTTCCGTCAAATGTACTAGATATTTTGAATATAGTGTGCATCACAACTATCACAATAATTGACCAACTGGCGGAATTTCCGTCAGGGCTCAGATTTTCAGATTTTCAAAAAACCCGCCAAATTTGCCACGTGTCAGGCCTGTGACGGAATTTCCGTCAGTAAATGGAAATACTGACGGAAATTCCGTCAGTGATGTGCTGGTATGAGACAACGGTTATTCCGTCAATTGTCCGTCAGTAATTACATTTTCTGACGGAATATTTTAGTGACGAAAAACGCTGACGCCAGATACCGACGGAAATTCCGTCAGTAAAAGTCATTTACTGACGGATCTAGCCTGTTACTGACGGATTTTTTCCGTTAGTTTGCCGCGTTTCTGTTGTAGTGTTAGTGATTGTTGGTCAATAGTTTACAATTCGAGTCTTTAGTTAAAGGTTGTTCCCTTGGGTTCGACCCTAACTTACCATATTACTACCTTATTGTTAGAAGTTAGTAGAGTTTAGTTAGGTTTATAAATTGTTAATTTGATAGTTAATTCTAGTAATAACGACAACCGGTATTTCTCTATCAATGTGGGTAGAGTATTTTATGTGGTACAAAATCATTTACTTATTTTTTGTGCAAAATAAAGGGGAAGAAATAAATGAATAGAAGGGAGTATTTAGAGAAAAAGGATTGTAAATCAGATGTATTACCTCACACTTTATGAGTTCTTGAGTTTTTGTGAATTTTTTTTGAGTTTTATATAGTTTATAAATTACATTTAATTTTATGACGTCAAAAATCAAATTTTTCTCAGCTTATATGTAATTTTTTTTGAGTTATAATGTAACATTTTTAGATTAATGTTTAGGGACATGAACTCAAAAACTTTATAATAAAACTCAAATGTTTTTAATTAAAACTCAAAAACCTTTTCTTAATGCTCAAAAACTATACCAAAAACTATACCATATAATGTAGTATATCATATGTATAATCACTTAATGGAAGGAGTATTCACACCAAATAAAGACGGAATCAGAAAAGGACCTACCTCGGACAGCACCTTAGCACTGATTAGAGACCCTTTCCAATCATCTATTTTAATCCAAACAAACCAATTGGATTACAGTACTGGCAGACCAGTTCAAGTCTATTCAATAAGTCTACTCTACAATAATACTCTCGTCATTATATTCTTAATTATCAGTTATCTTGTGCGACGGTTATATTTCGTTTATTTTTGTAAAATATGATCAATTTTTGGTTAATATTAATCAGTCGAAAAATAGGGTTATTTTTTAGACATAACAAATTGGCACTATTTAACTAATCATAACAATTAAGTATAAAGTGATAACTTTTTTATTAGTCCGTGAGACGGTCGCACATAAGAATTTGTGATTATTATATACTAAATCACGACAGATGTCCGTAGATTAGCATCACTAACTCATGAAAATAATAATATTAAGTAATGAGCTATGTTACGCTTAGGAATCTCTCCTTCACCAATCACCCCACATGTCCATAACTCCATTTCATCATTCAACTACCATATTTTACGCAAAGTATTCCTGCACAAAAACCCCACCCTTGAAATTATTGATATTAGTAATCCTCGTAAATAATTGGTTAATAGAAATTTGAAAGGGAAAATGAGAGAAGGAGAAATGGGATCAAAGGGAGGATCATCAGGGGGAAGTAGCAGAGGAAGAACAAGGGTTGGAAGATATGAGTTAGGTAGGACTATTGGTGAGGGTACTTTTGCAAAGGTCAAATTTGCTACTAATTTAGACACTTCTCATAATGTTGCTGTCAAAATTCTTGATAAGGATAATGTTCTTAAGCATAAAATGATTGCTCAGGTGACTATCATTTCTTACGCACTTTTTCCATTTCTTAGACGTATGCCTATTTTAGTTAAAGATAAACAAATTAATGACTCTGAGTTGTATGTTGTATGTTCGCATGTTCATTGTATTGGCTCTTTTGTTTAGACTTTTATCAAAGGATTTTGTTTTTCTCGGAGTTACTTTTGGTTCTTTTGTTTAGACTTTTATCAAAGGATTGTTTTTCTCGGAGTTGACTTTTGGTACTTTTACGTTAAAATTATTTTACCAAACTTCATTGCGTTTTTTGGGAGACGAATAAAAATATTCAATAATGTTAGAGAAGCATACCAACAAAAAGCTACGCTGATAGCTCAATGTAACAGGGTGCATGTTCAAATAAATATCGAACTCGGCTTCTGAAAATATACATATTTTGGTTTAAAATAGGGTGTCCAAGGGTTATATCCGTGTCCGAGTATCGAGTGTAGAATCCGGATATGCGAGAAAATTAGAAAAGTCGGTGTAACATAGGATAAAACCCACTTGGTATGCGAGAAAATTAGAAAAGTCGGAGTAACATAGGATACGATGAAACACAATAACTGGTTCTTATACCTCTTGATGCATTATGTGTTTTCCTCTCAAAGGGTTGTTAGTGTTCTACGATTATTTAATTTACATGTGCTTCAATACCGGCAGTACTACAAATGAGCACTTGGGCCACAGTTAATTCATGGCTAAAGTGCTAAATTTCCGTGGCTAAAGTGCTTTGTCACGGAAATACCTTCCGTGGCGCAAGTGGCCGTGGCAAACAGATAGCCATGGGAAAAACAAAAACGTGGCTAGAATTGAATTTTTAGCCACGGACTGTCCCATGGCCAATAACTCCCATGGCAAAACGTTAATTCTCATGGCCAACAAAATATACAAAATATAAAAGAATAAAATATAAAATATATTTTTTTTCCACCATGGAAATATTATCACATATGGAATTATGACAAACTTGATACTTGCCCTACTAGTTAACTCGATTCACTCGAATTCGTTATTTGTTTTAACTAATCATGCACTTATGCGCATTCGAGAGGCTTCCCAGAAGGTCACCCATTCCAAGATTACTTTCACTTGAGCACGCTTAACTTTGCAATTCTTATGATGGGCTACCAAAGTTGAAAGTTCACTTTATTGTTATAATTAGAACTTTGAATCCTTTTAAAATGATTCTTTTTTCTTTCAAAAACTATTTCTTTATTATTTAATTGAAAACTGGTATAGATCCCGTGCGAATGCGCGATTTTTTAAATAAGAATATTAAAGAAAATATGAAGTTTGCGACATAATTGTATTAATCGGTGGAAAAAGGAAAGTTCATTATAATCCAGTTGTAGATATAATACAGTATAATGAAAGTCCAATTACAGATATGATATAATAAAAGCCCAACTATAGATATGATATAAAGAAAGCCCAATTATAGCGAAATTCATTTAGGCGGAAAAATTTGGAGATTTCTTATTCTTTTAGTATAAGGGGGAAGTATTGCATGATTTACATATTTTTTCAGAAAAAAAAAAGACATTATTTTGGACAAAACACTGAAGTTTTGATATTGACCTCCCGACTAATGATTTTGAGGTCATTTTTTACCCGAGTCAGCAAAACTATTTTCTTCAGAAGTAAATTCATCATGTTTTCCTTTTTTTTTCTTTAATTTATTGACATTCTTATTTTAATTTCTATTTTACCCATATTTTGCTCTATTTTTTATGTAGATTCTATTGTATGACCGTCGTACATGCGATGAGAAAATTTTGACCATTTTTTGATAAATAGTGAGCACTTTTCATTAAAAAAAACGATCATTATTTTTCAAAGTCGACACTATTAGTCAAAAAGTGGTCACTTTTCGACAAAAAATAAATACGGAAAATGCCGTTATACAACTAAATTTCTTAATTTTCTAAAGTGATTTCTCTTTGTTATTCTTGATCGTTTCTTTCCTCAAATTTTCACATTATTTACCCAAGTGCCTTTAAATTATTACAATCTCTATTTTATTTTCTCCCTTGATGCGCTCATTTTCAATAAAAAAAATTTGTTATCTATACTAATATATTTTTTTTATTGATTTATTGGAGATTATTTTCTTAATTTCATTTTGTAGCGTAATTATTTTTTAAATCATGTTTTAATCTAATTGTCTTTTCTTTTTTAATCCTAAAACATTACCCCAAATTTATTTTTACCAAGTAATTTTATCTCAAATTCAATTTTTTCTATAAATATTTATCTCAAATTGAATTTTTTTCTATAAATATCTTAAAAAATAAGTTATAAATCAATTTTTGAATGAGTCAGTTTGACATTACAATAGTTTTAGATTTCTCAATGATAGGTGATAAGCAACTTACATACTTAATATGATACACTATGTTTTTAAATGTGATATAGTTAAGAATATATTATTCAAGATTATAAAGTTTTAACAAAAAAAAAAACAATTTAAGAGAAATTAACGACATTAATAAACAGAATTAAATATTCCAATACGTTTCTTAAATTTGCGATGTTATGAAAAAAACCATGAAACAAATATTTTATTTTTAAAAAATCAAATTTTATACGATAAAATTTTCTTACTTATGTATAATTTTACAAAAGTTATAAATAACTAAATAAAATAATAATTAATATTTATTAAATTAATCTAAATATTTTTCAAAATTTTATATTTAGATTTATTTTGATATTATCTATATTATTAAATTACATTTACCTTTTGCATTTTTTAAAAATCAATTTTTATGTTTTCCTTAACATAAACATATCTAGATTCAAGTTTAGAGAGATCTTCGCCACGAGTAATTATTAATTCGTGGCTAAATTACAATTTCGCCATGGGTGTGACATAGTTCGTGGTAAGAATAATTATTAACCACGCCTATAGCCTAATCCGTTGCGGAAATGACTTTTTGTCACGGGAAAAGTTCTCCCGTGGCATAAAAAATTTTCTAAGTTAGTGACTGAAAATTTTCCCGTGGCTAAGCAAAATTTAGACACGAATTATAAATTCCCGTGGCATAATTCGTGGCGCAAGTGTCAAATTGTTGTAGTGCGGGTTATAACCTAGGTAGCATCAAAACGGACACGGACACGGACACGGACACGTGATACGCATCCCATAAAATTTAGGACACGGGACACGTTATATAAGTTTAATAATATATATATATTTTATAGTTATAAACATTCGATTTTATTTTTATAAAAGTATTTGATATTAAATTTAAATAAGTAAAGGTAAAACTTGTCCATGATTATAACTCATTTTCATTTCCCATCAAAACCCATCTTCTAATCAAGCTATTTTAACCGCTCATTTCCCGTCTAAAGAACATCATTCACCCCAAATGATGTCCAAAGGTTAGTAAAACAAGAAGGTGGTCCATAATCAGCCCAAAACAGTCTCTAAAAACTCAACAAAACAGCAACAAATTGCAACATAATTTAAGACCATCACAAATTACCCAAAAACAAAATAAAAAGAGACCTAAAACCGGGCTAAGGATAGGACGGTCCCGGAAACCGTTTGGCTTCACCTCACCCTCACATTACCATGAGTAAACGAGAAACGGAGGTGGGGCCACGACCAACAACAACCCATGTAACATACAACTCAATACACGGCCCAAATGACAAAAGAAACAGTTAGGCGGACTGTTTTTTTTTTTTTTGGTGAAATGTAAGATTTTATTAAGCATCAAAGAAACAATTACAACAAGTGAGAACAAATAAACTAATCTGAAGTTACAATCATATGACTAAACATCCCCATCTCCTTAACCAAGTACTATCTTGTGCATGCTTGGATGTGCCAGCCTTACTCCTTATTCTCGTTTTAGTCTCTGCAATAATCCTCTCCGCCAATCTGGTAGGAGAAGTGACTACTGACATTCAACCTAACACTATTTCTTTCGACCATACATGGTAGTGGGGAAGCCCATAGTTGACAATGAACCATTTTGCTTCAATCGCCCATTCTATTACCAGTTGAACTACGAAGCGCCATAGGAACAAGCAATTCTAAATCCACACCAGTTCTCAACTTCCAGAAGACTCTTTGATCAGAATCGCATTGGAAAGAACAGATGAGATTGAGTTTCATCTGAACTCTCGCAAATGCAACAAAGGTGCTCTTGACAGTACCCAAATGAAGCAAGCTTAGCACGAGTATTAAGACCATTATTCATGGCCACCCAGGTAATGAAGGAATGTTTAGGGACATTCCAGGAATTCCATACAGCAGGTGCCCAGTTTTGAAGAGGTGCTCTATGCCTTAACCACTCATAACAGTTTCTGATGGTAAATCCTTGAGGGTTAGGCATCCATTGGTCCTCTACATAAGCATTCTTGATCTTCTCCTTTACTTTGCATACATTTTTCCAGTTCCAGTTCACGTCTGCAGGGGGGACATACTCATGCCATGACTTCCCCTTGATGTGAACCTGATTAACCCACCTAATCCAAAGCCTGTCAGCTTTGCAATATAACCAGTCTACAAGTTTTGCAACAAAGCCTGTGTTCCAGTGCTCGTTCTTTTAATGCCCAGTCCACCTTCTTCTTTGGGAAGAGTAACTTTATCCCATCCTACAGATGGGACTCTCTGAAATTCAGCAGACCCATCCCAGAGGTAGTTCCTGCACACTGCTTCAATTCGTTTCACTATACTCTTTGGAATAAGAAAGATACCTGACCAATAGTTATGCAAGGTATTCAGGACTGAGTTAACCAGGACCGACCAGTCTGCCAGCGTAGGACAATTTTTTAGCACCCAAGCTTCGAATTCTGTTAATCATCTTCTCTGCCAGGATCGTACATTCAGTTTTGGACAATCTAGTGGCACGGACGGGCACTCCCGAGGTAGCTAAAAGGCATAGACCCTTCAGTAACCCCAGTTATTTGCTGAATGTCATCTTTTACAGTTTGAGAGACACCATTGTAGAATACCTCAGATTTGGATGAATTCATGGACAACCCAGAGGCTTTAGAGAAAGAGGAGAATGCTCTCATTATCAGCATAATTGATTGGATATTGCCTTTACAAAACATCAGGAGGTCGTCAGCAAACATAAGATGGTTCAACTTGATATTCTTGCAAAGAGGGTGGAACTGAAATGGCCATCTATCAGTAGCATAGTTGAGCATTCTAGTTAAGTATTCCATGCACAATGCAAAAATAAGGGGGGAGATAGGGTCCCCCTGTCTAAGTCCTCTCTTCCCATTAAAGAAACCAAAGCAACTCCCATTTAAGTTCAGAGAATAGGACGTAGTTTGGATGCAAGTCATGACTTTCTGGGTAAATTGCTCAGGGAATCCCATGCTACCAAGGATCTGAGCAACAAAACTCCATTCAACAGTATCATAGGCCTTTTGGAGATCGATCTTGAATAAGCACCTAGGTGACACTGCCTGTCTATTATATAACTGGACTAAATCCTGGCAAATCAAGATGTTCTCAAGAATTGAACGGCCTTTAATAAAGGCACCTTGATTCTCACTAACAAGATCTGGAAGAACCATAGACAGTCTATTGCAAAGTAATTTGGAAATGACTTTGTAGATTGTGTTGCAACAAGCAATGGGTCTAAATTGTTTGACAGTTAGGCGGACTGTTGCTTTAGGACTTAAAACATGCTATTTTTGGTGTGTTGTTTGCTCTCGGTTTGGGGGCTGTTTTGGGGGATTTATTTTCCTGATTTTTGAACAACATAAAATGAAACAAAGGGGTATGAATCGAACAAAGAACAAGGCCAATGTTCGAGACTAAGGATATGAATTGAGCAAGATCACGAAGCAAGCTCAAGACTCGGAGATCATCCAAGATCACGAATCAAAGACTCACTCCCCTCGTATGGTCGCCCAGATCACGAAGCAAGACGAGACACACAGCTCCAAACACTAAGTAATGGAGTTGTTCCAGCACAAAGTAAAGAACTAATTGCCCAAATACTAAGAAAGGGACTTAGGGCTTTCAAAACTTCTCATATTCTCATTCTCATAATCTGAGTTTTACAAGGGATAGGTGAGCTCTTTATATAGAGACTCAAGTTGCATGTTGGCCATACATCTAACATTAAATTCTAGGGCCATAATTAAAAGAGAAACAACTAAATCTTAGCCATCCATCTAAGACTTAATCTAAGGGCTTACAAAAGTCTTCTAATGGGACATAAAGCACACAGCCCCAAGGCCTTACAAGCTGAAAATTAAAGACTAAAAACAAAGGACAATAAAGTTAGTTGTTAACAAGACAAAATACAAAGTTGAAATATTGTAAAAACAAGACAAGAATGGACAGCCTTGGCAGTTTTAGGCATGTCATTTGGCTTCCATATTCTTGTTTCAATGTTCCTTCCTTGCTTGGCATTTTGCTTGTACAAAAAGGGGATCATTTGGTGTCATTTTCTCTTGGAATATTTGTAATTGTGCTCTTCAAATTGCTTGATAAAACCAGCTGTTTCAACACAATAATTAGGCGAACCACATTTGTTTCAGTTATGGACACGCGTCGGACACGGCCCAAATACCATGGACATGCGTCGAACACGTGCCCAAATAAATGTTGAAAGTTAGACACAATTTTATAGGCGTCCAACACGTTTCGGCGCGTGTCCGAAGATTGTCGGTGTCTGACACGGGACGACTGATTAAGAGAAGTGTCTGTACTACCTAGGTTATAACTTAGTTTTTTTTTTTTGGAAGGTAACCTTTGCCTCGGTTATTTGTTGTTCTATTTTATTTTGAGTGTCTCAGTCATTTGTTGTCCTTTCTATTTTAAGAATGAATTTGAAAAACAATTTGATCATCCATACTCAATTTGATTCACTTGTGCCAAAACCTTGACCGGGACGGAGAGATTACTTAAGATTTAGGTCACTTTAATGTGTACCTAGTTATCTAATATTGTTTTTTTTGACAAAGAGTACATAAAGTTTATATGCCACTTGTTAACAAGTACCAATCAATAACATTTTCCATCATAACAAATATGTCATTTGTTAAAAAATATTCCCTTTGTTCAACTCAAAACACAACATTTTCTTTTAACACGTTTGTCAATGCATGATTTATAACGTAAATATCTTTAATTTTACATCGTGAAAAAATATAAAAATTCCATATTCTTATTGTACTTTAATTAAAGGTGAATAAAAAATAATCCCACGTGATCATATTTTTTTTATAGATCACAAGGAATGGTAAAGATTTTCTTCATTTATGAATAATGTCAAAAAAATGTTGTATTTGGGGTTGAATGAATGAAGTACCAATTAACATTGTTTGTCAAAACAAGTTAACTTTGACGCTTGACTTGTTGGAAAAACGTAATTTATTATACTCCCTCTTTAATCCCTTTATTTAAAATTGCTTAATCATAATTTGAATCTCATGATAGAAGTTAATACATACGATATCATAGGTGGAGGGTAGGAAAATGATTTAAATTATGTAATTAATTAGTTTTTAAGAAAGAGATTAAGGAGATAGTGAAATAAATCATATTTTTCGATCAAGTTAAACACTAAAGCCAACCTTTTTTTGATGTAAAACATTAATTGATACTCCCTCCCATTCTAAATAAGTTCCTTATTTCTTTTTTCATCTATTCAGAATACCTTCCTTATTTCCTTTTTTTGGTAAAATTTTATGTTTATTTAGTCATGTCACCCCCACAACAATACCCACAATACATTTCCTCTCTCTCTAATCACCTTAACTCACCTTACCACTTTATGCTTATTTTAATCAAACCCTCAAATTTTGTGCCACTCCTGAATAGGTAAGATTATCCGAAATAGGAGGGAGTACTTGTTAATAAAGACATAAACTTTAGGTATTTTTAGACAAAGTAATAACATTAGATACCTCCCCGCAAAATAATCTCAATGTTAGGAACTTTTTTACAACTTAGGGGGTGTTTGGCCAAGCTTTCTAAGTGCTTTTCTAATTGTAAAAGTAGAAGATGGGTCAAACACTATAATTTAGGGAGATAAAAAACTACTTTTGAAAAGTCAGAAGGTAATATAAAGCTACTAGAAACAGAAGCACCAAATTGATGCTTCTGCTTATACTTCTCCCAAAAACTCTTATGATTATGGAAAAAAAACTAAAAAAAAACTAAAAAGCAGTAGTAGGCCAAACACATCAATTTGTTAAGAAACTACTTTTATAAAATTTAGGCCAAACAACCACAACTTTTTCAAAATAGTAGTTTATGAAAAAACTCATTCTAGAAAGTAAAAGCTATTTCACATAAACTAGGCCAAACAGATGATCGATTGTTGCTAATAATGCCTACCTTATGTGCTCCATTCTGCAGATTAAGCGGGAAATATCAACCATGAAATTGATACGACACCCAAATGTAATTCGGTTGTATGAGGTTAGTGTATGTATTTTGATGTTCACATTCATTTGTATAAGGCTACGTTTTAGCCTTTTTGAAAAAAAAAAGTGCCATGTGAATAAGGATTGCAACTATTACCTCTTCTGAATAGTTTTCAATAGTTGAATAAGGATTGTAATAATTTTCCTTCTTACATTTTTTTTTAGTTTCATGATCAAATTTTGTTTTAGTGGTAATTGTAGGTGATGGCCAGCAGGACAAAGATATACATTGTTTTGGAGTTTGTCAACGGTGGAGAACTATTTGATAAAATTGTAAGATTGTTAATCCGGCCTCAAGTAGTCCTGTTTTCCAACAAACTACTCGTAACTAACTTGCCATCCTTATAAGTTATATCGGGATGTTTCGTTTCTCTGTCCACATGCAATTTATATGTGTTTACTCTATAGTAACCATTGTTCTGTAGGCAAGTAAGGGAAGATTGAAGGAGGATGAAGCGAGAAAGTACTTCCAACAGCTTATAAATGCCGTTGATTACTGTCACAGCAGAGGTGTATTCCACAGAGACCTCAAGGTCAGAAAAGTCTTACTCTTTTATTTGAATCATCATTACCTTTCTACCCTCTGTATGAATTAGTCAGTTTCATGTTGTCACTTGGGTTTCTACATTTCTCGATGCCTCTTTTAAACAGCCGGAGAACTTGTTGCTTGACGCTAAGGGCGTTCTTAAAGTATCAGATTTTGGGTTAAGTGCTCTAGCACAGCAAGTCCGGGTAAGTGTGTTGTCTAACTTTGTCGATCAATCTTTGGTGGCAGAAATAATGTTGTTTGCTTTTAATCTGTCATATTATTCCTGGTAACAGATTATGTTAATGTCGCCCCAGAGGTATAATGAATTGAATCTGTGACTGTTGCTTGAAATTTCAGGAAGATGGATTACTACACACAACTTGTGGCACACCAAATTATGTCGCCCCAGAGGTATGTTTGTGATCCATCCTTCAACCATGTACTAATTCTAACAAATGTTGACCTCATTTTATACATAAATGCCAACGAAGCAAGAAACAAAAAACTGAAATCACACCAAATGACAGCCTTATTCCGAAATTTGTTGTCCGCTTTGGACTTCCATCAAGTAACTATGTTACCCCGATACGTATCTTGTCGCATACGACAATACACTTAGTCACTTCATTTTAGACCAACAAATTGAAAATTTCCATGAAAATAGCCCTATTTGATGTTCCGACACCGTGTCGTGTCCGATAGTTGCAGACGAGTTAGAGTAACATAGCCACCAAATGACAGCATTTTTTTTTTGGCAACTGTAAAGGAAGGTTATTACATTTTCATGGCCTGAAGAGCCATGCCATGTGCTATAATATTAAGATGTCTAGGAATAAAGATGAAACCTACGCAGTGAAAGCGAACACAAAGTCTCTTTAAATCCTGCATTATGCCCTTGATGATATGATTTTCCTTCTCGAACCCCATTATCTGATTAATCAATTGAAGACAGTCGGCCGAGACCTCTAAATGTAGCACACCCTTATAGCCCGCCCACCTTAAAACTTCCAAGATTCCCAAGGCTTCCACTTGCAAGGCCGATTCAGCTCTCATTTTCCTGCTTCCCCCTGTCGATCACCACTCTTGTGCTATTATACGCCACCCAGCTAGCATCCACCTTCACACGTGTGACCCTACATTGGCCACATTTTCCTATTAAGTACACCGAGTGTCCATCCTTTACAGCCATCAGGCCATGATTAAGGGCCTCATGTCCTAGGTGCGAAGAGTTTTGCAATTTTCCTTCCTTTCAGCTTCCATTTGTAGACCCCGTAGGTTAGCCGCTATAGTCATGGAGAAGGACCAGAAGAGTATCCGTGGGACGACCGATACACCCTTAAAAACGATATTATTCCATAAAGTCCATATTCCCCATAGCGTAGATAAGAACCTAATGACAGCATAAAGTTAACATTAGTTGTGCAAAATTAAAATTGTTCTTTGTTGGGAATTTAGGTCATCAACAACAAAGGTTATGACGGAGCAAAGGCCGATTTGTGGTCATGCGGTGTGATTCTTTTTGTTCTTATGGCTGGCTATTTGCCATTTGAAGATGCAAACCTCATGTCATTGTATAAAAAGGTAGATTGTCATGTGCTTTTATGGCCAGTGTTAATGCATTGCAATAGAGCAGTTTATTTGACATCCATTATCTTTTTCTCTTTCCCTCTTGGGTGCTATGTGCCTTATGCTTGTCATGTCTTGTATACAGATATACAAGGCAAATTTTGCATGTCCGCCATGGTTCTCTACAAGTGCGAAGAACTTAATCCAACGGATTTTAGACCCTAACCATTCAACTGTAGGTTCATGTTACGCTATTGATTCCTTCACTTTTTCTCCCTTCTTAGTCAACTAAAAGAAATCTAATGCCGTTTTCCTTTTTTTTTTTTTTTCTGCAGAGGATTACTATTGATGAAGTAATTCAGAATGAGTGGTTTAAGAAAGGCTACAAACCACCTATTTTTGAAGAATCTGATATTAATATTGATGATATTGATGCAGTATTCGACCATTCAGTGGTGAGCCTCGTGGTCCATTTAAATTGTATATTATTTTCTGGCTGATAGTGGATGCTACATGAGTAACATCTAAAAGAATATATGATCCAGCACCCCGGAAACCTAGTTGTGGAAAGACCGGAAGAGCAGCTTATGGCACCTTCGTCTCCGGTTGCCATGAATGCATTTGAGTTGATTGCCACTTCTCAGGGCCTTAATCTTGGGACCCTTTTTGAAAAACAAATGGTTATGTTCTATTTCTTGTCATATTTTTGTTTGTATCTTATCTTGAACTGCTTCTGTTGCTATACTAGTTAGAGGGAGATGACATTTCGAGTTAAGCACGGATGCAATGTTGGTGATATAACTGGTATTGATTTAGCAGGGACTAGTAAAGCGTGAAACAAGATTCACGTCTAAAACTCCTGCTTTAGAGATTATCTCAAAGATTGAAGCCACTGCTATACCTTTGGGTTTTGGTGTGAAGAAAAGTAACTACAAGGTACATTGCATTTGTTTATTCATCAAGTTTGTTTCTATTAATTGCAGGGAAAGTATGCATTTCGAGTTATTTATGAAGTAGATATCAGATTATTTATGCATTTCTTGTTTCATTTAGCAGTTACTTAAAAGATGGCCAGCTTCTGTTCTTAATAAGGCATTTCTGACTTGTACTCTCATATTCATTTTAGATGAAACTTCAAGGTGAAAAAAGTGGGCGTAAGGGTCAGCTAGCTGTCGCAACAGAGGTATCATCTATGTATTGAGCAAATTTATCTCTTTATAAGATTAATATTTATGAGTTTGGGGTTTTACACTTTTATCATCACCATTACTACGTGTTTGGGCCAAAATCTGCATATTGGCCTAATAGAGCAAGTCCACTTAATTCCTGTTGAAGAATTGGGCCGTGGAGGAAGAATAAGCAAGAGGAGCCCAGATGCGAAGTAGGATCGGCCTAAGGAGTTGGGCCAGGAGGCGTGTAAAGGTGAAGAAGTCCATTGATGGAAGAGTCCCTCGTTTTGGAAAGCCTTCAGGGAGATTCTAGGGAGAAGTCAGGGAGATCAGGGAGAATGGAAGGAGACGGCTGGATATGGAAAGAGTGGTTATGGAAGTAATATTCATTTCCATAAACAAAGTAGGGCATATCTAGGGTTCTTACCCTATAAATAGCCAAAGGAGCAATCATGAAAGGGCATTCAAGATCCCACATACACACGAAATACATTGTGCTAGCTAGATTTACATTTCGTCTTTATTGTACTCGATCCCTCATTAATAAGCTAGTGCAATACTTGGAATGGTACCGTCCCTCCCGCGGTTGTTCCCACATTGGGTTTTCCACGTCACCAAATCTTACGTGTCACCTTTAATTACGTTCTTTATTCCATTATTTAGCATTGACGTAAACATCCAACCAATATACAACGAGTAAGACTACATTGACCTAATAAAACCTAAATACGGTAAAAATCACCTAAACAGTTTGGCGCCCACCGTGGGGCATTGTGGTCATCAATCGTTGATTACTTAAACGTGTAATGGACAAACAAACATCAACAGCCGTGTCAAGGAGCGGCCAACCGTCGTTACCACCAAACTCTATTCAGAATCCGGCATCGACGACATCAACTCAAGTTCCTGGGCACACCTCAAGAACCACACCTGTGGCAAAAACATCTTTACCTCCCAAATCTCCTACTACGGCAACTCAAACCATATCGGACAGGAGCACAGTAAGTTCAGGCCTCACTCCACCAAACCCTTCTTAGTGGCATGGAAAACCTCCAGAAAGTAATGGAAGATATGCGAGAAAACCAGAGGAAGGCAGAAGCCGAAGCAAAGAGGAGAGACAGGGAACTCTGGGCACAAATAGACTTTTTGAAGCTGCAGACCAACACTCCAGCCAGCACGGGGAATGGCGGTCGGGCCCCAGTAGTAGATCTGACACATGTGGCATCAGGCAGTAGGAGCCAGCTTCGACAGATACCAGCCGAGCTGGTAACAAGGCTAGATCTGACAGCAGTGTCAGTAGGGGAAAGAATAACCCCACAAGGGTTAGGGTATCTCACACCAGACAGCTGGCAGCCAGCCAGCCGCGTGGAAGCACAACCAGGTAACCTCCCAGTTGATAATTTCGTAGTAACTGACCAGATACCTGGTGCAGGATCTGCAGGAAGCCCACAGGTAAGCTGGCATCAAGAAACGCTTATAACCTCAACACCACTAACCACCACCCCACACCGGGACCTTCAAGAGAGCAAGCCGAGAAGTAGCACCCAAAGCCAGCAGGTAGCAGAGAGACAAAACCAAGACTCCGGAAGTCTAACCAACCAGCAGTACCTGGAGCTGACGGAGATGCTGAGCAGGGTCCCAGGATTGCCACCTCCACTTGAAAAGGCGGCACCCGACAATTATGCTAACTCAACATTCGTGGATGCCATATCCACTATCGTCATGCCAAAGGGATTCACAAATCCGAACATGCATCTCTTTGATGGCACTACAGATCCCTTTGACCATATGAGCCAATACAAGCAGAAAATGATGACAGTGACGGCAGTAGGACAAGTAAAAGAAGCCTGTATGTGTAAGGGGTTTGGATCCACGTTGACGGGGCTAACACTCCGGTGGTTCATAGGCCTGCCTAACAGATCGATATCCATGTTTGCCGACCTGGTAAACGCATTCACTCAACAATTTGCAAGCAGCCAGAAGCTACAGAAGCATGCAGGAGATTTGTACAGAATCGTCTAGGGAGCTGGCGAAACCATTGGAGAATACAACACCAGATTCAATAATGAGAAGGTCGCAATAGGAGAATGTGACGTGTCGACAACAGTAGAAGCCTTCAGAAGAGGCCTACATCATGAATTTGACCTATACAAGCAGCTAACTATGCATCCTTGTCATAGTGTCGAGGCAGTACAAGAGAAAGCAGCAGCTGCAATGACGTTGCAAGAGGACACCCTAGCCAGAGCTAGCATACCAAGTACGCCAAGCATATCAAGCACATCAGCCATGGAAAAAACAAGCAGGAAGCAGTCAACTAGCAAGAATGATGAAATATACAGGCCATATGGGAGGGGAGTTAACAGGGTCGACAACTGAGAGGAGAATCAGCAAATCCCCACACTGGTGGAGTATGGATTCACAACTGGCGTCGGAGGAATCCTAAAAGCACTCAGAGAGATGGGAGACCGGGTAAGATGGCCCAGACCACCACTAGAAGAACAAGCATGGCGAAAAGACAGTAAGAAGAAGTGCGAGTTCCATCGTAACATCGGGCATAACACAGAAGACTGTAATACATTGCGAAGGGAGATCATACGCCAGATTGAACAGGGAGATCTGAGCCACTTATTACCACGTGGGGGCAAGCAGCAGGATAAGGTGGGTTCCACAAAACCTGCAACCTCACCCAAATGCACAAAAATAATAAACGTGATAACAGGCGGCTCAGACATAAGTGGATTAACATATTCGGCAGCTACAAGGCGTGCTACTGAGACCAAAGGAGATAGGCCAGAGACTTCTTGCAAAATTTCTCATAGTGATCTGCATGCGGTTGCTTTTGACGAAGGAGACATGCGTGATGAACAGGAACACCATGACGCACTCATCATAACCCTATCAATTTCCAACTGCACAGTCAGAAAGGTCCCGGTAGACACCGGTAGCTCGATCAACCTGATCATGTTGAAGACCATAGAAAACATGGGATTCAGCGAGAAGGATTTGCAAAAGAAGACTATTCCGCTGGTAGGGTTCAGTGGGGAGACAGCCAGCTCGTTGGGCGAGATAGTAATCCCAACCTACGTGGGAGGAGTCAACAAGCAGGTTAGGTACTTAGTCATAGATGGACCCTCTACCTACAACGTCATTCTAGGAAGACCGTGGCTGCACCCGATGAAGGCAGTTCCCTCAACATACCATCAATGCATAAAATTCCCCACACCATGGGGAGTAGAAACAATATGAGGAGACCAGGAGGAAGCTAGAAGTTGCAATAAGAAAGCACTGAAGTACACTGCCAGCCCCCTAGCATAGCAATTACAGAAGCAGCATGTCCAGGACGAATAAATTGAGCCCCCAGCTGAGCAGCTAGATAAGATTAACCTGGACAAGCTGCACCTAGAGAGGATCGTGCTAATTGGAGCCGGCTGCACATGAGACCTCAGACAACACCTAATCGAATTTTTGCAGGCTAATATGGACTGCTTTGCATGGTCACATGACGACATGTTAGGGATAGATCCTTCCATCATAACACATAAACTCAGTGTGGACCCAAAATGCAAACCCATCCAGCAGAGACAAAGGAAGTTCGCAGCTGGGAGAAATAAGGTGATAAACCAGGAGGTAGACAGCCTGCTGTCAGCAAACAAAATAAGAGTGGTGAAATACCCGGAGTGGCTGTCAAACGTAGTAGTGGTACCTAAGAAAAATGAAAAATGGAGAGTGTGCGTGGACTTCACTGACCTCAACAAGTCATGTCCCAAGGATCCCTTCCCGCTATCACACATCGATGCAATGGTGGATGCGACAGCTTGACATGAGATGTTAACATTCCTGGACGCCTGGAGTGGGTACAATCAAATCAAGATGGATCCATCAGATCAAGAAAAGACAGCATTCACGTCTGAAAGAGGAATATATTGTTACTACGTAATGCCATTCGGCCTGAAGAATGCAGGATCCACATACCAGAGACTATTCAACCGTATGTTCAAAGAGCAAATAGGAAGAACCATGGAAGTATATATTTACGATATGGTGGTAAAATCAGGAAAAGCTATGGACCACATGCGGGATCTAGCAGGAACGTTCAACACCCTTAGAGAGTACAAAATAAAGCTAAACCCATCTAAATGCACCTTTGGGATGTCCTCCGGCAAGTTCTTAGGCTACATTGTAACCCAGAGGGGGATAGAAGCCAGTACCAAACAGATCAAAGCTGTATTGCAACTGGAGTCACCTGAAAAACCAAAGGATATGCAGAGACTAGCTGGCAAGGTAGTAGCTTTGAGCAGATTCATCTCGAGATCCTTGGACAAATGCAGATTATTCTACGATACACTAAGGAAGAGCCAGAAGTTCGAGTGGACCGCAGACCACGAGCAGGCATTCAGGGAGCTAAAGCGTTATCTCAGCAACCCACCATTATTATCAAAGCCGGAGCCAGGAGAACCATTGTTCCTCTACTTAGCTGTCACAGAGGTAGCAGTAAGCGCAGTTCTAGTCAGAGAGCAGGATAAAGAGCAAAAGCCAGTCTACTACTTAAGCAAGTCTGCTTCCAGCAGAGACCAGGTACACATCTCTTAAAAAATTAGCACTAGCACTGGTAGTTGCATCTTACAAACTGCGCCCCTACTTTGAGTCCCACACTATACATGTCGTGACTAATTACCCATTGAAATCAATAATGAGGAAACCTGAGGCAGAATGTCAAAGTGGTCCGTACACCTTAGTGGATATGACATCAGGTATGATCCTAGGACAGCAATCAAGTCACAGGCATTGACAGACTTTGTATCAGACTTCAGTCCCGCTATCCAGAACCTGGCAGACGAGGAGATCCTGACCCTCAAAGGAAATAAGGAAGCAGAAGTGTAGCAGATGCACATTAATGGAGCTTCCAACCAAAGGGGAGCAGGTGTAGGACTAATCCTGCAGTCACCGCAGGGAGATCTGATAGCACAAGCAGTGCGATGTGAATTTAAGGCAACTAATAACGAAACAGAATATGAAGCCATAATACTAGGGATGCAGCTAGCCCTGGAGCTAGGAGTCAGGAACCTACAAATATTCAGTGACTCTTTGCTAATAGTTAATCATGTGAATGATGAATTCATAGCTAGGGATTCAAAGATGATTGCCTATTTAAAGGTGGCAAAGGAGATGAAACAAAAATTCAAAGATTGTAAGCTCAAGCAGATCCCTAGAGACCAAAATGTGGAAGCAGATGCCTTAGCGACTCTGGGGGCAACCTTCAAGCCAACCGAGCTGTCCAATATCCCCATCGCGCACATGCTGTAACCATCTATCCAAAAATTGGAAGAAGCGGACATAGGAGAATTGGAGGACCCACAAGATGAGCTGGCAGTTCAGATAACAACAGAAGGCCAAATAGCTTCCCAGCCAAACAACTAAACGGCTGACCAGGCAGCTGGCCAATCACCTGATCAGCCAGCTACCCAGGCAGATGACTGGGATTGGCGGACACCTTACTTAGATTGGCTATGACATGACAAGCTGCCAGGCGACAAAAAGGAGATAAGATGTTTTAAAATGAAAGCCTCCAAATTCGTACTAATTGATGACATACTTTTCAAGCAGTCAGCAGCAGGACCTTATCTACGATGCCTGGACAAGCAAGAAGCACAGAATTTATTGCATGCCCTCCACAGTGGCGAATGTGGAAACCATGCAGGGGCAGGAATCTGTCAAAAAAAGCCTTCAGACAAGGCTACTTTTGGCCCACGATGAGGGCAGATTCAGCAGAATATGCTCGCAAATGTGATGCTGCGCGGCGCAAAGACCAATGATCCATCCGTGCAGAACCCTTACACCCCATCATTTCTCCTTGGCCATTTATGACATGGGGAATGGACATAGTGGGTCCTCTGCCTAGAGCCATAGGGAACAGGATATGGATGCTGGCAATGACAGATTACTTCTCCAAGTGGATAGAGGCAGAAGCATTCACAGAAGTAAAAGACAAGCAGGTCATCTCTTTTATTAAATGAAATATCATCTGCAGGTTTGGTATCCCATCAGAAATCATATGTGACAACGGCTCACAATTCATCTCCAACGATGCCAAGGGATACTGTTCCAAATGGAACATCACTTTAAAAAAGTCAGCACCCAGGACTCCAAAGTCCAATGGGCATGCTGAGTCCTGCAACAAAATAATCATGGATAACTTGAGAAGGAGAATACAGGAGTTAAAAGGAAATTGGGCAGATGAATTGCCACTAGTGTTATGGTCAGACGGAACGACGCCAAAGATAGCAATAGGCCAAACACCCTTCAGCCCGGTGTTTGGCGGGGAAACAGTAATTCCATCAGAGGTTCTAGTTCCAACCCACAGGTATGGATGTATGACAGGGGAACTGAACAGCGCAGAAATGATCAGGAGCCTGGACACGATAGACGAACTGCGAGTAAGCGCAAAAATACGTCTAACTGCCTACAAGCAGTCAGTCGCCAGAAGTTACAACAAGAAAGTGAAAGCCAGGCTCCTAAAGGTAGGAGACCTGGTCCTCCGTGAAGTATTTCAAAACACACAGAACCGTAAGGCAGGCAAATTCGCCTACAAATGGGAAGGACCATACCAGGTAGAAGGAGTTATTGGCCATAGGGCGTACAAATTAATGACCATGGACGGTCAGATCATACATAAACCATGGAACATACTTCACCTGAAGAGGTATCACTTTTAATAACAAGTAGAAATTAGTGTACAGAGTAGTGTGTTAAGAAAACCCAATAAAAAAAATGGTAGTAGGCATCCTACCAATTTCGCGTCAATTTCTTTTTCTTTTATTTCTTTCGAAATTTATAAACTATTGAAGTTGTGTGGTCTGTAAGCTTCCTGGGATCACAATTGCTCTAGTACCCCATGAGATGGCATCAGGTACTTCACATCGCTCTGATAAATTTGTTCTTTTAGGCTTCTCTAAATACATCTCTCTGAATTCTAACGTCTATGTTACATTGAAAGGGTATCTAGTAGGACTGCCAACTGCAAACGTGGGGTGATAAGGCACATGGCACTCCAGCATGCCTCACCTACTTTCTCCGCCAGGAGCACCCTTACCAGGTGGACTGTGGAACATACAAAAGGGAGCTTGGCTGACCGCTGAACGCTTACCCAGCTACCCCTGATACCCCCTGGAAGTAGCTCGCACTAATCGCAATTAATCAGGGCCCTCGCATGCATGCACATACATATGGAGCGCAGGGATCTCCGAGCTACCAGAATCCTGCAACGTTCCATCGGTCCTAGAATGACGATAAACTTGCCTAAGGTACGCTCCTGTTGGCTTGAAACATGATGAACACACCTTGCGTCATGAACAAGGTTAAGCTGTTAAATTGCAGCATACGCCTAAATCTATCAGTAGACTGACACGACAGCTAGCTGAGTCTAAATCAGCCTCTTCAGTCTGACACGACTGGTCAAAATCAGCCTCAATGGTTGACACGGCCACCTCCCCTATAATGCGGCATACGCCTAAAACAGTCAGTAGACTGACACGGCAGCTAGCTGAGTCTAAATCAGCCTTCTCAGGCTGACACGACTTGCCTAAATCAGCTAGCAGGCTAACACGACAGCTTCCTAAGCTAAACATAATAGCAGGAAGTAAAATATACAGGATATAACGAAAATTAAACTTGTAAACTAAGGCAAGGGGCATTTCAAAATATTGGCCTAAAATAACGGCCCCAATTTCAAAGCTGCCACCATGGCAGATAAAACAAAAAATGAGAAAATGTTTAACATTTTACAAGTCTGCACCACACAGGGTCAGATTGCCATCCAACAAATTTGAAATAAATTTAGGTCACATTGATGACCTCCACTTCTGGCATCTCTCTTTCCTCCTCCTGCTGAATTCCCATTTCAGGTACAGGACCAGCTTGCACGCCCTCGGCAACAGTTGCCTCCTGAACTTCCTTAGCAACATCAGCTTCCTGAAGTGAGCTAACACCTCCAGCGGCCATCTGTTCCGCCAGTGCAGAAGATTTCACCTCGCCAACCTCAGGCATCAACACACTCAGATCAGGTTGGACGGGTAAAGCATCTCCAGCTGCCTCTCCTCCTCCTCTATGGCCTGGTGGGTTGAAGCCTCCTCAAGGGCAGCACGCATCCCGCTGATCTTTCCCCGCCAGGTAGCATATGCAACAATGTTGGTGGCCAGGGTGATCAACTCACTGATCCTCGCCTCAGAACACTTCAAGGAGTCAGAGAACGTGGTGCAGACCTCTTGGGAGCGAGCCAACTGATAAGCTCCTTCTTTCTGTTTCTTCTTGGTGCCAACGAGATCAGCCTTCAGCTCAGCCACCCGTCCTCTCAAGTCAGCACGCTGCCGTTCCAGATCAGCAATAGTCCCATTCAGCTTTTTGTTCTTAGCACTGGTAGCACGGCTGGTGGTCTGCACTATGTTGATCATCTTCCTGTTGTGGAGAGCAGACTAGATGGCCTGGGGGCAGAGAAAGTTGAAACTAGTAAAGATTGAGGATAAGAAACTTGGAACAGGTAGAAGAAGGAAGATACTCACCATAAAAGCATTATGCACGTCATTTTCAGCCATCTCCTCTGGGGAGAACTCTGAGAAGGCTTCCACCGAGGGAGGGAAGAGTAGCTGGTCAATCTCAGGCCAGTATGGTACCTTGTCAATGTTTCCAAAGCCCTCTGGAAAGTGAGCGATGATGCCGCCACTGGCAGCAGCAGCAGGACTAGCAGGTGGCGTAGGAGGATGACTGGAAGGATGCGGGCTTACTTCTAAAGGTTCAGAACGCATGGTGTTGGAATGGGTAGGAGGAGACTGGAAGGATGTGGCAGGGGCACTCCTCTTGGAGGCAGAAGTCACGTCAGGACTCGCAGCAGATATTTTTCTTTAGGCACTCTGGAGGATGGCCTCCAAGGGATCAACTCTTGAACCTACGGACAACCAAAATATCGAATATCAGAGGTACTGGATAGGCAGCAAGATTATGAACAAAATAGTGTGAAGTGGCTTACCAGAAGACATTCTATGGGCTGATTGTTGTGGATTAGAAGAGGAGGCAAGTGAGAAACCGGGTAGCAGATCAGGAAACTTTCTCTCAGACTGAGGGATGCAGAACAGCTTGTTGCGATCAGCAACCGGGCCACCTAGACAAGTCAGGTAGCAGGGACCTGCACGAAAGCAACCAAGTAAGCCAGTAAGCATTGAGATGAACAAGTCAGCCGTCAGGAGAGCTACTTACTCGAAGTAATAACCCATTTCTCAAAGATGTAATCAGAAGGCGGCTGAATAGAAGCCTTCCTCACATAGAAGAAGTCCTCAAACCACTTCTCATCCCTGGATGTTGATACGTGCCTGAAGGGGGTCTCCGTAGAGCCCCGAAAGGAGAACTGGCCTCTTCCCAGGGACTTGATGTCAAACATATGGGCAAGATCGCCCAAGGAAACGGAGCTGCCGGTATTCTAACTAGCTGTCAGGGAGTAGAGGAGAACCTTCCAAACATTGGCGGAAATTTGTGCCATAGCAAAATTGTTGGTATAAAGAAAGTCTTGAAAAAGCTTTGGAAAAGGGAAGCGGAGGCCGTATCTAAACGGGTAGAGGTAGAGACAGACCCAACCCGGCCGGATGGTGTCTGCCTTCTAACCTGGTTTTGGAATGACGATGTCGACCCCATCGCCTAGAACCGAGGAAACCCTTGATCAAAGGGATGTCGGCGGTGGTCAGAGTATAGTCGCAGTCATGGGGGTGAGTAAAAAGGTTCCAGAAGGGAAGACGGGGTCTGGGTTTTGGTCAGTTGGGGTGGAGGTCGAGGAGGTGTGACGGGGTTTGCCCATGGTCGGAGGAGAGAGAAAGAAGAGTTTAAAGAAATGTGGTAATAAAGGAATACCTGGGAAAGTGGCGGCGAGGAACGGCGGCGAAGTCCGGCGGGAGAAAACAAAAGGAAGGAGGAGAGTTTTGGGAAGTAGAGAGTTTTTGAAGGGGAAGGGTTTTTGAGATTGTGGTGTTAAGTTGGGTGTTGAGATTATAAAGGAAGAGAGAGAGGGAGGGTGTGAGAAATGAGGGAGTAAGGGGACAACAATAATGATGAGTACGTAGGAAGGAGTGCAAAAGACGACGCAGGTCATTTTCAAAAGTAATACGTAATTCCTTATTCGACGCCTCGAGACGTATCTCACAAGGAATTAGGGGAAAACTGTTTGGGCCAAAATCTGCATATTGGCCTAATAGGGCAAGTCCACTTAATTCCTGATGAAGAATTGGGCCGTGGAGGAATAATAAGCAAGAGGAGCCCAGATGCGAAGTAGGATCCGCCTAAAGAGTTGGGCCAGGAGGCGTGTAAAGGTGAAGAAGTTTATTAATGGAAGAGTCCCTCGTTTTGGAAAGCCTTCAGGGAGATTCTAGGGAGATCAAGGAGAATGGAAGGAGACGGCTGGATATGGAGAGAGTTGTTATGAAAGTAATATTCCTTTCCATAAACAAAGTAGGGCATATCTAGGGTTCTTACCCTATAAATAGCCAAAGGAGCAATCAAGAAAGGGCATTCAAGATCCCACATACACACGAAATACATTGTGCTAGCTAGATTTACATTCCGTCTCCATTGTACTCGATCCCTCATTAATAAGCTAGTGCAATACATGGAAGGGTACCGTCCCTCCCGCGGTTGTTCCCACATTGGGTTTTCCGCGTCACCAAATCTTACGTGTCACCTTTAATTACGTTCTTTATTCCATTATTTAGCATTGACGTAAACATCCAACCAATATACAACGAGTAAGACCACATTGACCTAATAAAACCTAAATACGACAAAAATCACCTAAACACTACGCTAATACCTCCTAAAAGGCCCATCTATAACCAAGGTAGGGGGATTAGAGATGCGTAATTGCGCATATCTTCAATTTGATTCCCGCAACTATAGTCTAGTGTCGCACCACATCCCAGTCATTTCTTGTTATATTTTTCTGTAACATTGTTTGGGCCAAATTTGGCATAATAACTTATTGGAGGATAAGCCCACTTGGTTTCGTTCGAAGAGTTGGGTCATGGAGACAGATCAATCATAAAGAGCCCAAGAGCAAGTGGAATCCGTCTAAAAGAATTGGGCCAAGAAAGCAAGCGATAGTGGAGAAGCCCGCTGATAGAGGAGTCCCGTGTTTTGGAAAGTCTTCAGGGAGATCTTAGGGAAAATTCAGGGAGATCAGGGAGAATGGAGGGAGAAGACCCGTTATGGAAAGAGTTGCGGTAGGAGTAGTATTCCTTACCATAAACGACGTAGAGCATATCTAGGGTTCCTACCCTATAAATAGCCGAAGGAGCAATCAAGGAAGGACATTCAAGATCTCACACGCATAACACATTGTGCTAGCTAGAATTATATTCCGTCTCCATTGTACTCGTTCTCCCATTAACAAGCTAGTGCAATATTTGGAAGGGTGTCGTCCCTTCCCGCGGTTGTTTCCTACATTGGGTTTTCCCCGTCACCAAATCTCACGTGTCAACCTTTATTTTCGTACCTAATTTCTTTACTTACACTAAACACAAATATATATCCAACATACAATGAGTAAGACCGCATTGACCTTGCTTTACCTAAATCGGTAGCAAATTACCAAAACAGTTTGGCGCCCACCGTGGGTCATTGTGGTCGTCAGTCGTTGATTAACTCAGACATATAATTGACAAGCAAACATCAGCAGCCCTGTCAGCGAGTGGCCAGCCATTGATACCACCCAACCCAGTTCAGAATCCAACATCAACATCACAAACTTAGGCCTTCGGGCACACTCCAAGAACCACATCCGTGTCAAAAGTCACTCTGCCTCCTAGAACTCCTACTGTGGCGGCTCAACCCAGATCAGACAGGGGCACAACAAGTTCAGGCCTCACTCCACCACCCAGTCTAACACAAACCCTGCTTAGTGGCATGGAAAATATTTAGAAGGTAATGGAAGATATGCGAGAAAACTAGAGAAAGGCAGAATCTGAAGAAAAGAAGAGGGATAGGGAACTCTGGGGGCAGATAGACTTTCTGAAGCAGCAGTCCAGCACTCCAGCCAGCGCGGGAATGAAGGTCGGGCCTCGGTAGTAGATCTAACCCAGGGGGCATCAGGCAGCAGGAGTCAGCCTTGACAGATACCAGCTGAATTGGTAACAAGATTAAACCTCACAGTAGTACCGACGGAAGAAAGAATAACTCCACAAGGGCTAGGATACCTCACACCAGATAGCTGGCAGCCAGCCAGCCGCATAGAAGTATAAACAGGTAATCTCCCAGTTGATAATTTTATGGTAACTAACCAGACATCTAGTGTAGGACCCGCAGGTAGCCCGCAGGTAAGCTGGCATCAGGGAACACTCGTGGTCTCGACCCCATTAGCTACCACTCCACATCAGAACCTTCAAGAGTTCAGACCCGGAAGCAGCACTCCAAGACATAAGGCAACGGACAGACAAATCCAGAACTCCGGAAGCCTGATCAACTAGCAATACCTGGAGCTAAGGGAGATGCTGAGTAGGGTCCCAGGATTGCCACCTCCACTCGAAAAGGCGGCGCCCGACAGTTATGCTGACTTACCATTCGTGGATGCCATATCCATTATTGCCATGCCAAAGAGATTCACCAATCCAAACATGCCTCTCTTTGATGGCACAACAGATCCCTTTGACCACATGAGCCAGTACAAGCAGAAAATGATGACCGTAACGGTTGTAGGACAAGTAAAAGAAGCCTGTATGTGCAAAGGGTTTGGATCCACACTGTCGGGACCAGCACTCCGATGGTTCGTAAGCCTGCCTAACAGGTTAATATGCACTTTTGCCAACCTGGTAAACGCATTCACTCAGCAATTTGCAAGCAGCCGGAAACCGCAGAACCATGCAGGGGACTTGTACAAAATTGTTCAGGGAGCAGGCGATACCATTGGAGAATACAACACTAGATTCAACAATGAGAAGGTGGCAGTACGGGAATGTGACGTGTCGACAACAGTGGAAGCCTTCAGAAGATGTCTACACTATGAATCAGACCTATATAAGCAGCTAACTATGCACCCTTGTCATAGTTTTGAGGCGGTGCAAGAGAAAGCAGTAGCCGCAATCAGATTGGAAGAAGATATCTTGGCCAGAGCCAGTATGCCAAGTGCACCAAGCATATCCAGCACATCAGCCATGGAAAAGTCAGGTAGAAAGCAATCCACTAGCAAGCAGGATGAGAGATAGAAGCCATACGGTAAGGGAGTCAACAGAGAAGAAAATCAGCAACTCCCCACACAGGCCGAATATGAATTCACAACTGGCGTCGGAGGAATCCTTAAAGCACTTAGAGAGATGCGAGATGAGGTAAGATAGCCCAGGCCACCAGTAGAAGGACAGGCATGGCAGAAGGACAACAAGAAAAAATGTGAGTTCCATCGTGATATTGGGCATAAAACAGAGGACTGTTACACACTACGCAGGGAGATCAGACGCTTGTATGAGCAGGGAGAACTGAGCCACCTATTACCACGTGGGGGCAAGTAGCAGGATAAGGTAGGCTCCACAAAACCTACAACTCCACCTAAATGCACCAATAAACGCGATAACAAGCGGCTTAGACATAAGTGGGTTAACATATTCAGCAGCCAAAAGGCGTGCCACTGAGACTAAGGGAGACAGACCAGAAACTTCTTACAGAATTTCTCATAGTGATCTACATGCGGTTGCTTTTGACGAAGGAGATATACGTGATGAGCAAGAACATCACGACGCACTCATCATACTCTGTCAATGGCCAACTGCACAGTCAGAAAGGTCCTGGTGGATACTGGTAGCTCGGTCAACTTGATCATGCTAAAAACCATAGAAAACATGGGGTTTAGCGAGAAGGATTTGCAGAAGAAGACCATCCCGCTGGTAGGGTTCAGTGGAGAGACAGCCAACTCGTTGGGTGAGATAGTGATCCCAAACTACGTGGGAGGAGTCAACAAACAGGTAAGGTACTTGGTCATAGATGGACCCTCTACCTACAACGTCATTCTTGGAAGACCATGGCTGCACTTGATGAAGGCAGTTCCCTCAACATATCACCAATGCATAAAGTTTCCCACACCATGAGGAGTAGAAACAATACGAGGAGACCAGAAGGAAGCTAGAGGCTGCTACAATAAAGCGTTGAAATGCATAGCCACTCCCCCAGCGTAGCAATTACAGAAGCAGCATGTCTAGGATGAATACATTGAACCCCCAGCCGAGGAATTAGATCAGATCAACCTGGACAAGATGCACCCTGAAAGGACCGTGCTAATAGGGGCAGGATGCACATGAAATCTCAAACAACACCTAGTCAAGTTCCTACAAGCCAATATGGATTGTTTCGCATGGTCCCATGACGAAATGATAGGGATAGATCCTTCTATCATAACACAAAAACTCAGCGTGGACCCAGGATGCAAGCCCATCCAGCAGAGACGAAGAAAGTTCGCAGCTGAGAGAAATAAGGTGATCAACCAGGAGTTAGACAGGCTGCTAGTAGCAAACAAGATAAGAGAGGTGAAATAACCAGAATGGTTATCAAATGTGGTGGTAGTACCCAAGAAGAATGGAAAGTGGAGAGTATGCGTGGACTTCACCGACCTCAACAAATCATGTCCCAAAGATTCCTTCCCACTACCACATATTGACGCAATGGTGGATGCAACAGCTGGACATGAGATGTTGACATTCCTGGATGCTTGGAGTGGCTACAATCAAATCAATATGGATCCTGCAAACCAAGAGAAGACAACATTCATGTCTGAAAGAGGAATATACTACAATGTCATGCCCTCCGGCCTGAAAAATGCAGGGTCCACATATCAAAGACTGGTCATCCGTATGTTCAAAGAACAAATAGGAAGAACCATGGAGGTATATATTGACGATATGGTGGTGAAATCAGAGAAAGCTACGGATCACATGCGGCATCTGGCAGAAACATTCATCACCCTCAGAGAATATAAAATGAAGCTAAACCCGTCTAAGTGCACCTTTGAAGTTTCCTCCGGAATATTCTTAGGCTACATCGTTACTCAAAGAGGAATGGAAGCCAGCACCGAGAAGATTAAAGCCGTATTACAGCTGGAGTCACCAGAAAAACCGAAGGATGTACAAAGGCTACCTGGCAAAGTGGCAGCTTTGAGCAGAGTCATCTCGAGATCCTCAGACATGTGCAGACTATTTTACGATATATTGAGAAAGAGCCAGAAGTTTGAGTGGACTGCAGACCACGAGCAGGCATTCAGGGAGCTGAAGCACTACCTAAGCAACCCGCCATTACTATCAAACCCGGAGCAAGGAGAACCATTGTTCCTTTACCTAGCTGTCACAGAGGTAGCGGTAAGCGGCGTTCTGGTCATAGAGCAGGACAAGGAGTAAAAGCCCGTATACTATGTAACCAAGGCTCTGCTGCCAGCAGAGACCAGGTACACATCTCTTGAAAAATTAGTACTAGCGCTGGTAATTGCATCTTACAAACTGCTCCTCTACTTTGAGTCCCACACCATACATGTTGTAACCAATTACCCACTGAAATCCGTGATGAGGAAACCTGAATTGTCAGGCAGAATGTCAAAGTTGTCCATACACTTCAGCAGATACGACATCAGGTATGATCCTAGAACAACAATAAAGTCGCAGGCACTCGCAGACTTTATGTCAGACTTCAGCCCAGCTATCCAGAATCTGGCAGACGAAGAGATCCTAACCCTCTAAGGGAACAAGGAAGCAGAAGTCTGGCAGATGCACATTGATGGAGCCTCCAATTAAAGGGGAGAAGGTGTAGGACTAATCCTGCGATCACCGCAGGGAGATTTGATAGCACAAGCAGTAAGATGTGAATTTAAGGCAACTAACAATAAAACAGAATACGAAGCCTTAATACTAGGGATGCAGCTAGCCCTGGAGTTGGGAGTCAGGAACCTACAAATATTCAGTGACTCTTTGATAATAGTTAACCATGTGGACGATGAATTCATAGCCAGGGACTCAAAGATGATCGCCTATTTGAAAGTAGCGAAGGAGCTGAAACAGAAACTGAAAGGTTTCAAGCTCAAGCAGATCCTCGGAGACCAAAACGTAGAAGTAGATGCCCTAGCAACTCTGGGGGCAACCTTCAAGCCAGCTGAACTTTCCAACATCCCCATCGCGCACATGATGGAACTTTCTATCTAGAAACTAGAAGAGGTGGACAGAGGAGAACTGGAAGACTATCAAGACGGGGAAGCAGTTCAGTCAACCACAAATGGCCAGGCAACTACTCAGCCAGATAATCAGTCGGATGGCCAAACAACTGTCCAGCCTGACGGTCAGCCAGCCGATCAGACAGACGACTGGGACTGGCGGACGCCATACCTAGATTGGCTGCGGCACGACAAGCTACCAGATGACAAGAAGGAGATAAGAGGTTTTAAAATGAAAGCCTCCAGATTCAAATTAATTGACGATATGCTTTTCAGGAAATCAGTGGTAGGACCCTACCTATGGTGCCTGGATAAGCAAGAAGCACAGACTGTGTTGCATGCCCTCCATAGTGGTGAGTGTCGAAACCATGCAGGGGGCAGAAGTCTGTCAAACAAAGCCCTCAGACAAGGCTACTTCTGGCCCATAATGAGGGCAGACTCGGCAGAATACGCCCGTAAGTGTGATGCCTACCAGCGATCAGCACCCTTGATCCATCAGCCGATAGAGCCCCTGCATCCCATCATTTCTCCCTGGCCGTTCATGACATGGGGGTTGGATATAGTGGGTCCTCTGCCTAGAGCCACAGAAAACAGAATATGGATGCTAGCAATGACAGACTATTTCTCCAAATGGATAGAAGCAGAAGCATTCATAGAAGTAAAAGACAAACAGGTCATCTCTTTCATTAAGCGTAATATCATCTACAGGTTTGGTATCCCATCATAAATCATATGTGACAACGGATCACAATTAATCTCAAACGATGCCGAGGGATACTGTGCCAGATGGAACATCACTCTGAAAAAATCAGCACCCAGGACTCCAAAGTCCAACGGGAAAGCTGAATTCAGTAATAAAATCATCATGGACAGCTTGAGAAGGAGGCTACAGGAGTTAGGAGGAAAGTGGGCAGATGAATTGCCACTACTTCTATGGTCAGACAGAATGACCTCAAAGACGGCAACAGGCCAGACACCCTTCATCCTGGTGTTTAACGCAGAAGCAATCATCCATCAGAAGTTCTAGTTCTAACTCACAGGTATGGATGCATGACAGGAAAACAGAACAATGCAGAGATGGCCAGGAGCCTGGACACGGTAGACGAGTTGCGAGCAAGTGCGAAAATACGTATAGCTGCCTACAAGTAGTCAGTCGCCAGAAGCTACAACAAGAATGTGAAAGTCAGGCTCCTAAAGGTAGGAGACCTGGTCCTCCGTTAAGTGTTTCAAAACATAAAGAATCATAAGGCAGGAAAATTTGCCTATAAATGGGAAGGACCATACCAGGTAGAAGGCGTTGTTGGCCATGGTGCGTACAGATTAATGACTATGGACGGTCATATCATACACAAACCATGGAACATACTTCACCTGAAGGGGTATCACTTTTAATAATAAGTAGAATTTAGTGTACAAAGTAGTGTATTAAGAAAGCCCAAAAAAAAACGGTAGTAGGCATACTACCAATTTTGTGTCATTTTCTTTCTTTTCTTTCTTTAAAACTTTGAAAACTACTATTGGAGTTGTGTGGTCTGAAAGCTTCCTGGGACCACAATTGCTCTGGTACCCCATGAGATGGCATCAGGTACTTCACATCGCTCTGGTAGGATTTCTATTTTCAGGCTTCTCTAAATGCAGCACTCTGAATTCTAACATCTATGGTGCATTGAAAGTGTAGCGAGCAGGACTGTCAACTGCAAACGCGGGGTGACAAGGCACATGGCACTCCAACATGCCTTACCTACATTTCTCCATTAGGAGCACCCTCACCAGGCGGCCTGTGGAACATACGAAAGGGAGCTTGGTTAACAGCTGAAAGCTTATCCAGGTACCCTGGATACCACCCCCTGGACGTAGCTCGCAATCAACGCAATTAATCAGGGCCCTAGCATGCATGCACATACATATATGGAGCGCAGGGATCTGTGAGCTACCAGAATCCTGCAACGTTCCATCGGTCCTAGAATAACGATAACTTGCCTAAGGTACGCACCCGTTGGCTTTAAATATGATGAACACACCTTGTGTCATGAACAAGGTTAAGTAATCAAGTGCAACATACGCCTAAATCAGTCGTCAGACTGACACAGCAGCTAGCTGAGTCTAAATCAGCTTCCTCAGGCTGACATGACTGGTCTAAATCAGCCTTTAAGGTTGACACGGTCACCTCACCCTAAAATGCGGCATAAGTGTAAATCAGCAAGCAGGCTGACACGACAGCTAGCTGAGTCTAAATCGGTCTTTTCAGGCTGACACGACTAGCCTAAATCAGCCAGCAGGCTGACACGACAACTTCCTAAGCTAAGTATATAAGTGAAAAACGAAGCACACAAGATATGATAAAGCTTGCCAAACTAAGGCAAGGGGAATTTCAAAATTCGACCAAAAACGGCCCCAGGTTCAGTCAGCCGTCACCGCGACGGACAAACACAAAACGAAATGTTTAAAATTTTACAAGTCTGCACCACACAGGGTCAGACCACCATCCAAAAAAGTTTGAAAACAAAAATTTTTAACTTTAGGTCACATTGATGACCTACACTTCTGGCACCTCCTCTGCCTTCTTCTGCTGACTTCCCATTTCAGGTACATGACCAGCTTACACGCCCCGACAACAGCAGCCTCCTGAGCTCCCTCAACAACAGCAGCCTCCTGAAATGAACCAGCATCCCCAGTAGCTGTCTGCTCCGCCAGCGTAGGAGAATTCACCTCGCCAACCTCAGGCATCAGCACGCTCAAATCAGGCTGGATGGGGTAAAAGGTCTCCAGCTGCCTCTCCTCCTCCTCAATGGCCTGCTGGGTTGGAGTCTCCTCAAGTGCAGCACGCATCTCGCTAATCTTTCCCCGCCAGGTAGCATAGGCGACAATATTGGTGACCAAGGAGATCAGGTCCTTGATATTCTCATCAGAACGCTTGAGAGAACCAGAGAAGGTGCTGCACACTTCTTGAGTACGCGCCAGCTGGTCAACACCCTCCTTCAGGTTCTTCTTGACTCTAACAAGCTCGGCTTTTAGCACCACCATCCGCCCCCTCAAGTCAGAACGCTGCTGCTCCAGCTCAGCAATGGTTCCAGTCAGCTCCTGATTCCTGGGCTGGTAGCCCTACTGGTAGTTTGGACCACATTGATCATCTTCCTATTAGATAAGGCTAACTAGAAGGCCTGCATGAAAAAAAGGAAGGGTCTGCAAACTTGGTATAAAAAATTCAGGGGGAGTAACAGAGGAAGAATACTCCCCATGAAGGCGTTATGTACATCGTTCTCTGCCATCTGCTCTGGCGAGAACTCCGAGAAGGCCTCCACCAATGGAGGGAAGAGGATCTGGTCGATTTCGGGCCAATATGGCGCCTTGTCAATGTTTCCAAAGCCCTCAAAAAAGTGGGCGATGATGCCACCGCTGGCAGCAGTAGAAGGACTGGCAGGTGGAGTAGGAGGATGACGGGACATCGGGCTAACTTCTAAGGGTTCAGGACGAACGGTACTGGTATGGGCAGGAGGAGACTGTAATGAGTCAGCAGGGGCACTCTTATTGGAAGCAGAGGCGATGTCGCGGCTCGCAGCATTTCTTTTTCTCTTAGCACTGTGGAGGATGACCTCCAGAGGATCAACTTTCGAGCCTACAAGCAGCCAGATTTCAGAAACCCAGATAGACAACAGGATTACATGTAGGCAGAGATAGCACGAATGGCAAAACGAATTGGCTTACCAGAGGACATGCTGTGGGCTGATTGCTGTGGATTGGAAGAAGAGGCCGGTGAAAAGCCGGGCAGTAGGTCAGGGAACGTTCTTTCAGATTGGGGGATGCAGAACAGTTTGTTGCGAGCAGATATGGGGTCGCCTAGATGAGTCAGATGACAGGGACCTACACGAAAAAAAAAAGTAAGACAGTAAGCATTAAGAAGAACAAATCAGGCGTCAGGAAAGCCACTTACTCGAGATAATGACCCATTTCTCGAAGATGTAGTCAGCAGGCGGCTGGATGGAAGTCTTTCTCACAAAGAATAAGTCCTCAAATCACTTCTTATACTTGGATTTTGACACGTGTCTGAAGGGGGTCTCACCAGAGCCCCGAAAGAAAATTGGCCTCTTCCTAGAGACCTGGTCTCGTATATATGGGCCAGATCGCCTAGGGAGATGGGGCTGCCGGTATTCTGACTAGCAGTCAGAGAATAGTGGAGAACCCTCCAAATGTTGGAAGAAATTTGTGCCATGGCGAAGTTGTTAGAGTAAAGAAAATCTTGCATAAGTTTTGGGGAAGGGAAGCGAAGACCGTATCTAAACGGGTAGAGATAGAAGTAGACCTACCCCGGCCGAGCAGCGTCTGCCTTTTGGCCTGGTTCAGGGATCGCTATTTTGACCCCATCGCCAAGTCCCAACTATTCCTTTATTAAAGGAATGTCGCTGGTGGTAAGGGAGGAGTTGCAGTCATGGGGGTGGACGAAGAGGTTACGAGAAGGAAAGACGGGATCCGGGTTTTGGTCGGCCGGGGCAGAGGTCGAGGAGGCATGACGGGTTTTACCCATGGTCGGAAGAAAAGAAAAATAAAGGATTGAAGAAAAATGGCAAGGAAGAAGTACCTGGGGAGAGCGGCGGCGAAAAATGGCGGTGAAGTCCGGCGGGGGAGAGAAAAAGGGAGAAGAAGAGTTTTGGGAGTAAGAGGGTTTAAAGTTTTGGAATTAATGAAGTGAAGGAGGGGAGTTGAGATTATAAAGGAAGAGAGAGAGAGGGGAAAGTGCGAGAAACAAGGGAGAAAAGAGGGAGCAATGATGAGTGCTTGGAAAGTTGTGTGAAAGACGGCGCGAGATTTCAAAAAAAGAATCCGTAATCCCTTATTCGACGCCTCGAGACGTATCTCACAAGAAATTAGGGGCAAACCGTTTGGGCCAAAATTGGCATAATAACTTATTGGAGGATAAGCCCACTTGGTTCCGTCCGAAGAGTTGGGCCGTGGAGACAGATCAGTCACAAGGTGCCCAAGAGCAAGTGGAATCCGTCTAAAAGAATTTGGCCAAGAAAGTAAGCGATAGTGGAGAATCCCGCTGATAGAGAAGTCTCGTGTTTTGGAAAGCCTTTAGGGAGATCTTAGGGAAAATTCAGGGAGATCAGGGAGAATGGAGGGAGAAGACCCGTTATGGAAAGAGTTGCGGTAGGAGTAGTATTTCTTACCATAAACAAGGTAGAGCATATCTAGGGTTCCTACCCTATAAATAGCCGAAGGAGCAATCAAGGAAGGACATTCAAGATCTCACACGCATAATACATTGTGGTAGCTAGAATTACATTTCGTCTCCATTATACTCGTTTACCCATTAACAAGCTAGTGCAATATTTGGAAGGGTGACGTCCCTTCCCGCGGTTGTTTCCCACATTGAGTTTTCCGCGTCACCAAATCTCACGTGTCAACCTTTGTTTTCGTACCTAATGTCTTTACTTACCCTAAACGCAAATATATATCCAACATACAACGAATAAGACCGCATTCTTGCTTAACCTAAATCGGTAGGAAATTACCAAAACAAACATTATAATCATTCTTTCAATGTCCACATTTACATTTATCTATACTGTTCGGTAGAAAATTAAAGGGTGTTTGAAAATATGTAATGCAAGTTGTGAGAATATGTCTTATGGGGGAAGACCGTCTTAAACAAGACCAATTGGATGAAGATAGCCCTTTTTCGCTTGCAACGGGTTTCGTTTTTTTTTTCCTTTAGTAGTTCTTTATATGTTACGATATACTATGGTCTATGGAGTATACTTTTAGTGAACATCATACTCCATATTTGTTTAAATAAGTATTGCTCCATAGTATCTCGCCGGTGCCTTGTTCAGTCGTTTACAGATTCGTGTTTTCTATCAAACAGATATTTGAAGTGGCCCCTTCTCTATATATGGTTGAGGTTCGCAAAACAAAAGGAGATACACTTGAGTTTCACAAGGTATGTTTTCTCCATGTCTATGGACTTTAATTCTCCAAGAAGTGAGACTTATAATGTTCTTTTTTAATCTTGAAAATAAAAAATTTTATAGAGTGCTTATTGGTTATTTTTATTATAATAATAATAATAATAATAATAATAATAATTATTATTATTATTATTATTTTTATTATTATTATTATTATTATTATTATTATTATTATTATTATTATTATTATTATTATTATTATTATTATTATTATTATTATTATTATTATTATTATTATTATTATTATTATTATTATTATTATTATTATTATTATTATTATTATTATATTATTATTATTATTATTATTATTATTATTATTATTATTATTATTATTATTATTATTATTATTATTATTATTATTATTATTATTATTATTATTATTATTATTACACTCTCGAGAGAGAGAGAGAGAAATAGAAGCTAGATAAAAGCATTAAGAACCAACATTAAATAACCTGACTATAACTCTCACATTTTCCCATGGGAGAGGTGTAATCTTGATTAGTGTGCTCTTTATTAAAATTCGACTTTTGTATGCAATTTTAAGTGAGTACAAATTCATTTTTTTTTTTTTTGTAAAACGTAAGTTTCTCATTAAAACATAACAAGCTATTACAAACTACCAACAATTGGTACACATTCCATAAGGATCATATTCTAAACATCAAATAAAATAAGCTTTGATTCAACTCTTATCACGATTAGTTTTAGCTTTACTGAGCCAATACATTGATCTCTTCAGTAAGCTCCTTATTTCCCCAATGAGTTTGTTTTGATGAATAAGAACACCATCCATTCGTACCTTGTCTCTCTGTTGCCAGACACTGTAAAACGTTGTCTGCAACCAAGCATTTACTACCTTCTTCTTGACCATTGACCACCACGATTTGTTATGTATGTATTCCAAAGGATTAAAATTAACCACAAGCCAACTGATATTCAGTATTCTCCTCAATCTGCACAACACTAGCAGAATATAGGGGCATTGTTGAAAGACATGATCATGTGACTCTAAGGAGTACCCACATAGCAAGCAGATAGCATCAGAGCATACCCCCAACTGGAACAGTTTCTCTTTTAAAGACAATGCTTTCCTAGCAATCAACCAGTTTTTAAATTTTGTTTTGGAACACACCAAGAGTTCCAAATGAAATTATCCCAGTTCATAGTAGGTTGCACCTGCCTACACCAGTTATACCTAGACCTGGCAAAATAAAACTGAACCTGAAAAACAGATTGAAAACATCTGAATTTATAACTGATCGAACACCCGATATGAATAAATTAAATAGTACCCGAAACCCGACTCCATCCGAATAGAACCGAAACTGGATCGAACTCCATAATAACCTAATAAAACTCGAACCTTGATATATCTGAACCGATAAGAACCGAACCGATTGACCCGAATGAAACATATTTATTTTCTCATAAATACACTCAAATTTAAGTGTTTTTTCATTGATTATTTATTTATTAATTATAACATTCAAATTGAAAAATTTAAGGTCCATTTAAGCCCTTTTTTACTCTCAATTCGAGAAAACTTTGACCCGAAACTCAACTGAACTGAAATAAAACCGACCTGAATCGTACCGAACTCGAAATAGCACACACGGATTAAAGTTGCTAACCGTAATTAACCCGATTCAAATCGAACTGAAATCGAAATTAAGTTCAACTCGAATTAAATCGAACCGATTCAACCCGATCCGAAACTGAACCGAATGACCAGTTTGCTAGGTCTAATTATGCCCACTGGAGATGGAATAATCATTAGGGTGAGGCATCCACTGACCATTATAGTAGCCAGATTGCAGAATGTCCTTTACCTTACAAACAGTCTTCCAGCTCTAGGTAGCATTTGTCTTAGGTGAGTAAGTGCTCCCATCATTTCCTTTTTTATATAAGTGATTCACCCATTTGACCCATAGACTATCAGGTTTAGTGTAAATCTACCAAACCAACTTTTTAATAGCAGCAACATTCCAAGCCTTACTACTTCTAATACCCAATCCTCCTTCACATTTGGGTGAGCATATTTTCTCCCAACTAACCATAGGGACTCTCATCATTTCAGTGCCACCATCCCAAAAATAATTCCTACAAATGGAATCAATCCTCCCGAGCACACCTTAGCAATGATAAACACAGAAGACCAGTAGCTATACAGGGAAGATAAAACAAAATTTACTAAGGGTAATCAGCAAGCATAAGATTGTTTCTTAGTGCCAAAGCCCTAATTTTGGCCACCACTTTATCGATCAGGATAGTGCATTACTTAACAGATAATCTTCCTGCAGTTATGGGAACACCCAGGTATTTAAAAGGAACAACACCTTCAACAAAGCAAGATACCCGCAAAATATTAGCCTTGAGTGCATGTGTGACCCCATTGAAATAAATGTTAGATTTCATGGTGTTCATTTGTAGACAAGTGGCATCTGAGAAAGTTGCAAAAGCTCTTAATAAGATCATAATAGAGGTGACATCTTCTTTAGAAAATATTAGGAGATCATCAGCAAACAGTAGGCGATAGAGCCTTTGATGTCCACACAGAGGATGGAATTTGAAATTCATTATGTATGTTACATGGTACAAAATTCTACTCAAGCACTCCATGGTAATAGTAAACAGCAGGGGAGAAATTAGATCTCGCTGCCTCAATCCTTCGGCACCTTTGAAGTACTCAAAATTCATGTCATTCATGACAAGAGAATAGGAAGCAGATTTTATACATTCCATAACCAGCTGACTGAATTGTGCAGGGAAATTAAGAGCATTTAACATTTGTTCTATAAAATCCTAATTTACTGAGTCATAAGCCTTTCTTAAGTCAGCTTTAATCAGGCACCTTGGAGATACAGATTTCCTGTTATACAACCTCACAATGTCTTGGCAAATCAATATATTCTCAACAATATTCCTTCCCTTTATAAAACCTCATTGGCCCTCATTAATCATATCAGGAAGGACAGCTGATAATGTAACACCCTCATACTCCAAGTGCCTTACCAGGACCACTCAGGTATGAAGATATTACCATCTCGGTTACCCGAGGCATGATAATCATAAGACAATGAAGAAACATACTTTATTAAACAAGTTAAGTGATACATAACAAAACCAACTGTAAGCAAAATACTGTTTGCTCTCAAACTATAAACCAGTGAAAGGAACTGTCCTAACAAACACGGCGGAAGACTAAAGACTACGATATGTGATGACTCCACCCCTGACTAGATCCCACGCGTATCCAAGATATACCGCTTAAGCAATCGCTCACCACCCCGAATGGATCACCACAGTTTTTAAAACATTTAAACGGGGTCAATACTAATCACACAATTTATATACATATCAACAATCCGATAAAATGACGGCTCACACCGTCACACATACAATCACACCAATCCCAACAATCTCAATCACCGATCGTCCACTTTGGACCAGCCCGCCGAGTGGGGGACCGCAGCCGTACCCACCAAATCCCCGCTCCTCATAATGAGCGATAACCCTGTCCATTAATGTGCACATCCCTTCTGTGGCGGGTTCCACAGAAGGCGAAACTAGGGCGTGAAGCCACTCCCACAAGTGACCTCACTCAGCCGAGGACACGCCTCGAGAACCAGAGACCACAATCACAATCACAATCACAATCACAACCGTCACAATACAATTACTATATCAAACAATCAATCTCAACACATCAACAATCATCCCATTATGGGACTAATACTGAGTAGGAAATCCTACCTGGTAAGCACACAATCGACGGTCTCTCTCTTTCGCCGAGTCAAAAAGCTTCCTCTATGAACCCTCCTCCTATCATACAACATATAGAGGCTACCAAATCACATACTACACATAAACCCCCAAATCTCTAAATTAAGGTTTAACCAAATCAAAGGAAAGACAATAAAAAGGGTACATAGATCTTACCCTCGACGCAAGGAACTCAACGGTATAACCAACGACGCGAACTGACCTTCCAAACTCCGGGGATTGCTAATTATGCGATTAGAATGAAGAACTTGCTTGCTTTCTCTCTTAAACAGTAATTTAGGTTTTGCAAAAGTGATTTAGAACAATGACGACAAAGCTTATATACCTTAATCGCATAATTAACAAAACCCGAGAAAACTCCCCGTAAAACCGGCTACTTGATCAAGTACCCGAGATACTCGATCGAGTACCCCCTTACTCGATCGAGTACCCACGTTACTCGATCGAGTACCCAACAGGTCAGAAACTATTTTAAAACGCAACTCACCCTTACTCGACAGAGTAAGGCCTACTCGATAGAGTACCCAAAGACTTATAAATACGGAGTATTACAGTCTTCCCTCCTTAAAAAGAACTTCGTCCCCGAAGTTCAACCCATACATAAAAACAACCATACTGACTCGACCAAGACACCACAACTTAGCTAAGGACTCAAGAACTCGACCGAACATAGAACATGAACTCTTAACACCCACTCCACCAACTATGTTTACTTCCACAACATGACTCACTATGTCGTATCTACCACATATATATCTCTCACGACACCAACTCCATACATAACCAACTACCCTCCTCTAATGCTGCTAGCTCCATAATATCATCAACTATCAAATCCAATACTAAGACACTCATAGACATCAAACGGAATGTTACATTCTACCACCCTTAAAAGGAACTTCGTCCTCGAAGTTTACTCACACTCATAACCTCATCATCCAACTGTCAACACTATCTAAGTATTCTCGCATTCCTAACATCGAACTACTACAAGCACGTCCATGACCTTTTAACACTATCAACATATACAAATCCATATCTTATGCTACACCAACACTCTACTTCCAAATATACTACCATATGTACAACCATCAAAATCTCTTTTATCGCATCCTACTCCTCTTAAGATAAATGTTACGTCCTCGTAACTCACTAATACTAAATCCTAGATATATCTTTTCATTATCCTCATCACCACCGCATGTCAAAGATAACCACCTAGAACCTAAACACTCGCCATGCACATATCCAAGGCTCTCTTACTTAAACAACTCTCATACTTCACTTCACTCGTCACACCACCTAACCTATACCACAAAATCCTTAACTTAATCCAAAACTTCACTTGTTCCCTATTACCGCAACATGACACACCTCTCTATATAAACTACATAAAACTCTTATCGTCAAAAGCATAACTCACGATCCACACTTGTTACGTACACTCACACTAGATCCTCAAGTTCTTTTCTTTATTACCGCAAAACTCATACAAAACTTAACATGACACTATTTCCCAACACCCTACACTCACTTTGTCCCAAAATCGATTATGAACCACTGCAGCGTCCGGATCAATACAACACATGTTCCACCGATCACTTACCATGACTATGTCTAAAGCCTCATCTTAAAACAAGATCAAAAAATCAGTAACAACTTCTGACGACTATGTCCCATCAACAGAATGTCACTATACCATGACAACAACGAAAACATATACAACTCTCTTCATATCATACTCTACTCTCATACCAAAACTGAACTGGTAAAAAACATCAATAAACAAGACAACTGTCTATCTGCACCAACTGAAACTCGCAGGGAGCAACATCAAACAAAACAACAATCTATGTATAACTTGTATGTACTTTCGAAACTCGAATCATAAACATCCTGCCTACTCCACCACATCCGGTGACGGCATCACAACACCGCCACCAATGACCCACACCGCGGTGCGAAAATACCCGCATCACAAAGACTATGTACCGTGCCGGGTCACCACCCGAGGCACCACAACCACACCGATAGACATCACAACGCATACAATCCCCATAAACACCGACTCAAAGATAACTTCTCGACAAGAAAAACTTACTCAAATCGACTTTATTAAATCACCACGCAACATATTATATGGATAAACAGATAAGCATCTCATGAACATCATCTCTACCATTTCACGGAATACACATGTGTTATCAATACACATAAAATTATAACTAGCCATGTCAAATCAATCAAATTATTACCTTTTTGGATATCATTCAATTAAATTATCGTGTCCAACATATATATTACCGAACATTCATAAAACAACTTTATAATTATCACACCATACCACTTCTTGTGAGGTCAGAACCTCACACTAACATTTACACATAATATAGACTCGTAATCACAACCAACTAGTCAATCCTGACCACGTAAGTTACCACTCGATAAAGGTTACCTGTCGCCCGAGTTTAACTCATATGCCCCTCATAACATATTCCCCCATTCGCACAACCATCACTTCCTGCCAAAATATAACCATACCTTTACTATTCAACTATTAGCATCCGCCTCATCTAACCACATCTTATACCCTCTCACAAGCATACACAACAATCAGGTCCCTACCAAATCAACCTCTTTAGAATTGCTACCTTTCTAATATACCATCACTCTTAACCACTACTGGTAACACCACCATGCCACCACTGCTCGTATATCAAACCTCTTACACTCATATCGAAATAACATGGTTTTTCTCCTATTTTTTTTGTTAACATTCCAAATAACGAACATCAAACCCATCCACAAAATTACCTCAACATTATTCCCAATACCATCTTATTTGTATTGTCATCCAACTCTCCACCAAATATCTCGTATCGTGCCAATACTCCACCAACTTCTTACTCCCTTAATTCCTCGAAACTCATTATCAATCATGTTGTCCTGAAACTCCTATATAACCTTTAGCTAACATCCTCGTGATACTATCACACATTTCGATGATTCCTTACCTTTATATCACATAACTCCGGTGAACATTTTCCTCAGCTTACTTTTATCCTTCTTTCCTCTTTACACTCAATAATACCAATTAATAGTCCAACTCCTTATTCCTTCTAGCTAACCCTTTAGAAATCCAGTTACCCCTTCGTTGCTCCAAAACTCAAATTCCATTATTTTCGACCGACATCATCTCACTCTTTCTTACCATGGATCTTCTCTTATTATGCTATCACTAACACTTGCCACTAATCTATCCATAGAATCAACGTTTAATGTTCAAACAATTGCATCTCCCTTTTTACATCTCTAGAAATCAGAATTCATTTAATACCGTTAATTACCCAAGGAAATCACATAGTAGTTTCATCTTTTAATAAACCAAACCTCCCAAACTCACTCACTGTCTACAAATACACCTCGTGACATGTCTCCACAAAGTTCACTATATATTACTCTTCTCAACCCCTTTAAACGAACTTTCACTACATATATCCATAACCCACACGACTCCTAACCATTTCCCTCCATAATTCTTTACACATCTCAAGCTGCCACTATCCACATCCTTACTTTCAATATTTTATTCTCACGTTCATTATACTCACATCATCCCTTGCCCATATTCACTTACTTTTACATTACTCAACACACAATCATATCACTCATCCCGTCTCGCAAAACGTGCGCCATGCCTCAATAAACTATACCAATCTTCCTTTTCTTTTTCCACCGTCTATCATAATCACATATAACTCATGTCCTCCCCACCGAACTCATACTCATCATAAGTGCCACTCTTTACATCATAAGATTGGGTAACTTACGCTTCAGGACCAACACATACGTAAAACAATGCATAAAGAAGTAATACAACACCTTTGAATTAAACATAATATGCAACGAATGTCAAAAGATAAACATATGACCTGAAACACGCATATGACCTGACACGGACCCACTCGATCGAGTACGAGAACCTACTCGATCGAGTTGAGGCTACTTGATCGAGTGCCCAATCATGCTCGATCGAGTGCCCCGACTCTTAACCCAAACGGACCTTCGATCTCGACTTACTCGACCGAGTAGCCTGGCTACTCGATCGAGTGACCCAATACTCGATCGAGTGCCCGAGGTACTCGATCGAGTGCCCAAAAACACGATTCTGGTCAAAATAACGACAAATACCCACTCGATCGAATCAAACCCACTCGATCGAGTCATGCAGACTCGTGAATACTACCCGCATGTTATCTCACATACCCCAACGTACTATGCATTCATTATTATTTCAACATTATGATTACAACTACGCATTCAAATCTGCGCGACTCCTCATACAATCAACAAAATAATCTACTTCGTGTTATCAAGTGCCACGTTATAAACAACCATCATGCTTTTCATCCAATTCGTTATACAAAACACATATCATTGAACCTCTATTCTTCATGTTACTACTTACCAAAAGCCAAACATTACCATCTATCATGCTCATATAACAGTCAACTTTCAATCATGTATTACCCGCATGTTTTAAAATTTCATAACTTTTTATAACACAACAACATTACAAATCCACTTCATCACATAAACACTTCCATAATCAAGAAATTCATATCCTTACGAAATTGCCACTTCATCTTTTTCAATCAATTCATCTAGTTCAATCATAGACTTCATCTAACAAGCGCATATGATACGATAGTAGACAATTATACGAACTTAATATATAGCTTTACGCAAACAAAACTACGAAAACAAATCTTATCACACCCCCTAACCACATGTTATTAGGATTGCCTCATTATAAACCATTCGTCCTGCAACATCATTATTCATCACACATCATCATATACGAACTACTTTCTTTTCCTACCATATCATTCATCATTCTCATATACTTTTCCAACGATTCCAACCAACATGTAAACCAACTATCATGCAACATGCTTTCAACAAACCACATACAAAATCACATCGTCACCATCTTTGTCTACACATTCCCCATTCTCCACAATCATACATCCACTGGTTCATACCACACATTACTATATAGATACACAATACACAAGGTAAATACATAGCGATCCCGACTCATATCCCAAGGTGACCGGTTCAAAATTATAGGGCGAGTTCGCGACTTCAGGACGTCTCCCAAGTCTTTGCATTAGCTCCTACAACCTTTACCCCGGGTTCATTTTAATTGACTCCCTATATTCATTGGATTTATTGGTTACAGGTTTCAGGATCGTCTCTCTGATACCATTTGTAACACCCCCATACTCCAAGTGCCTTACCAGGACCACTCAGGTATGAAGATATTACCATCTCGGTTACCCGAGGCATGATAATCATAAGACAATGAAGAAACATACTTTATTAAACAAGTTAAGTGATACATAACAAAACCAATCGTAAGCAAAAAATACAAGTTGCTCTCAAACTATAAATCGGTTTGAAAGGAACTGTCCTAACAAACACGGCGGAAGACTAAAGACTACGATATGTGATGACTCCACCCCTGACTAGATCCACGCGTATCAAGATATACCGCTAAGCAATCGCTCACCACCCCGAATGGATCACCACGAGTTTTTAAAACATTTAAACGGGTCGGTACTAATCACACAATTTATATACATATCAACAATCCGATAAACAGACAGCTCACACCGTCACACATACAATCACACCAATCCCAACAATCTCAATCACCGATCGTCCTTTGGACTGACCACCCCGATGGGGGACCGCGGCCGTACCCACCAAATCCCCGCTCTTCATAATGAGCGATAACCCTGTCCATTAATGTGCACATCCCTTCTGTGGCGGGTTCCACAGAAGGCGAAACTAGGGCGTGAAGCCACTCCCGCAAGTGACCTCACTCAGCCGAGGACACGCCTCGAGAACCAGAGACCACAATCACAATCACAATCACAATCACAATCACAACCGTTATAATACAATTACTATATCAAACAATCAATCTCAAACATCAACAATCATCCCATTATGGGACTAATACTGAGTAGGAAATCCTACTTGGTAAGCACACAATCAGACGGTCTCTACTGCTGAGTCAAAAAGCTTCCTCTATGAACCCTCCTCCTATCATACAACATATATAGGCTACCAAATCACATACTACACATAAACCCCCAAATCTCTAAATTAGGGTTTAACCAAATCAAAGGAAAGACAATAAAAAGGGTACATAGATCTTACCCTCGACGCAAGGAACTCAACGGTATAACCAACGACACGAACTGACCTTCCAAACTCCGGGGATTGCTAATTATGCGATTAGAATGAAGAACTTGCTTGCTTTCTCTCTTAAACAGTAATTTAGGTTTTGCAAAAGTGATTTAGAACAATGACGACAAAGCTTATATACCTTAATCGCATAATTAACAAAACCCGAGAAAACTCCCCGTAAAACCGGCTACTCGATCGAGTACCCGAGATACTCGATCGAGTACCCCCTTACTCGATCGAGTACCCACGTTACTCGATCGAGTACCCAACAGTTCAGAAACTATTTTAAAACGCAACTCACCCTTACTCGACAGAGTAAGGCCTACTCGATAGAGTACCCAAAGACTTATAAATACGGAGTATTATAGATAATCAGTACAAATTAATTAGATTGATTAGGTTTCACACAACAATTCACAAGCATCAAGATTTGAGTCTTGTTCGTGATCTTAACCTAGAACAAATTATATAAACCTTAACCAGTAAAATTAACAATTATGCATAATCATATCAGTAACAATCAATTTAATATGTCTGAGTCAAAACATTAACTTATCCATCTTTTTATTCAATCTTAACCCTCGTACAAGTTAATATTAATTCGGGGGTAAGTGGCAAATACACTCCATGCTTTTGCCACTATGTGCAAATCGACCTCAAACGTTTCAACACATGCGAATTAACCCCATAAATTTGAGTTAGTGTGTAGTTAAGCTCCAGTGACTATTTATCGGTTATTAGCTTGTTGAAAAAGAGTAATAAGACACTGAAGAAATAAACACAATAAAATTTAAAAACAAATACTAAAATTGAAAATTGAAAATACAAAAATATTTGTTAGTCTATCATAATTGGATGGAGGCGGTTTGAAGTGGGTTTAGGAATTGCCATGGAGTTGGTGGTTTGTGTTTTTGTAAATTTATACCTGTTTTAGGGTTAAATTAGTCTTAGCGTTAGATCAATGTTAGGGTCTTGTAATTGTTATATTGGTATTTATATGTTGAGTCGTATGCGTAATAAAATAAAGAACACAAGCAATTTTGGTGACGCGGAAAATCCGATGTGGGAAACAACCGCGGGGGGAGACGGAATCCCACCAAGATTTGCACTATAATTCGAGAGGGAATAGAATACGGGTGATTTTTTCTATATTATAGAGACTAGGGCTTTTTTCTGTTTTTTTCGATGATCCCTTTGTCTTGCATTGATGCCCCTTATATAGTAGAGCTCCTCTATCTAGGGTTTCTTGCTTCTCTTCCAAGTATTCCTAATTTGACGCGGGGTAGGACTTTTCTTCTCCTGGATATGGTAAGTGATAGAGTTTCCTTATATTACTTCCATACGGATTCACCACCGAAACAGGACCCACTTCTTATGATGCACGTTGCTCTTGCTCTAGCTCCCTGGTATCCTGCCTCCTGCTCTGCTTCTTGTCCTACTTCCCTGGACCAGCCCATATCCAGATTTTGGGCCTAACAGTTTGCCCCCAATTTTCCGCGAGAGTCCAACCCTAATTATTTGAGTTGGAAATTGCAATGTGTCGTTGAATGACTTCTCGCATACTCTTTCCCAATTTACATTTCGAAACTCCACCTACCTTTTCCTATTTAATCTCATCTGCCCCTCTACTCTCTCTCATCAATCCTTTCCACCTCCTCAAAACCCTCAAAACTCCGATTTCCCAAATCCACCCTCTCATCTTCCTTTCACTGCCAGCGCCGCCTCCACCTTCCGTCTTCCAGGTATTCTCATTTTTCTCTTTCTCCGTTTACCATGGCCAAAACCCGCTTCACCTCATCTTCGTCCACCACCATCGACCTTGTCGAGGACGAGATCTTTCCGTCCCTGGGGATCCTCAAAAAACCGCACTCTGGTGACTCCCACTTGACCCAAGACGACATCCCTAGAATCAAAGCTCTCCTAGGCTTAGGTGACAATGTGGCGATCCATATCCCCAAACCCGATCATTAAGCTGACGCCTTTCGTGACGGGTGGATCTGCTTGTACACATACCCCTTTGTCCTCGGCCTCAGATTTCCTTTCCTCTTGATGATCAAAGAGTTCATCCGTCTGAACTCTCTACCAATTACTCAAATTGGCCCCTACGCATGGAGGATCCTTTTATCTACCGTCGCCCCTCAATAACAGCCTGGGTGCTGGGATTAGGCTATAAGATCTGGCCCACAGGTTTGAGTGTCGGTCACTCGGGAATGGCCAGTACACCTTCAGGGCTGTAGAGAAGACTGAAAACTTTCTTCAGTCTGCGGCCAAAGAGAAAGACGATGGGTGGTATGAGGACTTCTTTTTTGTCAAGCTTGAATCCCTTCCTATTCATGCTGATTATCTGTTCGAGCACTGGATCCTGGCCAAGAATAAGTATACTTGCATGTTTACTTCTGATTGCTTCTGTTACTCACCGTTCTTACTCTTTAATTTGACACAGAACTCAGGAACCCTGAGAAATCCGAGGACGAAGACGCCTCCATTGCTAAACTCTTCTCCATCCCTGAAGACCAAAGGCTATTTCTCATCATGCTCGCTGGTTTAGATAACTCTGCTACTGAAGAAACCATGTCTTCTGGTAAGTATTCTCTTCTGGATATAATATACTGGGTGATGTATCCCTTCTTGCTCTTTGACTAAAACCCGCGCTTACTACTGCTTCTGTAACCGACAGATATAGGAACAGTGGCTCCCCCTGCTCTGGCTTTGCCAGCAGTGGCGGTGTTCTCAGGTAGCAATTAAGTTCCATGAATGCTTTTTCGTGCTCCCCGGTCCATTTGAACATATGGCTCTTTCTCAATATATCATCAAATAGCTTTCATCTATCCGAGGCTCGTGAGATGAATCTGCTCAGGGCCGCCACTTTTCCTGCTAGTCGTTGTACATCTTTTGGCTTTTGTAGTGATTCCAGCTGGAGGATTGCTCTGATTTGTTCCTTGCTTGCCTCAATCCCTCTCTAGGTTACCATGTATCCTAATAATTTTCCCGAGGATACTCCAAATGAACACTTGGACGAATTAAGCTTCATCTTGTACTCCCTCAATGTTTGGAAGGTGTCTGCCAAGTGCTCCATATGCATACCTGCTTTTCTGGATTTTACCACCATATCATCTATGTATACTTCCATTGTCTTCCCTATTTGCTGTTTAAACATCTTATTTACCAGACGCTGGTAGGTGGACCCGACGCTCTTCAGGCCAAAGGGCATGACATTGTAGTAGTATATGCCCCGTTCTGACATAAATGCCGTGTTTTCTTGATCTTGTGGGTGCATTTTGATCTGATTGTAGCCACTCCAGGCGTCTAGAAAGGTAAGTACCTTGTGTCCGGCCGTGGCATCCACCATTGCATCGATATGGGGCAGTGGAAAAGGGTCATTGGGACAAGCTTTGTTTAGATCTGTGAATTCTACACATACCCTCCACTTTCCATTTTTCTTGGGTACCACTACCACGTTAGAGAGCCATTCAGGGTAGCTGACTTCTCTGATTTTTCCTGCTACCAGAAGATTGTCTACTTCCTTGTTAATAACTTCATTTCGTTCTGCCGTGAACTTCCTTCTCTTCTGTTGTACCGGGGTGCAATCTGGGTTCACGCTTAACTTATGTGATATAACAGATGGATCTATGACAACCATGTCATCATGGGACCAATCAAAGCAGTCCATGTTCATTTTTAGAAACTGGGTCAGTTGATCACGCAGCTCTCCACTGCAGGTTGCTCCAATTAGCATTGTTCTATCCGGGTGTGCCTCGTCTAGGTGGACTTGGTTTAGTTCCTCCGAGGGTGGCTCCTTGTATTCCTTCGAGGTACCCCGGTCCTGTAATTGCTATGAGGGGAGCTTAGTTGTGGCTTTCAGGGCTTGTGTGTAACAACTTCTGGATTCTTCGCGGTCCCCTTTCACCATGACCACGCCCCACGGGGTTGGGAATTTGAGACACTGATGCTATGTTGAAGGGACCGCCTTCATCTGATGCAGCCACGGTCTTCCTAGTATTACGTTGTAAGTGGTCGGGCCCTCGATGACTAAGTACCTAACCAATTTGTTAACTCCTTCAATATATGTTGGAATGGTTATCTCACCTACCGAATGTGCTGTCTCACCACTGAATCCCACCAGCGGTACAGACTTTTTTATCAGATTTTCTTTGTCGAAACCTATGATTTTGAGAGTTTCCAACATAATGAGGTTCACGGAGCTTCTGGTGTCCACTAATACCTTTCGCATGATGCAGTTTCCAATAGATAATGTTACGGTAAGGGCATCATGGTGTTGTTCTGCGCCATTTTCTACGTCAGTTTCATCGAACGTTACCAAGGGTAAATCACTCTGGTTTACCCTGTATGAAGTTTCTGGATGGTCTCCTTTACTTTCGGTGGCTCTCCTCTTGGCTGCAGAGTATGTCAAACATGATAGCTCGGATCCACCTGTTATCACGTTAATAATCTTTGTGCATACGGGTGGAGCGGAAGGAAGCACCTGGTTTGCTGTTTCTCTCTTATCCTGCTTGCCCTCACGTGATAACAGATGGTCCAGATTTCCCTTGCGTAACTGGTATTTTACTTCCCTCCGCAACCTGAAGCAATCTTCTGTTCGGTGCCCCATATCCTGAAGCCATTCACATCTCTTACTACTGTCCCGGTCATCATTGGGCCGGCTTTGCTTAGGAGGCTTAGGCCACCTTACCTGGTCACCCAATTCCCTTAGTGCTTTCAGCAGTCCTTCCATTCTTGTGTTGAACCCATAATTAGATAGCCTGGGAGGATGCGGAGAATCATCTACTTGCTGGGGGTTTTCTGCTACTCTGCTAATATTCGGTCTGTTGTATGGCCTGACTCTCTCGTCTTTCTTTTCTGTTGGGATTTTTCTGTTTGTTTTGTTGAAGTTTGTCATTCCCTTTCTAGCCTATATATCCTCCTCTAACTTAATGTCATTGTAGCTCTCTGTTAAACTTCCTCGAATCTTTCACACGGGTGCATTTTTAACTCCTTGTAGAGGTCTGATTCCTTGTCCAGGCCCTACCTGAAGGCGTTAATGGCTATGGATGTGTCATAGCCTCGTATAAAAACTTTTTCTGCATTGAACCTGGTGACGTTGTCCTTGATTGATTCGCCGATCTCTTGGACAATCCTGTATAGATCGCTTGGCTGTTTTGGTGTCCTTTGGCTGCTAGAGAATTGCTGATTGAAGGCGTTGACCAGGTCAGCGAACGAGGATATGGATCCGGTGGGTAGGCCAACAAACCACCGTAGCGCTGCCCCTGTCAGAGTTGAGCCAAATCCTTTACACATGCATGCCTCTTTCGAGGCTCCTGCTGCTGTAGTTACCATCTTTTTCTGCTTAAATAGGCTAATGTGATCACAGGGGTCTGTAGTCCCATCAAAAACAGTGATCGTTGGGACAATAGATCCTTTTGGCAAGGCGACCGCAGCTATATCGTCGGTGAAGGGCGAGTCGGCGTAACTTTCAGGTGCGGCCATTTCCATGGGTAATGGCATTCCTGGGACTCTCCGGAGGAGGCTACGTAGTTCCTGGTACTGCTACTCTATGTATGCCTCTATACCGGTGATTCTCTGATGCTCTTGCGGCTGTTGATCCATAGTTCTTACGAAATTATTCTGCCGTGATATTGGCGGTTGGCGCATTTGTGATGTTGCTGCACCTAAACCATTTCCCCAGGTGTACTCAGTTTTGTTTGGGGTTGGTCCTCTGGTCAATGGGGTCGTAGATGCCAACCTGCTCTGCTGATGCTCCTCTGTACCTGACATGGGTGTTGGATCCTGACGTGCTGGCTCATCATCTGGTGTCAGTGCCCCCAATCCTACTGGGATCAGGCCTCTTCTTGGTTGTGGTGTTGTTTCCATGTCCAACCGAGTTACCACGTCATGTGGCAGTGCGCGTGTCTGCCTCCGATCTCAATCTTCTTTTGAGGCTGCTCCGGATCTTGCCTCCCTCATCCAAGTGGCTGAACTGGCAGCATGGTTCCTCAACTCGTTGATCTGGGCTCGGAGGAGGTTGTTGTCTTCTTCCATCTGGGATCTCATGCTCCTTTTCTCACTTTGCATTGTTCGGATTGTCCTTGCTAGAGAGTCCAGTCCCCTTATCATGATACTGCTAGGACTCGGTGGGGTCTGAGCCTATTATCTGGGTTGCCCTCCTTTTTCTTGCTTTGGTACTCCCTGCCTGCCATGGACGACACCCGAGTCTCTAAACTGAGTTATTTCTGATGGCTGGCTTGCTACTACCTGAGAGTTTTGGCTATGCTTGACGGCTGGTAACTAGGTAGCGCCGGTTGGTTGAGCCGAAGTTGTGCGTGCTGTCACTATGGAGGGAGATGGTGCCCGTGTTGCTGGGGCACCGTCTGCGTTGCCTGAGCTTGCTTCTGGATGTCCTGACATGTTGCTTTGCTTTGTGAACTGACTAACGAAGACGGCCACTATGCCCCACGGTGGGCGCCAAACTGTTTTGGTAAATTTCTACCTGTTTTAGGGTTAAAGTGGTCTTAGCGTTAGATCAATGTTAGGGTCTTGTAATTGTTATATTGGTATTTGTATGTTGAGTCATGCGTAATAAAACAAAGAACACAAGCAATAGTGGTGACGCGGAAAACCCGGTGTGGGAAACAACCGCGGGGGGAGACGGAATCCCACCAAGATTTGGACTATAATTCGAGAGGGAATACAATACGGGTGATTTTTTCTATATTATGGAGACTAGGGCTTTTTTCTGATTTTTTCGATGATCCCTTTGTATTGCATTGATGCCCCTTATATAGTAGAGCTCCTCCATTTAGGGTTTCTTGCTTCTCTTCCAAGTATTCCTAATTTGACGCGGGGTAGGACTTTCCTTCTCCTGGATATGGTAAGTGATAGAGTTTCCTTATATTACTTCCACACGGATTCACCACCGAAACATGACCCTCGCCTTATGATGCACGTTGCTCTTGCTCTGGCTCCCAGGTATCCTGCCTCCTGCCCTGCTTCTTGACCCGCTTCCCTGGACCAGCCCATATCCAGATTTTTGGCCTAACAGTTTGATTGTTGGATTTCTGGGTGACATGTTCGGTTTTGACTATGAAGAAGGAGAGAGAAAGAAAAGGAGAACCTCCATTGTTATAAAGGTGGAGGAAAGAAAGAAAGTGAGAGATTAGAGGTTGAAAATTGAAGGAGAGATAATAGAGGACGATAAAAGGAGAATATATCCTATAAAAATAGAAGCTTTTACTCGATTTGTTATTTGTGATGGAGTGTCGGGACCGAAATGGTAAAATGGATCTGGGATGGTGATGGTAGCTAACGAAGAAAGCAAAGGGTAAAGTTCCGGTGTTTTGTCAATTTTCTCCGATGAACAATTGGCCAAAAAATAGCACCTAAAGCATGATTGCACACAAGCGAAAATATTTGGGGTTAATTTGCACGTGTTGAAATGTTTGGGATCAATTTGCACATAGTGACAAACGTTTGAGGTGTATTTACCACTTACCCCGATTCCAATCATTAAACTAACAACAACAATAATAATATAAATAATGAACATAAATAAAATTAATAAGAAGGGGAAGAAAAACATAGACTTTGAAAAAAATATGAGTGCCAAGGGAGTATCTCCAAACTGAAAGGCTCATTAACTAGACATTACTCCATGAAACATACGTTACTCCACAAGAAGAACAATACAAACTGCCTTCTTTTACTAAAACCCAAACTCCAACGAGGAGTTGAACATCCCATAGCCCATTCGCCCGTGAGCTTGTATTAATTAAAACTTGTTTTAAATCCGTACAAAAAATATACGGGTCGTAAAAAAGGCATTATTAGGGGATACATTAGCATATAAATAAGCGTGACTAAATGTTTACTATCGTGACAATATAAATAAGTCTATAATTAAAAATTCGGCGTATACATGTGATAGCTGGATTATTGCCCACCCCGCATCAAATTATATTTGTAAAACTCAATAACAAACTAACTAATGTGGGAGGGTAAGCAGATCGATCCACAGAGACGGTACGGATTGGTGTGTCGGTTTTGGTTTGGTTTAGTCTAGTCATTCAAAGTTTGAGTTGTTGAAAATCTAAAAGTAACTAAAATAATGAAAATGAGAAATGCACATTTAAATAACGAGATTAGGTATTAATATTAGGAAAGCGTTAGTTCATGACGTGGGTTGCCTTGTTCAATTTCGTTTGCTCGAATTTCTTCCAAGTTCGAAAAGAACGGCGTTCTCTTTCGATTAATGATTTTTGTCAGGTTCGAAAAATTGCGGCGTTCCTAACGACTTTTCAATAAGTTCGAAAAAATCAACGTTCTCGTTTCGTTTGAATTTTAATCGGTCCGAAAAGCTATGACATTCCCGTTCGATGACCGAAAAAGTTTAATATTTCTTCTTTCATGTTATTGATATTGCAAAAACCCATGGAAATTTCGAAAAATTACATGGGTTTGAGGGGGGCTGTTGCGTGCCTGTTGAAGATCGATTGATGAATTTGGATTCATCTTTTCTTATCTTGCAAACCCATGAAAATTTCGACAAATTACCATGGGTTTGAGGGGGGAAATTAGAGGTATATGTCGATATGTTAACGTAGAATTAGGGAATACAATATATTCAAATACATTGTAGAGAATAATGTTGTGGTTTTCTAGCGTATAATATATTCGGTTACCGATATTACGAGATCTTCAATAGTACTATACATACATCATAATTGTAATAGTTAGAAATAATGAACAATTATCAATAATACGACAATTACTTCTATGCAATTCTCCCCTCTTCCTATTCTAATACAAATGGGTCTAGTGTGTCAACTCTCAACTTTTCCCGCCCTTTTACTAAAATACAGACATCTCGCAGGTTATCGAGCCAAAATGATATTTGTGGGGTGGTGCATGATATTTTAAAACAGTAACTCTCCTATAGGACCGTCCTATACCATAAGACGGGTCCAATAGAAGATAATAGGCCAAATAAAAGGAGATTAAATAAAAGTATAAAACAAAAGAAATGTAAAAACCCATCTTCTTCCCTGCCACTACCTAACCCCCCACGACAACTGCAATTAACTTATCAGAGTTATCACCGCCACCTCCTCCGCCCCTTTGCAGCCCACGCCCCTCGCCGCGACCTACTTCATCGCTTCAAAATCCACAACTTCTCTAACTTCTCGATTGTCGTTCTCATAACCATTATTCCGTCTTTATATCCTTCCACCAATCAATTTAATGTAAAAGATGAAGAATGTCGATAATCGACTATCTAGGTTTGTAATTCGATCCTGAATGTTTCAGATTTCAAAATTAATATTTCACACTTTTAAAGTCTAGTTAATTGTTTTTTAAGTTGAATGCTCATGTTTTTCTATTGAGAACTTTGAGTTTTAAGTTGAAAATTATAGGCTACAAATTAACTTAAATTAACTCATTGTTCTAACTGGCACATACACATAAAGCGAAATCCGGGGAAGTGGCAAATAAGCCCCATACCTTTAGTCCTATGTGCAAATCACTCCCACAACTTTTAATACTTGCAAATTAACCCCGTGTGTATAGCATTTGGTGAAATTTAACTCCATTTAATTAATTTATTTGATTTTTCTACAATCTTATTTATTTCTCATTTTCTTTTTGAAAAGATATTTATTTCTCATCTAATTTTCCTTCATATTTGTTAGAAATTTAGTTAATTGACCAATCTACCCTTACACACTCCTTTTATTATTTAATCCAAATTCACCTTCTTCCCTGATATGCTTCACCTTCACTACTTCCCCGTTCAATCTCAATCAACAACAGCAACGCCCATCAACACCATGGCTCGAACTTGACTAACACCTCCGCCCTTAACACCGACAAAGAATAACAGCCGCTACAACCAGCCCGAAACCCGCTGATCTAATTCATTCAACCGCCACCAGAGAGTTTCCGCTGCAATAAAGCCCAAGCAAGCCTAGAAACAGGTCGCATCGCTCGCACAAAAGCCTTGGCGGGACACCTGAAACGCAAAACCATCATCTTCATTGCTGTGATTAACTTATTATCGATGTTAAATTATTGGATTAGAGCCAAAATGGGAAAATTGGAACAACAAAATCATCATCAGTTGTATACTTATATCATCTTGCAAAATAATAGCTATAGTGATATGGACTTAAGATGAAGGAGTTGATCAGTGGGAGAATTATTCTATCAATGAAGAAGATAAATTAAAGGAGATGATAAACTTGGGAGATGTAAGAGCTGGTGGTATGGTACGGTTTGATAAATGAAGGGTAGATTTGGGTTTTTACAAATTAGTAATATTATATGTGAAAGTTTAATATTAATTAATCATGTTAATTCAATTTTTGTGTTTTAAATTACAAAAGTTTAATAATAGAATTGAATTGCACCAATACATAAAGTTATGGAATTAATTTGCACGTATTAAAAGTTGTGGGGGTGATTTGCACATAGGACTAAACTTATGGAGCTTATTTGCCACTTTCCCGGAAATCCCCTAAACATCTAAAAGTTATAACTTCAAAACTCAAAGTTTTAGTTTTGAAAACTCAAGTTCTAGGTTTCTTTCTTTTCAATTCAAGTTTAGTGTGTTAAATGCTATAGTTCTTTTGGTCAATGATGGTTTTAAGATTAATAACTACCAATTATAATTTGAAAACTGAATGATTGAAAGACAAGTTATGGCCCTTAATCTTTGAGTTAATGGAGGGATTGTGCGAGAAGTCATAAACTTTGACAAGTAAATGGAAGGTTTGTGCGAGGAACGCAGTCGACATCTGGGGTTGCAGTTGAGGTCCTTGTTTGTAGGTGACGGGATTAGGGCGTAGCTAGAGAGTTTTTGAGAGAGGTGCTATCGGTTATAACATGCTCCATACTCCTTTTCGTTTTATTTACTGTTTGATTTTTATGTGATTCTTCTTTTACGATTTGGGCTTTTAGATAACAGGCCGGTCTTATGCTAAGAGACCATCCTATTAAACAATTTGTGATTTTAAAAAAATTTCAACTGGTTGTTAAATTTCATGTTTCGTAATTTCCAGTGAGCGTCAGCGCCGTGAGGCTTCTGCTTTATCAATTTGGTCATTTGCTAAATTACTAGAGTTCAACTGGGAAGAGAACAGGGGCGAAGCTAGGAGTTTTTGTCTGGGATAGAAAACCGCTTAAGGCTATACTATGTGAAAATTGGAAATCCAAAAAATGTTATTTCGTACTATGAAATATATAAAAATTCAAATTACAAACTATCAATATATAATCAAATGGACACATTGTAAAAGCTTGAAGGTTTCATAGTTCAACTTATCTTTATATATTATATTTTAAAAATAATTTTGATTTTTGCATTGTACTTTACAACAAACTGAACATTTTTTAATGTAATGGAATAAATATTTTCTTAAAATTCAACCTATTATCTTTACTTTTATTTTTCTATATTATTATGGGTCGCGCTTTATACTTCGTCATTAAAGAAAATTTTGTCATTTTAGGGCAAAATTAAATTCATAATAGTTAATACCCTAAAATAATGAATATTGACAATTTTAAAAATTAGCAAAAGATAAATAAATTAAATAACAGAAAGTAAATCAGTATATTAAATAACTCAATAAGGAAATTTATGGATTTGTTTCAGATTTCCTTCCCAAACAAAGAAACATTTTATAACGTTATTGAAAAAGTCAAAAATAACGAAAAAATTAACAATAGTGGGATTTGAACCGCAGTCAAAGGACACTACTATTTCTACCACTAGAGCACGTCTATTTTGCTATTTAACTTATGCGCTTTATTATAATTATTCTTTCCTTAATCACATTTGGGGTAGCTAAAACCCGACTTATTTATTGATTTTTTTCACACGGGGTAGCGGCCGCTACCCCTTGCTACCTACTCTCTTCGCCCCTGGAAGAGAAAGTGGCACCTGAGGTTATTAGCATTTTCATTGCAATGCATTATTCTGACAAGTTACGTATACTACTTTTTCCAATAGGCAAAGTAACAGATATACCTAACATATCAGCATATCAATTTTAGTTATAGAGGTTATTATTCCGTGTTAATTACTTTTAAATAAACTAATTATGGTTGCTTTCTTTAGCAGACTGGATGAGTTAGCCCTGATGAAAAATTTATTGTCAATGTCCGACTCTTTGGAAGGGTCGGGACTGTCTCGCTATTTACCCGTATTAAAAAAAGTCCAAGCCTGGAAATAATAAGGGTCGAATGGGCTGGACTTATTGAGAGGTATAACCCATGTTCACCTATCTTTTGCGCCGTTTTGTATTGGTGGGTGGACAAAGACAAAATGCGCCCTCTCCTAGCTCAATGTTATTTACTCTCTTCATCTATTTTTAGTGTCCACCTTTCAATTTCGAGAGGATTCGAAATGATGAACTAATCATCTATTTTTAGTGTCCACCTTTCAATTTCGAGAGGATTCGAAATGATGAACTACCTACTCTATCTTTTGAATTAAGGTGTAATGTGATTATCAAATTGTGGTATAGAGGATGATAGTTCATTATTAGGGGCAATATTCATTAATTAAACTTTTTTCGTACTAATTTTTTTTTTTTAAAAAAATATAATAATTATGACATAACTTTGAAATGAGAGAACACAATAAAATTAGGATTGAGGGAGTATTTTACTTGGCTTTGCGATTCGTATTGATACAAAACTTGACTTTGCGATCCGTATTTTGATACAAAACCCCTTTCTTTTAGTTTAGACAATACTTTAGCCGCCTAACACTTACAACTAAATCTTGCTACACCGGCTAAATCCTGCAGCTAAATTTAAGTAAATTGATTTTGAGTATGCAAATTTACCATTTTGTATTGCTGAAATACCCGTAATCCAATTCTTTTTGTTGTGAAAGTGTTTTCTTTCCTGCTTTTATATTATATCAAGTGCTAACCAATCAAAAGTTCACAGTTCTATAAAAACCTGTCAACGGCGCTAAAAGACATCATTTGGAAGACCGGAGAAGAAATCAAGGAGGAAGAAGTTGTAAGGAGCTAGTTTGTGATTTATGGTTGGTTCCTATGTTTATTCAATTTGTCATTATATATATGATCTTAAGCGATCTTCCAACTCAAACCCATACCCTTGGTAGAAATTTTCCCCTAAATATATCTTATATCCTGTCAAGCTACAAAAAACAAAGCGTACTTTTGATGTTTGAGGATTATTCATATTTATTTGGCAGGTCGTAAATGGAACTCTAAATAATGGTGGTTAGATCGGTTTGCAACCATGAAAGAGACATGCTTCCTTGTGAAAATATTTTGGTTCCGTGTTTGCTTATTTTATATTCTCTTATATTAATGGTTGGGAAGGTCCGAATTGGTTGTCTTGTTTTACCAACGAGTGTTATATGTTTAAGAATTCAGATAATAGATCTTCGATTGTAAATTCTGAATCAATGTCACGTGTACATGTTAATAGGAAGTTGAATAAGATCATACGGGTGTGTTAGTTTATTCAGTCATAGAACCACTCTTAAAGCATTCTCAATAATCTAGAAGCCCTTGATAAGAAGATGGCTTTCTCAATAATTTGTTTACTATTTATCCAAAGATTTTATCGAAGAAACATTGTATCTTCATTTCTCAACTTTGTTAATGTTAGAGAGAAACATGATAATTTTGGGTATTTATTTTTCCATATGCAAATGAGTAGACCTTTCAAATTTTAGCCGACTTGTAAGTGTTAGAAATCTATATCTCATTACATAAAATATTCATATATGTTTCAATTTAATTTAGTCATAAAATTAAATACAAATCTTATGCATGCAAACTTAAATTAAAAGAGAAGAAATCATCAACCCTTACTATGATAATTTCGGTCTTATGGGCACCAACAAGATCTCCTTCTTGTTAGTTCTTGAGCTTTCCAATAATGTATGAACATTCATGACTTCAAAATAGAAGCCCTCCAATTAGTAGCACCCAAGACTATCCCAAAATCCCACAAACTAATATGTACTAGATATTTGTAATGTGGTTTACCTTAAAATCGGTTACTAATACTCGTATTCTACTACTAGTATTATTAGTGTTTGATTTGTACAAATTAGATTCATAAAAATGAATTTTATGAAGAACAAGAGAGAGAAGGTATTGTTTTTCATAAAACATAAGAAGAATGAATAAAATTGAGAAAACCTCTCAATTCCCTCTACCAAAACCGGTGGCCACTATGGTATATAGACCATTTTTCTTTTTCCTTTTTGTCTTCACAAGACAAATGTGTAAGCCTTTGTCCTTAGTCATGTCACTATCAAGCATTTTAGACAAATGAATAAGACAAATGGAAAAAGACAAAACTTCTCACAATGCTCACCAATTTCGGTTTATATGTGTAATATGGAGTCCATTTTATTTTTGTCAGTTGTACAATTGTATGTCATGTGACACGTGACATGTCTTATGTCATGTTTTAATTTAAAATACATATTTAACAAATTAAATATCATTTACAAATTAAATAAATCACATTTAACAAATTGACTAGTAATTCAAAATTACTTTCGCATAAAATGGTCATTTAATTACTAGTTAGTATAATTCACAACATCTTGTAATAATGACTAACTTATCATTCTCATCTCGCGTGTTTCGCAAACACCGATTAATTTTAGTAATATAACTTCTTAAATTACTAAATAAAATCTTATTTAATCACATTATAATAAGATGTCATTTTCTCTCTTATGATAATAATTTGTTCGATTTTAAGGAATTAATTAATCTGTATCGACATACAATTAATTAACCTTTTTCAATTAAGGGAATCGTCCTTTAGGTGTGACCTCAAGGGATCAACTGATCACCACCGTCGCACGACAGTAATGTCAAACTCTAGCCAGCCAATCATTACCGATATGTGTGGACCAGTTGACTATATATGTAATGCATCATCCCTTTCGTATTCTTGGTATGAGATTTAAACACGTGATCAATATGATCGACAATTGTGATCGCATTATTGTCGGGGACACTTACTCCAACAGTAAGCCCGACCCGAATCCGTTATTTTCGAGCAGTCTAATCATGATTCATGGCTAGACCTGGCAAACTGGCCAATCGGGTCGGGCCAGTTCAGGTCTCTCATTAATTTGGGTTAATTCGGGTCAGGTCGGGTCACTTCGTGTTTCGGGTTTGTTGGACGAGTTTGTGATGGTGAGCGAGTCGTTGTTTGCTCAATCAAACACATTTATAATCTCAACAAACAACTAAATAGTGGTTTATTCGAGGTCGATCCACGGGACGGTGTGCTTTGGGTTCTAAGCTTATGTATCTTAATTTATGCTAGTGTCACAATTGATTGGGTTGGAGTTGGTGAGTCTAAGCTAATGAAAGCAATAAAGTAAAACAAGCAATAAATAAAAGGATGTAAACACATGATAAAAGGCACTAGGATGTCATGGGATCATAGGGGAATCATGGTAAGATAGCATAAATGAATTATATAGATGCAAGCAATTATTATTGTTGGAATCAATTTAGTGTACCTCTTACAATTCTTAGGGTAAACTTAGGTCCCAGAGCCGAGTCGGTCAAGACTGTATAACACCTTCAAGTCGACTTTGGTTTTCCCTATTCATGGTGAGATATCACAAATGAGTCCTTGAACGACAAATGCGATTATCACATATGAATAGTCAATGCCTGATTACTACTTCATATTCTATAATCCAGTTTGATCTTGAATGTAGTTGTTCATCTCAATTTAATTGAAATGACATGACTCATCATGTTAAGCCTATCAGAAGGCTTTGGTTAGTAGGTTTTATCAACTTCTTGTACCTTACTCAACCTTACTACATACTCGTTTTCCTTTGTAATGTATACATTTGCATTACAAAACTTTCTGAGTACGTGCCGAGATCCAATCAAGACATAGGCCCTCTAGCCTTAGAATAGCTCCCACTGTTTTCACAGTGTGCGGGACTCATCCTTCTTGCACATCTCATGATTGCAAGTGTACTCAATTTCCGTTGTAAATATTTCTCATTGTTCTTTATTGCCTAGAACGATTCTAGCAAATCTATTTCTTAAATAACATAGCCACAATGATTTCTTAACCATCCTAATGTGTTTCGATTATGGTTTTGTCAGAAACCATGCGCAATCTCAATTGTCAATTGTCATTTGTGTAACACCCTTACACAAGATTTCATCAAAAACACTTTGCATTACATCCTTAATGCTTCTGCAAGCACTTAAGTGTAATCTTTATGGCTTACTTGGTAACTATTACTTAAATTTCGATTTGAAACAATTCATCATACTCAAAGTATATGAAATGTTATACATCATTACTCATTTAATTGATTTGGCAGCGGAAGCAAAGGGAATCAATCAAATATGTTCAACTTGATTGAACTAATCATGAATCTTATCAACATAAGACTTCTTATTTGATGCTAATATCATGTAGATTTATCTACATAAATCTGGATATTAAAGATGTATTATATTACTCCAAGTCTTAAATCATTCCCAAAGATCAATATGTCATCCACATATAAGACTTATTAAAATTTCCGTAACTCCCACTAATCTTCATGTATAAACATAACTTCTCAACTTATTTAGAAAAGTTTCATCACATGATCAAAATGTTGATTCCAACTCATTGATGTCCTACTTAAGACCCTCTCTTAAGTTTCACATTATCTTAGGATGGCAAGAATCTACAAAACTCAAGACATGTATTGAATACATTCCTTCTAATTGAAGAAGTGGGTTTTAGATTCACTCGCTATGTGTATATCATCATAATGAAACACAATCCCTAAGAAGATCCAAATAGACTTAAGCATTTCAACTAGTGCAAAACCCTTTGCAACCAATCAAGCTTTGAAATCTCTCTTTATTAGTGCAAAACCCTTTGTCACTAATCAAGCATTTATATCGGATTTTCATGGCTCTAAGCCTTGTATTGAGTTGTGACTTAAACACTCTCATGTAAGTCATATGTTCATTACTTTTCAAAAGTAATCAACTTGAATCAAACAATTTCATTGTAAGTTGTAAGCTCTTTACTTTCTTAAAAGTAACATGAATTCATCATCTTCAACAAATGACGACTTTAACCTCCTAGGTTTTGAAAAAACAACGTTTTACACAAAACGTCTCATGTAGCCAAGAAAGACCAGTTTCTTGCGACATAACATTCTTTGTGGCTCTTGAATAATTTCTCCCACTCTGTCTACTAGAAATAAACTTGTATTTTAGAAAGACAGCTTCACGAGCCACAAACCCGTTGTACTCGTGATTATAATAAGAAAAATGAGCATTTGTTTCTTTTGAAAACTTACAACCATGGTACCCTACCATTTGATATCTCATATGATTCGCTTTAGATTTAGTGGAAAAATAATTTAGACAAAATGATAAAATCCCCAAAAGGAACAAGTCACTCAAAGTAACTTGATCGAAGTCCAAACCATATCGAATAGCGTTTGATTTCTTTATCCAACCACACATGATCCCATAATGTGTGTTAAGAGAGATTAACTTGTGATACTATATCACATTTCATTTGGCTTATATCAAAGTCTTCACTTTGATAATCTCATCACGACTAAATCGTGATTCCTTGAACTCCTTGAACTTCTTCAAAGATTTCTCTATTTACCTTATTAAGTGAACACATTAGCGTCAACTTAAATCGTTGGTAAAAGAAAATGATCAACCTATTTTGGTTCAATGATTTACAACCTCGATCTCCTTTTCAACCAAAAAGCACGAGACATCTTGCTTTGAATACAAGATACGCATATACCATAAGATCTAATGGTTTTAAGAGTACTTGATAACTCTTTGCATTCATCATTCCAAAATCTAAGGTTTAATCATGTGATACCAATTTGAGTCTTCCATCATCTTCATGATGTATCATTCTAGTTTGGTTTAGAATATATATACACTTTGATAATGGGCTAGCCATACATCAAATCATGGTGTATAGGGTCACAAAAGTGAGACCTCTTTTGTATCTTAACAAGTTTATATTTTTATTTAGAGTTTATGCACTTAATAGTCACAATTAAGTACAACTATAAACCCTAAACTAGATTGATTACACAATGACTCTATCTCTCGACATTATTTGATGCTAGTCGTCATATTTTAATCATCTTATGTGACGAATACAATGATGAAAACCTCCACTGGTTTCTAATATTGACGAAGTAGTACTAGCAAAATTTATGTTAATCAAATAAACATTTAAAGAAGAAGGTCCCATTAGATGTCCCACAACTAACTTGTTGATTCTTCAATAATTTGGGGTAGTTTCCTTTCTAGCGTCCAACAATTAAGACAATGGAAACTTTATCGGTCGGGATTGATAGGTTTAGTATCGTTATTCTCAATAACTTTACTTTTAACATTACCTTGTATCAATTCCATTCTAATTTTACTTCTTTGAACTTCGTCCTTTTCTTAACGGTTTAAGAGAATGCTCCCACTCAATTCAATGAGTCTTTGCTTAGAGAAGCAAAATTGAATTTCATGAAGACTACTCTTCAATTCATTTGTTTAGTCTTAAAACTTTCATTGAAGTGGTTGCGGTATTTTGGTCAATTTTGATTTCAAACAAATCTAGTTACCAAAATGATGTAATGTTTCAAAGTACTTAATTCAATTAAGCATGTGAGAAACAATCCATTGTAAGTAGATGTGTTAGTCAAGAATCAAAAGCCTGTTTGATAATGAATAACTTTAATTTATACTCTTTACAAGAGATCCTTGTAATGGATATTACGAGTTTTTTTAGAAGAAAATTCAAATTTGTCTTTAGTTACTATGTTTTAATGGAGATTTGAACTAAAATCGAAATGATATCATATAAATTGAGGTAAAGAAATAGAACAATATGATAACGGAATAGTAGAAAACTTAACATTTGTCGTTTTATTAATACTTGTAAATAACAAGTAAAGCATTTATATAGTGACCTCTACTCAACTAATATAAATGATTCCAAGACCCAAATTCATATTAACTTGGGCACGGTGTGGCCGATGAAACCCTTATCAATATAACTCGGTGGATTAACGCTTTAATCGATTCTACTTTTAGAACTCTTGGTCGATAAAATTACATTAACATTTATCTTTAGCCCAAAACACATCCGACAAGGGCACGGTGTGGCCGATGAAACCCTTATCAAAAACTTTTGTTGAGTTCAATCCAAATTTCGAATAAATGTGTCCATGATCCAAACCCACAATAACTTGGGTACGGTGTGGCCGATGAAACCCTCATCAACATGAATTCGGTGGATAGACATTTATCACCCACTTCCCCTACGTAACAAGGTTTGTACCCCGGTGTGGCCGAGTGCACTCCCTCCCGAAATAGGTTTTCATGGTTTCTAGTTTTTGGTAAGGCTAAGCCTCAATTGTTTATTCTTAGCGAGAGGTCATGTCAATTTATTATCTATCACGTTTTAAGTGAACTAAAGCGGTAAACTACGATAATTGTAATTGACACGGTCGATAAACTCGATTAAAATGATAATGCATGTTTTAGTTATGGCGATTTAGCGATGCATGCGACATATAAATAAAATGCAAAGCATAAAAATAAATCCTAGTATGGCCCTCCTAAAATAGAAAATCTAATTAACTATTACAAATTCGGAAACCAACTCCATTGGTCCCTTGAACTTCGGTTTTGGTACGCATCTCGAGGTAACACCGTCTTTAATGGATTTCCTTTTCGAGTGACACCGTCTTCAAGGATCTCCGGAATAATTAAATTACATAACAAATTACATAATTTCCTATTATACATTTGTAATTAAAATAAAAATAAATCTATTAAATTACAAAACGGTGATACGAGATCACAATAAATTACAACCGAATCGATATTCCCATACATTTGGGGTAATACCAATTAAAAACTAAGGCCATACTAAGTAAAATTACATAAAATAAAATTACATAAAATAAAATTATGACAAGCATAAGTAAAATGCAGCATTATAATATGTATGAACATGCCCAATTTTATGCTAAATCGCCTTTAAGGAGCCAATATCATATATTAAACGGTTTTTACGGATTTGCGTGATTTAACCTTTTAAAATCACAATAAATTACATAAAATCATATTAATGCACAAGTTAATTACCCTAACCAACTTAGGAATCAAAATTAGTCTCCACTAACATATTGACAATAATTAACTTTTATTTTTTAAAATTTGTTCATTAATGGACTCAAAATTACAATAAAAAGCCATAAACTCCAAATAAATCATAAAAATTTCAAATAAATTTAAAATTTGAAATTTAAACTCATGAACATTATGGAAAAATACCATGACACTCATAATGTTCAAAAACTTAGGTTAAAATTTCGAAAATTTATCGGAAAAACAATGTTGCGATTTATCGGATTTATCAATAATAATCATAAAAACATGAGAAAAAATTATATTTATCAACTATTCAATTTTAGATCTGAAATAGGTAATAAAATGCAATATGTGACGTTTTTCCTAAGTCATGAATTATGTTTTAGCAATTATTCACTAATTAAAGTCACTATTTATGCTATTTTTCATCACAAATTCATAAATCATACATAAAGACTTCATTATAGCCTATTATTTTAAACACATCTTGTAAAATTGCATGTGACAACATACCAAATTTATATAACCAGATTCGAAATATTTCTCATATTAACCTTTTTTTCCTCTAAATTCGATTTTTATCTTGAAAAATCCATATTTCGAGCATAAGAACTCCAAAAATTATGAACAATTACAGGTCATCTAAAAAAAATATATGTGAAAACATATCCAAAAACCACTGAAAAATTCGAAGTTTAGCTAATTTTAGTCTGAAAATGACATTTTTATCATAAAATCACATTTTTAATGCCATTATTATATAAAATGAACAATAAAAATCCATAAATTAACCAAAAAATCCTAAATACATTTTAGGACCAGAAACTTTAACATGCATAATGATTTCGTGATATGTCATAATAAACACAAATTTATAAGTTTTATATGTTAATCGTATAACTCGGAAAAACTTTAACCGATTTGCATGCAAACAACCTAAGGCTCATGATACCGCTTGTTAGAAATCTGTTTTGTGTGGATTTTGCGCAAGGCGAAATCAGGTCAGGGTGATATCGTGCAGGGTTAACTAGCTCTAATTAGATTTACGGTCGGGTTGACGAGTGCGATACGATAGTAAGTTGTAAATAAGATAACAAAAATAACAAGACAAACAATTTTGTACGTGGAAAACCCTTGAATGGGAAAAAACCACGGGCACCAAGCCAGGAGAGGATTTCACTATATGATTTGAGAGAATATTCTTATGATAACAACAATGCTTGTATTTCTATGTAATATGTGTATATGTTCTTGCGTATGAATGATGTCCTTCTTGGATCTCTCAAGTGTTCTTTATATAGCTTCCCATCTTGAGCAGTGCATGATCAAGCATTGAAGGTGAATATTCTCCATAATTCTTTGGTAATAATTGCTGAATATTTCCTTTTAATTACCATATTTTGCACAATCTTCATACTTAATCTTTGCGTATTTATTTCCATTAATATACGCGGATATGGTCAAATATTGTCACGATATTTGGACCGTTGTCCTTTCCATGGCTGGCGCCTAACTTCATGTGCCACGAGAGCCTGGCACCCGAGAGCTGGCGGTCAGGTTTAGGTGTAATCTTTGATCGGGGTGGTGCGGATTTCCAGGCCTAACAATTGCCCCTTATCTCCTCATTGGTAGTGCCAGGACGAAAAAATGAGGAGATAATTTCAATTTTGATAAGATTACCCAACGGTTAATTTTCCCTGATCAGTTTCCTGTAACGGCTCTTTTACTGCAACTCGTGACGCGTGGTCTATTCTATGACTTCCTTAATTATTTTGTTTGAAACCCTAATTTTCTTTTCTATAAATACTTGGGTGCTTCATTAATTTGAACTCATCAACATAATTTCTTCGTCTTCTTTCTCTTAACTTTCTTTCTCTTCAGTTTTCTTAATTTTCAACTTCCCAAATCTCTTAATCAATCTTTCATAATTCTTCAAACAATGGCTGCAAAGAAAAAATCTACTAGGGCGGCGGTTCTGCTTACTCCTCCTCCTCGAATCCGAGGAAGTTTCTTCGAAACTCTACTGCTTCTTCTTTTGCTCCATCTCCCATGATAGATATGTCAAGTGATCCTCCATTGGATATGATTTCAATATCTCATGGCGCTTTTCAATTCAAGCCTACCAAGGCTCTAAACGAGGATCAGTCTCCTGCAAACCGTTTGAAGCCTGAGTTCGAGAAAATTTTGAAGGATAAGGGGATTATTCCTGCTGATGAAGTCGGATCACGAGAATTCTCCTATCAAGGCTGATTGGGCTTGTCGGTTGGTTTTGCATCCACGGCGGGCCTTCGAGGGGCAAGTTGTAAGCTTCCTTTTCTCCTCTTATGGTTGAGGTTATTAAGGAGATTGGTGTTCCCTCTTATCAATTAATGCCGATGGTGTGGAAAGTTGTATGTTCTATTGAGAACCTCTGTAAGAAACACAATGTCGCTTTTTCTCTTGATGATTTGAAGACCTGTTATGCTATTAAAACAAACAGTCCTGGCCGTATAAGTTTTAAGGTCAGGCCGTCAACTACTCCCCTTCGAGCAATTTAGATAGTGGCCATGATAAGGGTGGGCTTGCAAGCTATATGTTTGTCAGGACCAATTCTGTGGGTCCTGACCTGGCGTATTTGAATCATGAGGCCTGTGTGGCTGGTGAGTCTTTTGATTTCTTTCTTTGACCTACATGTTTTTCCTGTTAGTGAGAAAATGAAATGAAAATAATAAATCATACCTCTTATGTGTGCAGTTGATGACTGGGTTACTGAAACTGAGTACCCTACTCCCAATGTCTCTGTTTTCCTTGCTATTCCTCCTTTGGAGAGGTCCTGACCTCTTTGTTGTGGGGTTGGTCACCTTCCTCGTTGTTTGAAGGCTGACGGTGCTCCCAGGGCTAAAGCGTCAGGGGCTGCTGGTGCCAGTACCTCAGGATGTAAGTCTATTTTCATTTTCCTTTATTTTACCAGGCTTCGATAATGTTTGGTTTGTATTGTCTGTATTTCGTGTTGCAGCTACCAGGTCGTCTGTTCGTCTTGCCAGGTTTGGTATGGCTGACCTCTCAGCCAGGCTGGCGAAAATCAAGGAGGAAGGTCCTCAGGGAAGCGGGGATACTGAACTGTCATCGACTTGGTGAGCGATCCGATCTTTGCCAAGGTCACTCGCACCTGCTTGTCCCCTTTGGAACAAGTTCAGACGCCCAGAAAAGGAGAATTGAGGATGTTGATGTTTACGCCCCTGGTCGAGGAGGTGAGAGCCAGGTTGGATAATATGGAGGCTGCTAGGGTGAAAATCAGGGACTATGCGGCTTCTAAATCGGATGTCATGCTCACCCTTGACCTTGTTGAGGCGCTACTCGGGCGGTTGCTTGATGGATCATTCAATTGACCTTTTGGTGGTGCCACAACTCTTTTGTGAGGGAGGTATGTTGGAATCATTTCCATGTGTTTTATTTTTGGTAGTCTTCTATTGTTGGTACAAGTTACTCAAACTTTTCTTATCTTTGGTCGGTGCCGCGACTGTCTCCATAATGCCTATCGGGCTACTTCTTTGGTAGCCAGGATCGATCGATGAGATCAGTTATGATAGGTTGAAGTCTGAGTGAAATTTGCAAGGGTGACTTGTTTGCCAAGACCGCCGATTTGACAAGAGTGCGGTGAGAGGGATCTTGCTAAAGCGAGGCGCTTCAAGCACGCGTGGCATTACGAGGAGGCCCTGGATAGGAATGAAGAGCTTACCCGGAGAGGGATGACTTGGAGTTCAAGTTGGATGATGCCTCCCTCTATTTCTACATCAGGGAAGGCGTGTCATCTCGAACTGTCGAGGCAAGGGAGAAATGGGACCCTGCGGTGAGATGGCTTTTCTTTGCTTGAAATATCGACTTGCATAATTTGGAAAATGAACAGGAGGTCGACTCTCCGGGAGCGAACGTTGGTGAGCCGGCTAAGAGTGGGAGCGGGTTGTTGATCTTCTTTGCCCGAGAGAAGCGATAATACTTCTTAATTTTCGGTTGGTATTTTGGCCCATCCGGGGATGTCCACAGACAGACATTATTTTTATTTTCCTATTTTGGGTCGGGGAGGCTCTCCGGCTTTTATGAATATTTTGACGCCTTTGCCCGGGGTAAAGGTTTATTAATATAGGCATGATGGCCTTCTTTTGGCTGATTTCACTTTTGTCTTTGCTTGATTTGTGAATTTCATCTGTTGGACTGTCAAATATTTTGTTTGCATGATTTGCACATTATTCAGTTAAATAACCTGCACATTTTTGTTTCAATTTTTGTCATAAGTATTTCAACCAAGTATAGTTTTTTGCTATAATGGTTGAAAGGGTGGGAAATCCGGCCTGTCATGAGGGCTTATGTCCCCTGCTGGTGGAGGGCTTGGTATTCGGCTTGTCGAGAGGGCATTCTAGGCGATGGTGGGATAAAACACCCTTGCACCGTCTTCTTTGCGTCCAGCCGGTTGTTATCCGTGGCAGTAAACCTAGTCGGGTCGGCAATTATTTCATGCCGATTGGTCCGACTTTTTACGTATCCGGTGGTGGTTACCAACTCGTTAGGCACGATTAAGTGCAAAATTTTTGTTTCAGGAATATATAGTAGAGTAGCCCTCAATCCTGAATATTTATGCGTATAATCTTTTATTATGT